>NC_092134.1:109329430-110034430 GCF_043159975.1 Macaca nemestrina
TTCCTTCCAATTATTGCAATAGCCTCCTAGTTGGTTCCTATAAACAGTATCTCCTCCTCTTCTCCAATTCAGCATAGCTAGTAAGTTACGTATCTAAACTATAGAGTTATTCTGGACACACTCTTTAGAAAGTAAACTAAAAAGACTCTCCATTGTTTAAGAAATGTAGCCTCTACTTCTTAGCATCGCACTCCTGACTATTCATGATAACATTAGCTTTTCTAGACATACTCATTGCGATTCCCCCAGGCATCCCGCAGTTTAAGCACACCCAGTTGCATCTGGTAAACCTTGTAAGAGCTAAAGCCTGCGTCCTGTGATATCACACCTGCAAGGATGTCTATATGTATACGATCAGTATTCTTGTCCTGTTTTCTCAGGCCACAGAGAATTGTGTATGCATTCTTCATAACCTCTCCTACCAGCTGGAGGCAGAGCTCCCAGAGAAATATTCCCAGAATATCTATATTCAAAACCGGAATATCCAGACTGACAACAACAAAAGTATTGGGTGTTTTGGCAGTCGAAGCAGGAAAGTAAAAGAGGTATATTGGGAAGTTTTTGAAAGAATGAGAAAGAGAGGGAGATAATGAGAGAGATTCCGTGTTTGTGTATATGTGTATGTCTAAGTACTTGGTATATCTCGGCACTATTTTAAGTTATTTTAATTCTTACATCAACCTTTTGAGGTGTGTATTATTAATACCCTCATTTACCAGTGAGGAAACAGAGACACAGTAAGATTAATTTTCCTGGAATAATTCAGCAAATAAGTAGAAGAGATTGAATACAATCCCAGGCAGCCTGGCTCCAGATTTTCATTGCTACCCATGAACCATACTGCTTTATGCCTTATAGGTTAGGAAAGAAGCTTAATGCAGCATAGCTAATTGTATATAAATTGTTTTTATTAAAGTCAGCCCTGATATTTGGCTTTGGGCATTCTGAAAACCAACTTTGGACATACTAAAAGCAAACCTCATAGGAAGGAATACATATTTATTTCCATACTGATATGAAAACTAAAAGAATGTAACCTCCCCTCCTTCTCTGAGTATCATGGTATTTGTGGAGATCAGCTGGTAAATTTAGAACCCTGGTGCTATCCTGGACACTTTCACAAGACTGAGGGAACAGGCCTGTTTTTCTTATCTGCAGGGTGGTTGTGACTAATTTAGCTTTTAGCTCAACAGCAGACTGAAAACCATTCTAGAATGGCCTATCCTTAATTCTCTGAATTTTCTCTCACTGGGAGAAATATCAAGTTAGGGGTGTGGGGTGTTACTAGGAAGAAA
This sequence comes from Macaca nemestrina, assembly GCF_043159975.1. Classification (NCBI taxonomy): domain Eukaryota; kingdom Metazoa; phylum Chordata; class Mammalia; order Primates; family Cercopithecidae; genus Macaca; species Macaca nemestrina. Next base: position 109,330,726 of record NC_092134.1, read on the forward strand.
TAATCATCATGGGCTAAAAGTTAAGTGATTAGAAATTGTATGTATTTGCTTTTAAAATTTCTATTTCAAGGGCTTATGCAAATTATGAGCCTTTCTAGACAGTATTTCTGGTCTCCTGGTTTGAGTGTGAAATTGTAGACGTCACCTGACATGCATTAATTCTGGATTCCTTTTGTGTGTGGTCAGCAATACCAGGACATGCCGATGCCAGAGGAAAAGAGCAACCCCAAGGGTGTGGAGTGGCTGTGGCATTCCATCGTGATAAGGATGTATCTGTCACTGATCGCCAAGAGTGTCCGCAACTACACACAGGAAGCATCCTTAGGAGCTCTCCAGAACCTCACTGCCGGAAGTGGACCAGTGAGTATTGGGCCTGATTTCCTACTTTTTAAAATAACGATATTGTAGACATACCTACATTCATTTCAGAGACGAAACAGTGAGGTAAGAGACAAAGGTTTCTTATTTTAGTCAAGACAGTTCTCAGAAATTACAGAGGGTTTCAGTCTCAGCTTATGTGAAGTCAAGTCAGGCTGCTGTTGGTCAGTACTCTCAGTTACAGATTTCAGAATCCTGCCTCAAACCGGTTTAAGCAAAAAAGAGGAAATTTTTGGCTTATAGAACTGAAAAGTCCAGGGTGGGTCTTCTTTCTGTCATGACTGGACTTAGGTGCATCAGTGATTACAATTATGACTTTCTTCATCTTTTGGGCTTGGTTTTCCTCTGCTGGTTTTGTTCTCAAAGGTTCTGTCCATAGGGTAACAAAGACAGCCATGAATTATTTCAGGCTCACATTTTATCAGCCCAATGTGTCCCCCACAAGAAACAAACTACCATTTTCCCAAGAGTGTTGTTAAGAAGTTGGAGAGTAGCCGGGCGCGGTGGCTCACGCCTGTAATCCCAGCACTTTGGGAGGCCGAGGCGGGCGGATCACAAGGTCAGGAGATCGAGACCACGGTGAAACCCCGTCTCTACTAAAAATACAAAAAATTAGCCGGGCGCGGTTGTGGGCGCCTGTAGTCCCAGCTACTTGGGAGGCTGAGGCAGGAGAATGGCGTGAACCCGGGAGGTGGAGCTTGCAGTGAGCTGAGATCCGGCCACTGCACTCCAGCCTGGGCGACAGACCGAGACTCCGTCTCAAAAAAAAAAAAAAAAAAAAAGAAGTTGGAGAGTATGTCTCACGGGCTGGCTTGGGCCTCTTGCCCGTTTCTGAACCAGTACCTGTGTCTCTGAGGCTGCGATGTTCTAATTGGCAAGTCTGGGTCATATGCCCAGATTTGCACTTCCAGGGGATGGGTTTGATTGGATGAGGGCCACTACCCCTTGTACCACATGGGCTGAACTGGTAAAGGAGTGCTTCCTAATGGAAAATGAGACTGTTACTACCAAAGGAAGGAGGAAAAAGTGCTGGGAAGGCAAAAACAACAGCAGATGTCTACTGCAGTGTGGAGTTGGAAAGGCCATCTGTGCTTTTGTGTCCCAGAAATTCAGCTACAAAATAAAGAGCTGATCCTCTTTCCAGATGCACTTACTTTATACCAGCAAAGTCAAAATAATTAAAACAGTAAAAGCTTATTCACTTCCCCATGTATTTTATACCCTTCCTATATTTAAGGTATTCTATAAGTATTTAATGATTTAAACTAAGCTTGTATTATTTGCCTTGGTCATGAAACGATTAGAATGAACTCCCCCCAAGTAGCTCATTATCTGTGTAGTCTCCACTTATCTCTGTAGAGAAAAGGACTCTTGTAAGTAGCAAAAAATATTTATGTTTTACTTGAGAAACCATATTATTCTTTAATATGTATGTTTACACAGAAGCTTGTTCTCTGTTTTGAATAAAATTGTGAAATGCTAACACCAGTATTTCTCTTACCTTAGCATTGTGGTTAAGAATGCACCCAAACTTTCATCTGTTTGGCCTTCTGCAAAATGTACATTGAGAAAGAAACTGATAACTACCAGGGAGCCCTTAATGACACAGGGACACTAATGAATCATGTTATTTCCCATTTTCCTATGCTAGATTTCCCAAAACCATTTCTCTTACTTTGCTGAACTACAGAAGCCCTCTTATTAATTCCCAGCTAACATAAAAGAAAATTAAATAGGGGTGTGTGTGTGTGTGTATGTGTGTGTTTAAGCTTGCTGTGGTCTGAGTCTAGTTCAATATAAGCTAACCCTTTAAGCTTGGATTTTAGCTTCTTCCATTCCAGGAGCCTCCCACAGAATCCAGACCAGGAGTGCTTTCATTTTTCTGAGGTTACAGGGATATTTGTGCCACTTAAGCTCTGAATATGATTGTATTACGTAGTCCCTAAGTTTCTACGTTCATTTGCTGAACACACATTCTTTTGAGCATATTACATAACAGACACTAGCAGTTATGGTGTGGGTTACACAGCAGTAAATAAGACAAATCCCTGTGTTTGGTAATAGTCTTACTGGGATAAAAAACAGAAATTTAAAGTACTAGGAAAACTTTAAGGTACCAGGTCCATAAAGGACCTAAGTAAGGAAGATACCTTCATGCCCTAATTGTATCAAGGCATTTAGAATCATACCTAGCCTTAGGTATGACTATTGGCTATTTCCCTCCCTTCAGGAGGGAGTGTTTAAAGGGAGGCCTATACTCTCTCCTAAAGGCAGGGAAGTGGCCAATAGTCATACCTAAGGGGCCTAATAGGCCATCCCTAAAGGGAAGCTTACACTCAACTGATACTGATTCATATTCAAGGTTGTTAGAATTGGACTTGATTGGAGATTTATAAGAGAAAATCATTAGCAGCATGGGACAAATATGAAGCCCCTTTATTTTATTTTATTTTGTTTTTATTTATTATTGTTATTTTTGAGATGGAATCTCATTCTGTCACCCAGGCTGGAGTCCAGTGGCGCGATCTCAGCTCACTGCAACCTCTATCTCCCAGGTTCAAGCGATTCTCCTGCCTCAACCTCCTGAGTAGCTGGGATTACAGGTGCCCACCACCACACCCAGCTAATTTTTGTATTTTTAGTAGAGATGAGGTTTCACCATGTTGGCCAGGCTGGTCTCAAACTCCTGACCTCAGGTGATCCACCAGCCTCAGCCTTCCAAAGTGCTGGGATTACAGGTGTGAGCCACCGCACCCAACCTCCCTTTATTTTTTTAAGTTACGAGATGCTTTTTAAAATTTTGACATATGTGTTTTTTTAAAATCATTACTTTTCCTAATTTTGTATGCTTAGATGCTGTGATAAGATCTCTGGCTTTATAATTTCAAACAAGGAATCTTTGAATAGGAAAACATGAAAATTAGGTCATACACATAGTACCAGAAAATATCAAGTCCATTGGTCATATGATCGTAACTGAGATAGCACCGAACAATTAATGACGGTGTACTTTACTTGGCAAAGAACCCAAGCTGAAATAGCTTCCTAAAAGACAGATTATATAATTTACATACAAAAATTATGACAGTAATTTCTAGTTAGTACAAGTATGTTAGTTTAAGCTTTATTAGTTCAGATATAATGGTCACTCTAGTAGCAAAAGGATGGAATAATAAAATTTACTTATTTAGCAAGCTCTTTAAATATAATATAAATTAAAAGATTAAACATTGCATAGTAAAAGTTAAAAGTCATTGAAATAAAGTTTGGTATTTTTGTCTTAATTTTTTGAGATAGAGTCTCATTCTGTTGTCCAGGCTAGAGTGCAGTGGTACGATCTCGGCTCACTGCAACCTCTGTCTCTTGGGTTCAAGTAATTCTCGTGCCTCAGCCTCCCGAGTAGTTGGAATTACAGGCCTGTGCCACCACTCCCAACTAATTTCTGTATTTATAGTATAAATAGGTTTCACCATGTCAGCCAGGCTGGTCTCGAACTCCTGACCTCAAGTGATCTGCCCTCTTCAGCCTCCTTAAGTGCTGGGGACAGGCCTGACCCACTGTGCCCAGCCTGAAATAAATAGTTTTAAAAGCCCTTTATTTAATATCGATCAGAAAAAAATGAAACAGATTCCCTCAGCGGCCCCCAACCTTTTTGGCACCAGAGACTGGTTTCATGGAAGACGGTTTTTTCACAGACTAGGCTGGGGAGAGAGAGTTTCAGGATGAAACTGTTCCACTTTAGATCAATTAGATTCTTATAAGGAGCACACAGCCTAGATCCCTCACGTGTGCAGTTCACAATAGGGTTCGTGCGCCTATGAGAACCTAATGCCACCACGGATCTGACGGGAAGTGGAGCTCAAGCACTAACAATGCTCACTCACTGCTCACTTTCTGCTGTGCGGCGGGTTCCTAACGGTCCATGGTCTGGTACTGTGACCCAGGGGGTTGGGATCTTCTGCCCTACCGCATACCTTACCCAAAAATAAATACCAACAGGAATGAAACCTAAATATAAAAGTAAATACCAACAGGAATGAAACCTAAATATAAAAGGTAAAACAATAAAGATGCTAAACAATTACATGGAAGAATATCTTCATGACCTGGAATAGGGAAAGATTTCCTTAAAATGGACACAAAGAGGACTAACCTTAAAGTAAACATTTGATAAATTGACTAAATTAATAACTTATGCTATCAAAAGACATGTTAAGACATTACAAAGGCAAACCACAGAGTGGGAAAAGATTTTTGCAACATATGTAAGTAACAAACATGGGTATCCGGAAAATACAGAAGAGTTGAGATAACAATAAATAAACAAAACATGGACAGCCCAATAGAAAAATGAATGGACAAGAGACTTAAGAGACACTTGGTGAAAGATAACATTGAAATAGCCAACATAAATTCCCATGGCCAATGTCCAGAATGGTGTTTCACAGGTTTTCTTCTAGGATTCTTACACTTTGAGGTCTTAACATTTAAATCTTTAATCCATCTTGAATTAATTTTTATATATAGTAAAAGGCAGAGGTCCAGTTTTGTTTTTCTGCATATGGTTGGCCAGTTATCCCAGCACCATTTATTGAATAGGGAGTCCTTTCCCCATTGCTTATTTTTGTCAACTTTGTCAAAGACCAGATGGCTGTAGGTGTGGAGCTTCATTGCTGGGTTGTCTATTCTGGGACCTAATTAAGCAAAAGAGCTTCTGCACAGCAAAATAAACTATCAAGGGAGTAAATAGACAACCTACGGAATGGGAGAAAATGTTCACAAAGTATGTATCTGGTAAAGGTTTAAATCCAGAATCTGTAAGGAACTTAAAAAATTCAGCAAGCAAAAACCAAATAACCCCATTAAAAAAGGGAGCAAAAGACATGAACAGACATTTCTCAAAAAAAGACATTGCCAGTGGCCAAAAAACATGAAAAAACACTCATCATCACTAATCATCATTAATCATCAAATCAAAACTACAGTGAGACGCCGTCTCACACCACTTAAAATGGCTATTATTAAAAAGTCAAAACGCAACAGATGCTGGTGAGGCTTAGGAGAAAAGGGAACACTTACATACTGTTGGTGGGAATAGAAATTAGTTCAGCCACTGTGGAAGGCAGTTTGGAGGTTTCTCAAAGAACTTAAAACAGAGCTACCATTCCACCCAGCAATCCCATTACTGAGTAGATATCCAAAGGAAAATAAATTATTCTACCAAAAAGACACGTGCACTCATAGGTTCATCACCATGCTGTTCGCAATAGCAAAGACAGAGAATCCACCTGGGTGCCCATCCATGGTGGATTGAATAAAGAAAATGTGGTACATATGCACCCTAGAATGATATGCAGCCATAAAAAAGAGTAAAATCATGTCCTTTGCAGCAACATGGATGCATCTGGAAGCCATTTTCCTAAGTGAATTAATGCAGGTACAGAAAAACAAATACCACATATTCTCACTTATACGTGGGAGTTATTGGTTACTCGTGGACATAAAGATTGCAACATTAGACACCGGGGACTACAAGAAGAGGGAGAGAAGGAGGGGGAAAGAGATGAATAACTAACTCTTGGGTACTATGCTCACTACCTGGGTGACGGGATCATTCATATCACAAACCTTAGCATCACACAGTATACCCATGTCACAAACCTGCACATCTACCCCCTGAATCTAAAAGTTGAAATTTTTTTTCAAGGCCAATAAACATTTGAAAACATTTTTTCAACCTCATTAATGACCAAGGCAATATAAGTTAAAAGTGCTATTGCAAACAGTTGACCAGCTAAATAACAGTCATTCTCACATATTTATAAAAGCTAGAATATAGAATCTCTATTTGGTAGCGCTCATTGCTTATTTTCCTTATGGAGCAAATTATAAAGGTCATCCTACTTCACGCTTTCTTATTTCCCTCAGTGAATCAGAATTAGTGAAATTTTGCCATGCTGTCCCCAAGCTGAGCAAACAGCATTTAAGGAATCAGACCTCATCTACAGTCACATGTTTTCAATGATTGTTCTTACGAATTAACATGAAAACATTAATGCTCTTTATTATATCTAAGCATATATCATTAAATAGTGTAGTATGATATGTCTATAAAGCGAGATTTTAATTCTCAAGAAATTCTCATGTTTTAAAAGAAAACAAAAATTGTAACAAATATTTTGTGACTTTGATTCCTCATCTTGTTTTCAAGTACCTTCTGAGATGATAAATCTTCAGGGAAACTTGATAGCATATTATTTATACAATTCAGGTCAGTAAACATTTGTATAGGACCTATCATGTGCAAGGTACCATACAAGGCACTGAGGTGGAGAAAAGATGGATAAAATACATTCTTTCAAGAGGCTAATGAATGGTCTAGTAGGAGAGATAGGCAGTTTAGGAGAGTTGTAATCTAGAGAACTAGGGAGTAGTGGTAAGGAAGGAAGTAAAATGTCAGACTACAGAGGACTGTTTGAGCCGTACTAAGATGTTTGAACATCATTTGGAAGGCGATGGGGAGTCATGAAAGGGTTTAAATCTGAGGTGTGGAACATAATCAGATTAAATTTTACAAGGGTGATTCTGGTGTAAGGCTTTGAAACCCCCACTGGTGTTTAAGAAACAGCAAGTTTACTAGCAACATTGAGTTTCTTGTAGAGATTGGAGGCCATAATTTGCAGATTGGTTCTTCTGCAAATGCACTGTTTGCCCTAGCAATATTTGGTAGACAAGTATAAAATCAGAAAAGAAAAAAGTTAAATGAACCCCGTATTGCAGTTTTGATGGGTGAGAGAAAAATAAGCTAGCCTGACAAGATTGTTGAGAGTACTGGAATTTTTTTTTTTAAGATGGAGTCTCATTCTGTCGCCCAGGGTGGAGTCCAGTGGCACAGTCTTAGCTCACTGCAACCTCTGCCTCCCAAGTTCAAGTGATTCTCCTACCTCAGCCTACCAAGTAGCTGAGATTATAGGCGCCCACCACCACGCTCAGCTAATTTTTTGTATTTTTAGTAGAGACAGGGTTTCACTGTGTTGGCCAGGCTGGTCTCGAACTCCTCACCTCAGGTGATCTGCCTTCCTCAGCCTCCCAAAGTGCTGGGATTACAGGTTTGAGCCATAGTGCCCAGCCTGGAGAGATAATATTTAATGTGATGGTTCGTGCACTGTAGTCTAAATAAGAAATTTAAGACAGGAGAGAATTGATATCTTGAGGTGTAAGGAATGAAGGTCGGGTAAAGGGACTGAAGTTCTTGATGAGGCTGAAGAGAAACATGGTAGGAGGGAGAGCAAGGAGAATGGGAAAATGTGTTCAGAGCCTGACATTGATGAGTTTATGTTTTCGGAGGCAACATATCTCTGAGTGAACACAGGCTCTGTGTGACCATGGAAGTGAGTGGCTGATATATGGAAGAGATGGAAGTCAGGGACTGTGCGGGAGTCTAGGAACTGTGAGGTAATCATTTTGATGAGGTATATGAATAGGAGATGGAGAAGGCTGTGAACTGGGCTCCAAAGCCTCCAGCGAATATTGAGGAAAGAACAATAGGCCTTGTGATAGCATAGAAAATGCTGTGGGGGGTGATACAGCTGGACGGTGGTAACTCAGAAGAACAGGACTTATGCATTTGAGGGAAGACGGAATAGTGTAGAAGTGCAGCTGGGAAGAGACAGAAGTGCCAAATGTCCCTCCTGGCCCAGGATACAGAAGTGGTGTCCAATAGTCTCCTCCTTGGATGGCTACAGGGGAAGGATTCTTCTCAGAGGAGAGCAAATAGTCTAACAGAATGTTCTGCAAATTAATGAAAGACAAATTTTTATTTGTTTATAATAAAACAAACATTATAAAATAGTAATTAAATTCCTTTGAGTCATGGACACTTTGAGAGTCTAATAAAAGATATGTTTTAATAACTAATAAACAGAGTATTGCAACTGTATCTAACAATTAAATGTTTTCTTCCTCCCCCTTTTTTTTTTTCCCGAGATGGGGTCTTGCCTTGTCACCCAGGCTGGAGTGCAGTGGTGCAAACATGGCTCACTGCAGCCTTGACCACCAGGGTTCAAATTATTCTCTCCCACCTCAGCCTCCCAAGAAGCTAGAACCACAGGCACATACCACAACACTGGGCTAAATTTTTTTATCATTTGTAGAGATAAAGTCTCACTATGTTGCCCAGGCTGGTCTCAAACTCCTGGCCTCAAGCAATCCTCCCACCTCAGCCTCCCAAAGTGCTGGGATTACAGGCATGAGCCACCAGGCCTAGCTTCTTCCTGCTGTTTTTAATATTGAAAGAAAAAAAGATGCTGACTAAATTATAAAAACAATAAGACATGACAATTATTTGTTTCATTATATATTAAGCAGGCTCAGTTTAAAGTAAGTTGATTAACATTAAAGTCATATCCAAAGGCCCAAAATGAACTTGAAATGATTCTACTTCCCAATGTTTATATATTTTCTCCCACTGATCTGATATTCCTGTTCCTAAAATCCAGACATCCATATGAGAGTTCACAAGGGGTCCTTATGGCTTAGACTATTTGTTTGGTTGGTTGTTTTGGGGTTTTGTTTTTAGTTTTTTGCTTTGGTTTTGTTTACATTTTTGTTTTATGTTTGTCTGGTCACTATTGGGCTAACACTGACCATTATTTAGATTTATAACCTTCAATCTTGTGATGAATTGGTTTTGAAAACTGCAGGCTACACTTTTTTATTTCTCTAGTAAGCTCCTGGAAGTCAAGACATTTTATATTTTCAAAAATACAATTCTCACCTTCAGACTGACTGTGCTTGCGATAGTTTACAGCTACAGCCAGGAATAACAAATGCAAGGACTGTGATCAGTTAACACGGATTTGACCGAATATAGATCCAAACTTCTAAGTGGGTTACAGAAAGTCAATTGGCAGGTCGTTTGTGTGGAAATAGTGATGGGTTTTCCCATTTAAAAGTTAATAATGGCTGGGCGCAGTGGCTCGTGCCTGTAATCTCAGCACTTTGGGAGACTGAGGCAGGTGGATCACTTGAGGTCAGGCGTTCAAGACCAGCCTGGCTAACACGGTGAAACTCTGTCTCTACTGAAAATACAAAAAATTAGCTGGGCGTGTTGGCGGGCGACTGTAGTCCCAGCACTCAGGAGACTGAGGCAGGAGAATGGCGTGAACCCGGGAGGCAGAGGTTGCAGTGAGCCAGGATCACGCCATTGCACTCCAGCCTGGGCGACAGAGCAAGACTCCGTCTCAAAAAAAAAAAGAAAAAAAAGTGTAAATTAATTAACCTGTGTAAATTCCCAAAACTTGAACAAGAAGAAATAGAAAAGATGACTAATTATCAACCGGTAAATGAACTGAAATGATAATGAAAGACATCTCCCTTTAAGATTTTTTTCTCAGCTCAGTTAGCTTTCTGGGTGAACACAGATTCCATGTCACCGTGGAAGTGAGTGACAGATATGCAGCAATGTAGGTTGAGGATCCCTAATCCAAATTTTCAAAATCTGAAATGCTCCAAAATCCAAAACCTTTTTAGCACCAGCATGATATCATGCGTTGAAAATGTTATACTTGACCTTGTATGGCGAGTCAAGTCAAAACGCAGGCACACAATACACAGTTTACTCGGCATCCCCAAGCAGAAAAGAAAAAAAAAAACAAATCCCTCCCAGCTCCCTTCAGCTGCCATATATCTTTTCCACAGACACCCAGTTTCCCCCATGCAAGCAAGCACACCCACAAAGGATAGTAAAATGGCGTGTGTGCAGGCCAGGCATGCTGATGGCAGGTTTCCCACAATGCCCCACATGGAGCCAAAACCTACATGCATGACTCAACTGTGTTTGCTTGCTTACTCTTTGCTCTGTGGTATAAAGGTATTGCTGAAAATGACAAAATGACCTACAGATACCCCTCAGGGTAACTGATAAAAAGAGGAAGCATTTATGTTTACCTCTAGCACAGAAAGCCAAGCTGTTGGAGAAACTGGACAGGAGTATATGAAACATCCATATATGACCTGAAGAAAACAGAAGGATACATTGTTGAAGTTCTGTGCGAAACTGATTCACAGAAGTTAGTGAAAATTAGAAAACTGCATAAAGTCAAACATGAAGATCTTGATCATGTATTGAAAGTGTGGATCTGTCCACGTCACAGTGAACACATGCCACATAATGGTACGCTGACCATGAAACAAGCAAAGATCTTGATGAACTGAAAATTAAAAGGAAATGTGAATAATCAATAGGCTGGTTGCAGAAATTTAACAAAAGACACAGCATTACATTTTTAAAGATTTGTGATGATAAAGCATCTGCTGATCACAAAGCAGTGAAGAAATTCATTGAGTTTGCCAGTCATGCCTAATGAAAATCTGAAGCCAAAACAAGTCTATAATGCTGATGAAACATCACTGTTTTGGCATCATTGCCTCAGAAAGACACTGACTACAGCTGATGAAACAGCACCTACTAGAATTAAGGCTGCCAAGGACAGAATATGCCGGGATGTGTTAATGCATCAGGCACACATAAGTGGGGTGATAGATAAAAACTTGTGTCCTCACTGTTTTCAAGGAGCAAGTTTCTTACCAGTCTGTTATTATGCTAACAGACACGGAGCACCAGGGACATCTTTTTTGATTGGTTTCACAAACATTTGGTACCAAGTGGCTAATGCTTGCTGCAGGGAGACTCGACTGGATGATGACTGCAAGATTTTGTTATTACATGACAACTGTTCTGCTCATCTCCCAGCTGAAATTCTCATTTTAAAAATGTCTGTTCTATGTACTTTCCCTCAAATGTGACTTCATCATTTTAGCCATGTGACCAGAGTATCCTTAGATCAATAAAGAGTAGATTAAAAAAACACTTTTCTTGAACAGCATGCTGGCTAGCAGCGGTGGTCAGAGGTGTGGGTGTGAGAAAGTGTTCAAAAGGAGTTTAGCCTGAGGATGCTCTATATGCTGTTGCCATTGCTTGAAACAGGTGTGCATGCCTGGCACAACTCTGGCCTACAGCTATGTCCAGTGGTAATGATAAACGAGATGGTGGCTTTGAAGGATTATATATGTCAAGTGAGAAAAAAAAGATGGCTGAACTCCTTACCTTTGCAAAAAAATAGACTTCATAATCCGTCAGTAAGCTGGAAGAAGTGAATACTATAAGAAGTTTTTAACATTGATAACAAGGCTCCACTTGTTCATTCATTGACCAATGGTGAAATGGCCAAAATGATTCTGAATAAGGTAATCATGATAATAGTGATGTTGTTAACACTGCAGAAAAAGTGCCTATAGATGACAGGGTGAAATTGTGTGATGGGCTTATTGAAGAACTAGAGCAGCAGGCATTCATAACAGAACAACTCATTCTATTTATAAAATCAAAGAGAGACTGCTAAAATAAGAGCCATTGTTGAGTTGGGGACCAAGAGGGCCCATTAGAAGCAGCTGCAGCCCACAGCACAGAGAGGAATGAAAACGTCGAGTGAATTCAGCACCTTCAGCTGAAATATCCAGGTTCTCACACTGGGACTGACTAGACAATCATCCTGACCGGGAGAGAATAAAGAAAAGCAGAGTGGGCCGGTGGCCCACCCAGGAGCCTCACGGAGCCAAAGGAACCCCCACCCCCAGCAGAGGGAAGCAGTGACTGATTGTGCAACCCGCCCAGGAAACCATGCTTCTCCCACAGATCTCTGCAACCTGTGGATCAGGAGATCCCCTCATGAGCCCACACTACTAGGGCCTTGGATCCAATAAACAGAGCTGTGTGGAGCCTCAGCACAGGTACACACAGAGACAAGAGTTTTACATACTCCACCCTGGAATTCCCAGCAAGGTGACAGATCCCTTTGTACATTCCCCTAGGAAGGGGGCTGAATCCAGGGAGCCAAGCAGCATTGTTCTGCGGGCCCCACTTCCACAGCACCTCACAAGTTAAGACCCACTGGCTTGGGAATTCCAGCCAGCCAATGGCAACACAGTGAGTCTGCCTGAAACAGGAGGGAGTTCCCTGGGGGAGGGGTGGCTACTATTTCTATGGTTTGGTCAACTGCACATTCCAGCCTGCCAGCTCCAGAGAGTCTGGGTGGTCCAGATGAGGAAGGGATACCCCCCCACACACTGCACAGCTGCTGTGCCAGATTGTGCCCAAACTGCTTTAAAGTGGGACCCTGATCCATTCCTCCTCACTGGGCAGGGCCTCCCTGTGGGGGGCCTTTAATCACTCCAGCCAGGCTTATATGGACAGAGAGCTCTGATCTCTCCCTGGGATGGAGCTCCCGGCAGGAGGGGAGGCCGCCATCTCTGTGGTTCGGTCAACTGAGCTGTTCCAGCTTGCCTACTCTAGAGAGTCTGGGCAGTCTGGATGAGGAAGGGTCCTCCCAAACACAGCACACCTGGTCTACAGCCAGACTACTTCTGTAAGCAGGTGCCTAATTCCATTCCTCCTGACTAGGTGAGACCTTTCAATAAGGGCCTAATTCCATTCTTCCTGACTAGGTGAGACCTTTCAATAAGGGCCTAATTCCATTCTTCCTGACTAGGTGAGACCTTTCAATAAACCTCCGAAAGGAGCATTTGGGCCAGAAGCAGGTCAGTACCCACCCTGGGATGGAGTGTCCAGAGGAAGGAGCAGGCTGCCATCTTTGCTGCTTCACAGCCTTCACTGTTGATACCTCCAAGTACAGGAAAAGCAGAGGCAACTAAGGTCTGGAGCAGTTCCCCAGCAAACCACAGCAGCCTGTGATTGCTAACAGTCAGTAGCCTGACTGTGAAAAGAAAAAAAAAAAAACAGACAGAAAACAACAACAACAACATCAACAAAAAAGACCCCACAGAAACTCCTTCAGAAGTCAGCAGCCTCAAAGGTCGAAGGTAGATAAGCCCACAAAGACGAGAAAGAATCAATGCAAAAACACTGAAAACTCAAAAAGACAGAGTGCCTCTTCTCCTCCAGATGACTACAACACCTCTCCAGCAAGGACTCAGAACAGCGATGAGGCTGAGATGGCTGAGTTGACAGAAGTAGGCTTCAGAAGGTTGGAAACAACAAACTTCGCTGAGATAAAGGAGCACGTTGTAACCCAATGCAAAGAAGCTAAAAATCATGATAAAACAATACAGGAGCTGATAACCAGAATAGCCAGTTTAGAGAGGAACATAACTGACTTGATAGGGCTGAAAAATATAACATGAGAACTTCACCGTGCAATCACAAGTATCAATAGCAGAATAGACCAAGCGGAGGAAAGGACCTCAGAGTTTGAAGACTATCTTTCTGAAATAAAACAGGCAGACAAGAATAGAGAAAAAAGAATGAAAAGGAATGAACAAAACCTCCAAGAAATGTGGGATTATGTAAAGAGATGGAACCTGTGACTGATTGGGGTACCTGAAAGAGACAGGGAGAACAGAACCAAGTTGGAAAACACACTTTAGTATATCATCCCAATAGAATTTCCCCAACCTAGCAAGACAGGCCAGCATTCAAATTCAGGAAATGGAGAGAATTCCAGTAGGATACTCTATGAGAAGATCATCTCCAAGACACATACTTATCAGATTCTATGTCAAAATGAAAGAATAAATGTTAAGGGCAGCCAGAGAGAAAGGCCAGATCACTTACAAGGTAAGCCCATCAGACTAACAGCAGACTTCTCAGCAGAAATCCTACAAGCCAGAAGAGATTGGGGGCCAACATTTAAAATTCTTAAAGAAAAGAATTTCCAACACAGAATTTCATTTTCAGCCAAACTAAGCTTCATAAACAAAAGAGAAATAAGATCCTTTGCAGACAAGCAAATGACGAGGGAATTCATCAATACGAGGCCTACCTTGCAAAAGCTCCTGAAAGAAGCACTAAATATGGAAAGGAAAAACCATTACCAGCCACTGTGAAAACACACTGAAGTACACAGACCAGTGACACTATGAAGCAACCACATAAACAAGTCTGCAAAATTACCAGTTAGCATCATGATGACAGGATCAAATTCACACATAACAATACTAGCCTTAAATGTAAATGGGCTAAATGCACCAATCAAAAGACACAGAATGGCAAGCTGGATAAAGAGCCAAACCCCACTGGTGTCCTGTCTTCCATCTCACATGCAAAGACACACTTAGGCTCAAAATAAAGGGATAGAGGAAAATTTACCAAGCAAATGGAAAACAGAAAAAAGCAAGTGTTGCAATCCTAGTTCTGACAAAACAGACTTTAAACCAACAAAGATCAAAAAAAGACAAAGAGGGGCATTACATAATGGTAAAGGGTTCAATTCATCAAGAAGAGTTAACTCAGCTCTGGATCAAGCAGACCTGATATCTACAGAACTCTCCACCAAAAAACAGCAGAATATTCATTCTCCTCCTCACCCTATAGCACTTACCCAAAACTTGTTCATATAATTAGAAGTAAAACACTCCCTAGCAAATGCAAAAGAACCGAAATCATAGGAAACCATCTCTCAGATGACAGTGCAACCAAATTAGAACTCAAGATTAAGAAATTCATTCAAAACTACACAAGTACATAGAAATTGAACAACCTGCTCCTGAATTACTTGTGGATAAATAATGAAATTAAGGCAGAAGTCAAGAAGTGATTTGAAATTAATGAGAACAAACAGACAGTCTACCAGAATATCTGGGACACAGCTAAAGCAGTATTAAGAGGGAAATTTGTAATCCTAAATGCCCAGATCAATAAGCTAGAAAGATCTCAAGGTGGCCAGGCATGGTGTCTCATGCCTGTAATCCCAGCACTTTGGGAGGCCGAGGTGGGCAGATCACAAGGTCAGGAGATAGAGACCATCCTGGCTAACAAGGTTAAACCCTGTCTTTACTAAAAATACAAAAATTAGCCGGGCGTGGTGGTGGGTACCTGTAGTCCCAGCTACTTGGGAGCCTGAGGCAGGAGAATGGCGTGAACCCAGGAGGCAGAGCTTGCAGTGAGCCAAGATTGTGCCACTACGCTCCAGCCTGGGCAACAGAATGAGATTCCATCTCAAAAAAAAAAAAAAAAAAAAAATCTCAAGGTAACAACCTAACATCACAACTAAAAGAACTAGAGAACCAAGAGCAAACAAACCCCAAGGAAAGAAATAGCCAAGATCAGAGTGGAACCGAAGGAGATACAGACACACACACACAAAACCCTTCAAAAAATTAACAAATTCAGGAGCTGTTTTTTTGAAGAAAAAAAAAATTAATAAAATTATCTGCTAGCTAGACTAATAGAAAAGAGAGAAGAATCAAATAACACAATCAGAAATGATAAGGGGGATATCACCACTCACCCCACAGAAATACATACAACCATCAGAGAATACTATAAATACCTCTATATGCATAAACTAGAAGATCTAGAAAAACATGGATAAACTTCTGGACACATACATCTTCCCAAGACTGAACCAAGAAGAAATCGAATCCCTTAATAGACCAATAATGAGTTCTAAAATTGAGGTGGTAATAAATAGCCTACCAACCACAAAAAACCCAGGACCAGACAGATTTACAGCTGAAATCTGCCAGAGGTACAAAGAAGAGTGGGTACCATTTCTACTGAAACTATTCCAAAAAATTGAAAAGGAGGAACTCCTCCTTAACTTATTGTATGAGACCAGCATCATCCTGATACCAAAACCTGGCAGAGATACAACAACAAAAAAAGAAAACTTCAGGCCAATATCCCTGACAAACATTGATACAAAAATCCTCGGTAAAATACTGGCAAACTGAATCTAGCAGCATGTCAAAAAGCGTATCCACCACCATCAAGTGGGTTTCATCCCTGGGCTGCAAGGTTGGTTCAACATTTGCAAATCAATAAATGTGATCCATCACATAAACAGAACTACAGACATGATCTACAAACAGAACTACCACATGATCTCAATAGATGCAGAAAAGGCCTTTGATAAAATTCAGCATCCCTTCAAGGTAAAAGCTCTCAGTAAACTACTGCCCAAAGCAATTTATAGATTCAATGCTATCCCCATTAAACTACCATTGACATTCTTCACAGAATTAGAAAAAAATCTATTTTAAAATTCATATGGAATTGAAAAAGAGCCGAATAGCCAAGACAATCTTAAGCAAAAAGGTCAAAGCTAGAGGCATCATGCTACCTGACTTCAAACTGTATTACAAAGCTACCATAACCAAAACAGCATGGTACTGGTACAAAAGCAGACACATAGACCAGTGGAATTGAATAGAGAACTCAGAAATAAGACTGCACACCTACAACAATCTGATCTTCAACAAACCTGACAAAAGCAAGCAATGGGGAAAGGATGCCCTATTTAATAAACGGTGCTGGGCGAACTGGCTAGTCAAATGCAGAAAATTGAAAGTGGACCCCTTCCTTATACTTTATACAAAAATTAACTCAAGATGGAGACTTAAATGTAAAACCCAAAACTATAAAAACCCTAGAAGAAAATCTAGGCAATACCATTCAGGACATAGGCAATGGCAAAGATTTCATGACAAAAACGCCAAAAGCAATAGCAATGAAAGCAAAAATTGACAAATGGGATGCAGTGAAACTAAAGAGCTTCTGCACAGCAAAAGAAACTATCATCAGAGTGAACAGACAACCTAGAGAATGGGAGAAAGTGTTTACAGTCTATCTGCCTGACAAAGGTCTAATATCCAGTGTCTACAAGGAACCTAAACAAATTTACAAGACAGACAAAAAAAAAAAATTAAAAAGTGGACAAAGGACATGAACAGACTCTTCTCAAAAGAAGACATACATGTGGTTAACAAACGTGAAAAAAAAGTTCGACATCACTGATCATTAGAAAAATGCAAATAAGAACCACTGTGAGATACCATCTCATGCCAGTCAGAATGGTGATTATTAAAAAGTCAGAAAAACAACAGATGCTGGTGAGGTTGCAGAGAAAAAGGAACGCTTTTCCACCATTGGTGGGAGGGCAAGTTAGTTCAACCGTTGTGGAAAACAGTGTGGTGATTTCTTAAAGATCTAGACGCAGAAATACCATTTGACCCAGCAGTTCCATTGTTGGGTATATACCCAAAGGAATATAAATCATTCTCATATAAAGATACATGAATGTGTATGTTCATTGCAGCACTATTCACAATAGCAAAGACATGGAATCAACCCAAATGCCCATCAGTGATAGATTGAATAAAGAAAATGTCATACATACACACCATGGAATACTGTGCAGCCATAAAAAGGAACAAGATCATGTCCTTTGCAGGGACATGGATGGAGATGGAAGCCGTTATCCTTGGCAAACAGAAAGCCAAGCACCACATGGCCTCACTTATAAGTGGGAGCTGAACAATGGGAACACGTGGATACTTGGTGGGGAACAGCACACACTGGGGCCTGTTGGGGACTTGGGGGGATGAGGGAGAGCATCGGGAAGAATAGCTGATGTGTGCTGGGCTAGGTGATGGGATGATCTGTGCAGCAGACCACCATGGTACACATTAACCTATGTAACAAACCTACACATCCTACACGTGTACCCCTGAACTTAAAAGTTGAAGGAAAAAAAGCCATTGTTAATGAGGCAGATGACTCTAGAGGCAACATTTTGCAAAACCATCCAACAGAATGCCTCCTCATCCCTGAAGGACCCAGTTCCTCATCCCTCAATTGCTTTTCATGTTTCTTCTCACCGGAAAAAAACAAACAAAAAACAGTAGACAATAACCTTTGCATCAAAACACAGCACGGTAGTTAGAGACAGAAAGCCTGCCATTGTCTGTCGCTGTTAGACTGCTGAGACAGGTATTCTCGTGATGCTACTGTGCTGCTTAGTTACCTGAACACATTATTTTTTTTTAACTGTTTTAATGGCATACCATATTTTTAACTGTTGAGTACAGGTGTAAGAAAATGATAGCCTATCGTAGTATATGAATTCAGAGTCAGGAATAATGGTGATGCCAAACAACCACAGATTGTCCATGTGGGTGGCTGAGATAGTGACACCTTTGCTTTCTGATGATTCCATGTATACAAACTATTTCATGCGCAGAATTATTACAAATATTGTATAAAATGACCTCCAGGCTATAAGTATAAGGTGCATATGAAAGATAAATGAATTTCATGTTTAGACTTGGTTCTATCTATCCCCAAGATATTTCATTGTACATTTGCAAATCTTCCAAAATCTGAAAAAAACCCAAAACACTTCTGATCTCAAGCATTTCAGATAAGGGATACTCAATCTGTATGGCTAAATTCTACCAAGCCCAAAAGAAGAGATTATTCTTGTATTACACAAACAGCTAAAGGAGATAGAAAAAGATTAAATACTACCCAACTAACTTAATGATGTTAGTATAACCTTGATTCTAAAAGTGAAAAGGGTAGTACAAGGAAAAGGTTAATCCATTTTATTTATAAACACAGATGCAAAAAAATGTAATAACCTAATTAAATCCAACATTGCATTGCATTACATTTATTTGTTTGTTTGCTTGTTGAGACAGAGTGTTGCTCTGTCACCCAGGCTGGAGTGCAGTGGCACGATCTTGGCTCTCTGCCACCTCTGTCTCCCAGGTTCAAGCGATTCTCCTGCCTCAGCCTCTTGAGTAGCTGGGACTACAGGCACGCACCACCATACCTGGCTAATATTTTTGTATTTTTTAGTAGAGACAGGGTTTCACCATGTTGGTCAGGCTGGTCTTGAACTCCTGGCCTCAGGTGATCCGCCAGCTTTGGCCTCCCAGAGTGCTGGGATTACAGGTGTGAGCCACCACGCCCAGCCCCAAGATTGCATTTAAATGTACTGAATAAACAGTTTTTATCTAGTAATTGACTTGAAAACCTAATTTAGACTAGTTTCATCACAGTTCTAATTTTTAAAACATCTTCAGCCGGGCATAGTGGCTCACTCCTGTAATTCCAACACTTTGGGAGGCTGAGGCAGGTGGATCACCTGAGTCAGGAGTTCGAGACCAGCCTGGCCAACATGATAAAACACCATCTCTACTAAAAGTACAAAAAAATTAGCTGGGTGTGGTGGCACACACCTGTAATCCCAGCTACTCCGGAGGCTGAGGCAGGAGAATCACTTGAACCTGGGAGGTGGAGGTTGTGGTGAACTGTGATCGCACCACTGCACTCCAGCCTGGGTGACAGAGAGATACTCCGTCTCAAAATAAATAAATAAATAAAATAAAAATAAAATAAAACATTTTCATCAACCTCTGGTAATCTACAGAAAACTTAATATTATCATGAAATCAAACACAATAGCACTTATAAGATGTGTCTCACAAAACAGATGCCGACGTCAGTGGCTCAGGCAGTTGTCCAGAAGGAAAATGGCCTGCAGCACACCCGAAAGATGCTGCATGTCAGTGACCTAAGTGTGAAAAAGACAGCCATCTCGCTGCTAAGAAATCTGTCCCGGAATCTTTCTCTGCAGAATGAAATTGGTGAGTCGGTATAAGTATCTATGTGTAATATGTACATGCTGAAGATACAATGCAATGAAATGTAGTCTGCATCCCCTCCCGTTCACAAAGATGCACTGGAAATGGGAGTAAGGAGTAGGTGATAAACTGGCCTGCCTTTTCTGCCGCCAGATATCACAAAGAGGCTTTCTCGGTGGATCTCACCAGAGATTTTTTTAAATACCCAACATTTTTTTTTAAATTACTACAAAAGAAAAATTTTAGAGCATACTAATAATTAACAAGATAAGTAATACTGTTGATATTTTTCACTGGGTGGCACCCTCAGTCACACCATCCAATGAAGTCTTTCTAATCCATATAGTTGTCTTTCAGAATGTTCTCTCGGTGGCTCTCTTAAGCACCATAATTCTAGAACATTTGAAAAACACATGTAGTGGTAGTTTACTTTAGTAGTTTGGCAGTGTGTTGGACATAAAAAAAAATGGATAAGCAGATAATCACAATAGAAAGACAAAAAAGGAGTCACTGAATATAGCAAATTTGGCATCTTTTTTTGGGTAACTGCGATGAGACATATTTTGCCTTTGACTGTATTATTGACTGGGATGATAATGGCGTTACATTATCAAATAACATAATTTTTTATTTATTTGCTTATACCAAGAAGTATGTGATGTTTGTTGTATCAAGTAGAAAATTACAAAATGAGATGATAGAAAGATAATGCTAAAATTAAACATGCTTCGTAATGCTCTATAAATAGGTCGTTTCTAACAACTCAAACTCAGTTTTTCACAACATTTCACAAAAAATATAAACAATATTTTGCTTGTTTTAATGGATTAGATTTTTAAATATGCACACAGATAGCCCCAGAGATATTGAAGGCTGCAGTTATGTTTTAGTAATGTCATTTTCAAAGCCAGCCAGCCGCACATTTGACAGGAGCTTTTATACAATGGTTTCATGCTCATTATGAGTAGAGACAACCTGGAACATTCTCAGTGAATCTGAAAGAGACCTCGCCATAGGCACTCTCAAAATTATTAAAATGCTCTCCCCGTGGTCTTTTGTGCTGAACTTCAGTAGAGGTGTATTATCCTTCCCTTTTTTGTTCTTTTCCCAAATGAAAAATTGACTCCATCTTTAAAACACCGCCAAGGTAAACAATGGCACTGTACACATTAAGCACCTACCTTCAGGGCAGGAATGCTGTTGGCCTCAGGCTCTGCAGTCCCCTAAATGTTGGGAAGGTATAGCCGTAGCCACCTGGTTTATAGTAGATGATTCTGTTGATACACTTCACTTTAAGGATAACAGAGAGAAGAGGCTTCAGCAAGATAAATGCAATTTTAAAATTCCAAATTGGCTTCATGTCAAATATATAAGTAAAAGGACTTCTCTTAATTCAGAATTTTAATAGCCAGACATAAGTGAAAATCATCTTGAATACATGCTTTGTGTTTCTCACCAGAGCTTTCTAAGCCAGGTAACTTTCCCTGTTCTCACCTGCAATAAGTTGTTACGTTTTACTTACATCTAGAGAAATAAACTTGAAACTTACATTTTCTCAAAAACTTAAAGACAGGCAATGGGGCATGGTAACAGAATAACAGATTTCACACAGAAGACACGGGTATGTATCTCACAGTGCTACTTTGCCAGTCAAGGCTTTCATTCTGTAGTTTAACTTATTAAAAGGAGGAAGCCTTCTGATAATAGCATCCATTGAGAGCTTACCACATGCGCAGTACTATAATACACTTAACATGCATTGATTCATTCCCTCAAAATAACCCTGTGACATAGACATTATTATCTCACATTGCAACTTAGGGAAAAACAAATAGAGACGTTAAATAGCTTGCTCAGGCCATAGAGCCATAAAGTAGCAGAACCAGGACTGAAACTAAAGCCCTCTGGCTTTAGATGAACACTGAGCTCTCCACAGTATGCTGTGTGCTTGAACCACAGTCAAAAAGAAAGAGTTCAGGCCTGTGAGCAGAAAGTATGTCTTACCTGTCAATCAGGTCCAGGTATTATGATGACATATCATTCAGTGCCTTTTATTGAGTACTTGTCCATTTCAGGAATGATGATCAATGCTGGAAACATAGAAATAAGTAAGATAATTGGCTTCAAGGAACCCACAGCCTCATTTGAGGTTGAGACAGTCACACAATTCATTACAATCCAGTATCACAGAGAGAGAAATGTGCTTCAAGATGCCACGTGAACACAGATGAAGGCACACAATAAAATTAGGCAGTATTTGTTAATTCCTGATCAATGCAACACATATTCGGGAACTGTGGGGATCAGCAAAAGCAAAAGATGCATGCTCTCTATCTTTTAAGAAGAGTCGCCGGGCGCGGTGGCTCAAGCCTGTAATCCCAGCACTTTGGGAGGCCGAGACGGGCGGATCACGAGGTCAGGAGATCGAAACCATCCTGGCTAACACGGTGAAACCCCGTCTCTATTAAGAAATACAAAAAACTAGCCGGGCTAGGTGGCGGGCGCCTGTAGTTGGGAGGCTGAGGCCGGAGAATGGCGTGAACCCGGGAGGCGGAGCTTGCAGTGAGCTGAGATCCGGCCACTGCACTCCAGCCTGGGCGACAGAGCGAGACTCCGTCTCAAAAAAAAAAAAAAGAGTCTAAAGTGGTTAGAGGAAAAAGAGGAAAACATACATGAAAATAACTATTACAAAAAGTTTAAGCACAAGTTCGCATTGACCAAAATATGTACCACAGGACAAGTTCCGGTGGACTTGTCAAATAGTAATACCTTTTTAAATTGTCCAATAAGTTTTTGGGTACAGGTGGTGTTTGGTTATACAGATAAGTTATTTAGTGATGATTTCTGAGATGTTGGTGCACCTGTCACCTGAGGAGTGCACACTGTGCCCAATGTGTAGTCTTTTATCCCTCACCCCTTCCTACCTTTCCCCAAGTCCCCAAAATCCACTATATCACTTATTCCTTTGCATCCTCATAGCTTAGCTCCCACTTATAAGTGAGAACATACAATATTTGGTTTTCCATTCCTGAGTTATTTCACTTAGAATAGTGGTCTCTAATTTCATCCAATTGAGCCGCAAAGGCCATTATGTCTGTCTTTTTAATGGCTGAGTAGTGTTCCGTGGTGTATATATACCACATTTTCTGTATCCACTTGTTGGTTGATTGGCATTTAGGTTGGCTCCATATTTTGCAATTGTGAATTGTGCTGCTATAAACATGCATGTACAAGTGTCTTTTTCATATAATGACTTCTTTTACTTTGGGTAGATACCCAGTAGTGGAATTGCTGGATCAAATGGTAGCTCTACTTTAGTTCCTTAAGGCATCTCCATACTGTTTTCTATAGTGGTTGTACTAGTTTACATTCCTACCAGCAGTGTAGAAGTGTTCCCTGTTCACCACATCCATGCCAACATCTATTATATTTTGATTTTTAAATTATGGTCATTCTTGCAGGAATAAGGTGGTATCTCATTGTGCTTTTAATTTGCATTTCCATGATAATTAGAAATGTTGAGCATTTTTTTCATGTTTGTTTGAAGCGTATCAAAAAAATTTTCATATGCCATTTGTATATCTTCTTTTGAGAATTGTCTATTCATGTCCTTAGCCCACTTTTTGATGAAATTATTTGGCTTTTTTCTTGCTGATTTGAGTTCCTTGTAGATTCTGGATATTAGTCCTTTGTCGAATGCAGTTTGTGAATATTTTCTCCCACTCTGTGGGATATCTGTTTACTCTGCTGATTATTTCTTTTGCTGTGCAGAAGCTTTTTAGTTTAATTGAATCCCATTTACTTATTTTGCGTTGTGTTGCGTTTGCTTTTGGGTTCTTGGTCATGAACTCTTTGCCTAAGCCAATGTCTAGAAGAGATTTTCCATGATTATCTTCTGGAATGTTTATGGTTTCAGGTCTCAGATTTAAGTCTTTGATCCATCTTGAGTTGGTTTTTGAGTGAAAGATGATGATCCAGCTTTATTCTTTTACATGTGGCTTGCCAATTATCCCAGCACCATTTGTTGAATATGTTGAATAAGGTGGCCTTTCCCCACTCTGTGTTTTTGTTTGCTTTGTCAAAGATCAGTTGGCTGTAAGTATTTGGCTTTATTTCTGGGTTCTCTATTCTGTTCCATTGGTCTATGTGTCTTTTTTATTTTCTGTAGCCTAATTGTGAAAGTGACGTGTCTATTTTTTTTAATACCTTTCTTATTAGTACAAAAAGAAAGCCAAACTCAAACTTACAACCAAGAAGTCATATACATAGTAGAAAAGTACCTTTAAAATAGTTTATTTCTCTTTTTAGAATGGTAGTATTACTTATGTATTGAAAAAAACCTTGGGAAGCAAAGATTATTCATTTATTATTTATTCACTTATTTAATTGTACTTTTTAAAATAGAGACAGGGTCTCATTATATTTTCCAGACTCGTCTCAAACTCCTGGGCTTAAGTGATCCACCTGCCTCGGCCTTCTAAAGTGCTGGGATTACAGACATAAGCTACTGTGCCTGGCCTCAAAAATGATTTTAGTTTGGCCGGGCACGGTGGCTCACGCCTGTAATCCCAGCACTTTGGGAGGCCGAGGCAGGCAGATCATGAGGTCAGGAGATCAAGACCATCCTGGCTAACAAGGTGAAACTCCGTCTCTACTAAAAATACAAAACTTAGCTGGGCATGGTGGCAGACGTCTGTAGTCCCAGCTACTCGGGAGGCTGAGGCAGGAGAATGGTGTGAACCCGGGAGGTACAGCTTGCAGTGAGCCGAGATCACGCCATTGCACTCCAGCCTGGGCGATAGAGTGAGACTCCGTCTCAAAAAAAAAAAAAAAAAAAGAAAATGATTTTAGTTCACTATTAATACTGTTGTAGAAAAACAGCTCCTATTAACATTTTTCCTCAGGTTTCTTATGTGGGTTTTTTTTGTAATATTATGTATTCTTTTCTTTCTTTTTTTTTTTTTTGGAGACAGGGTCTCTCTCTGCTGCGCAGGCTGGAATATGGTGGCGTGATCTCTGCCCACTGCAACCTCTCCCTCCCAAGTTCAAGCAATTCTTGTGCCTCGGCCTCCTGAGTAGCTGGGACTATAGGCACAGGCAGGTGCCACCACGCCCAGCTAATTTTTGTATTTTTGGTAGAGACGGGGTTTCACCATGTTGGCCAGGCTGGTCTTGAACTCCTGACCTTAAGTGATCCACCCGCCTCAGCCTCCCAAAGTGCTGGGGATTACAGGTGTGAGCCACCAAACCTGGCCAATAATATTATGTATTCTTTATATAAATAAATATACAGATTTTTCACATACACTATTAGCATAATTATTTTCTTTTTATTACACATGCTTCATAGATGGGTTTTGTGATGAATAATAGTCTCTGCAGGTGTGTTTTAGTTAATCATATTCCTATTATTAGGATATTCAGGCTTTTTAGTTTTTCATTTACGTGTAGTACTGTCATAAAGATCTCTGTAGAAAGCTTTTTCCATTTTCAAAGTGATGTTTTTAAGATGTATTACTAGACATGGAATGACCGAATTGAAGAAGAAGATGAAAATGTTTTAAGTTCTTGACATTTCTGCCAAATTACATTCTGAAAAGATTTTCAATGTGCTGAGCACAGAGTATCCTCTTTTCAAATATTTTAAAAAATTTGTTATTAGGGAAATTACATCTTTCCATGTGTTGTCAACCAGCTGTGTTTCTTTTTAAGAATGTTCTTGGCCAGGCGCGGTGTCTCACGCCTGTAATCCCAGCAGTTTGGGAGGCCGAGGCGGGCTGATCACAAGGTCAGGAGATTGAGACCATCCTGGCTAACACAGTGAAACCCCCTCTCTACTAAAAATACAAAAAAATTAGCTAGGCGTGGTGGCGGGCACCTGTAGTCCCAGCTACTCGGGAGGCTAAGGCAGGAGAATGGAGTGAACCCGGGAGGCGGAGCTTACATTGAGCCAAGATCGTGCCACTGCACTCCAGCCTGGGCACAGAACAAGACTCCGTCTCAAAAAAAAAAAATGTTCATTACCCAAAATATATTGGGATTTGGGGATTAAGAAACAATCTTTTAAATCAAGTGTTCTTTTTTTTTTTCATTTTGTAGCCAAAGAAACTCTCCCCGATTTGGTTTCCATCATTCCTGACACAGTCCCAAGTACTGACCTTCTCATTGAAACTACAGCTTCTGCCTGTTACACATTGAACAACATAATCCAAAACAGTTACCAGAATGCACGGGACCTTCTAAACACCGGGGGCATCCAGAAAATTATGACCATCAGTGCAGGCGATGCGTAAGTCCTTCAGCTTCTGCCCGTCAGTGGCCTCCCTTTCCCCTCACCACCCTGTGTGTAAACAGCCCAGTTATGAATGTGCAGTCAGGGTCATCATGTGCAACATGGCGGCAAACAGGACGCAAAGCCAGGCCAGATTGTCTGGCCAGCCCTCAGTGACCAGCCAAGGAAAGAACTGGAGCCACCACACCACATGCTTGTCCCTTCTCTTCTGAAGTGTCGAGAGAGGGTCAGACTCCAGAGCTTCTCTTGGTAGTGCATTCCAGCATTGTATTGGCCTAATGAATTAGTTTCCCAGAGCCACAGCCATGATTTAATAACAGCAGAATGTAGGCAAAGCAGGAGTCCTCTGGACAGATAAGTGTCCTTTTCCTCACTTCCCATCTTAAGAGGCAACGTCACACCAGGTGGCTTAGAAGAAGCAGTGATGGGCTGGGCACAGTGGCTCATGCCTGTAATCCCAGCACTTTGGGAGGTCCAAGCAGGTGGATCACTTAGGTCAGAAGTTCGAGACCAGCCTGGCCAACATGGCAAAACCCTGTCTCCACTAAAACACAAAAACTAGCTGGATGTGGTGGTGTGTGCCTGTAATTCCAGCTACTTGGAAGACTGAGGCTTGAGAATTGCTTGGGCCCAGGAGGCAGAGGTTGCAATGGGCCGCGATCATGCCACCGCACTCCAGCCTGGTTGACAGAGTGAGATTCTGTCTCAAAAAAGAAGAAAAAAAGCAGCAGCAGCAGCAGTGATGGCACAGGAGAAGCAGTGGGGGGAGCCTGATGACAAAGTCTTGCTTTCACAGTTTTTTCTCTATCTTATCTCTTCCACATCTTATTCCCTTTTGAGAATAGAAGGTCCAATGTGTTCCTGTTTTCAACTTTGCCCTATTAAAAAAAAAAAAAGTGAGGAGAATGAAAAACCTTGTTTAACCAAATTATTTACTATTAGTTAATTTAGAGTGATGAGATTGAAAAGGGGCATGAAGATTATCTTTTTCTCTTTATACAATTCGGAATTGTTTGACTTTTTACAAATAGATACAAGTTACTTTTGTAAATAACCAAACAAGAAAAGAAATGGCCACTATAGCGTAGTTCTAATGAGTTACAAAGCAGATGACTTCATCTGTACTGAAGAAACGTGTGCTTGGCTGTTCAGGGATGTACATGTCACCTCCACCACAGCCCCACCCAAGTGAGGTCCCTTCTACCCTGCAGCCCACTTTGCAGTGCACATGAGGAAGGAAGACTGCATTCAGAGTCAGATTAAAACAAGCCCTGAGCACTGGCTGGAGCGTCAGTTCCCCAAGAATATTCACCTGTCGCCACAGGCTGGCAGATAGTATCTAGAGTTGCTCAGTCTTTGTGGAAAGAATGAATTACTGCTGGAAAACAGAAATGACTCTTCTTCCAAACAGTCATCCAAACTTCCAGGCAAATCACCATAAGATAGTATGATGCTCATTATTTGAGTATTCAGATATAACAATTGTTGCACATGGGAATATGCAATTACTTTTGGAAACTTCTGGTTGCTTAGCAAGATAGGGGGTGAGCTACTTCGTTACTTGTTTATTGCCCTGAGTGTCCACTTGTGAGTCCTCACATGCTCTGTTTCAAAAACGAAAATTAACAAGCAGCTTCTTGCCAGGGGTGTCTGCTGCTCTTTCCTTACTAGAGTGTTATATATCTGACCTATCATTTGTAGGCTAGCCTGGGAACTTAATTATCATTTATAACATTACATCTTTGAATAAAAGAGTACCAAGTATCAAACAACCAACTTATAAACAAACGTTATGAATATAACAGCCTTGGAATTTAATAACTTTTTACACTTTTGAATATTAGAGACCCATCACTTTGGTGGATTTATTTGCCCTTCAGTTATTACCAAGTGATTCTGAAAAGTCCAGGAGGTACTAACAAGTCTGTGAAGGCTGATTTGACTGCTCCTCCCTGCCAGGCTAGTATGGAAGAGAAAGGCTTTTCACTCTTGAAGGAACACAGCATGCTCTTCTCTGTACATCTTTGCACTCTCTGGTTTTGGTTTTATGTTTACAAATGCCTATGCTATGGGAGGGGGGAAAAGTCTTTGTTTAAAAAAAAAAAAACTCAGCCATGTGCTAATCAGGTGATAGAAGAGAAAGAGATCTAAGGCAGCACTGATCTAAGCCTGAAGTGGGACATTTAGAATAAATTTAAAAGCAGAACATGGCCCGGGCACGGTGGCTCTCATCTGTAATTCCAGCACTTTGGGAGGCTGAGGCAGGCAGATCGTGAGGTCAGGAGATTGAGACCACCCTGGCTAACATGGTGAAACCCGGTCTCTACTAAAAATACAAAAAATTAGCCGGGCGTGGTGGTGGACGCTTGTAGTCCCAGCTACTCAGGAGGCTGAGGCAAGTGAATCGCTTGAACCTGGGAGGCGGAGCTTGCAGTGAGCCGAGATGGCACCACTGCACTCCAACCTGGGTGACACAGTGAGACTCCATCTCAAAAAAAAAAAAAAAAAAGCAGAATATGAAATACTAAGTACAGTTCAAATGCAGTGGTGACTTGGATTTATAGCAGGAACAAGTTTTCCATTTGCTCTATACAGAAACGTAAAGAGATTTTGAAACTGCTTTAACAGGGGCTGCCACAAGAATTTATTTTATTGACTTGAAAAATTACTCCTACATTTATGGTGTCACAAAATCATATGTATTTTTCAGTCATGCTTTCATGCATTTTTATTCTATAAACATACATTATAACCATACAAATATAGATTATATTCTATAAATAATTCAAGAATTTATAACATATCTAAAGATATATTCCTTATAAATATCAGGGATTTTTCTCTATAAACTACTTTGCTTATTTTATTATTATTATTATTATTATTATTATTATTATTTTGAGACAGAGTCTAACTCTGTCTCCAGGCTGGAGTGCAGTAGCACGATCTCAGCTCACTGCAACCTCCGTTCCCAGGTTCACGTGATTCTCCTGCCTCAGCTTCCCTAGTAGCTGGGATTACAGGCACACACCGCCACACCCAGCTAGATTTTGTATTTTTAGTAGAGACAGGGTTTCACCATGTTGGCCAGGATGGTCTCGATCTCCTGACCTCGTGATCTACCCACCTTGGCCTCCCAAAAGTGCTGGGATTACAGGCATGAGCCACCCCGCCTGGCCTATAAACTATTTCTTTATTAGCACTGTGCTAGTGGTTTAAAAAGAAAACAAAAACAAATATGGTCCCCTCCTTCCAGAGTTTGCTGCCTAATTGTCTGGTCACTGAGTGGCCTGACTTCACGGACGGCTGCTGGGGAGGAGCAGTTGAAGAGTGAAGAGGTCTTACAGAACGCCGACAGGCAGCATGCAGAAGCCTCATTCATTCTCCCTGATCTCAGAATGTCCTTTTCTTTTCAGCTATGCCTCCAACAAAGCAAGTAAAGCTGCTTCCGTCCTCCTGTACTCTCTGTGGGCACACACGGAACTCCACCATGCCTACAAGAAGGTAAGAACATGAACAAGGAATGTGTCATAGTTAACAGAGCCAGGTAATAATGGCCCACTTGACTTGACCCTGGTAAGAAATCACTAAAAAACTGCATTTTCTTGTGTGCCAGTTTTGTTACCTTTCACGTTTCTGTTTCCTTATTCCAAAGGCTCAGTTTAAGAAGACAGATTTCGTCAACAGCCGGACTGCCAAAGCCTACCACTCCCTTAAAGACTGAGGAAAATGACAAAGCATTCTCAGCTGCAAAAATCCCCAAAGGAAAACACCTATTTTTCTACTACCCAGCCCAAGAAACCTCAAAAGCATGCCTTGTTTCTATCCTTTTCTATTTCCATGGTCCCCTGAATCCAGAAAACAAATAGAACATAATTTTATGAGTCTTCCAGGAGACTTTCGCGAGTTTGCCACCAGGAGATACTGGCTACAGGCACTACAAATAGTCGCCTTTGCTATTAGAGCTTATGGTGCATGGCCTCCTGGAACCAAAATGGGAATTCATGTGGAAGGGACATTAATCCAATAAATAAGGAAAGAAGCGGTTGCATTACTGGGATTTTAAAAGTGTGATTTACATTTATATTCCTTTTCCGGTTCCCATGTTTGGTCACTCGTGCACATTGCTTCACCATTGGGCCACGAGTGTATTGTTCTGCAGTGTTGAAACAGAATAGAAATGATAAATATCTGCAGTTATCCAGGAGAAAGTATAATGGCAAAATTATTGGTTTCTTTCTTTACTTTGTGCTTGTGTTTATCCCCTTTTTTTTTTCCTCTGATTTTTAAATAAACTTAAGAAATTTAGATTACAGAGTATGCATGACTATAAGAAAAAGAAATTGAGAGGAAGTGATCATGGCAAATTAAAGAAATCTTTTCCTCCCAGAACTTAAAAGTAAAATAAGAAATAAATAAATAAATAAATAAAATCTTTTCCACAGAGAAAGGCAACTATGATTATAAAATTTAACATTCCCCCAAACACTCAGTGAATGAGATTTTTTGCTCAGGAAATACTTTACCTATAACGATGCCATTAAATCCAAATCCCTTCTAAACAATGGCATTCCGTGTAATGCCTTTCCTGGTCTTCTTTGGCCACTGCCCTGGACTAGTAGAAGAATGGACTCTATCTTTATCTGCAAGAGGAACTAAGGCCTTCTATCAGACTAACCAACCAGCCTGGGGCACTGAAAATACAGCTCATTTTAATGAGTTACATTATCAACTAGCCCAGCTTTGCCCAGCATTTAAGAAATATCACAGAGCCACTAGATCTCATATGATCTTCTTCAAGCCATTATTTTAACTCAAGAAAACTCTAGAGAAAAAAAAATGAAGAAGTCATGTTGAAGAAGAGAGAAGAATGTGTCAAGACCATCCAGAAATGATACGAGAAATACTGATGTTTTAAAAGGTGACATCATCCAGCGAAATGAATCTATATTGTTATTTTAACTGCGCTATGATTAAAACCATTCATATAGAGTTAGTCTTTACAACTACTATTCTGTTATATATTTTTTTTAAAATCTGGCAACATTTGTCCTAAGTAAGATAAGGAAAAAAATTCTTCAACTCCCTTGGCCAGAAAGGTGTAATAGAAAATAAATTTTGAATGTGTACTTAAGTCTTTATTGTATTTGAAACAATTTTTTTTTCAATTTTAAAAGCTGAATGAAGACAACTTAGGTTACTAACCTAGTTCAAAATGAAATTATTTAGATACCAATTTTTAAAATACTGGAGAGAATTTATATGTCTTTTTCCAGAGTTCTGATGATAAGCATTTGGAGTGCATTTATTCCTCCAGATAATAAATGTATGTTCAATAATTTTTTGTGTTTTTTAAGGCATTAATAAAGCCTTTGATAATATTAAATACAAAATGAGACAAAAGTAGTGTTGCTTGCATTGGTGTCTGTGTATATCTGATTTATTTGTGTATCTTGGAATATATGGTATGATTGGCATGAAATTTGAGGATTTAACTTTGTGAACTTCAATTACTAAGGGTTTGATACTTTGTAATTACTTATATTTTCCCCCTAATTAAAATCCTAAATTTTTTACCAAGAGATATTTCCCGTAAGAATGGTGGGACTAGATGGTGACCATAAAAATGAAGACACATGCAGACGTGTTAGCTGTGGTTAGATTTTAGTATATTATTGGGTCATTCTGTGACTGCGAAAAGACAGACTACATTTGATTTCCATGTGCTGCTTTGTCTACCCTGTTTGCAAACACCTCACTACTTTACAGTTTGTGAACACCTCTCAGGGAGGTTCTTCTGTGAATGAACAGTTTTGATCACAGGTCTATATATAAATATGTTTGTTTTCCTGTGTGTCCCAGACCTCGCCCATGCCTTCAGAGACACGAATGGGCAAAGCTGGGCCTTTTTATTCATTTGTGTTTATTTGTTCCAAAGGGCTGCTCTCTGTCAAGAATTCTTCATGGTCTGGAATGAAGGAGGCTGCTGCCCTAGATTTCCATCACTGGAAACATTTGTTTAGATCTGATGGCAATAACCAAAGGGTTATCTGATAAAATAGACAGGGGATTAACATGTCAAGTGGGAGAATAAGCAGCAGGACTAGATAAACCACTATAAAACCAATTTAATCACCTTCTGAAGAAGCAATTTCTTAGAAGAAAACAGGAGATGGGAGATATATATCTATATACACGTGCACACACACACGTTTATATATAGACACCTACATATGTGTGTGTGTGTGCCTATATACTATAGTTATAAAATGAGATTTCCCCTAAATAAAATGTCTAATGAACTTACCGCTTTGGAATAAGGAGGACTTCAGTATGTGTGTACATTGAACAAAATTGCAGAAGAAGCCTCAAATCACAGAATCTCAGGATTAAGAGGGAATTTAGAAGGCATTTGGTCAAATCCTCCTCGAAGTATCATCTTGCATGAAAAAGACTCAGTTCTTATTAATGTGACAGAAAAGAAAAACATGGAGTCGTACACTCAACTAATTCTCAACATGACCATATAACTGGCTCTTTTCAAGACTCACTGTTGCATTAAAGTATTTCTTGTGGGAGGGAAGAGAGATAAAAAAGGGAACAAACTTTTCAAAATAAAATTCTGCTTTAACTTTCATGTTTTAGTTTATAGAACAGTTTCATCATTTATGAAGTAAATGTTAACCTTTGAAGGACTATAAGAAAAATTCTTTGTGATATGATATTCAGGAAAGAGAGATCCAAAATCCCAAGCACTGGCGTAAGAATTGTTGAAAATATGAGAAGGGAAATAGAACAGTTTCATCATTTATGAAGTAAATGTTAACCTTTGAAGGACTATAAGAAAAATTCTTTGTGATATGATATTCAGGAAAGAGAGATCCAAAATCCCAAGCACTGGCGTAAGAATTGTTGAAAATATGAGAAGGGAAAGTGCCGTGAAGGCCCTAGCCTGGGAGACTCAGTGAGAGGATCCAGCAGTCCTTAGCCTGAGAAGGGTGTTGTGTCACCTCTCTGTACATATTTGAAAGCCCACTGTAGAGAAGATGATAGGCTTGTTCTGGCATAGTATAGAGGATGAAACCAGGATCAATAGGTGGAGGCTATTATGAGATTAGCTTTGACAGGGTAATAGTGGACATATATTGAGTACTTCTCACAGCCTCATGAAATCATCCTTTTCTCTTTTTTTTTTTTTTTTTTTTTTTTTTTTGAGACAGAGTCTCGCTTTGTGGCCCAGGCTTGAGTGCAGTGGCACTGTCTTGGCTCACTGCAACCTCCACCTCTAGGTTCAAGTGATTCTCCTGCCTCAGCCTCCCAAGTAGCTGGGACTACAGGCACATGCTACCAGGCCCAGCTAATTTTTTGTCTTTTTAGTAGAGACGAGGTTTCACGTCATCTTGATATCCTGATCTCGTGATCCACCCCACTGAGGCTCCCAAAGTGCTGGGATTACACGTGTGAGCCACCACACCCGGCCTCTTTTTTAACATTTTAAAAAGCATGAGAAAGAAAACCTCGAAGCAGACAGAGGTTAAGTCATAGCTGGAAAGTGCAGAGGGGCTTTGTGAACCCAGATGGTCTGGCTCCTCTCTGCGAGTCCCCTGTGAGCCAAGCGTGAACAATTCATGTCTCCATGCTGGTCAACAGTGGAAGTCTCTTTGGCTTTGCTACCTTTGGAGAGTAAAGAGTGCAGTATGACATCATGGTTAAGAGGGCTCATTCTAGAACAGCCAGCCTGTGCTCAAATTGTGGTTTCTCCACTTACTAGCTGAGGCACATTTCTTATTCTCTCTGAGCCTCAGCTTTCCTTATTTGTAATGTGTGACAGTAGGATTTACCTCATTGGGTTGTTCTGAGGGTTAACTGTGTTAATAAATACAAAGCATTTGAAACAGTGCCTAATAGTATCTACTCAATAAATGCCGATATGGTTTGGCTGTGTGTCCCTACCGAAATTTCATCTCAAATTATAATCCCTACGTGTTGAGGGAGGGACCAGGTGGAAAGTGATTGGATCATAAGGGCGGTTTCCCTCATCCTGTTCTGCTGATAGTGAGTTCTCATGAGAGCTGATGGTTTTATATGGCAGTTTTCCCTGCTCTTACTTGCTCTCTCGCCTGCCACCATGTAAGACATGCCTCTTCCCCTTCGGCCATGATTGTAAGTTTCCTGAGGCTCCCCCAGCCATGTGGAACTGTGAGTCAATCAAACCTCTTTCCTTTATAAATTTCCCAGTCTTGGGTATTTCTTTATAGCAGTGTGAAAACTAATACAAATGCTAACTAAATTACTTGGAATTCCCTGGTTTGGAGGTCTTTGCTTTTCTTTTTAAGTTCATCTCTTGTGAATTTCTCTTTGAAGATAAAGCTGGTTCAGTTAAAAGCCCCAATAGAAGGCCAGGTAGAAATGAGGAAAACAAATATGGCCCAGGCAAGTGACTCTGAATGTCCATTCCTCAGGACATGAGTCCTTTGTGGGTAAAGTGCTACATGAAAAGAAATATCCTATACTTAAATAAATATGTTCTTTATGAAAAAAAAACATAGTTATACAAAGATCAAAAGATTCTTGACCATGGCATGACTTCTCAGAATGCCATGAGTGCCTTGTAATTGTAAAATTTCCAAGGAGGGACAGCTTATGCTGCATGTCAGAGAACTGTTTTTTGAAGCTGTAAGCCCTTTTTTTCTTAGACAACTCTTGAAGCTATGCCGCTGCTGTGAACTCTGACCAACATCCACCTGTGCCATACGCAAGAAGACAAGGGGTGTTTATCTGGCTCTCAGTACAGTTCATCAAGCTAAGCCTCAGCAACTATACGCAGTGTTAGTCCTGAACAATCTTAGTAAAATCTGAAAATATGTGATTTCAATAGATTGAGGGTCATTTCCTGAAGATTTTGTTTCATGCCCACCTGAAGTGCTGCAGATCTAGACAGGTGGATAACTCAAGGTGGTTATTAGCCCAGAGAAGCAGATGGAAGCAGTGACTGGCATTCTTGCATCTGGCTGATCAGATAAATAAATCTCTTGACTCTCACATCAAGAAACAATTACATCTCTTAGAAGCCTGAATTTCTCCTGTAAGCAGCTGACCCGCAATAAACCTGGCAGGGAATACAAAACAAGCCCAAACTCTTGGGGATTTTCTTCACAGTAATTGGATGTTCTTCCCAATAACAATCCTTTGGGTATTTTTTGGTTTGGGGATTTTAAGAAAAAAGTGTTTTCATTTTTCATCCATCTTTCAACATGTATTGAACACCCCTACTCCTGGAGCTGAGGACCGGTGATGTAACTTTATGAAGAAGTGCTCACAGAGTTGTGAAATTTGCTGCACTGTGATGGACACTTTCACTGCTCACAGTATCCTTCACTTGAGAAACAAAAAGTTATCAACTGTTTGGTGAGGGCTAAGGAGCCCTAGACCCATACGGATCATCTAGAATAGGTGTCTTATAAAATAAGACATGGTTGGAGTGAGAAGCAGAGAATTATTTTTAAAAATCGTTCAGTTTTAGCCAGGAGTTAAATCAGAATTAATGGTAAGAAGAACCACCTAGAAAACCTGTAATTCTAATATTTAAGAAATGAACGGTTTTTTTTTTTTTTAGAAACTTTTGTTTCTTTTGCCCTTTGTTCTAATTGCAGATTTTGCAATTCCTAATTTAAAAAATAGAAGCAATCTATTTTAGTGGGGTTGCCTTAACAGTTTTATATAAGAATTATGCGTGAACATGTTAAGTAACACATTCCGATTTCTTTTGGTAGCTCATACTTAGAGTGACCCAATTCTTTATCTTATGTTTTATTTCTCCTCCTTCAGTTTATCACTTGGAATGCTTCAATTGCATTTCAGTAACAAAAAAGTTCAAAACACCTTATGCAATAAATGTTTTTATCCCATGTAACAGGAAGGCCAGGTTTAGGCTTGTGCTTGGTTATTACAGCAGCTCGTTGAAGACATCACGAACCCAGTTCCCTTCTTTTTTTTTTTTTTTTTTCTGAGACAGAGTCTTGCTCTGTCACCCAGGCTGGAGTACAGTGGCGCAATCTCAGCTCACTGCAGCCTCCGCCTCCTGGATTCAAGCCGTTCTCTTGCTTCAGCCTCTCGAGTAGCTGGATTACAGGCGCCTGCCACCACACCTGGCTATTTGTTGTATTTTTAGTAGAGACGGAGTTTCACCATGTTGGTCAGGCTGGTCTCGATCTCCTGACCTCGTGATCTGCCCACCTCGGCCTCCCAGAGTGCTCAGGTAACAGGCATGAGCCACCGCACCCGGCCCTTCTGTCTTTCAGCTGTACCATCCTTGACATCTTGGCTTCTGCATTCCAGTTGATCTCTTCATGTTTACAAAATGGTTGCAGCAGCTCCAAACATTCCATCTTCACAGAGCCATGTCCAAAGGCCAGAAGTATATACCTTTCTTTCACCTCTTTTATAAGTAAATTTTTCTAGAAGTCTCCATCCAATATCTTTTATTTCTTATTGCCCAGAATTGCATTGCACATCCATTCCTAAGCCAGTTTCTAGTGAGAAAGGTGCAACTACTATGCCTTTAAGCCAATTACATTTCACCCAAGGCTGGGCCTACCTCCCCTAAGGCTCGTGGAGTGTTTTACTGAGCAAGGGGGGAAAAAAAGGCTGTAGACTAGTCAGCCGACATTGATAACTGGATAACAGAGACACTCAATGAAGGAAGAATTCAACTTTTTGTTAGCAAATTGATTTCACCTGGCCTGTAAGAGCACCTTGGTTTTTCAAACCGTGCAGCTGTGTCTATTTAAATTTTTCTACTATGATTGTTGTGTTGCATTTAGGACCCAGTCCATGAAAATCTGTGGGTAAAGAATGATGGGCGAGCTAGGAACTGCAGTTAGCCCCGTGATTTCAGGGAGAAGAATAAAAGCGATGCTCAGTTTTACAACGGGGAGTGGAGGAAAAGTCATTTCAGAAGCTATGGTGCCTCTTTTCCATTGTCTCCTTTGCTTGACATCTACCATTTCTCACCTGGAAGTTGTAGTTATGGACCCGAAGTTGTACCTTCATTGACAGAATCATTCTGAAAGAAAGTTGGCCTGTGCCTGAGGTTGTTGGATAGTCTAGTTTCCCCACTGAGACATCAACCCTGGCAGTGTAGCCCAGTGGAGAGAACAGAATTTGAATTCTGACTTTGTCTCTGACTGGCTGTGTGACTCTACAGAGTCACTTTAACTTTCTGGGTGTCCATTTTACCTCAGTTCTTCGTAGGATTGTTGAGGGAATAAAATGAGATAATGTCAAAATGTCTGCCACCTGGGCACGCAAGAAAAGGTAGCGATTACTTCCTTCCGCTTGTAGATCTGGCTGCCACCCAGGGACCCCCGGGCTTGAACATCTGCCTCCTGCCCCTTCCACCCACCCCTGACCCTACCACCACCACCCATTTCATTCCCATGCCTTTCACCGGGTCCCAGGGATCATCCCAGAGCAGAAAGCAAATTCCACAGTGGCAAAACAGGAAATGATGAGGGGCGGGGGAAATGTACCTGCTTCATCTCCTCATTCCCAGCAGCCTCTCCTCATGGCTCCAGGTTTCAGTCATTTCTCTTGCGGATCTGTTATCCACAACCCCACAGTTCCTGAGCTCCCCATTTCCACACCAAACCCCATCCTTCTGGAGAACTCAAATCAGGAGTCTTCCAGGGACACAAAGTGAGGTGACTCCCCTTCTTGCTGCTAGGATTGCAGCAGGAGACAATGTGGTCTCGCTAACCCAGGTGGAAATAATATGTTTTCCTAGTTTTAAAAAGCATCTGTACTACCCAGGGTAAATAATGAATTAGGTCAGCCCAATAGTAATAATGGATTTACTTTTCTGGAAAAAAAAAAAAAAAAAAATTTTTTTGGAAGATAGCTTGGAGCCAGCACATGTTTTCTGTTCATATGAAAGTCAGATGTGACAAAGACTCTCATTGCCTCCACCATACCCTTTTTCTCCTTTTTCCAACACAATAGAAAGTCTAACAGAGCACATGCTACTCAGAATAAAGACTGCATTCCCTGGGCAACTGGCTCGGGTCCCCTTCAAAGCCGTGGAAGCTTTGTTGTTTCGCTCTTCACAATAAATCTTGCTGCTGCTCAAAAAAAAAAAAAAAAAAAAAAAAAAAAGACTGCATTCCCCCACCTCACAACGGAGTGAGGGCATGGGACTGAGAGCTGGTCCATGGGATGTGAGTGAAGGACAATCCAACAGCTTCTCAAAACCTTCCTTCAGAGATGGTGGGCACGTGTGTGCCCTCGCCCTCCTTTTTCCCCTTTGTTCATCCTGCCTGGAAGCTGTTGCTGCCCTCCTGAACCACAAGGATGGAGGCCACTCTTGTTATGGCAGTACAGTGACCTGAGAGGAGCCGGGTCACAGCAGCTCTGGATCCCTTACCTTCAGACATCTGCACATGTGAGAGAGAAATAAATTTTAATTGGGTTTAAGCTACTATTTTGTCTTTTATAAATCACACTCAAACTTAGTTGTAACTATTACTTCTTGACACCACATCTGGAGCAAAATCAAATTTTAAAAAAACAGGCCAGGAATGGTGGCTCATGCCTGTAATCCCAGCACTCTAGGAGGCCGAGGCAGATGGATCACTTGAGGTCAGGAGTTCAAGACCAGCCTGGCCAACATGGTGAAACCCGGTCTCCACTAAAAGTACAAAAATTAGCTGGACGTGGTGGCACGCACCTATAATCCCAGCTAGTGGGGTGGCTGAGACACGAGAATAGCTCGAACCCGTGGGGCGAAGGTTGCAGTGAGCTGAGATTATGCCACTGCACTCCAGCCTGGGCAGCAGAGCGAGATTCCATCTCAAAAAAAAAAAAAAAAATTTAAATTTCCAAACCCAGAAGACACAATGCCTCTGTCCTAGATTAGAACACCAACTAGAAGATTAACCTGCTAGTGAGAACACACAGAGAATTGAATTCAGTGAGTTAATTTTGGACTTTAGATCCCTTTATCCTGTTGATAATGCTCTTTACAAAGCAGTCTTCAGCCATGCTCTGAAATTAATTCTACTATATAGACACTACAAGTCCAAGAGGGAACTGAAAGGAACAGAACTGACCTAATGATGCCAAATTTCCCTTGGGAACCATACCTGTAAGGGGAAAAAAAAAAAAAAAGTAGTACCTAAAATAATTTATAAAACTATATAACTAGCCAATAGCCAAGATATGGAAACAAACGAAGTGTCTGTCATGGATAAATGGATAAAGAAAATGTGGTATATATGTATGTGTAGATAGATAGATAGATAGATAGATAGATAGATAGATAGATAGATAGATAAATACTATTCAGCCTTAAAGATGAAGAAAGTCCTGTCACACACTACAACATGGCAGAACTTTGAGGACATTGAGCTAAGTGAAATAAGCCAGTCACAAAAAGACAAATACTGAATGATCTAAGTTACATGTGGAATCTAAAAAGTCATAGGCTGAACATGTTGGCCCTTGCCTGTAATCCCAGCACTCCCTGCAATCTCAGGAGTCCAAGACCAGCCTGAGCAACACAGGGAGATCCCGTCTCTACAAAAAATTAGTCAGACATTGTGGCGTGCATGCCCTTAGTCCCAGCTACTCAGGAGGCTGAGGTGGCAGGATGCCTTGAGCCCAGGAGGTCAAGGCTGCAGTGAGCCACGATCACACCATTGCACTCCAGTGTAGGCAACAGAGTGAGACTCCATTTCAAAAAATAAATAAAAATTTAAAAATCATACTCGGTGAGGCATGGTGACTCATGCCTGTAATCCCAGCACTTTTGGGAGACCAAGGCAGGAGGGTCATGAGCTCGGGAGTTCGAGACCGGCCTGGGTAACAAAGTGAGACTCCCATCTCTACAAAAAAAGTCAAAAAACTAGATGGACGTAGTGGTGCATACCAGTAGTCCCAGCTACTCAGGGGGCTGAGGCAGGACAATTGCTTGAGCCCAGAAGGTCAAGGCTGCAGTGAGCCGTGTTCGTGCCACTGCATGAGCCTGGGTGATAGAGCAAGACCCTGTCTCAAAAAAAAAAAAAAAAAAAAAAGTCATATTATCACTATAAGAATGGTTATTGGGGGTGAGGGGTAAGGAAATGGGGAAATGTTGGACAACAGATACAAACTTGGCAGTTTTAAGGTGCATATGGTCTGGAGACCTAATGTACAGCACGGTAACTAGTTAATGCTGTATTGTATACTTGAAATTCTCTAAGAAAGCGATCTTAAATAGTCTCTCCAAAAAAAGCTAAGGTAATAGATTTGTTAATTAGCTTGATTGTAGTTGTCATTTCACAGTATATACATATATGAAAACATCACATTATACATCTTGAACATATATATTTTTTATTGGTCACTTACACCTTAATAAAGATGAGGGGTGGGGAAAATACTATGTAGCAAGCGAAGTCTGTTTGCTACAGTGTATTTGCTGATAGATGTCAAGAGGAAATGGTTTTCTGCCAAACTTAGGTCACATTTTTTAAAGACTTGCAGGGAAACCATAGTTGCCTAATACAATGTATCTGACAGAGGCAATGTTTGACAAAAGGCATCCAGCTTTTCATGTACATATTGTGTTTAGGAAACATTGCCAAGTCATAATAAACAGTCCTATGTGGATTTGTGGGATTTTTGCTTCATGAATCTTGCCTTTGGGCACTCGGCACCCTGTTTGACTTCTGAATTTCCTACTGTATCCCTGGGGCTAGATTTCTCAGCCCCTCACAGCTGGGTTTTGGACGCAGCTTAGGTGCTGCCAGTAGGATTAGTTGGGTAGGAAGGTGGAGGCCGTTTTCCAGGAGCTGTTATGGGTGGGGAGGAGGTCCCAGCGTAAGTCACCAGCCTCTAGTCACCAGCTTCCTGAGTGCCAGCAGCCTTGACAGTGGCAGATGTGGTGGCAGGAAGTGCAGCAGCCTGCCCCGACTTCTGCTCTTCCAGCCCTTTCCACAGTTGTATAATACAAGCACCCAGATTCCTGTACTAAATACTTTCTGGGTGTTGGGTGCACCAAACTCTCAAATCACTGCTGAAGAACTTACTCATGTAACCAAACACCACCTGTTCCCCAATAACCTATGGAAATAAAAAAAAATTTAAATACTTTCTGCAAATATCTAGAGTGAATTGTGTTTTCTGCACTAAACCCTGGTACATATTCTAACCATTTTTATTTTCTAGGAATTGGAATAATTAATTTACTGGAAAAGCCTAATCTTGTTTGTTAATGGAGTTTTTTTTAATGTTTATAACATTAAAACAGGGATCTTTGGGCTGGGCACGGTGGCTCATGCCTATAATTCCAACACTTTGGGAGACCAAGGCAGGTGGATCACTTGAGGCCAGGAGTTCGAGACCAGCCTGACCAACATAGCGAAACCCCATCTCTACTAAAAATATAAAAATTAGCCAAGCATGGTGGTGGGCGCTATAATCCCAGCTACTAGGGAGGCTGAGGCAGGAGAATCGCTTGAACCAAGCAGGCAGAAGTTGCAGTGAGCTGAGATCACGCCACTGCACTCCAGTCTGAGCAACAGAGTGAGACTGTGTCTCTAAATAAATAAATAAAGAGATCTTTGGCCAGGTGCGGTGGCTCACGCCTGTAATCCCAGCACTTCAGGAGGCCAAGGTGGGCAGATCACGAGGTCAGGAGATCGAGACCATCCTGGCTAATACAGTGAAACCCAATCTCTACTAAAAATACAAAAAATTAGCCAGGCGTGGTGGCACATGCCTAGAGTCCCAGCTACTCAGGAGGCTGAGGCAGGAGAATCACTTGAACCCGGGAGGTGGAGGTTGCAGTGAGCCGAGATCATGCCACTGCACTCCAGCCTGGGGGACAGAGTGAGACTCCGTCTCAAAAAATAATAATAATTAATAAATAAAGAGATCTTTAGTATGTCATAAAGATTTTTATTTTTTAAACATTAAGCTTAAATATCTGGTCATTTTCACATACAAATCTAGTAGTTTTTTCTATAAGGCTTTTACTTGATCTTAGATTAATATTTTAATAATGGATATGTTTAACAGAGTAATTTACCCCCAAATAATTAACACCTTAATTAATTAAATTTAGTAATAAATAGATTGGTAAATAAGTATGTTAAACTATAATAACATAATTTCAGTGTTTCTCAAGGCCTTCACACCTAACAGGGTAGACCCAGACATTTAACAAACCAAACTCACCTAAACACTTAAATGGTGCTTACCAACCTGAGAAACCTGAGCGTAAAGAGATAATACATCTGATGCCTTTAAATATTCAAATACTATTTATAAACCAAATACTTTCATCATGAAAATCACAAGACAAATATTAAACATTAAAATCCCAACTACAAAATTTCAGATTATCTTAAATAGATTAGATGTGTTAAATAACATACATAGGCAGATTATAATGATTATTTTTAAACTGAACACTGAGCGTACATAGAAGTATTAATATTATTTTTTTATTTCTGTCCTAATTTCTGTTATAGTTTCTGAGTCTTTGTGGGATTATATCGTTACCTATAACTAAGGAAAGCAGATTTATAGTCTCAGGGTAGCTGAGTCCAGTTGGTGTGAAATCAAGGACGAAAAAGCTGCCGCAGATCTAGGTACAGTCAGAGATTCTAGCCCTGGACAAGGGGTCTGGTTGCTGGTTCCATTCAATTCTCCCTAAGCTACAGAAGCCCTCTCTCCCCTTCCCACAAATTTTTCTTTGTAGAGTGATGGGACTTTTGAAGCATGTGCTTTTTCTTGCTACCTAGTCTCCTTACCCAACCTCTTACACCACTGTATTATCTTAGATGGGGTGCATACCTTTCTCATACACACGCGC
Organism: Macaca nemestrina; assembly: GCF_043159975.1. Lineage (NCBI taxonomy): Eukaryota > Metazoa > Chordata > Mammalia > Primates > Cercopithecidae > Macaca > Macaca nemestrina. The sequence continues at coordinate 109,373,697 of NC_092134.1, forward strand.
ACACACACACACCCCAAACTGAGGTTGCAACTAATCTCTTTCCTGCCTCATTAGAGTTCACTGAATCCTGCAAGCACACACACGTTGCAATTAATCTTTTTTATGCTTTACTTTGTTACCTATCTCATCAGCCATTACCTTTTTAAAAACATTATATGGACATTGCTTACTTTTGGCCCTGATTCCAAAAAATCTAAAGAAAATTAAAATTTAGAGAACAATACTCCTTTAAAAAGAAAAGAAAAACTTCCTTTTTTCCTCCTAGGGAAAAACCATTGCCCCTGAGAGCTTAATAGCTTTGAGCTCATGGGAAATGAAGAGCACTTCCAGGTCTGGAATTTACATCCTACTTCAAAGACATGTTTCCTAGATCGAGAATACTTAGCAGTTCGAGATGTTTTAAAATCATTTCTGAACAAGCCCCTACTGGGGCTTTTACTTTCAAGAGTTTGAAATTTTGGCAAGCAGATGCTTAAAGCTATTGATTTGTTCTGTCTTTAGCTACTGGAACTTATCACTGAAAGCTGAGATTTCATGCAGGAATTTCTTCTGTATCAGGAAAACAGTAAGAGAAAGGTCATTTCTAGCAATACTATGCTTAGCAAATTAATCTTTTTTTTGAAATACTATTCACCACATTAGTACAATACAAAAACCCAAGCAGTTAGCCAAAACTCCTCATTCTTAGAGTTGTGGGCTGAAGTTCAACATTTCTTGACTCACTGCCCATGATTCATTATTTTGAAAAGTTGTGTTTTGGGCTCAGACCCCACCTTTGATAATCACAGCATTAAAATTCAAAAATGATGGTCAAGGTTATTTATGTGGTGACCGTACACAAAATTTATTTCTGTATTCCACAATTCTTTATTGATTCTTGCTTATCCTTTTGACTTTGTAGTTTTAAGAAAACATTACCTTATACAGTCTTTCAAGTGACATAGAGTTTATCGAACAATTATAATGTGTTTGAATTTTTTAATGTTACTGTGTCCTGACAAAAAACAACCATAATTTGGGGATAAATGTGTCAGCAGCAAAAGTATGCATCTGGGTCTGCAGCAACCGCAGTGCTTGCCTCGGCAGAAGAAAGCATTCGACCGACGGATATAAGGCAGAAGGAGAGACCAAGGCAAGTTTTACAGCAGGAGTGAAAGTTGATTAAAAAGCTTTAGAGCAGGAATGAAAGAAAGGAAAGTATACTTGGAAGAGGGCCACCTGGGCAACCTGAAGGACATGTGCCCCATTTGACATTTTGACTTGGGATTTTATAAGTTAGCTTGTTTCTGGGGTCTTGTGTTACTTCCCACGCGCCCAACTCCTGAGATGGGGAAGCGGCTGGTCACCAGGTTCAGGTGTTTCCTATCTATTAGGAGACTGCTGTTTCCTAGTGTCAGCTGTGACCAGTTACTAGAGAGACAGTTAACGACCATTTGACGATCATCTGTTGGTCATCTGACATTCCTGATGTGTACGTGGTGTGTGGGGGGCAAGGGGAGCCCTCTCCTGCCCTGCTCTTGCCCGACTAGCTACCTACAGTAACAAATGGAGTCTAAGGAAGTGATATAATGAAGACATTCCTATCCCCCTAAAAAACGTTCCTGCTTGAATGAGATGTTTGTATCTGGTTTGTCATAGTACCTGAAATTCAACAATTGGAGATTAAGGCTTTGATTAAATGTAATCTCTTTTAAAATGCAAATTTTCTTAGACAAGTTACACCAAAAGTTTAACCAGCATCAGAAGACTATATAGAGCAAATCAATGGCATTAACATAATAAATCATCACACAACAGAATAATATACAGTAAAGAAAAAGAAGGAGCTGTGGCTACAAGCAACAATGAAAATAAATCTAAATTTATGTTAAGCAAAAGACAAAAGTATAAAGTAAGTGTGATTCCATTTAAAGTTCAAAAACAAAACTACAAAAATTAATCATACATATTTTTCTAGCTTTGGAAAGCTATAAAGGTACAGAAGGAGCAGGACTGAACATTTTTCAAATAAAAATGCTATGAAGAGTTGCCAGTAAAAATTAACACCAAACCTAGGTCAGCAGTTACCTCTACTGGGGAGATTTGTCAGGGGCTCCCAAGGTATTGAAAATGGTCTAATACTTACACATAAAGTACAAGTTTTCTAGTGTGATATATGTCATGTTTTAAAAGTATAAAACTAGTTTTATTTTTTAAATAAGTTATGTATATTTAAGGTATACAACCTGATGTTATGGGATACATACAAATAGTAAAATGGTTACTGCAGTGAGGCAAATGAACATATCCATCATCTCACATAGTTTCCCAATTTTTTGTTGCTTTGTGGCAGGAGTAGCTAGAATCCACTCGTTTAGCAGGAATCCCTACTACAGCACAGTCTAATTTCCTGCCGTCTTCATGTGGGACATTAGCTCTCTAGACTTTTTCATCCCGTACATCTGCTACTTTGTAAGCTCTGACTGCATTTCCCCACTTCCTCCTCCTGCCCCCAAACTCATTTAAACATTAAAGATGGGCTGCCATGATTCAAAACTGGAGGGGTAGAGCTTGAGGCCCAGCCTCAGGCTCCTCATATCTCTAGTAGAGGCCATGGTGCGCCACTAAAGATCCTCTGTTCTGGGTCTGAAACAGACAGCCCAGCTCCTGGGAGTGTTGGCAGCACCATTTCTCAGCTGAGTCTCTCTCAGGGACTACCCTTTGGCTGAAAACAGCCATAGCCCAGGCTGGGTGCAGTGGCTCACGCCTGTAATCCCAGCACTTTGGGAGGCCAAGGTGGGCAGATCACCTGAGGTTGGGAGTTCGAGACCAGCCTGACCAACATAGAGAAACCCCCATCTCTACTAAAAATATAAAATTAGCCAGGTGTGGTGGTGGGCACCTGTAATCCCAGCTACTTGGGAGTCTGAGGCAGGAGAATTGCTTGAACCTGGGAGGCGGAGGTTGCATCAAGCTGAGATCACACCACTGCACTCCAGCCTGGGCAACAGAGCGAGACTCCATCTCAAAAAAAAAAAAAAACAGCCCAAGGGCATGCCCTCTTCCTGGGGAAGCCCATATACACAGACTGGTAAAAATATAAAGGTTCAGCCCTTGACCCCCAATAGGATACACATGTGATGACATAAACTTGCAAAATATTAGAATACTTAGGGTTGACTAAATGCCAGCTACATATCACTGAAAACAGATGTCATTCTTTACAGCGTCTTCTCAAAAGTGCATACTATTGTCAAGAACCTTTTGCTGAGATGTTTTTCATCAGCGGTCTCTTATAGTAACAAATATGTTTTAACATTCTAGAATACAAATTCCATGATGGAATTTTCAGTTTTATTTGTATATGAGGATTTGAGGCATTCTTTCCTAAATGGAATTAAAACAAAATAAAGTATACAAGCCTAAAGTTTACTTTTTAAAGAAATATTACCAATGCAAATGATACAACTTCAGTTTGCTATGACCAGGCTGCTGGTTAAGGGCTGATATTTAGAGGCAAGGAATTAAAAAGTCAAAGGGACAGGACATCTGGAGTGTGACACCAGTATTTATCTTTCAGTCTTGTTGGAAAATCAGGTAGGACCTTCCCAACTGTGTTAAATAGAAGATTCCACCCTTTGGTCAGTTCTGCTTAACAAGATGAGCTCTGAGGGGGACTCTTAATTTATGCAACAAACGGGGAATTTTGAGAGAAGTGGAAAGCCTGTATTTTGGCTGAGAGTGGAAAAGAGTACAGAAATTATCTGAAGGCTGCTGGGTTTCGAAATGTAAACCCTCACTATCGTTTGTCTCCTTCCTTCAATCTTTATGAATAAAATGTTCATTCAGACGTGAACTCTGGAAACCTACCCACCCAGAATTTCTAGAAACTCCATTGGCTCGGGAATTTATCTGGCAAAATTTTCCCTCTCTAAAAATGGCACTAAGAGGCCAGGCACAGTGACTAACACCTGTAATCCTAGCACTTTAGGAGGCCGAGACAGGCAAATCACCTGAGGTCAGGAGTTCAAGACCAGCCTGGCCAACCTGGTGAAACCCCGTCTCTACCAAAAACACAAAAATTAGCCGCCACCCTGAGTCCACTAACTAGAGCCATATGAACTTGTCACATTTCTCCAGATCTTTCGTGCAAGTCCTTTCATAATTCTATGTCTTTGCTCACACAGAACTGTTCACCTGAAATATACTTTCCCCCATTTCTTCACCTGGCCAACTTCCTTTCATCCCTCAAGATGTAAATCAAAAGAAATTTTTGTGATGTCTCAGATACCCCAAGCAGAGTTGGTTGTTCAAATTGTTTTAAAGTTCTAAGGTCCAGCTACTTTACCGTTCACTGTCCGTTTCCCCTGCTGGGCAATAAGTGGATTGAAGTTAGTATTGGTGGATTGAAATTAGTATTGGTGTCTTGGTCATCTGTGGACATTCAGCTTCTCAAGCAAGGCTGGGCACAGAATAGGCACTCCATAAATGTTAATCATTGAATAGGTGAATCAATGAAGATACAATCCTTGTATTTTGAAATAAATATTGCCTCTGCAATCTATACTGTGTAGGGCCTCCTTCTTTCCTCCTTCTCTTCCCGCCTAGTTATCACTTAAAGATGTATGGAATGTTTAAAACCTTAAGCCAGGCCTTGGGAAAACAGTGAGTCCTTTACTCTTTCCTAGTAGCATCCTTGGGTCAGTTGCTCCATTCAACTTACCACCTTTACCAGTATGATTTCTCATTGTTTCCACACTTTAAAGTGTGACTATTACTTTTGCCCATTGTAAAGCAGGGGTAGTGTTATTTTTAATGTCTTAATTTACTAGAAGTGTCCTTTGGCCCTTGCTCCCCACATCTTACCCACTTTTTTCTGTTTTGGTAAGGACTCTCAGGTTGGCCTTTCTGTACCTTTCTCTGACTCCCAGGACCTTTCTCCTGTGCCATGGTGCCATGGCACATAGTAAAATTCTACACAGGGGAAAAGCACAAGCATTAAACCAAGTCTCTTAAACATATGTGTATGTCTCTTGCACTAAAACCACCTAAATCCTTTAGGGAATATGGGCAAAGCCATGGGGTAAATGCAGTCACTCATTATAAACAAAAGCAGCTACATCAATGCAAGAAAATACCTCATAGATACACGTATATGACATAGTACAGAGGCTAAAAACTTAGACTTTGAAGCCAACCAAATCTAGGTTCAAATCCCAGCCCTCCCATGTAACATCTGAGTTGCCTCAACTTCATTATCTGTAAATTGGTACTAAAATGATACCTATGTCATAAATACATTACACCTGCCAGCATGGTCTTAGGTCATCACCTATTAAATGAAACATTTTGGCTAGAAGATCAGCACATTTCTTCCAGCTCTAAATTATCCTGTGATTTTGTTACCATATATGTTCCTCTATTTCTTCTCTTCATTCCCTCCTTAGATTTGTAAAAGAAAGGGAATTAACTATCATTGTCGATGACCAGTCTTTTAGGTTTGCCACTGATTGACAGTTCCCTTTCCCTAAACTCTGATTTCCCATGGGCACATACACAAGTACTAGTGATAGCCCAACAACATCTATCAAAGCTGCTAAACTGCTTTCTTTTGGATAGGGGTACTCTTAGATCAAAGATTAGGTTGAATATTGTTTTCGGTATTTCAGAAACACTGGTTTCTAGTCTTCCAGGTGATAAAGCATCAGACAAGAGAATTGTGACTATCTTCAGCAATGGTTTAAACCCCACAAGAAGACTATGATTACTTCTAGGTTATTCCCCTTAAAAATGTGGATATTTTTGAAGAGAACTCAAAACAGAATCAAACAGTTGTGGGGAAAGACCATCTAAAAACTTTTTTTTTTTTTTTTTTTTTTTTAAGACAGAGTCTCACTCTGTTTCCAGGCTGGAGTGCAATGGTGTGATCTTGGCTCACTGCAACCTCCACCTCCTGGGTTCAAGCAATTCCCCTGCCTCAGTCTCCCAAGTAGGTGGGACTACAGGTGTGCACCACCACACCCAGCTAATTTTTTGTATTTTAGTAGAGACGGGGTTTCACCATGTTGGCCAGGATGATCTCAATCTCCTGACCTCGTGATCCACCCGCCTTGGCCTCCCAAAATGCTGGGATTACAGGTATGAACCACTGCGCCTGGCCCATCTAAAAGCTTTTCAAAAACTAAGATCAGCTAGGCACAGTGGCTCATACCTGTAATCTCATCACTTTGGGAGGCCAAGGCAGGCAGATCACCTGAGATCAGGAGTTCAAGACCAGCCTGGCCAACATGGTGAAACCCCATCTCTACTAAAATTACAAAAATTAGCTAGGTGTGGTGGCGCACAACTGTAGTCCCAGCTACTCAGGAGGCTGAGGCAGGAGAATCACTTGAGCCCAGGAGGCAAAGGTTGCAGTGAGCTGAGATTGCGCCACCGCACTGCAGCCTGAATGACAAGAGCAAAACTCCATCTCAAAAAAAAAGAGAGAAAAGCTAGGCGCAGTGGCTCACTCCTGTAATCCCAGCACTTTGGGAGGCCAAGGCAGGTTGATCACAAGGTCAGGAGATCGAGACCATCCTGGCTTACATGGTGAAACTCCGTCTCTACTAAAAATACAAAAAATTAGCTGGGCGCGGTGGCATGCACCTGTAGTCCCAGCTATTCGGGAGGCTGAGGCAGGACAATCGCTTGAACCCGGGAAGCAGAGGCTGCAGTAAGCTGAGATCACACCACTGCACTCCAGCCTGGGTGACAGAGCGAGACTCTATCTCAAAAAAAAAAAAACAAAACAAACAAAAAAAAAAAACAAAAACTAGAATTATTAACCTTAGTAAGAAGTGACAGAAGGCAAACTTAATAATGGTCTTCAGACCTAAAAGCTTTTTGCAAAAGAATAATAACAAACAGTTTTGAATCTCTCTTGGGTGCAAAACAAGAAAATTCCTTTTGTGATTGCGTGGCAATGCTTGCAAATGTACTTGTTACTTTTCCTTATGGCTGTTTGCACAAAATAGTCTCATTTCCTTGTATCTTGTTTTCTTGGTCTTTAACTAACATTTATTGGCCTTTTAAATGCAGGTATATTCATTATGAAAGAGCAGTTTCTAATCTGCTTCCTCTTACACAGCTATAAAATCCAAAGCAAATGATAAGAAATATGGGCGTGTGAGCTTTTTGCTGGGCAGTCTGCCGAAAGTCTACATTTTCACAGCCAGCGGGGCCCTAAGTTAAAGGTCGCTGTTAGGAGGAGAGCTGGGACCAGAACATCCCATAGGAGTCCTTCCCTCTTATCTACTGAGAGGATGGACTGGGCCATTACCGGGAGCTTAAAAACATGTCCATCTTTTTACTCAGCATCATGCAAAGGAAGAGTCCACACACCTCTCATGGGAAGAGAAGAAAAAAGAATGCTTCCCCTTTGTCTGTTTCTGAGGACATACAAGTCATCTAGACCACTACAATCCTCACTGATTGGAGGAGAAAAGCAGTTCAGGGCAAAAGTGGTTGCAGGACAGAAATACAATAAATAATAAAGGACAGGTGTGTCCACCCTTGCTAAAAATGTTACACATGATATGTTTCTTGTCGACAACCTTATAAAGTAGACATTATTATCACCATATTTTAGATGATGAAGCTGAAACTCAAAATGGCTAAATAACTTGCTGAAAGTCACAGCCAGAGAAAAATGGAGCTGAGATTCAAGACCACCTTTATTTTACTCCGAAGCCCATTTCTTACCCGCACTGTACGGCTCCCCCGATTCAGAAGGACTCTCATCCGAACGCTCTCAGGCCGGTCAAGCTGCAGAGCAGGACAAGGGCTGCAAGGGTTGGCATGGACCAGCTCTCAGAGAAAGGAGACATCTGGTTAGCAGGACTTTCACCAGCAGCGCAGAGATCAAAATGCAAGTGTTGAGCTAACCGTCACCCGAGAATCCCCACAAAATTCAAACCCTGGGTAAGCAGGTCAGAGTGAAGAATTAAAGCCCCTAGCCACAAGATCTTGGCTAAGAGGTCTGCATGCAATGACCTCAACTGAGGAGAAGCATTATCGGGCAGTACAAGATCCAGGCTGGATTCAAGGCTTACACCAGCTATGAAAAACAAGAGTAGAACTGAGTGTAGACCTGTTTGGATTGGGATCAGCATCACAGAATCTTTAAAAGAAAAAGGTATCCACAGAGTAGGAACACAGAACTGACTCATTATCCCAGAACAGGGCATTGCTGTCCTCTGTTCTTGCTTTAAGTTGCATTTGATACGTGGATGAATACTGTCAAGGCAGCATGTTTAGCTCTCAAAGCAAGGCAAGGCTCTGTGTTGTGTTACAGGGCAAAGACTTGGTCCACTGCAGAGGCTTCAAAGTTCTAATAGAACTGATATAACCATACAGAGAGATGATATTCATAATGACCTGTGCCTTTCCCCAAATGGTTCCCCCATTTGGTATGCTGGCTTTTGGGTATATTTATGCAAATCCCAATTTCAGGCACCAGTGGTCTTGAGCAACAGTTGCAGCCACTCCTTAGCCTTGGTATGTTTTCAATCCAAACTCGAGGCTTCTTGATGTCATCTTTTCCTGCCAGTAGGATTTCATTTATACCCTAAATGCTTTCCACCAGAGATAATGCTGAACAATATCCTCTACTCAGTAGATTAACTTCATTTGAGGCATTAACAATAGTGTCTTTTTAGCCAAAGCAGCACACCTGGAAGAACAAAGCAAGTTTTTGTTGTTGGCGGTGGTGGTGGTTGTTTGTTTTTTGTTTTTCCCTGCAAACTTTACCTCCTCGGTTCAAGCGATTCTCGTGCCTCCGGCTTCCAAATAGCTGGGATTACAGGCATGCATACCACGCCCAACTAATTTTTATATTTGTTGTAGAGCTAGGGTTTCGCCATGTTGACCAGACTGGTCTCAAACTAGTGGCCTCAAATGATCCGCCCGCCTTGACCTACCAAAGTGCTGGGAATTATTTTCACAGGAACTGTTTGTTCAGATGAGGAACAAACAGTTCCTGTAAAAATAATTTATTCTTGCTTTTTGGTTTATAAAATATAACATTACCATTCTTGATTCCTTTATCTCCCTCTCTTTCTTCCATTCTTCCTTTCTTTCCTTTCCTTCCTGTTTCTTTCTTTCCTTTCTCTTTCCCTTTTCCCTCCCTCCCTCCCTCCTCCTTTCCTTCCCTTCCTTCCTTCCTTCCTTTCTCCCTCCCTCCCTCCCTCCCTTCCTCCCTCCCTTCCTTCCTTTTTCTGACAGGGTCTTGCTCTATCACCCAGGCTTGAGTGCAGTGACACAACCATAGTTCACTGCAGCCTCAACCTCCTGGGCTCAAGCAATCCTCTCACTCCAGACTCGAGTAGCTGGGAACACAGGCATATGCCACCAACACCACCACACCCTCCTAATAGAGATAGAGTCTTGCCATGTTCTCCAGGCTGGTCTCAAACTCCTTGGCTCAAGTGATCGGCCCACCTCGACCTCCCAAAACGAAAAAAAGTAAAAACCAGAAAACATTACCCTTCTTTCTTTAGGCTTTTTTTTGTTTTTTGTTTTTTGTGGTTTTTTTTGGGGGGGTTGTTTGTTTGTTTGTTTGTTTTCAGATGGAGCCTCACTCTGTCACCCAGGCTGGAGAGCAGTGGTGCGTCACTGCAACCTCAGCCTCCTGGGTTCAAGCAATTCTCCTGCCTCAGCCTCCTGAGTAGCTGGGATCACAGGCCGCACCACCACACCCAGCTAATTTTTTTTTTGTATTTTTAGTAGAGACAGGGTTTCACCATGTTGGCCAGGCTGGTCTTGAACTCTGGACCTCAAGTGATCCTCCTGCCTTGGCCTCCCAAAGTGCTGGGATTACAGGTGTGAGCTACCATGCCCACCCACCCTTCTTTCTTAAAGCAAACGTTTTTTGAAGTCAGAGCCACTGCAGATGTATAATGCAGAGTTTATAGGTTTAGGGTGGAGTTTAGAAGCAGGGCTTACCTCTGGGTTATCTCTGTGCCCAACTCAGGACAAGGAAGTGATAAACCCAGAAACTCATTTATCTAACATGAGTTGCTTTTGAATTTATTATTGAGAATCATCATCATGTTTTGTGTTAAAGATTACATACTAACCATATCTTTCACCTTTCTTCCTATATTTGACTGTTACAACAGTTAATTGGGTCAATAAATGAATATGTGAGCTCTTTCTACCAATAAAGCATTATGCCTGGCATTGTAAAGGACACATTACTCAGTCTCATTTATTGCTGGCTTCTACCTATTAAAAGTAAAAAATCACATACCCTTTGATCAGTAGTGGAAGTTTTAGGAATTAATACTACAAATGCATTAGTACCTATGTACACTGGCATATGCAAGAGTATTCAAACAGCAGTGTTTGTAACAACTAAAGACTAGTGCTATTGATTATCAATAGTATTGGTTAAATAAATAAAGTTATAGCTTTTTATGACATTATTTAAAAGAATGCAGTTGTTCTTCCTGTACTGGTTGGAAACTTTGCCAAGATATGTTAAATGGAAAAAAGAAAGATGTAGAAGCATCTATATGGGATGTTATTATTAGTCTTATGTATGATATATCTGAAAAAATGCAAAAGAAGCTGGTAACAATGGTTGTCTTCTGAAAGAAAACTGGACCTGTCTTTAAATGCCTCATATTTGGCTCATAGGCTTTTGATATTAATCCCAGGATAGGATGGTCAAATGGCTAAAATCACAGCTCTTATTATGTATTAAAGAGTCATTTTTATAATGAGAAGTAGTACAGGTTTTATTTCTATTCACATCTCTTTTATGTATTTTTGCATGTGGGAAATCCCAATTTACTTTCCAGTTTTCCACCCAATTAGCAACTTATCCAGTCTTTGAATAGCTTCCAGGTCCTTTCCATCTTGGGCAGAATCCAAGTGGGCTTTGAAAGAAATCACTCCCTCCTTGTTTTTTTGTGTATCATTTCAATATTGCCAAGAACACTATCTTGTAAAGTCAGCATGAATACCTCTGTTCTTACATGTTAAACTATGATGGGAGAAAACAAGACCACAAATAAGGGAGAGCAAAAGGAAAGAAATACGATGGAAATCCAAAGAGAACGAGAAAAATCAAGGATTAAGTTAGCTGGGGTCTGAAGTAAGAAGGATTATGTGTGTGCATTAAGAAACTAAAAAAACCATTAAACTCTAGTTTTAAAATATTACCAAGAGGGGAGCCAAGGGAGATTTACCACTGCAGGGGGTTGGCTCATTTGCACTTTGTTCAGCATTGCAAGGCATTCATCTTAAAATGGGGAATAAGCATTCCTTAGAGGGTGCAAATTTATCCACTGGGATACAAGATGGAAAAATTAGAATTTTTAATTTTATATTTTCAGTTCACTTTGTGGATGTTTTATTAGGTACATAATACATATTATTTCAGTAGGATACGTTTAATACATGCGTACACTGAAATATTGGCTGCCCAAACTTTATTGATAAGGGTACATGATGAAAAAAGGTTTGGAGGTCACTGGACCAGTGCTCCAGGCTAAGAATTAGAGAAAACAGATGGGAAGACATTTGCTTCTTTGGTGTCCAGGATTAGTGAAATGAAGGCAGAGGACTGTATGAGAATAAGACACTAGACATTTTAGGAAGCTCAGGACAGGCTCTAAGCCAGATAAAATTCTATGGTTTTATTGTAATTTAGTAAACTACACATATTTACGTTCTAAAAAAATCCTTATAACCATAGCTTTTTTTCTACACTAAGCTACAGAATACCACCCTGGTGGTGACTTGGGATTTAGGCACTGCAGAGAAAAGATCAAAGGGACAGGAGCGATAATTGAAATTTTAGCCCTAAAGGAAAAGTATCTTTAATCTCTAAAAGACCACAAATGAAGTTTGGCAGAAAACAGGGATAAAGTTCTAAGGGTTCTTTGGCATTTTATCATTCATTCAACCAAAAATATTTATGGAGACACATTTACTTCCACCAGGATGGAGTAACTGGTTTGCTGGACTTGTCTTTTCACTATAAACAACTGAAAAAATAAGATACATGAAACAACTGTTTTTAGACATTCAATAACAGGCTTTTCAGGACTTTGATCACAGTGAGAAAAGAATAAAATAAGGTCAGCTCATCATCTGAGCTTTCCAGTCCGCAGCATCTGTAAAGGGAATCCAATCAGTGAACAACAGTTGTAATGACATAAATAACAGACAGCAGCAATCAGGAACATTGAAGAAATGTTCTCATTGGTTGAGGCACCTGTAAAATGGTAACATATAAAACTGTGTGAATCGTTTGCTTTAATTTAACAAATAACAGCATAAATAACAAAAAATACGTAAATACAAATACATACCTGAATGTATTGCAATAACAATTTCATTCTCACTCATGTGAATTCTAACATGCTGCTATGCTTGAACATCACCTCCAAAACTCATGTTGCAATTTAACCCCCAGTGTTGCAGTATTGAGAGGTGTGACGTTTAACAGGTGTGGAGGTGTGGCCTTTAACAGGTGATTGGATCATGAGGGCTCAGCCTTCATGAATGGATTAGTCATAGATTAATGGGTTATCCTGGGAAGGGAACTGGTGCCCTTATAAGCAGAGGAAGAAAGATCTGAGCTAGCACATTAACACACTCAGTCCTCTGGCCATGCAGTGCCCTGTGCTGCCTCAGGACTCTGTAGAGAGTCCCCACCAGCAAGACGACCTTCACTATATGTGGCCTCTTGCCCTTACACATCTCAGTCTCTGCAACTGTAAGAAATAAATTTCTTTTCTTTATAAATTACTGAGTTTCAAGCATTCTGTTATAACCAACAGAAAGGGACTAAGACACATGCTTTCTGGAATGGAAGATAAAACCACGGGTTATACCCTTAGTTCCCGTGTTTGTCATACAAGTAAATGTCATTATATGTGTTGTGGAAAAGGTGTTCTAAAATTTAGATGATTTTTAATTACAATAAGTTATCTTATGAATAGATAGTAGCGGTGATGTCTTTGATGAAGTCATAGGGACCTACCCTCTGCTTTAACTCCAAAGAGCATGTTAAAGTCAGACACACATTAGCAATAACAACAGGAATAACACAACTGTGATTTAACAATTTCATTATATACCAGGTACTTATTATATAAGGTGGCATTTAATCTTCACGACAACCCTTGAAGTGCATTAGAATCACTATTCATGGTTTGCAGTGAAGAAATTGAGGTTCTTAAAGGTTAAATGACTTGCCCATGATCATTGTAGAGGATTTGATCCCAAATCTCATTCCAAAGCTTATGTGTTTAGCCATTACACAACATTGCCTTTCAAATCATAATCAGATGGCTGTTTGGGGAACATGGAATCAGAACCAGGAGAGTGAAATGAATGAAATGAGAATTGGTAGATCAGTCAACATTCAGCACAGGAAGAAACAACCCCAGGTATTTAAGGAGCAATCAAGAAGGAATCATGATTATTGGAAGGGCCAAAGGAGCAGGAGTCAAGGGGCTGCCACTGGACCTACCGTGTCCCAGTGACTAGGAGATCACAAAGCTGGGATAGGAAGTGGTAGCTGCTTCTCCTACTTCCATAACTGCCTCTCAAAACCCATGAAGCTGGACACCAGAGGCAAGAACACTGAGTTACCTCTTTCACTTCCTGATACATTCCCACAACTTGCTTCCCAGGAGAAACGATGTCAGAAGGATGGCCTCCGCCTCACCAATTTCTCATGAGTATATCTAATTCAAGGAACTTATTCATGTTTAGAACCCTACCTGCAAGGGAATCTGGGAAATGGAGCTTTCAGCTTTCTAGGACCTGCAGCACAGAAAAGCATATAGAAGGATTTAGGAATAAACGTCATTCCAATCTAACTAGCGTGAATGGTATCAGACTAAGACTGCCCGAAGTGCTCATCTCGCAGCAAACCTGAGCAGCAATACCAGTACCATCCGTAAGCTCCTGCTAAGCTATAAGCTCTACAAGGACAAGAGTCATTTGTCTTCTTATCAGTGAAATTCCCAGAGCCTCATATAGGCCCAACACATAATAAATACCTCTTGAATGAAAAACTACATAAAGATCTTGTGCAGAGTGGCTAAGGTGATGTCCTTTGCTGTCAGAAATATCTGGATTCGACTGTTAGTAAATCTGTTCATCTGTGAGCTAGATAAAAAGAATTGCTTTCTGGATGTTTGTGAGAATTCAATAAAATAATGCATGTAAAGCACTTAATGCAATGCTCAGCGCACACAGAATTCACTATTGTTTGTTGCTACTATTAGTTGTCATTACCAAACTTTGGTGTCACTTCAAACACCAAAACATTTTACATGAGGCAAATGTGCCTTTAAACCACAATTCTTTGAATACTTACGAGCCTGAATATTTTTTGTATTATATTGGCCGTTGGGATTTGTGTGTATGTGTGATTTGCTTATTCATTTACCTAGAAAAAAATCTTCTGGACCTTGGCCTAGGCAAATAATTTATGATGAAAACCCCAACAGCAAATGCAACTAAAACAAAAATAGACAAATGGGACTTCATTATACTAAAAGGCTTCACACAGCAAAAGAAATAATCAACAGAGTAAACAGACGATGTGTAGAATGGGAGAAAATATTTGCAAATTATCCTGCTGACTAATATCCAGAATCTATCTACAAGGAACAATTCAACAAGAAAAAATGAATAAATAAATAGACTAAAAAAATTTTTAAAAAACCCAAACATTAAAAACTGGGCAAACCATACAAACAGACATTTCTCAAAAGAAGAAATACAGGCAGCCAACAAACACATGAAAAAAATGCTCAACATCCAGAAAACCAAACACCGCATGTTCTCACTCATAGGTGGGAACTGAACAATGAGATCACTTGGACTCGGGAAGGGGAACATCACACACTGGGGCCTGTCATGGGGGGGGGGGGGGGGAGGGAGGAGGGATTGCATTGAGAGTTATACCTGATGTAAATGACGAGTTTGGGTGGGTGCTGACGAGTTGATGGGTGCAGCACGCTAACATGGCACAAGTATACATATGTAACAAACCTGCATGTTATCCACATGTACCCTAGAACTTAAAGTATAATAAAAAAAAAACAAAAAACAAAACAGCAACAACAACAAAAAAATGTTCAACATCACTAATCATCAGAGAAATGCAGGCAGCCAAATTAAAACCACAATGAGATATCATCTTACACTAGTCAAACCAGATGTTGGCGTGCATGTGAAGAAAAGGGAATGCATGGCTGGGCATAGTGGCTCACACCTGTAATCCCAACACTTTGGGAGGTTAAGGCAAGTGGATCACTTGAGGTCAGGAGTTCGAGACCAGCCTGACCAATGTAGTGACACCCCATCTCTACTACAAATACAAAATTAGCCGGGCGTGGTGGCGCATGCCTATAACCCCAGCTACTTGGGAGGCTGAGACAGGAGAACCACTTGAAACCAGAAGGCAGAGGTTGCAGTGAGCCGAGGTCATGCCATTGCACTCCAGCCTGGGCAACAAGAGTGAAACTCCATCTCAAAAAAAAAAAAGAAAAGAAAAGGGAATGCTTATACGCTGTTTGAGGGAATATAAATTAGTTCAAGCTCTATAGAAAACAGTATGGAGACTTCTCAAAGAACTTAAAAAAAGAAATACCATTTGACCTAGCAATCCCATTATTGAGTATCTACCCAAAGCAAAAGAAATCATTCCCTAAGAAAGACTCAGCACTCATATGTTCATTACAGCACTATTCACAACAGCCAAGTCATGGAACCAACCTAAGTGTCCATCAATGGTTGACTGGATTTTTCAAATGTGGTGTATATGCACCATGGGATAATATGCAGCGGTAAGAAATAATGAAATCATGTCCTTTTCAGCAACATGGGGGACATTATCCTAAGTAAACTAACTCAGAAACATAAAATTAAATACTGCATGATTCCACTTATAAATGGGAGCTAAATAAAGAGTATAGATGGACATAAAGAGGGAAATAATGGACACTGGGGACTCCAAAAGGGGGAAGGGTGGGAGGAGGCAATGGTTGAAAAATTACCTATCAGGTGCAGTGCCCACTATTGGGGTAATAGGCACTCTAGAATCCCAGTCCCCACCATTACACAATATGCCCATGTGACAAACATGCACATGTACCCCTTGAATCTAAAATAAAGTAAAATTCTTAAAAAAGAATCTTACACAAAGCATTAAAAATCTTAACTCAAAAATTTTTTTAGACCGGGCACAGTGGCTCATGCCTGTAATCCCAGCACTTTGGGAGGCCGAGGTGGGAAGACTATTTAAGGTCAGGAGTTTGAGACCAGCCTGGGCAATGTAGTGAGACCCTGTCTCTACAAAAAATAAATTTAAAAAAAATTAGCCAGGCATGGTGGCACATGCCTGTGGTCTCAGCTACTCAGGAGGCTGAAGTGGGAGGAGCACTTGAGCCTGGGAGGTGGAGGCTGCAGTGAGCTGTGATCATGCCACAGCATTCCAGCCTGAACATTGCAAGACCCTGTTTCAAAAATACCCATTTTTAAGATTAACTTGTTTTCCAGAGTAGAAATGTTAGATAGAATGTCTGTATAATTTATTCCCAAAACAGGACATTTTTGAGAATAAAAGGGGTCATATAAATAATTAGGCTGGGACAAGAGGCATATAAACCAGGGCTACATTCACCTACTTACTGGAAGCTTTCTCAAATATATAGTGTGACATAATGTTACAAGTCCATTGGAAAGGTGTCTCAATTGGTGCTATATGCTAGATATTTGGTCACCATCTGACACCATCGTGTCCCTGATTGCCACTCCCCTAAACCTCCTTAAACTGTGCTTGGAGAAGAGTTACGTGAGGCATATAATGGGAAGAGAGGCATGGGTATCTAAGATTTCCTTTGGTTTTAGAAAAAAATAGCTATGAGAATACAGAGGAGTTGTTTTCATTTGCTACCTCTGTTAGTGACACCCTTCCAGGTTGGTCTCCCACCCATGGGCAGCTTTGAATGAGGTCAATGGTGATCAAAACTCTGGATCTGAGCAAAGCTGCTTGGATTTTCATTGGATCTTTCTGCAAACATGATATGTTTCATTGGTTAACTATCACTTTCTAAATCTTCAATCTTAATTTTTCAAAACTTGTCATAATACAGTTTCCCTCTAATAACAGCCATGTAAGCATGGACTTAAACTGACTTCTACTGCTTAAGCAAACCTCAGTAGAGGAGAAAATAGATGAATTTATTTATTGAATGATTTTTTTTTTTTTTTTGAGACACAGTCTTGTTCGGTCACAAGGCTGGAGTGCAGTGGCGCGATGTCGGCTCACTGCAACCTCCACCTCCTGGGTTCAAGCAATTCTCTTGCCTTGGCCTTCCAAGTAGCTGGGACTACAGGCATGTGCCACCATGCCCAGCTAAGTTTCTGTATTTTTTAGTAGAGACAGGGTTTCACCATGTCGGTCAGGCTGGTCTCGAACTCCCAACCTCGAGTGATCTGCCTGCCTCGGCCTCCCAAAGTCCTGGGATTACAGGAGTGAGCCACAGCACCCAGCTTCTTTGTTTTTTTTTTTTTTTCTTTGAGAGGGAGTCTCACTTTGTCACCCAGGCTGGAGTGCAGAGGCATGATCTCTGCTCACTGCAACCTCTACCTCCCAGGTTCAAGCGATTCTCCTGCCTCAGCCTCTCAAGTAGCTGATATTACAGGCGCCCACCACCATGCCCGGCTAATTTTTTTTGTATTTTGTAGAGATGGGGTTTCACCATGTTGGCCAGGCTGGTCTCAAACTCCTGACCTCAAGTGATCTGCCAATCTTGGCCTCCCAAAATGCTGGGATTACAGGTGTGAGCCACTACGTCCAGCCCAGCCCATTTATTTCTAAAATGAGGACACCAAGGCTAATGTGTTAAATGACTTATCTAAGGAGGAACAGATATTCAAGGTCAAGCTGAGACAGCTACTCATGTCTGTGACTCCTAGTCCAATGGTCTTTGGACCACCACTCAGAAGCACATTTTGTTATGGTTGTGAGAATGAAGGAAGTAATATTTGACTTTTCTGCAAACATTATGTAAATTCAAGGTATTTGTTCCCCTTATGATGTTACAGAACATTAATGAGTGAGATGTTTCCAGACTTGTTTCTCATTTTGATAGCTAACCAGTCAGTGCTTTTGACAGAAACACATGAAGTCCATATTGAAGACACTGAAAAAAAAAAAACACAAAAATAGTTTTAATCAAAATGGAATTGCTCTACAAAACACAGACTGATTGCTTATTGTTTTGTTTCTTCTCCAATGGAGATATAAATCCACTTGGCCTTGACAGAGGGCCAATGATGAGTTGATTGATTCACTTGTACTCTCTGTCAGAGGGACCAGAAAATTACTATGGTAACTTGATAAATAGGAAAATTCCAAAATTATCTTCACTGAAGACATTATCCGTTTGATCTAAGCTTTTCAGATGCAATCACAATAGTGTCTCCAAGATCCTGTTTCTAAGAGGGAAGCCTGCTTTTCTCATCACATTAGCAAACAGCCGGGCAGACTGCGTTGCTTGCCAATCATGGCTGAATTACAGTCCTGACAACATGGCCTGGGAAAGAACATGCTGGTGGGGGACTGCGGCAGCTGTCACCAAGCTCAGAGCAGAAGGGGTGGATGTTCGGGAAAGGGTTCTGCGAGGAGAAAAATTCACTGCAGCAGGAGCGAAGGGAGACACAATTGCACATTGAAAGGGGAAAAACTGTTTGAATTCTACTCTACACCCCAATCACCACCCTCCTACAAGGGATGTCTTTCCCTTGGTCATATTCTCAACAAATGTTTTTCTCCCACAGTCCCCTCCTAATCTGAATGTTCTTCAACAACTATCTAGGAGTCACTCTTTCTCTGCTCCAAAAATTGGGGGTGGAAAAGGAGCCCAATCAGAAAGAGGAAATGAAGAAAGAGGAAGTGAAGAATAAAACTACTCAGAGAAAAATAACTTCAGAGAATAATGTTATCTCCATGAGGACAGGAATCTTTCTTTCCACGAATGTGTCCTAAGCCCTTAGAACAGTGTCTGACTGATCAAATAATTCTAATAAATATCTGTTAAATGAATAAGCAAACATCTATGTCCTTAACCCACTAGAATGGTAGGAAATTGTTTCTCCATCATTATTAGCCTCCTTCCCCCTTCTAGGGTTTTACCAAAATTTGATCAACGTGCCCCAGGAAATAATATCTCTAATTTCCAATTGGTTCTGGTCATTCTAGCCATCCTTGTTGGCCAAGCCTTCAATAGTTCTCTGAGACCTCCAGCTGGCACTCAGGGGCTCTCCTGCCTCAAATGAAGCAGAGGAACCTTAGGCGAAGCCAGGAGCCCCAGGTCTGAAGTGTAGCAGGAGGTCGTCCCTTTGAGGACAGAGAGCAACGCACAGCTCCTCTGGCAAACCAGGGCCATAGCCAGGGCTCCCTTGCCCAGGTTTGGGGCAGGGGCATTCTCTTTAAGCCGGAGAATCCTACCTCCTTCTCTTCGATAAGCTTATTTCCTTAAACTTCATCCTATCTTAGGCTTCTGACTTTGGGAAACAGAAAATACAAAGAGTTCCAGATGACTCTGTATTCCTCCCTGCCTTGCACCTTCCCCAAGGCACTGACACACACAACTTGCTACAAATGCATAGTTAAAATGAAAAGTGGAAAATGAAAGGTTTTTTGTTTGTTTGTTTGAGACGGAGTCTCACTCTTACCCAGGCTGGAGTGCAACGGCGTGGTCTCAGCTCACTGCAACCTCCGCCTCCCAGGCTCAAGCAATTCTCCCACCTCAGCCTCCCAAGTAGCTGGGACTACAGGCATGTGCCACCACACCCGGCTAATTTTTGTATTTTCAGTAGAGTCGGGTTTTCACTATGTTGGCCAGGCTGATCTTGAACTCCTGACCTCGTGATCCGCCCACCTCAGCCTCCCGAAGTGCTGGGAGCACAGGCATCAGCCACCATACCCGGCCTGGAAGATGAAAGATTTTTTAAACCCATAAATATCTCAAAATATTATCCAGCCATATGGTATGGGATCAGGTGCATAAAGTTAAGGCAATGCTGAGACCTCCAGGTTATTCCACTGGCTACAACAGCAGAAGGGAAGGGAAGGGAAGAGAAGGGAAGGGAAGGGGGAAGGGAAGGGAAGGGGGAAGGGAAGGGGGAAGGGGGAAGGGAAGGGAAGGGAAGGGAAGGGGGAAAGGGAAGGGAAGGGGGAAGGGAAGGGAAGGGGAAGGGGGAAGGGAAGGGAAGGGGAAGGGGGAAGGGAAGGGAAGGGGAAGGGGGAAGGGAAGGGAAGGGAAGGGGGAAGGGAAGGGAAGGGGGAAAGGGAAGGGAAGGGGGAAGGGAAGAGAAGGGAAGGGGGAAGGTAAGGGAAGGGAAGGGGGAAGGGAAGGGAAGGGGGAAGGAAGGGGGAAGGGGAAGGGAAGGGGGAAGGGAAAGGGGGAAGGGAAAGAGGGAAGGGGGAAGGGAAGGAGAAAGGAAAGGAAAGGAAAGGAGGGAGGGAAGGAAGGAAAGAAAGAAAGAAGAAAGAAACAAACTTGGGGTATCCTTCTCTAAACTCTAATATAGAAAGGAAACATCTAGTAACATGTTTCTTTGTCTAATTATCCTCCTACAATCAGCATCTTAAAATAAACTAATCTCTTATAAAAAATTTTTGGATGTTAATATGACCATCAGCTCAAAAAGCATTAAAGCCACTTCAATCAAGGGACATAGACTAGGTTTCAAGACACTTAGCTCACATAAATTTCTATAAATTTTAATAGAACTTAATGGTCTTTCCATTTTTTTGTGTGTGTGGGAAGGGTGAGCATTATTGATTTTACATTTTAATACATTTTAGGGGCATGATGAACCTGGACAGTAAAAGCATGCTTCCCTTGCCCCACCTAATGCAGAGGAGCTTCCTGAAAGAAATTAGTTTGGAATGAAAGGAGAGCAATTGCCTTGCAGGTAAGGATGGGCAGAGTGGGAGGATCTTTAGGACTTTAGATGTAGGTTTCAAGAAAAATAGCAACATGAAAGTCATGTGTGAGAAGATGTAATTATGAGGCAGATTGAGTTATAAATTATTATCCAAAGATAACAAAGGCATGAAACCAATCTTCAGAAATGATTCTTCCCAAGTAATAGGAGATAGGAATGTCATGGAAATACTTCAACTGGAAGAAAAGCCATGGCCTTTCTGAAGTAACCTACAATTTCTTTTTTTTTCTTTCCTTTTCTTTTCTTTTTTTTTTTTTTTTTTTTTTTTTTTGAGATGTTGTCTCACTCTGTTGTCCAGGCTGGAGTAGAGTGGTGTTATGTCGGCTCACTGCAACCTCCACCTCCCAGGTTGAAGTGATTCTCCTGCCTCAGCCTCCTGAGTAGCTGGGATTACAGACACCCACCACCTCATCTGGCTAATTTTTGTATTTTTAGTTGAGACGGGGGTTTCACCATGTTGGTCAGGCTGGTCTCGAACTCCTTACCTCTGGTCATCTGCCCGCCTCAGCCTCCCAAAGTGCTGGGATTACAAGCGTGAGTCACCATGCCCGGCTGTAATCTACAATTTCTATTTCTTGTTCCTATCCACTCCCTTTTGCATCCTATGTCACCAATAATGTTCTCCAAGGGAAAAAAAAAAAAAAAAGAAAACACAAATAAGAATTATATTTTATAGTGATTATAATGATCAGAATTCCTCAGACTTCTTTCTGCTATCATTTGCTGTGACCTTTGGACAGCTCATATTTCAGCCCTAACCAGATCTCTGCTGTAATCTGAATGTATATTTCATATGATGCTACAGATAGAGAAATGCTTCAAAATTAAGTAGAGATCAGTTAAAACACCATTACTGTTTACTCTGTGTCTTTTGAATTCTATTATATTTATAGTTGTTTACATTTTGAAAACCAAGCCATTTAAAACAGGGATCCCTTCAAAGAGAACATTTATGTGGCATTTTGTTGCAGGAAAAGGTAACTGTAAAACACATGTGCCTCTAATTCAAGACCAGTTAACCTCAAGTTATTACAGTTGAGATAAATCATATTTTTAAAAATACTTTTTAACCCTTGTTCATTCACTTTTTCAGCCAATAAAAACAGCAAGAATTAACTTAGTCACTTTTTTGTAACCCAAATGCAAACCATGGGTGCAATCCCATAAAATTTTAGCCATGGATATAATTCCAAAGGTTTGAAAGTCCCATCTTCTACTCTCGCTCCTGTCTTTGGGACAAAGCCCAATTTCCCTATAATACCAACACGAATTATAAAAAGAAAGCAGTGGGTCTGACCGTGTGTTCCAAAATTGTTGCTTGTTACTGTCATTGAGCTACTGTCAAGTCTCGTCTAGCACCTCCTGTGACACCACCTTCCTTTTTCTTTTTTTTTTTTTGAGATGGAGTTTCCCTTTTGTTGCCCAGGCTGGAGTGCAATGGTGCGATCTCGGCTCACTGCAACCTCCACCTCATGGGTTCAAGCGATTCTCCTGCCTCAGCTCCAGAGTAGCTGGGATTACGGGCATGCGCCACCACGCCTGGCTAATTTTGTATTTTTAGTAGAGATGGGGTTTCTCCATGTTGGTCAGGCTGGTCTCAAACTCCCAATCTCAAGTGATCTGCCCACCTCAGCCTCCCAAAGTGCTGGGATTACAGGCATGAGCCACTGTTCACGGCCCGACACCATCTTCTTTTTTTTTTTTTTAAACTTTTAACTAAAAAGTAAACTTTAATATCGAAAATGCAAACTTGGGGAAGACAGAAAAGATCACACACAAGGCTGTCACTTCACACTTGGAAGGTTGCACAGCGGCCGGGCAGAGGCGCTCCTCACTTCCCAGACGGTGGGCAGCCGGGCAGAGGCGCTCCTCACTTCCCAGACATGGGCGGCTGGGCAGAGGCGCTCCTCACTTCCCAGACATGGGCGGCTGGGCAGAGGCGCTCCTCACTTCCCAGACATGGGCGGCTGGGCAGAGGCGCTCCTCACTTCCCAGAGAGGGTGGTTGGGCAGAGGCGCTCCTCACTTTATACTTTGTAATAAATTTTCATCCCAGGTAGAAATTTTCTATTTTTCATCATCCACAGAATTATTCTCCATTAAGCACAGGTCATCAAGTAACCCTGACATCGGTACATACTGTTGTAACAAGTAGGATTTTCAAATTACTAACACACCTGTAAAAGCCAGAGAGTTGTGTGTCACCAGAAACACATGTGTGTCCTATGTATTAAGGTACTAAATAGAAAGCACCATTTGCTGTGTGTGTGACAGTACTGATTCCATGTTAGAGGAAAGCTTGCTTACTTGAATACAATTATTGCTTTGCTTGAGTTTGTAGATCATTCACCAAAATCAGCCTCAGGAAAACAGGATATTGAACAGAGATTAAAAAAAATACTTAGGTCAGCATCTCTGTGAATGGGCTGACCGACCTGGTAAGAATAGGCTGATGGTACCTGCAAAAGCCACAAAATATTGACCAAGAAAGCAATGATTTACTGCCGACCTGAGACTGTACATGTTTCACAAAAATATTTTGATAATCCTTTCTCCTAATTTCCCTTAAAAACCAGAGGTGGTCTTTGAACACTAGCTCACTGCCTCCCCCGGGGTTGCTGGCCTCTTGAATCAAACACACTTTACTTTCACTACAGCTCTTGAGATTTTGGCTTTCAGGTGACAAGTGGCCCAGATGTCAGTTTACTTACATGTGCTCAGGAGAATTGCCTGCCATACCTACTGAAATCTGTCTCTGATCAAAGTGGTGGACCATACGACTGCAGATTGGCCTTGTGAAGTAGCTCATGCCTGTAATCCCAACACTTTGGGAGGCAGAGGTGGGAAGCTTGCTTGAGGCCAGGAGTTTAGGACCAGCCTGGGCAATACAGTGAGACCTCCGTCTCTACAAAAATAAAAAATAAAAATTAGCCAGGCATGGTAGTCCACACCTGTAGTTCCAGCTACTTGGGTGGCTGAGACAGGAAGATCTCTGCAGCCTAGGAGTTCAAGGCTGCAGTGAACCATGATCCTGCCACGGCACTCCAGTGTGGGCAACCGAGTGACACTTAAAAAAAAAAAAAGACTGCAGATCAACAGGTTATGATTGCAAATTTTAAGATATTTTGAATAACATAAAAGAACACACTATTTTCTTATGCAGTTCGGAGTACGTTTAATAGTCTATTGAATGAGTATCTCAAAATCCTATTGAAGTTACTATCTGGCAATGAGAAACTAATTCACTGATAGTTATACATGCAAAGAAACTAATTATTAAAATAAGTTTTCATTTTGTTAGATGACTTTATAACGTTAAAAAATGGAAAAGTCCTGTAGGGAATGATTTGGAACATGGCCCAGACTCCAGCCCCAGGACCAAGGCACTCAATCCCGCAGCTGCTGGGAGTGTTGGTTGCTTATGGCTCACAGCTGAGTTCCTTTCTGCACCTCTCCCTCTCCAAAAGCCTTACCCAGCAGCGTTTTGCTTCCTCCCCAGAAACATCCCACATTTAATGAGCAGTCAGTAAGAGGGTCTAAAGGTCTGCCCTGTGGCCTCAATTCAGGATGACTCTGAAAGGAAATCCCGGCTCCAGAGCCCCTACTGGATTGCCTGAGGCCTCTATTACAAATTGTTCACAGTTCAACCTCTTTCTCCCTCCGCCCAACCCGGCCTCCCTCACTCCATTATACGTGTTGTTCTTAAGAGCACACTCCAGTAACCCTCCTGCAAACCAGTCTCCCCCCAACTCAGAGTCCAGGGGTTTTGAAAGCGGTCCTAGAAATCAGGCTCTAACGTGGGATTTTGAAGCTAGATTACCTGCCAGGCAGTTGCCAGTAAGCACCTCATCCCTGGTGAGTATTCAGAGCACTTGTCAAGCTGCACGATGTGAATACTAATTTGAATCCACTCATGATAAGCTGTGTCCCAACCTAGTTAACTGTATTTAAAATAAATAAATAAACCACAGGACTTGATACATGTACTTTATTGCACTGAGTTTTTCTTGCTATAGCTTGGACAAGACTGCCACCTCCTGGAAGAGCTGATGAATACTGGAGACTGAGGTGCAATTGGGGAATCGGTACTATGAAATTGCCTGCGTCTCAGCAGCAACTCTCTCTCCGAGATGTTAAACCAACTCCTAACCTTTCTCAACCTCTGTGAGCAGCTTTTTGCACGGAACCAAGACTTCAAAGAACTTGCGCATCACAATCTTTTTACGTGAAAATTTAAATACAAGTTAACATTTGTGAAGCGTTATGTGCCAAATGCTTTAATTCTTAAGGTTCACAACAGTCTTATGAGGTAGGAACTATCAAGCAGATCCACACTGCGAATGGGGAAATTAAGTTTCAGGGAACTTAAAGCGACGGCTCTGAGGCGGAATCGCCACTTGGAGTCGGAACTCAACTGCTGAGAGCGCAAGCTCCGTAACTACGTAACCGCCTTGGGCATGCGCAGAAAAACACTGACGTACCTTCCCTAGGCGCGGCAAGCAGGTGGGTGTGGCGGGGCCTCTGCAATCCCAGCATTCCCTTCGTGCCGCCATCAATATGGCGGCGCCCATCTTTCGGTCCTTTTCCTGGGGCCGCTGGTCTGGTACCCTAAATCTCTCAGTTTTCTTGCCCTTGGGGCTGCGTAAGGCCCACTCGGGCCCTCAGGGGTTACTGGCAGCGCAGAAGGCTCGAGGTCTGTTCAAGGACTTCTTCCCGGAGACGGGGACGAAAATAGAACTCCCAGAGCTCTTCGACCGTGGCACGGCGAGTTTTCCCCAAACCATTTACTGTGGCTTCGACCCCACGGCAGACTCGCTTCATGTGGGCCATCTTCTTGCGCTGCTGGGCCTGTTTCATTTGCAGCGAGCGGGCCACAACGTGATCGCGCTGGTGGGAGGCGCCACGGCGCGCCTGGGAGACCCGAGCGGCCGTACCAAGGAACGCGAGGCGCTGGAGACAGAGCGCGTGCGAGCCAACGCGCGCGCCCTGCGCCTAGGGCTTGAGGCTCTGGCGGCTAATCACCAGCAGCTTTTCACTGATGGGCGCTCCTGGGGCAGCTTCACTGTGCTGGACAACTCGGCCTGGTACCAGAAGCAGCACCTGGTGGACTTTCTGGCGGCAGTTGGGGGTCACTTCCGCATGGGGACGCTGCTGAGCCGGCAGAGCGTGCAGCTGCGGCTCAAGAGCGCGGAGGGCATGAGCTTGGCCGAATTCTTTTACCAGGTGCTCCAGGCCTATGACTTCTATTACCTCTTCCAGCGTTATGGATGCAGGGTCCAGCTGGGCGGATCTGATCAACTAGGCAACATTATGTCCGGATATGAGTTCATCAACAAGTAAGTGCCTTTAGACCCTGGGGAAATCCTGGGACCAAATAATTTACATACTAGTAGCCTGTGATTTACTCTTAGGATTGTAAGTTGCTGCCCTTCGTTCCAGCTCTTGTTGGTTTTATCCCCATTAAGGCTCTATAATGGCGTTAATAACACTGGCTAATAAGAACTAAAGGGCTGAATTAAGGGTATTAAGAGTAAACGGTGTATTCTAAAAATTAGCTGGGCGTGGTGATGCACGCCTGTAATCCCAGCTCTTCTGGAGGCTGAGGCAGGAGAATGGCTTGAACTCGGGAGGCGAAGGTTAGCAGTGAGCCGAGATAGCGCCACAGCACTCCAGCCTGGGCAACAGAGGGAGACTCCATCTAAAAAAAAAAAAAAGGAAACCGTGTATTCTAGAGCTCTGCAGGAAACAGACCACTGGTGAAGATTTGGTCGGTCTGTTTTGGTTCCCCTAAGTCGTCCTTTCTAATTAGAGAAACTGCTTTTGTGTGTTTATACTAGAACATGACTGGACCTCCTTGAGTAGCTAGCCTCTGCTTTAGCTCTGCACCCTCCATGGAACTAGTGTTAGTCCTTGGTTGGTATCTCAAAAAGTTTTTTCAACTCCAAATAACTGACAAGTAATGCGGGTCTAATAGCATTTTCTTGAGAGAGGTGAAGGATAGGGCTAGCTCATGTGCTACAGAGCAAAACACATGTTTAAAAGGCATTTAGAACATTTCCTTTAGTGTCTCTTCCTGACACCCCTTCACCCAGTTTTCTCCTTCCCACTCAGCCTTTCAAAATCTCTAGTCCATTGTTAAGTAGCACTTCCCCTTGGCCTGCCTAGAAACTGCCTGGAACCACTCATGAGATTCAGAATGAATAGGGTGAGTACTGTAACAGTACATAAGAGGGACAAGAATTCAGATTTAGGAGGTCAAGGAAGTTTTCCTGGAGCAAGTAACCAGAAAGAAATCTGGAAGGTGAACAGTAGAACCTACCACGACTTTGCTTGAGGCACATAATGAAATTGTTCTTTATGCATAGGTTGACTGGAGAAGATGTATTTGGAATCACCGTTCCTCTAATTACAAGTACAACTGGAGCAAAGCTGGGAAAGTCTGCTGGCAACGCTGTTTGGCTAAACAGAGATAAGACATCTCCATTTGAATTGTATCAATTCTTTGTCAGGCAACCAGACGATTCAGTGGAAAGGTGAGTTCTGAATAATGGGCTCAGAAAAATTGACACCATAAACTCATGATATAATTTTAGCCATTGAATCTATGTACACTTTATAGTTTTTTTGTTTTTAACTTAGTTTCTGTCTGCACATAAACCATTACATCATAGAAGACTAATTTTTACTGTGTTCTAAAGTTAAACACTTTGTTGGTTAAAGCAGAAAAACCACAGTGGATGGCTAGAAAATGTAGAGCCAACTTTTTGATCTATATCTAGCAAGTTCTTAGGATTTTATCACCTGCATATTCTAGTTTTTTCACTCCTTTCATCTTAAACTTGACTACCCTTATTTTTCCTTTGTCTTTCTTCTCTCACAAATATGACTTTAAAGATTCTCTTAAGAAATGATTTTCTCCTTAAATTAAATTGCCTTAAACTCTTGGGAGAATATGAATTAATGAGAAACAAACATACCTGCAACAAAAAGTTGAAAAAAATATTTTGATACTCTGTAACATCAAAGTAATCTAGGAATAATTCTTTAAGACTTAATAATAAATGACTTTCCTGCAAAATATTAAAAGATGCTATTGAGCAAAATAAAGACCTACATAAATGAAGAGTTAGACCATATTGATAGTACAAAAATATATCAGTTCTTTTTTGTTTTTTTTTTGAAACAGAATCTCACTCCCATTGCCCAGGCTGGAGTGTAATGGCACAATCTTGGCTCACTGTAGCCTGGAATTCCCAGGCTCAGGTGCACACCACTATGCCCAGCTAATTTTGTGTTTTATTTTTTAGTAGAGGTGGGGTTTCACCATGTTACCCAGGCTGGTCTCAAACTCCTAGACTCAAGCGATCAACCTGCCTCGGACTCCCAAAGTGCTGGGCTTACAGGCATGAGCCCCCACACCCGGCCAAGATACCAGTTCTGGATTTCATCCACATTTAGTACAGCACCAACCATATCTAAACCGGCTTTTTGTGGAACTTGACAAGCTCATTGTAAGATTGACATAGAAATAAAAAGGGCTAAGATTGGCCAAGATGTTTTTGAAGAACAGCGTGGAAGATTATCATGCCTTATTATAAAATTTCAGTAATTATGGTTTTTTCCTCTTTAGATTTAGTCCTAGAATGTTTGACGATATAGTCCTGGGGTTTTGATGTATTGGGAATTGATAATCTTTTTTTTTTTTTTTTTTGAGACAGTGTCTCGTTTTGTTGCCCAGGCTGGAGTGTCCTCCGCTTCCTGGGTTCAAGCGATTCTCCTGAGTAGCTGGGACTACAGGCATGTGCCACCATGCCCGGCTAATTTTTGTATTTTTGTAGAGGCAGGGTTTCGCCATGTTGGCCAGGCTGTCTTGAACTCCTGACCTCAAGTGATCCACCCTCCTCAGCCTCACAAAGTGCTGGGATTACAGGCTTGAGCTACCGCACCCAGCTTAGATAATTGATAATCTTTTTGAAAATTGCATTTTCTATCTGGTTCTGGTGTTTAGAAATACAATTACTTTATATATATTACCTTTAAATCTAGCAACTTTGCCAAACTCATTATTTCTAATAATGACCTTTAGGTTTAAAGGTACACGTTTAAAGACCAATGGCACAGATTAGAGAATCCAGACACACTCTAGCATATATGGTCTCCTTATCTCTGGCAAAGGTGGCATTGTAGTTTGGGAAGACGGTCTTCAGTGAATATTGCTCCATTAGTTAGATGTCTTTGTGGGTGAAAAAAATGAAACTTAACCTCACGTAGTACACAAAAGTCGATTCCAGGTAGATTATAGACCTAAATCTATATCAAAAGACAAAACAATAAAGCTTTTAGATAAATAGGAAAATGCCTTTATGACTTTAAGATAGAGAAAGATTCTTAAACAGGACACAAAAGGAAGAGATAGGTAAGTTAGACTAAATTAAAAATAAGATCTGTTCATCATGAGTCACTGTTAAGAGTGGGAAAAGATTGCTATTTTCAGTACATGTATCTAAATGATAAAGGGCTTGTATTCAAATTAATATAAAGAATGTCTTATTTCACATTGCATGTCTGTATCAAAACATCTCATGCACCCCGTAAGTATATACACCTATATACCCACAAAAAATTGTTTAAATAATTTCAAAAATGAAAAATGAAAAAACTATGTAAATACTATATTAAACATAGTTATTTTAATGTTAAAAACAGAAATTTCTCTAAGCCAGTGAGAAAAAGACAACCCAGCAGAACAAGGGAAACAGACTTGAACAGGTACTTCACAAAGATCCTGTCCAAAGGCCAAAAACATATAAAAAGGTGCTTAGCCTTCATACGGAGAAGAAAAAATACAAGATAAAGGGCACAACGAGATACCATTATGCACCCTCCAGAATGGCTAAACAAAAGAGCTGGCAGAACCAAGTGCTGACAAGACTGTTCCAAGGTGGTGGAAGAATAAACGTAAAGAACCACTTTGGGAAAACATTTGGCAGTACCTACTAAAGCTAAATGTGCACATAACCTGTGATCCAGCATTTCCTCTTCTGGGCATATACCCAACAGAAATTAATGCACATATGCACCAAGAGTGGTATATGAGGCTATTCAGAGCAGCATTAATAGCAATTGTCTAAAAATAGAAACAGCACAAAAGTTCACAGAAAAACACGTTGTAGGATAATCATAGCATGGAATGCTGTACATGCAGAATCATGGATGACTCGCCTAAACATATCAACGTGCCAGAAAATAAATTCTGTATGATTCCTTTTATATAAAAATCCTACAGACAGGCAAAATTAAGTGATGCTCTTAAGGGAGGCATATTGAGATGTTAAAAGTATCAGGAAAGACAAGGAAGTGATTACTATCAAAGGCAAAATAGTGATTAACTTGGAGGGGTGTGTGATATATTTGCGCATTCTTGGGTAAGGGCAATACTGTATTTCTTTTCTTTTCTTTTTTTGAGATGGAGTCTCACCTCTGTCACCAGGCTGGAGTGCAGTGGTGCAATATCGGCTCACTGCAACCTCCACCTGCTGGGTTCAAGTGATTCTCCTGCCTCAGCCTTCTGAGTAGCTGGGACTTTTTTTGTATTTTTTAATAGAGATGGGGTTCACCATGTTGTCCAGGCTGGTCTCAATCTCCTGACCTCGTGATCCACCCACCTCGGCCTCCCAAAGTGCTGGGATTACAGGCATGAGCCACCGCGCCCAGCCCAATATTGTATTTCTTGACCATGGTAATGGTTACGTAGATGTTTTATGATTCATTAAGCTGTATCTTTGTGAATAATGTACTTTTTTCTGTGTGTTAGGTATTTCACCAAAGAAAAAGTTTAAAAAGAGAATACATATAGGATGATATTAATAGTCATATATCACTTAACAACAGGGATATGTTCTGGGAAATGTGTTCTTAGGTGATTTCATCATTGCAAATATCATAGAGTGTCCCCATGCAAACACAGATAGCGTAGCCTACTACACACCTAGGCTATACAGTGTACCCTTCCTAGGGCAGAAACATGTACAGCACATGACTGTACTAACTATTGAAGGCAATGGTAACACGAGGGTATTTGTATACGTAAATGTAGAAAAGGTACTGTAAACTATGGTATTATAATGTTATGGACCACTGGTAGACCGTACCAGTCCGTGGCCTATTGGTAACAGGGCCGCACAACAGGAGCTGAGGGGCAGGCGAGCGAGCATTAACCACCTGGGTTCCATCTCCTGTCAGATCCCCTGTGGCATTAGATTCCTATAGGAGCACAAACCCTGTTGTGAACTGCGCATGCAAGAGACTAGGTTGCACACTCCTTATGAGGATCTAACAAATGCCTGATGATCTGAAGTGAAACAGTTTCATTCTGAAACCACCTTCCCTCCCTGCCGCCCCCTGGTGCCAAAATGGTTGGGGATGGCGGATAGATGCAGTCCGTCATTGACAGGAGCATCATTATGCAGAGCAAACTGATTTATATCAGTTTTTAAAATTACACAGTAGTTTTTTTTATGGCCACATGCACATAAAAGTATAAAAACATGCTTGGGAAGGATGGCAGCACATAAACTTAGATTTATGGTTATCTCTGGGGGCAAGGCAGGGAACGTGATTGGACTGGGGCCTTCATCTATGCCTATTTTGTTCCTTTTAAAAAGGATACAATGAGGCTGGGTGTGGTGGCTCACACCCATAATCCCAACACTTTGGGAGGCTGAGACAAGAGGATCACTTGAGCCCAGGAGTTTGAGACCAGCCTGGGCAACACGGGAGACCCTGTCTTTAAAAAAAAAAATTAACAAATTAGCCAGGTGTGGTGGCACAAGCCTGTGGTCCCGGCTACTTGGGAGGCTGAGGTGGTAGAATTGGTTGAGCCCAGGAGGTTGAGGTTACAGTGAGCCATGATCATGCCACTGCACTCCAGTCTGGGCAACAGCAAGACCCCCCCATCTCAAAAAAAAAAAAAAAATTGAAAACAAAGATGCCAAAATAGTAACACCTTAAATCTGGGTGATGTGTGCATGGGACTTACTATGTTCAGTATGTTTCTGTATGTTTGTTTCATATTTTAAAATAAGCAGGATAACTTTAAAGGGTAAAGGAGCTGGACATATAAATTAGGTATGTTGATGTAAGTGTAACTCTTTATTTTTTGTCCCAAAGGTACCTGAAGCTGTTCACTTTCCTGCCCCTTCCAGAGATTGATCATATCATGCAGCTGCATGTCAAAGAGCCAGAAAGGCGGGGTGCTCAGAAACGACTGGCAGCAGAAGTAACAAAGCTTGTTCATGGACGAGAAGGATTGGATTCTGCTAAAAGGTAGTCATTTAGTATCATTAACACCTGATAGTTATTTAGTGGATGGACATGAGAAAAGTAGGAGGTATGCTGTTTTAGGGTTATCTTGTCGTTTATTACAAGGACTGTCAGTATTTGACTTAGCAATTTAAAATAGCCCCTGTTTATTGGAAAGAAGGATTATCTTGAATTAAGTTCATGAATTTTACCAGATAGATGTTTAAAAAACTTTTAGTCTAGGCCGGGCGCCGTGGCTCACGCCTGTAATCCCAGCACATTGGAGGCCAAGGTGGGCGGATCACGAGGTCAGGAGTTCGAGACCAGCCTGACCAACATGGTGAAACCCCATCTCTACTAAAAATACAAAAATTTGCTGGGCGTGGTGGCACACGCCTGTAATCCCAACTACTCAGGAGGCTGAGGCAGGAGAATTGTTTGAACCCAGGAGGCGGAGGTTGCAGTGAGCCGAGATCACACCATTGCACTCCAGCCAGAGCAACAGAGCAAGACTCCATCTCAAAAAAAAAAAAAACTTTTAGTCTAGAACTTGGACACTCTATAATTGGTTAATGGGTATTAGAACATGTATTTGAATAAACATTTATATAATGTGGCTCTTAAAATGTGTTTTTCAGGTGTACACAAGCCCTTTATCACAGTAGCATAGATGCACTGGAGGTCATGTCTGACCAGGAGTTAAAAGAGTTGTTTAAAGAAGCTCCATTTTCTGAATTTTTTCTCGATCCTGGAACAAATGTCCTAGATACCTGCCGCAAAGCAAATGCCATTCCAGATGGTCCCCGAGGGTAAGATTATTTAACTTTTAGATTTACAGTTAATTCACCATTAAATGTTACAGTTCACAAGGCCAGGAGCAGTGGCTCACGCCTGTAATCCCAGCACTTTGGAAGGCCGAAGCAGGCGGATCACGAGGTCAGGAGATGGATACCATCCTGGCTAACACGGTGAAACCCCGTCTCTACTAAAAATACAAAAAATTAGCCGGGCGTGGTGGCGGGCGCCTGTAGTCCCAGCTACTTGGGAGGCTGAGGCAGGAGAATGGTGTCAACTTGGGAGGCAGAGCTTGCAGTGAGCAGAGATCCCACCACTGCACTCCAGCCTGGGCGACAGAGCGAGACTCCGTCTCAAACAATAAATAAAGAAATAAAATGTTACAGTTCACAGCATGTGTTTCCAGACAGGGTGTTTTCCTGACAATGCTTTAGTGGCATCTCTTCCTTAGAAAAGTTAGTTTAGTCCAAGAATAAAGTATAGCCTGAGAGTACTTATTTTTGAAAATACCTTACATTTTCTATAATAGTACAATACTCATATACTGTCTCTTACTACATCTAACCCAGTCTTCCCTTCAACACTGGAAAAGTGCATTTGAGGGACATGTTGTTCAGTAAATATAGTGGCATCAGTGTACGGCTTAGGGATGTGGTTACAATTTTAGAGGGACGCAGAAACAGAGGCCCTGTGTAACAGATTCACCCAGCCCCTCTCACAGTCTGTATCCTCTTTATATTCAGGGATGGGAAAGGTTACCTATCGATAGTATTATCTGAATTTCTGAAAATGAAATGAGCATATAATGGCCAAAACCGCAAGTACTTTTGCACTGACCTACTAACGTCATAAGACTATTATTGTAAATTATATAATAATCCCCTTGAGAATTGCATTTTCTATTCAGGAATTGAGTAGAATATTTTAATTCCTCAGTTATGAGGTATTAAGGAATAAGGTGTTTCACAAAAAATAATTCAGCATATAATTGATGCTTGTCCATTTTTAAATGAGCAGTGAAATGGAAGGAGAAGTGTTGGGTAGCTGGAAGTCCCCCGGGTGCCTCTTTTACAGGAATTCACACATAAGTCAAATGCTTATCAGCCATATCATGGCCGTGATTATGAATGACATTTGTTATAGCTGCTGTTCTTTCAATTGTCTTGGATTGTTTGCCTCTGTCCTAAAGAGTCCTAGATTATTCTGCCTGGAGAAAGCACCCACTGTCTCCCTATGCATCACCTACCACTCCACCTTAGTGATTCCCTCATCTGCTGGTTTAATACACAGTGAATTTGAGGCTGGTGTCATATACTTCCCTAGAGTACGTCACTGAGACAAATAATTTTCCTCACTATGGAAGCAGATTTTGTTTTCTTCTCAGCGTTACTATGGTGTGTTCACTAATACTGGAAGCTTTACCACTACTGAAGATGACACCACATCTGATTTAGCCAGGGCTCTAATTAAATAAAACATAGAACATCATCTGGAAACCAGCAGACAACGTAAAATAATACTTTCTAAAAAAAAGGAATCTGCCTTAAGTAGAAAATCTTTTACTGATGAGTTTTATAAAACCATGTCCATGGCCAGCTATGGTGGCTCACACCTGTAATCCCAGCACTTTGGAAGGCCAGGGGCGGGAGGATGGCGTGGGGCCAGGAATTTGAGATCCGTGTGGTCAAGAATGTAGTGAGACTCCGTCTCTACCCAAAAAAAAAAGGTATAAAAATATTTTTAAAACTATGTCAGTAGTTGTTTCTTAAT
The DNA here is from genome assembly GCF_043159975.1 of Macaca nemestrina. NCBI lineage: Eukaryota > Metazoa > Chordata > Mammalia > Primates > Cercopithecidae > Macaca > Macaca nemestrina. The sequence goes on from NC_092134.1 coordinate 109,408,571, forward strand.
TTTATTTGGTAACACATTCAGATGAGAGAAAAACCACCATTTATCTTTATTAAGGACTTCCAAGATCTAGCCATGCTGTAGCCCTGACTTCGCAGATCTTACCTCTTTCTAGCTGCTCCCGTTTCCTGACGATTGTCAAGGTAGCTTCACTCCCAGTTTAAGTATCTCTTTTTTCAGTGAAATGTTCAGCCCTCACCTACCCAGTGTGCTCCTAGAACAACTTCTCCTAGGTCTTTTTTGGTTTTTTGTTGAGACAGAGTCTCGCTCTGTTGCCCAGGCCGGAGTGCAGTGGCGCGATCTCAGCTCACTGCAACCTCTGCCTCCTGGGTTCAAGCAGTTCTGCCTCAGCCTCCCGAGTAGCTGGGATTACAGGCACCCGCCACCACACCCGGCTAATTTTTTTTGTATTTTTAGTAGAGACGGGGTTTCACCATGTTAGGCAGGATGGTCTTGATCTCCTGACCTTGTGATCTGCCCGCCTCGGCCTGTCAAAGTGCTAAGATTACAGGCGTGAGCCACCGTGCCCAGCTTCTCCTAGGTCAGCATTAATCACAGTGTGTTGTCATTGTTCATTTATTTGTCTTTATCTCTCTGCTAGATTGCAGTACCATTTATATTTAGCACATAGAGCTCTGTAAATGTTTAGTGAATTAGTTGGATGATAAATAACTCCAGTGAAATTTATTTAACTTTATATATGCCATCAAAAATTTTGGTTAGTAATCTGATGTATTAGATCAGCTATGGATCTCCAATTTCTGAAACCAACCAATTTCATTTTTAAGAAAATTTTTCATTTTAACAATTTGCTATTTGCATAGTCTCAATATAATTTGCAAGGACTTTCCAGCTTCATAAGCAAATTTCCTAAAGATTTCTGTAGCTAACACTGTAGTTGTGACTTGTGTCTCATGGATAGTTTACTGAAAGCAACAGTAGCTAACACGGTAGTTGTGACTTGTGTCTCATGGATAGTTTACTGAAAGCAACATTGTTCTCTTTTATTTTTGGAAGTTTCTTTTCTGTGATTTTTTTTTCCCCAAGGTGGTGGGGGGGAATTCTCCATTATTCCTATTCACTTCGTTTTTAAAGCCACTACCAACTGAATAGTTAGCAACAGCAGTGAGATATGCCAGCTCTTTTTCTCCGCCAAACAAGAAATTTACCTTTATGCCTTGCATCTCAGATGCATAGGCATAAATTCCGGCCAGGTGCAGTGATTCACACCTGTATTCCCAGCACTTTAGGAGGCCGAAGCAGGTGGATCACCTGAAGTCAGGAGTTTGAGACCAGCCTGGCCAACATTGCAAAACCCGTCTCTACTAAAAATACAAAATTAGCCAGGTGTGGTGGCATGCACCTGTAATCCCAGCTACTCTGGAGGCTGAGGCAGAAGAATCACTTAGAACGCAGGAGGCGGAGGTTGCAGTGAGCTGAGATCACGCCAGCCTGGGCTACAGAGCAAGACTGTGTCTCAAAAAGAAACAAAAAACAAAGAGCATTAAAGGGAGGCAGAATCTATTAATAATAGAGCAAACATGAAGGTAACAGTCCAGGGCCACATGTTCTCAATTGGAGGGCCTCTGAAATCTAAGTGAACAGTCCTTTTTGGGGGACAGATCAACAGTGATTGGATCTCTCTACTTACTAAACGTTTCTGTTTTTTAGGTATCGAATGATAACAGAAGGCGGAGTCAGCATCAATCACCGACAAGTAACAAATCCTGAGAGTGTTTTAGTTGTTGGACAACATATTCTCAAGAATGGACTTTCCTTACTTAAAATAGGAAAAAGAAACTTCTACATTATAAAATGGCTTCAGTTATGATGAAAAGTCCTTCATGTTGTCCAAATAAACTTAACCATCCTTCATTCTCAAGACCTCTGAAGGGCTGGCTGTAGAACTGAGACCTTTGCTTATGCATATCAGAAAAATAGAACGGCCTAGGACTCAGTGTGAGTAACTTCATTATTTTTATGGGCTGGTTAATAAATATTTGTTTAATGATGGGATGTTTTATTTTCTGATGTGCAAACCTTGATTACCATAAAAAAACATGACTTTCAGCGTTAATCTCTTTTTAAAATTATACTTCAGAAGAGAAAGAAATGCTGGCTTTCGTATCTTATCCTTCCTGCTCTCCTTTTTGTAGTGACGAGGAACAATGAAAAAGAGGTAGTGTAAGGAATTGTGAGGCAGTGTGCGGTGGCTCACACCTGTAATCCCAGCACTTTGGGAGGCCAAGCTGGGCAAATCGCTTGAGGCCAGGAGTTTGAGACCAGCCTGGCCAACAGGGTGAAACCCTTTCTCTACTGAAAATATAAAAATTAGCCAGGCACGGTGGCAGACCTGTAACTCCAGCTGCTCAAGAGGCTGAGCTGCGAGAATCACTCAAACCCAGTAGATGGAAGTTGCAGTGAGCTGAGATCACACCACTGCACTCCAGCCTGGGAGATAGCATGAGGAGTGAGTGACACTCTGTCTCAAAAGAATAAAGGAATTGTAGCTGCTTTTGTATCAGATATGGAGCACCGATCTCACTAATGTTATATAGTTGTTTATAAAATCAACAGGGCCTCTAGTGTCCATATTAGAAATGGAAAAACTAGTATTAAAAACTTTGATTCAAAATTTGATTTTTTTGTAGTTCAGGGAGCAAATGTAGTTCTCCCTAAAAAGGAGAAAAGTTAGATGAGGCTATGGTTGCTTTGAGAAATTACAGTAAGAAGTAGTTTCTTTACAAAGAATAGTACAAAAATCAGTGTGTGACTTTTCAGAAAGTTTCTAATTCAGTTGTCTAGTTCCTTGCCTGTGTTCCAGTGTAATTCTATTCACGTTAAGCCTTGTCAGTGAATTCCTATGGTAGCAATGTTTTTTTAAATTTAGAAATTTAAATTGGTTTTAAGTTTCAACTTTTCCCCCCAAACAGATTCCAACTTGAGGTAAATTAAAAAGTTATACCCCAGCATATGAGATGCAATCTCATATGCAATCATATGAGAATATCAAAAAGTATCCAGGTAAGGCAAGTTTTCAGGTCAAACTTAAAGGATTTGGAATCAAGACTGAGCTAGCTCTGCAAACATGAGGCAAATTAATTCTCCAGAACTATTTCCATATCTGAAAAATCAAGGCAATGGCCTCCCTGTTGCCTTGAGGATCAAGTGAATCACATACGAAATGATTAATCAGATTTCTTTTGAAAACCTTACAGGCAGCAGAGCATGGCTTTAGTGTTCAAATTCTAGCCATTACTACCTCGATTACTTGGAGCAAGTCACTGTCTTCATACGCAAAAATGGAGGTGTTATAATACCTTGGTGAACTGTCAGAATCTGGTAGGAAAAGAGTCATAAAATGTTTGGTATTCTATACAGTTATGTTCCAAAATAGATTTAGGTATTAAAAAGCTCTTTCTTTTCTCTCTCTTCCTTTCTCTGGGAGAAAAGTTAAGAATTCATTTTTTGACAAACTTTAATGTCATTTCATACCAGCAATTTTATTTACACAGCAAGAACATACAGGTATGTTATAAATGTCAGAGATCATCTCTACATTTCAGATCTTGATTCAGTTTAAGGGCCAACAAAGGAAGGTTTTTCTCTTTCCATTAAGTTTCTTGCCTCCGATTTTTGTTGTACAAAGTGTGTAGTACTAGCAAGTGCATTACCATAGCATGTCTTTAATTTTCAATTTGAAATCTGATGTGCTTGAGAAAAGTGCATCAAAAGTTTTTGTTTTTGTTTTTGTTTACCTTACAAATTCAAAAGACTAGAATAATGGTAGTCATCTGGAAAAAGTAAATCATGGATGGCTATAATTTTGAAACTGATGCTTAATGATGGCAGTGATTTTTAAGTGTGATAACGTTTTGGGAGCATGTATCCTCTCTCAAGATGGTACTAGTAAGAGATTCAAAGTAGTACCATATCGGATCAGACTGATGATGTGGGGTTTTTTATGTTTGAGATCAGTTGGTGAGCCTGTTGTTCCTTAGTAAATTGGTGCCATAAGCTAAAGTTAACATATTCATATTTTCCCTGCCAGTAGTCCTTCATAAATATCGGGTCATAAATTGAAAAAAAAAAAAAAAAAAAATTATCTGCAATATAAATGTGTTGTCTATTAGAAATGGGGCTAGATGTCTTAAGGATTTCTAAGTATATCTTAAAATTTATAATGTTGTGATTCATACCAAGAATCATCTGGGGAATTTTAACAAAATATGTATATGTTCTAAACCTCATCACTACCCCATAAATGCAGCTTAAATCTGAAGGAGTATGTGTATCTAGGTTTTTTTCTTTTTTCTTTTTTGAGACGGAGTTTCGCTCTTGTTGCCAAGGCTGGAGTGCAATGGCACGATCTTAGCTCACCACAACCTCCACCTCCCGGGTTCAAGTGATTCTCCTGCCTCACCCTCCCGAGTAGCTGGGATTACAGGCATGCGCCACCATGCCCGGCTAATTTTGTATTTTTAGTAGAGACAGGGTTTCTCCGTGTTGGTCAAGCTGGTCTCCAACTCCTGACCTCAGGTGATCTGCCTGCCTCGGCCTCCCAAAGTGCTGGGATTACAGGCGTGAGCTACCACGCCCGGCCTTGGGTGTTTTTCTTTCAGCTCCTCCAGTACTTTCATACTATTCTAATACATTTTGTTGGTATGAAGCAAAAGTAGTTATTACCAGTGCATACATACAGTACATTGGTTTTAAGTTCCACCTCAAAGTGAATCTTAGAGCCTGGTTTAAGTGCTCCACTTTAGAGAGATGTACCTTAATTACTACTGTATTTGCAAATTAAGGGAAACTTAGGTCATCATTTGATTTTCTAAAACCTAAAAGGAACTGGCCATCATTACCAAGTCTTTCTAGATAATCAAGGGTAGATGGCTGTTTTTAATGTAGGAATTAATGTACACATTCCAGCTTTCAGGTTTAAGTATGAAGCAAAGCATATTTTAATTTGCTAGCGCAAATGGACCCAGAATTGGAAGGGCTATGTAACTACACAGTATGCACACCACATCCATGTCAGTGTCACAGATCCTCTTGTGCATTCAGCTTTCTTAAAAACACATCAAAGGCTGCAGAGAAGCTCAGAAAAACTAAATTGCAGGACAGGTGGAATACAATGACTCTATGTGAGGAACTTGCCAACTCACATCTTTCAAAGCCAGATCAGCTTATATAGTACATGCATTATAGTCATATGAAATGTTGTCTTGGTGCTTTCTTCTTGGAGGACTATGGCAGCAGCTTTGAGACTACTAACAAAGATTATTACACAGGTCATCTTATCCACAGGCAAACTGCTTTGCACAGCTAAAACATTAACAGTTCTTTTTAAGTTCAGATGAAACTGTCACAAGACAGACTTGATGTATTTTACATATACTGGGAAACTTTAGAAACAGCCATTTATTATTTGGATTAAATGTGTGATTCGTTCTGTAATATGGAATACACTTTTCAGTTTATAGCCAGTCTTCACATGAGCAGATTCATACCACTGCAATACACAGGAGTTCATAAATAAGATTCTACTCAGGTAGGCAGTAACTAGCAAGTTTTGAGTCAACAAAGTCTCAGTATTACATAGTTCTCTTCACCAAAGATGAGTCTCTCGGATTTCAGCAATAATTTGACTGGCTCCTTGTAATGCCTGCATTAAAGGAAATAAAAATTTTAAATGCTATTACAAAGTTATGAAATTAATCTGAATTATGCGGGGTGGTTTTTCCAGTGTATATGTGGTAGGTTTATAACTAACCAATATCTTCTCTGGAATTTGAATCTAATCAAGTACCAGCCAGGTGCGGTGGCTCACGCCTGTAATCCCAGCACTTAATCCCAGTACTCTGGGAGGCTGAGGTGGGCAGATCATGAGGTCAGGATATCGAGACCATCCTAGCTAACACGGTCTCTACTAAAAATACCAAAAAGCAGCCGGGCATGGTGGCGGGTGCCTATGGTTCCAGCTACTCTGGAGGCTGAGGCAGGAGAATGGCGTGAACCCGGGAGGCGGAGCTTGCATTGAGCCGAGATGGCACCACTGCACTCTAGCCTGGGCTACAGAGCAAGACTCCGTCTCAAAAAAAAAAAAGATTTTTATCAAGTACCAATAGGAAACAAGCCTAGCTAGAATATAAAGACTATATACATCCAAGAATCAAACTGCATTTAACACTATTTCTATGTTTCTATCTACTACCCAAGTATAAAAATTCCAAAGGTTCACAGTACCTTTAGCATATCAGCTGCTTCTTTCCTGCGCTGTGCCATGTCCTCAGATTCAGTCAGAAGATCATCCAATAAGGATGATTTATAAAGCTGGCCTACTAGCTCACTCTGAAGAGTATCTTTCACATGATTAACCAAAAAATGCATTACTGCCTTTGGCACACTGCAAACAAAACCAAATTACGGAATTTTAGCCAAAATTCTACTTTTAATAATCTGGGCTTAGAAAATAACCTCATGAAATAAAGTTAAGTAAGAACACTCTACTACTTTGGATATTTCATTAATGGCGTAATCGCCCTTTATATTTTTGCTTAATTATAATTAAACATTAAGAAAAGCAGTTCTCGGCCGGGCGCAGTGGCTCATGCCTGTAATCCCAGCACTTCAGGAGGCTGAGGCAGGTGAATTGCTTGAGGCCAGGAGTTTGACACCAGCATGGCCAACATGGTGAAACCCCATCTGCACTAAAACTACAAAAATTAGCTGAGCGTGGTGGCGCATGCCTGTGATCCCAGCTACTCGAGAGGCTGAGCTACTTTACCTTCTTTCCATCATCCTTATTTCAAAACTCTTCAATAGGCATTTACTCATAATAGCCAATAAGTGAAAAAAACACAAACATCAGCTGATGAATGGATAACACAGTATATCTCTATAATCTAGTATTATTCACAGATAAAAACATACATCACTTAATGACAAGGATATGCTCTGAGAAATGCATTATTAGATGATTTCATTACATGAACATCACAGAGGGTTCTTACACAAATGTAGATGGTACAGCCTACAACACGCGTAAGCTATATGAGATAGCCTATTGCTCCTAGGCTACAAACATGTACAGCATGTTACTGTACTGAATAGGGAACTGTAATACAATGGGAATAATTTGTGTATCTAAACATAGAAAATGTACAGCAAAAATATGGTATTATAATCTAATGGGAACACATTCAAATATGTTGTGTGTTGACTAAAATGTTATGTGGCGCATGACTATACTGATTCATACTACAATACAGATGAGGCTTGAAAACATTAAGTGAGCCAGGTGCGATGGCTCACGCCTGTAATCCCAGCACTTTGAGAGGCCGAGACAGGTGAATCACTTGACGTCAGGAGTTCGAGACCAGCCTGGCTAATATGGTGAAACCCATCTCTACTAAAAATACAAAAATCAGCCAGGCATGGTGCTGCACACCTGTTATCCCAGCTACTCAGGAGGCTAAGGCAGGAGAATCGCTTGAACCCTGAAGGCGGAGGTTGAAGTGGGCCAAGACTACGCCACTGCACACCAGCCTGGGCGACAAAGCGAGACTCCATCTCAAAACAAAAACACCCTCTGCAGGGGATGGGGGCAATGAAGGAGACAAATGGAATTTTTTCTTCAGGCCCACAGTGTAAAACACTAGGAACTATTATTTCTACCACAAGCTACAGGTTTAAAAAGTCTACAAGCAAAAAAGATAAATGGTTCTACAGACAAAATCATTTATTTCAATATGAAGTATATTTATTACTCTGTGCAGTAAAATTCATCTTAGCTGCTGACAGATTACCAAAAACTGGATACAGAATATTTTCTAATAGATCACTTCATACAACTAAATGTGTATTCTCCCTATTACTGCATGAAATGACATACCAGGCAACATGAAGGAGAAGATGCAGTAGGGGAGTAGACACATGCAAAAACATTCTGAACGAGAAACCGTATACATATTTCTTAGTAAAAGACATTCGTTTTGATGCTTTGGAAAACCAAGTTAAATTAAAAAGGCAAGTCAGTGTTACTAGCCAAAATAGTTAATGAAACTACTGAATTAAAATTTAGGAAAAAAACATTTTCTTAAATGACTCAAAATGTGGCAGCCATATAGAACAAAAGATTCATTTTAATAGCTTTTTCTAGCTGATACATGAGGTCCTAGTCATTCTGTGTTAACAAACTGAGTCTTGCTACAAGTTACCAAAGGACTATCAGAGAATCCACTCGATGATTTAGAATAAAAACCTAAAATTTAAAAAATACATGTATTTTTCAAAACAGATCATAGAATCATCCAGCAGTATTAGAGCCTGTGATTTATATTAAGTAATACTAACCTGTCTTGAATATTCTTTCTGACAATAAGAAAATATGATTTAATGAGTCGTTCAATAACCTCACAATCTCGCTGTTCCCGAGCGGATAGTTTCCGTGCAACAGGAACTGGCTAAATAGGGATGAGGGGGGAAAAATGTTACTTTTGTGACACTTTGAAATGGCAGCATTTAACATCTGAAAGTTATGTAAGTTTTTGAGACTTTAGTTCTTTCTGTCTAATCAATTTCCTACTAACTTGGTCATCTTATTAGACCTAAACCAAAGTGTCATGGCTTACCACATCCAGCAGATTCACAGCATGACCTTTTTGTGGACTGGCTGGCATAATTGGAATGGGTTTTGATTTTTCTTCTGCTAATAACTCTTCAGCTTTTGAAGTTTTCAGCATTCCTCTCCAATTGCCTGTTGTTGGTTCTTGAACACCATCTCCAACCCCACCACCTCCAGATGCAACCTGAAAAAACATGTTCCAAAACCTATACCAACCACATCATATCTGACCTTAACTAAAACGAAGTTCATTTTATTTGACAGTAGTCAATATACATCCAGTACCCATCTGAAGTTTATTCATACAGATAATGAGGTCAGAAGGAGACAGTAGGTAGCATGTATAACTGAAACCCTGACCTAGCTAAATAAGAGGTTCTGCTGTAAATTGTTTGCAAGGCATCAACCAATTTATGTTCTATTTAATTCCTTTTTTCTTTATCATTCGCTCGCCAACGTTTCAAAATCATTCCTCTTCTCCCACCCTTCAAACACTAAATTGTAGAAAAAGTATATGCTGCCCTTAAAATCAAAACTACTCGTTAAAAGCACAAAGAACTGCCATTCAGTTTAATTTAAGTAATCATAAACACTGTTAAACTCTAAAAGTTCCATGAACTTATGTCTCTGAAGTTAAGAGTTTATGTATTTCAAGTCAATTTACATTCCTATAGTCAACAAAATGCCATAAGGTATCAGTAGGAACTCTTTAACAAAAAGCAAGACTACATTTGCTTTTTGTAGGCTGACAGTCACTATGATTTCTTTCAAATGTGGAATGTGATAAACACAACAGAAATCCCCTCAACCTCTGTACTCTTAAGGATTTGCAGAAAGAAATCTAGTGCTATCACATTAATCACAAGTGCTTTTACACCTTATTTTCTAGAAAATTTATTAATCTTGACTTCGAAAAGTCAAAAATGACTTTATAATGGAAAAACATAATTCATCAACATTTAAGAGGGTTTTTTTTTTTATTCTTTAAGAGCTTACAATCTAAAAATGGATTATATAAATTTAATAGAGGATTATGGCAGTAAGAAAAATGGTAGTTTGGGGTAGCATTCTGAATCGAAATACTTGCTTAAATCTGTCTTTAATATGTCAGTTAAGGTGAACTATAAATATTAGTATATTTATATTACACATTAACTTAAAAATGAGTAATTAGGTTTTTATACATGAATGACATACCAAATGAAATCTTAAGGAGAGTGAGCACATTCAGTGTGATGTCATGAATGAAATAAAACTTGTGCAGTGATTTAGATGGTTTGCTTAATATCTGAGCACAGTGGAGCTGAGAGAAGATAAGACATTTATAAACCTTTATCTCAAGTTCAGAACTTTAAATCTGGATAATTAAGGAAAGGAGCTAAATGGCAGAAAATCTTGAAATAGCAATGAGTCTGAATAATTTATACATTATTTAATTTTCCTCTAAAATGGTTATTAAGAATTGAAAACAGTCTCAAACTCTCACAGTCCCCCTGTTTGTTTTTAATTTGCTTAAGCTTCTGAAGCATATGTGAAGCTGTATATAGGGTAACAAGTGCAAACTAACTGGAAGCATGAGAAAGAAGCATTAGATTAGAGGATTATCTATTAGTACTGAACAGATCTCAAGATCTTTAAAGAGGAAAGGAAATGTCCAAAAATACAATTCCATCTCTGAAATCTAGGAAATCTCTGAATTTCCTATCAAAATATGTTAAATTTCCTATCAAAATTTAAAACTATTCTTGAAGGTCACAGAAAACAGTGAGAAAGCCTATTATCGTTACTAATTAAAACGTTTAACGCCATCTTCCACCGGTTAGATAAAAGGAACATTAAGAACATAACACAGACAAGAGATAGATACCACTACACAAACAGGTTATTTAATGGTGTTACAGACAGTGTTTCAGTGAGAACCAGAGGTACCAACATTTCCATTCTGAAGCAAGAGACTCACATTTTTAGTTTCTCTTCTGCTGTCCTGAATTAACTGTTGAAAGATATGTTAAAACATGCAATTTAACAAGCAAAATTTAAATACCAATGGGTTGAAATTTTAAAAGTGCAGGATAATTTCCTCTTTAAATTACTTCTTTTTCTGTGTGCGTCTTCTATATTGCAAGCAAAAGCATGTCAACAATATAAACTATGCATTGCATTGTTATATAATTTTAAAATATATATTAGACTAAAGTGATCTGACCTTAGCATGGTATCCCATATTAATATTCTTCTATTCAGTGTATTGTTTCCAGAAGATTATGTTGTACCAAAGAACTAGGCATGCAGGCTTAGATTAAGAATCAGAACAGACCTTGCCATCAGCCTCAGCAGAAGCAGCGGGGGAGGGCTCCTGGGAGGCAGGTGCCAAAGCACTTGGAACTTTAGAAGACTAAAGGCAAAAAATGCAGGGGGGAATAAAAATCAAGGATGCAAAAATGCATTCAGGAACACTCTATAAATGTGAATTTTTCCCTTCTGTAACAAAATCGTAAAATAACATGAAAAATGAAAATAATCATGGGAGATAAAATTATTTATTCTGCCTTATTTCCTTCACCATTGTCACCTTTGTTAAAAGTTTCCTTCAGATGAATACATAATAAAAATCCAAATCCAAAAGCTTCATTTTTATTTTTGGTATTTGATAAGATTCTTTTCTGGCAAAGAAGTCAAGGTAAAAGATTTTTATACACACTTTAGTATTACAACTATTATAAGTATTACTAGTAATTAAAAACTCTATTCTGTGTATACTGTGTTTTCCAAGAAACCCTCTTATTATAATAAAATATTTAGTCATTTCAACTATTTACAAAGTTGATAAAGTCACTGACTGAATTTTTTTTAAAAGCTTGATGCTTAAATGCTTAAATAAACCCTTAAACCTACTTTTAAGCATTTGTCAGTGAATTCAAAATACTATTATCTTTAAATCACTCAAAACCCATTTTAAACTTGTCTTTACTCAGTTCCAATGGAGTGTTAAAGGGAGGAAAAGAAGAAACAATTACTCCTAGAACTGAATAATATTCTGAGCTCATCAGTCTATCTTTAGGTATTGGGAATATGCATTTAAAACTTTTTTTTTTTACCTTGTCTCGTGATACAGCTGAAGGTAATTCTCTGGCTAGCCTGTTTCTCCTTTGTTCCTAAGAAACACAATCGAGCAGAACAAAAGTAATTATCCAAGTATTGAGATATATGCCTACTAAAAAATGTTCATGTTAATTGAAAAGTGTGGAGTAACTTAGAGATACATCCTCTCACTGTTGGGACTCATGCCATAATTATCATATTTTAAAATAAATAAATCATTTAACCCAAAGCTTCTCAATCTTTTTTTTTTTCTGCCCATACACCTGAAGGATACAATACAGTGTCAGTAACAGTGGCTCCCTGTACTGGAGATTCTCAAATGAGGGGCAACAGAGTGACACCTTCTCCCCCTTTCCTGTCCTCACATAAATGTGGAACATAAGCCTTCAACATACCATGTGGAATTTGAAGTCCAGAGATCACAGAAAACTCCACAAAGACTTTAAAAGTCACTCTAACCTGAACACCTTTGTGTTAAATTCAAACAACTCCCCTCATAAAACCGTATCTTGAAGAAGTATCTGTGGTTGACGTTATCCTATAAAAATGTTCCATTTCTTTATCCTGTCTCCAGGAAATAGTGTTGACAACTGAAAGTCCTTTCTGTAACCTGGCTAATTCAACAGACTGATCAATTGCCCACTGTTCTAATTTGCTAATATTATCAAAGTAACTTGTACAAAGCTAAAGAGACTGTTAAATTCAAATTAGAATGTCCCGAGCATCTGCTATATCCAAGCACCAAGATAGATAGGTAAAAGATTATGAAAATATTGGCCAGGCACGGTGCCTCATGCTTGTAATCCCAGCACTTTGGGAGGCCAAGGTGGGCAGATCACTTGAGGTCAGTTCAAGACCAGCCTGGCCAAAATACTGAAACCTTGTCTCTACTAAAAATATAAAAATTAGCCGGGCATAGTGGTGCACACCTGTAATCCCAGCTACTCAGGAGGCTGCAGCAGGAGAACTGCTGGAACCCAGGAGGCGGAGGTTGCAGTGAGCAGAGTTCATGCCACTGCACTCCAGCCTGGGCGACAGAGTGAGACTGTCTTTAAAAAAAAAAAAAATTATGAAGATACAGAAATCTGTAGATGTTAATGGTGAATCTCTCACAGGCAGCATCAAATACAGTAGAAACTATTTAGGTTAAAGTCAAAATTGCTCCTAAGTAGAAAGTATTTCATGAACACAGTTCAACTTGGAAAAAACTGTAAGTTAACAAAGCTTCACAATGCTTTTGTTTTTGTTTTTTGTTGAGATAGAGTCTCGCTGTGTTGCCCAGGCTGGGGTGCAATGGCATGATCTTGGCTCCCTGCAACCTCCACCTCCCGGGTTCAATTGGTTTTCCCTGCCTCAGCCTCCCTAGTAGCTGGGATTACAGGCACCCACCACCCCTGGATAATTTTTGTATTTTTAGTAGAGACAGTTTCGCCATGTTGGCCAGGCTAGTCTTGAACTCCTGACCTCAGGTGATCAGCCTGCCTCAGCCTACCAAAGTGCTGGGATTACAGGCGTGAGCCACCGCACCCAGCCCACAATGATATTCCATGTGTAAGAAATTTTTTTTTTTTGCCAGAAACTTGGCCCAATTTTATTTTTTCATGGGAGGGTATTCAGTAATAAAAAATAACAGATAGTTAAAGTATAGATATTAACAATCTTCAAAATAAAAAAATTAGCATGATAAAATGTACGTTTTGAACAGGGATACAAAGCAAAAGGCACAGTATCTCGAATTCTCACCCTAGACTGTTACTAACCAGTTATGATCTGAGCTGCTCCCGGACCCCAGCAGACCTGGTGTACCTGCGTTGCTAACTGGACAGCTTACCAACTTTTTGAAGCCCTAGTGTCCTAATCTGTTAATGACATGATCTGCCCTCAGGGTTACGGTAAAGATTAAATGAAAATATCCACATAAAGTTCTCTGGCACAGTCATTATAACCACAAACCTATTCATTTGTAGAAAAATACTAATCTGAAATCATATCACATATGACCTTGTCAGTGTAACAAAACTATCACAAACACAAGTTTTTCATGATGTTAGTTTCAATGCAAAAAGAACTAAATCCTTTTAAGTGTCTACATGCTAATTTTTAACATAACTGTTATCTAGCGTGTTTTGAAGAGCCTACTCATGTATGCATTTTGGAATTTTTTCTGATAACAGGAATCACCAAAAATGTAACCAAATGTAACCAAAAATGAGTTCCCTATACCTGTGTTAAGAAGGTGCTTGTTTCCTATAATAGTGCCCTGCAAAATAAGCACCAAAGGAACAACTGCTATCTGTAAACCTCAAGCTCCCCATTTTTTTTTTTTTTGGAGACAGAGTTTTGCTCTTGTTGCCCAGGCTGGAGTGCAATGGCACAATCTCAGCTCACTGCAACTTCCACCTCCTGGGATCAAGTGATTCTCCTGCCTCAGCCTCCCTAGTAGCTCAGATTACAGGCACCTGCCACCAACCCCAGCTAATTTTTTGTATTTTTTAGTAGAGACAGGGTTTTACCATGTTGGCCAGGCTGGTCTCGAACTCCTGAAGTCAGGTGATCCACCTGCCTTGGCCTCCCAAAGTGCTGGGATTACAGGTGTGAACTACCACGCCTGACCACCCCATCTGTTTTAACCGGAATTGAAGTCAATAACACAGGATCCCTTCCAGCTTCTGAACTGCATATTTACAATTTTCTCACCATGCATACGCAGAAGAGGAAATTTGATACAGAAGGGGACTCTGAGGTCTTACTGAATTAGGGAGTAACAGAAAAATGTACTATTTTTGGAGAAAAGTGGCAGAGGAAAAAAGTGGCTTCTGGATCAATTGCTCTCTCCACCAGCCTTGGCTCCATCTGAGATCTTATTCAATTTGTTACATTAACATCAAAAGGAAAGAAAAGATCCATGAAATGCAGCCACCCCAGTACTGGTGAAAAAAGCACTCTGCTTTTCCAAATTTATGCTAAGTTGGTCAATTCTTGAGTGTTTCCTTCACAGCTTTCAGAGCCAAATGAAAACAATTTTAAACACTTTGTTGTACACACTTCCCCTGTATAAACTATAAGTTACCAAAATAGAGCCAGTCACACCAAATCAATGAATTCTCAGATTCTTTCTGAATTTCAATTTCATAAGCAGAAAGTAATAATGCCTCCAGGTGGTTTTGAGAATTAAGAAAACAATGTAATCCCCTCAGCATACTTCCTGGCATGCAGCAGGCACTAATGTGGCACATGTCTATTTTATCATTACTCCGTGCTAAGTAAGTTTGATATAACTGAGTTACAACAGATTTTTCTGTGAAAAAGTGTAAGAATTATATTTACCTCTATATTATTGTTCATTAGGCCACAAGCATCAGCAAAGTCTGGATGTTTTGTGTTGATATAAGCCAGTTCAATTGCCACTAAGTTATGGACCTAGAAAAAAGGTAAGTTAGGCTATATACAAAAATACATCAACCATATTTTACTTTGAGAAATTTATATATAAAACTTACGAAACAGACAATACCGAAAAAGTACAGGAAACTTATGCCTAAATTACTTGATAATTATATTCCAACTGATAAATCTTATGTCAAACAATAATTTACTCTAGCTTTAAAATTATTTACATTTCAGCATCTAAAACTGCATTTCTAAGAGGGAACAATAACATTAAAGTAACTACAAGTATTTTACTGTTAGGGAAAAATAGTCATCTATTTGATGCAAATCTAAATTCCAATGCTTTATGCAACTTTGCTATTAAAACTTCAGATCATCCACTATTCCATGTCACTTTTTAAGTTCATTTTCAACAATAAGAAAATAAGTTAATAACCAGGCATAAGTTAAAAATGTTAATTTTATTTGGGTAAAGGATACATCTAAAGACCTGAGGTAGTGACTGGTTAGCCTTAACTATAAAGCACCTAGTTAAAATATATGTAGTTCAAAATCCTTAGAGGAAAATTAAAAAGAAAAGTTAAAATTAATTTATCCAGCCCTCTACAGAATTGCTAAGTCTTTGTTTGTTTGTTTGTTTTTTGAGATGGAGTTTTGCTCTTATTGCCCAGGCTGCAGTGCAGTGGCGCAATCTCGGCTCACCGCAACCTCCACCTCCTGGGTTCAAGTGATTCTCTTGCCTCAGCCTCCCGAGGAGCTGGGATTACAGGCATGCGCCACCACGCCTGGCTAATTTTGTATTTTTAGTAGAGACGGGGTTTCTCCATGTTGGCCAGGCTGGTCTCAAACTCCCAACCTCAGGTGATCCACCCACCTCGACCTCCCAAAGTGCTGGGATTACAGGCGTGAGCTACCACACCACTAAGTCTTACAGAGAGAATAAACTTAAGCCCTTTATTATGTGCTGTCCTAACAAATCTCAGGTATCAGAATGGCACTTATCAGTCCAGAACCGGGTAAAAAGGGTCTATTAAAATGAAGGTCCAATGATTCTGTGCTATATTCAGTCTTAGACATCAGAATCTGAGGGGTGTCCTCACTAAAGAAACAGCCAAGCAGCAGCACTTACATTCCAAGGATGGTTTTGTACTCTTAGTAACCTCCACGGGGCTCACCATCCTGAGCCAAGGACCCAAATGCACTTTTAGTGATCAGAAAGAAAAACAAAAAACAAAAACCCAGCCAACAATTAGAGGCATAAGGGCAATTTTAAATGCTTATCCCATATTTCTGCCAATTTCAGCATTTTTATTTGTGTGGATAGCAGCAACCCACAGAATAGTAGCAAGCAACTATGATATTATAGTTATTAGGTCATAACAAGCAAACTGCAGAAGTGGCCAGATTACGCCGATGTACCTCAAAGTAAGAGTGTGCTATAAAGGCTCAGTTTACTGAGGCTAAAGATGGAACTAATTTTCTGTTAAGATCAGTGGTACTAAATAATACAGCAAAGGTATTCACACCCCTCAATCATAAATCTATTTTCAAGAAAACCCATGTCTGTAGGCTAACGATTAAAATATGAAGAAAAAATATACTTTATACTAGAATTATTAAAAATTTACCTTTAAAATGAGACTGAAACTCAACTTCTTTTTCCTCCCAATACACTGGAAAACATTATGCCTAAACTCTAAAGTAACCATATAATGTTTATTAAAAAGCAGTCAAGCAAAAATTTAAACTTTTACTCATAGTAATTACAATGATCTATGCTATAGTAGCTCACCATTTCATTTGTAACAGGCAACCTTTTACGAAGAAGACAAGTCACCACTTCAACTATGGCATCATGAAGTTTAGGAAATCGTAACAATTCCTATAAATGGTAGATGAAAGAAAAATGTAAGTTTGGTTTTTTTCTTTTTAAGACATAGTCTCACTAAGTCATCCTCCCACCTTAGCCTACCAAATAGCTGAGACTACATGGATAAGCCACCATGCCAGGCCAACAGTCATTTTCTTTTATTTAATGATCACAGAAATACTGAATTAGATTTAGAGCCTACATTTAAGAATCCTATTTCAAATCACTTTCAGGTAAGGGAACTACAGATTTTACCTTGTATCCCATCTTACACATTTCCTTCCACCCAGTGAAACCACCACTTCATGTTCTTTTCTAGTTTACGTGAAACCTGTTACATTTCTCTCCGTTACCTGTGTACTGTAATTGCTACAGTGCTGAATGATCCTTTGCATTTCCTCATGAACCAGTTCCACACAGCGGAGGCTGGGCTCTTCTAGACGTTTGATTTGCCGCTTCACCAGTAACTCAAATGAAACCTCAGGCACAAATAAAGCAGGACGAGGACCCTGAGAAAATAAAACTTACAACTCTTATTATATATGTAATTTCAGTGCTTCCCAAAGGTTAAGTCACATTTTTTGTATTTTTCATGCAAAATGCTTTTTAATTTCAAATATGAGAGCAAAATGAACTGTATAATTAAGTTTAAAAAGACATAGTATATGGGTAAGAAAAACTTTAACCTCATTTTTTTTACAGTCTAAAAAGCTAAGCATACTCACAGTAGCATTTCTAATGGCAGTCAAAATGTCAATAGTGTTAAGGCCACCAAGTGGATCGACAGATTCTAAGGTTCGCCCAAAAGTCTCATGGAAAATATAACAAATTCTAGCACCACCGCATCTGAAAGGCAATGAAGTATATGGTTTCTGGCATTGTGAAAGGGGAAAGAAGATACAAGTTAGAAGTCTTTCTAGACCTTTAAGTTCATCTTATTTTCTGAGAAAGCCTCAGATAAACAACTTCATTCATTCCCATTACCATGTGTTCTAATTCAACTCATTATGAACTAGTTTCTCTAATTTTTTTAAATGGGAAAAGGAATCATTAAATGATAAGTGTGTGTGTGTGTATATATATATATATATATATATATATATTTGTAAATATGATACATGTTCTGACATAAAACAACAGTTAACTAAGAATTGCTAAGCACCTTTTCGCTGCCCTAGTTTTCCTCAACTAGAATATAAGCTCCTTGAGAATAGGAAACAGTGCCTTATATTTATTTCCATTGATTCACAATCTGAAGTAGAGGTTGGCAAACTTTTTCCATAAAGGGTCACATAGTTAGTATTTTAGGCTTTTCAGGTCATACAGTCTCTGCTGCAACTACTCAACTCTACCATTAAGCACATAAGCAGCCACAGACAATATGTAAATAAATAAGCATAGCTTGTTAGCCAGGCTTGTCTCAAACTCCTGACCTCAAGTGATCCACCCGCCTTGACCTCCCAAAGTGCTGGGATGACAGGCATGAGCCACCCGTGCCCAGCCCTACTCTTGCTTTAGACAAATTAAATTTCTTTTTCTTGTTGTTTTTGTTTTTTTGGGTTTTTTTGAGACGGAGTCTCCCTCTGTTGCCCAGGCTGGAATGCAGTGGTGGGCTCTTGGCTCACTGCAACCTCCGCCTCCCGGGTTCAAGTGATTCTCCTGCCTCAGCCTCCCAAGTAGCTGGGACTACAGGCATGCACCACCATGCCCAGCTAATTTTTGTATTTTTAGTAGAGATGGGGTTTCAACACAATGGCCAGAATGGTCTCGATCTCTTGACCTCATGATCTGCCCGCCTCAGCCTCCCAAAGTGTTGGGATTACAGGCATGAGCCACCACACCCAGCCTTAGACAAATAAAATCTCTTGATATAGTTACTGAGCACCTTATGTTTCCTATCTTGTTTAATAACTAGTAACCCTGGTATTATCTTTTTCAAATTCAAGTCCAGTTGATTGTACAAATACCTTTATAATGCCTCCCCAAATCATCCCTTCCTCTCTATTTTTACAACCACTAATGAGTACCTTTTTATAGTAGCTCAGGTAAAAGGTACTAGTCTAATATTATGCTAACAGAAGTAAGCCATGCACAAAAGGACAAATACTGAATGATTCAATTTATATGAAGTATCTACAATAGGCAAATTCAGACACAGAAAGTAAATTTGGCCTGACACGGTGGCTCACACCTGTCATCCCAACACTTTGGGAGGCCGAGGCGGGCAGATCACCTGAGGTCAGGAGTTCAAGACTAGCCTGCCCAACATGGTGAAACCCATTCTCTACTAAAAATACAAAAAAATACAAAAATTAGCCAGGTGTGATGGTGGGCACCTGTAGTCCCAGCTACTCAGGAGGCTGAGGCAGGATGATTGCTTGAGCCTGGGAGGCAGAGACTGGCCCAGACTGTGCCACTGCATTCCAGCCTCAGCAATAAAGTGAGGTGCTGTCTCAAAATTAATTAATTAATTAATTAATTAAATTAGAGGTTACCAGGGCTGGAGGAGAGGGGAATGAGGAGTAATTGCTTAATAGATATGAATTTCGGCTGGGCGCAGTGGCTCATGCCTGTAATCCCAGCACTTTGGGAGGCCGAGGCAGGCGGATCACAAGGTCAGGAGTTCGAGACCAGCCTGGCCAGCATGGTGAAACAGCATCTCTATTAAAAATACAAAAAATTAGCCGGGCATAGTAGTACGCACCTGTAATCCCAGCTACTCAGGAGGCTGAGGCAAGAGAATCACTTGAACCCAGGAGGCAGAGTTTGCAGTGAGCCGAGATCACGCCACTACACTCCAGCTTGGGCAATAGAGTGAGACTGTCTCAAAAAAAAAGGGGGGGGGGCGCTGGGTGCAGTGACTCACGTCTGTAATCCCAGTATTTTGGGAGGCCAAGGCAAGTGGATCATGAGTTCATGAGATCGAGACCATCCTGGCTAACATGGTGAAACCCCATCTCTAATAAAAATACAAAAAAAAAAAAAAATTAGCCAGACATGGTGGCACACGCCTGTAGTCCCAGCTACTGGGGAGGGTGAGGCAGGAGAATCACTTGAACTTGGGAGGCGGAGGTTGCAGTGAGCCGAGATCACGCCACTGCACTCCAGAGTGGGCGACAGAGCAAGACAGAAAAGACTTTGTATCTACAGTCTTGTTCCTAGACACCCTTCCTGTCTTATCTCCTATTATATCCCATCACTATACATGCTGTTCTACAAAAACATTATTCTTGCATTATTCTTTGCTGTTCCCAAGCCTGAAACACCCTCTCATTACTGGCTTCTCAAATTCTATTCAGAGCCCAATTCAAATGCCTTCTTATATGTGGAGCTCTTCCAAACCCTGAAATAAATGTCAATGGTCTCTCTTCAATGTCTGAAACGCTTCATTAGGTAGACACAGATAATTGGTTCATTAACTATTTATAAAGTGTTCATATACGCTATATGTACTTTTCTGAACATGAATTATATATAATAATAAGAAGTATTTAAATAAAAGTTATACTTTTGCAGCCTAATCAAGCCCAGTATTACCTTGACCTACTTTACCCACCAAACTCTTTAAAGGCCCATTTGTGGTCATCTTTATTTTTTTCAATATGTCATATATATAACCATTCAATAATTAGTCTGATAAATACTCTCTTGACGGAGTTGACCATATGAAGACCATCTCGGTTATACTAAAGTATATAGAACTACACACACACACACACACACACACACACACACACAAATGAGTTAACGTATAAATCTGAACAAGCTCTGTGGCTTGTACCCATGTCCATTTCTCACTTGGTTATTGTACTGTAGTTATGCAAGATGTCCAACAGTGGGGGAAGTTGGGGAAAGGGTACACAGTGGAGGGTGAGTGGGACCTCCCTGTACATCACCCTGCAACTTCCTGTGAGTCTATAATTATTTCAGAATAAAAAGATGTTTTTAGAGAAATGGTTGTTCTTGCTAGTAGTAAAACAGTACAATATGCTAACAATATGCAATATGTAATGAAAGATTCTAAGGATATTATATCCTTTAATAAACTTACTTCTACAAATTTATCCTCAGTGTTTACTTGGACACAAGCCCCAAAGATAGATGCAGGTAGTCCATCACAGCTTATATGTGTATATAACAGAAAACAAACTATCCAGTAGTAGGAGACTGGCCCAACAAATGAGGGTATATCTAAAAAGTAAAATACTATGCAAATCTTCAGACTGATAATGTATGAGATAGAAAGTTATTTGTTACATGATTTAAGAAATGATTCCAAGATAGGTATAGCATCTGATTTTTAAAGATATGTAGTACAGGCATCTATGTGTTATAGATGCATAGAAAAATGCCTAGTTCAATGCCAAATTTTAGGAATTATCTCGGGTTGGTGAAATTAAGGGTTTGTTTTTGTTTTCAGAGATGGGGTCTCCTTTTTTAGCGCCATCTGCTTGCAGCGCTGCCTCTTGCTCCTCCCACCACCTCCTCTTGCTCCTCCCACCACCGCTGCTGCCCTGAGTCACTGCCTGCACAGCTCCACCCGCCTGGCTCCCCATACTAGCCTCTGATATTTGAGTTCTTACAACATGGCAGACATTGACAACCTGCCTAGCTAGGGTAGTTAAAAGAGGAGTGAATACTCTCAAAAACCTGCATAAGTGCACAGATAGAAGCCAAATTATATGAGGAAGTTCACAATCTTGAAAGAAAGTATGCTGTTCTCTATCAGCCTCTATTTGATAAGCAATTTATGATTATTAATGCAATTTATGAACCTATGAAGAATGTGAATGGAAACCAGATGAAGAAGATGAGATTTCAGAGGAGTTGAAAGAAAAGGCCAAGACTGAAGATGAGAAAAAGGATGAAGAAAAAGAAGACCCCAAAGGAATTCCTGAATTTTGGTTACCTGTTTTTAAGAATGTTGACTTACTCAGTGATATGCTTCAGGAACATGATGAACCTATTCTGAAGCATTTCGATGATACTAAAGTGAAGTTCTCAGATGCTGGCCAGCCGAAGAGTTTTGTCTTAGAATTTCACTTTGAACCCAGTGAATATTTTACAAATGAAGTGCTGACAAAGACATGTAGGATAAGGTTAGAACCGGAACCAGATGATTCTGATCCCTTTTCTTTTGATGGACCAGAAATTATGGGTTGTTCAGGGGGCCAGATAGATTGGAAAAAAGGAAAGAATGTCACTTTGAAAACCATTAAGAAGCAGAAACACAAGGTACATGGGACAATTCGTACTGTGACCAAAACAGTTTCCAATGACTCTTTCTTTAATTTTCTTGCCCCTCCTGAAGTTCCTGAGAGTGGAGATCTGGATGATGCTGCTGAAGCTGTCCTCGCTGCAGACTTCAACATTGGTCGCTTTTTATGTGAGCATGTAATCCCAAGATCAGTGTTACAGTTTACTGGAGGAGTTACTGAAGATGATGATGATGAGTATGGTGAAGAAGGTGAAGAAGCAGATGAGGAAGGGGAAGATGAAGGAGATGAGGGAAATGATCCAGACTATGACCTGAAGAAGGATCAAAACCCAGCAGAATGCAAGCAGCAGTGAAGCAGGATATATGTGGCCTTGAGGATAACCTGCACTGTAATAGCCTAAACACAACTCTTACTTACTGCCTTATGTTTTTGTATTTTCTTGGTAGACTACGTAATTTTTGTTTTAAAGGACAGGAAACTGATATTTTAAAGACCAATTTGTTCTAGCTAGCATTTTCACTAGTTTTTCTGCCAGATATGTTGAATGCACAAATTCTGTCACACATGTTCATTCATTGCTAATAATTTGGTTCTTCTGGAATCTTTTTATGTAGCTCTTGGAGTACAGCTATGAAAATTAACAACTGTTAAAGGAAACACTTTTTTTTTTTTCCCGGAATTTTTTCCTTGAAGAACCAAAGTATATTTTCAGTTGTCTGTTGAATAGGGTTAAGTCTGCTTGGATTAGCTATGCCTTTCATTACTTTGTTACAGAAATGCAGGGACTTATACTAAGACAATTCGTTTAAAAAAAAAAATTGGCATGTGCAATGGCTCACGCCTGTATTCCTAGCACTTTGAGAGGCTGAGGCAGGCAGATCACCTGAGGTCAGGAGTTCAAGACCAGTCTAACACGGTGAAACCCCATCTCTACTAAAATACAAAAATTAGCTGGGCATGATGGCAGGTGCCTGTAATCCCAGCTACTCAGGAGGCTGAGATGGGAGAATCGCTTGAACCCAGGAGATGGTGGTTGCAGTGAGCTGAGATCATGCCACTGCACTCCAGCCTAGGTGGCTGAGCAAGACTCGGTCTGAAAGAAAAAAAAATGGGCAAGACAACTATATGGTTAAGAATTTAAGAATTTCCAGTATGACCACACCCAATAACTGTATTAGATTGTTAATGGATTATTGTGTTATAGGTGAAATAGTTAACTGTAAAGTAACCTGACTCAGTATAGTTACTGGTACAACAGTGAGATGAATAAGACAGGATTTTCAGAAGTTAGCCTGAATTTCACTATACTTTTAAATTTAACCTCCATTAACTAAGCATCTTTTCTTTGTAGTAGGATCTACCTTCTGCTTCCCTGGAAAGGATGAATTTACATCATTTGACAAGACCTATTTTCAAGTTATTTGTTGTTTATTTGCTTGTTTTTGTAGCCTAAAATAAAAATTTCAAATACAATTTTAGTTCTTACAAGATAATGTCTTAATTTTGTACCAATTCAGGTAGAAGCAGAGGCCTAGCTTGAATTAAGGGTTATACTCAGTTTTTACCACATTAGTGAAAAGGGTACCAGCTTTGGAAAGAGATACTATACTAATAAGCAAGTGTAAAAAAAAGAAGAAGAAGAAGAAAATTTTAAGTGATATGATGCTTAAAAAAAAAAAAAAGAAAAGTTAAAGTTCATTTTCTTTGGGGTAGAGCTAGAGAGAAGGCCCCAAGCTTCTGTGGTTTCTTCTAATTCTTATTGCTTAAAGTATGAGTATGTCAATTACCCATGCTTCTGTTTGCTATGTATTAAAATGTGTAGTACTGTTTATTTAACTACCTCATGGATGTGTTAAGGCATATTGAGTTAAATCTCATAAAATGTTTCTTGATCTCGTTAAAAGCTCAAAATTTTGGGCCTATTTGTAATGCCAGTGTGACACTCAGCATGTTGTTCACACCACACTTTGATAACTAAACTAGAAAACAGTTCAGTTATCAACTAAATTATCAGTTAGTGATCTTTGTGTGGCATATAAATATATATAAATATATACAAATATATATATAAATATAAATATATATATATATATATATAAATATATATATATATAATTTTTTTTTTTTGGAGACAGAGTGTCTCTCTGTTGACCAGGCTGGAGTGCAGTGGTGCGATCTCAGCTCACTGCAACCTCCAACTCCCAGGTTCAAGCAATTCTCCTGCCTCAGACTACTGAGTAGCTTGGATTACAGGCATGCACCACCACACCCGGCTAATTTTTGTATTTTTAGTAGAGACGGGGTTTCATCATGTTGGCCAGGATGGTCTCGATCTCTCAACCTCGTAATCCGCCTGCCTCAGCCTCCCAAAGTGCTGGGATTACAGGCGTGAGCCACCGCGCCCGGCCAGTGTGGCTCCTATTTTTATAGAAGTGGATGGATGCACTATTTCACAAGGTGAAAGAATTTTTTTCTGTATGACTGCGTTGTAGTACTACAGGGAGAGCACTATAGTATTGTAGTCATGAGAGTAAAGTGGAAATAAGACTATTTTTGACAAAAGATGCCATTAAATTTCAGACTGTAGAGCCACATTTACAATACCTCAGGCTAATTACTGTTGATTTTGAGGCAACTTTCTTTTGACGATGGTGAGGGTGGACTATTGGATTGTCATTACAGGAAGGTCTAGATTTCCTGCTTTTAACAAAATTACATTGAATTCATTTTTAGAGGTGATGAAAACTTCCTTTTTGAGAAGTTAGTGTTAAGGTCTTGGAAGTGAACACATTGTTTGTAGTGCTATCCATTCCTCTCCTGAGATTTTAACTTACTACTGGAAATCCTTAACCAATTATAACAGCTTTGTTCTCTTTATTTTCAAAATGATTTCCTTTGCTTTGATTAGACACTGGTTTTTTTTGTTTGTTTGTTTGTTTTTGGTAACCGTAGTTCATCTAAATGCAGCTTTTTCTGAACTTTAAAGACAGAATCACTTTTTTTTTTCTGAGACAGAGTCTTGCTTTGTTGCCCAGGCCAGAGTGCAGTGGCACCATCTCGGATCACTGCAACCTCCACCTCACAGGTTCAAGAGATTCTCCTGCCTCAATCTCCCAAGTAGCTGGGATTACAGCTGCCTGCGACCACGCCCGGCTAGTTTTTGTATTTTTAGTAGAGATGGGGTTTCATCATGTTAGCCACGCTGGTTTCGAACTCCTGACGTCAGGTGATTCGCCCGCCTTAGCCTCCCAAAGTGCTGGGATTACAGGCATGAGCCACTGTGCCTGGCCAGAATCCCATTTTTAACTAACTGAGATAGCAAAATCATCTTTTTCATTCTTTTAGGAAATAGCTGTTGCCAAAGTGAAGGTGTAGATAATACCTAGTCTTGTTACATAATGGGGATGTCGTTTGCCAAGAATTTTCTTTATAAAATTGAAGTTTCAAGGGATGTCAGTGTTTATGCCATTTTTCCAGTTCCAAAATTATTCCATTCCATTCTAGAAATTTGAAGTATGTAACTTGAAATCCTTAATAAAATTTGGATTTAATTTTAAAAAAAGAGAGAGAGAGAAAGGGAGTCTCAATATGTCGCCCAGGCTGGCCTTGAACTCCTGAACTCAAGGGATTCTCCTACCTCAGCCTCCTGAGCAACTGGGGCTACGGGTGCACACCACCATGTAATTTTGTTTTTATGTTTTATTTTTACTTATCTGCATTTTCTAATTTTTTATGAGCAATTATAATGTGTGTACTAAAGAAACAAACACTTTAAAAGCTAAATTAAGAAATATTTTTTCTTATTAAAATAGTTTTACAAATACATGAAAATTTTACTTTGCTTTACATCATTTACAAAACATATTTTCACACAACCAGACATCATCCTATTATCTCTACAAAATTATATTTTTGTTTTACAGATAACAAATCTCAGATAATCTGAGCTGAAGTCATCTTCACAAAAGGAAAAGTGACCTAGCACTCTAGGTAACCAAATCTACAGAAACATTTCTTACTTACAGCTCTGAAGTTTCAATATATTTTGCAGTTCCTTCAATCGTGTTACAATATTCTGTGGCAAATTTGGTAATAAGCTGGAGTAAAGTAGCACTTTTATCATCCACGGGTTCACCGTAGCTATTTAGAAGAGACTGATACTGAGCAGCTAGAACATTTATTCTTGTTTTCAACTCTGGTAAGCAATCTCTGATGTGATGCATCAGTAACCTAAAAAAGGTTTTTAGAAAGGAAGGATTTAAAAGTAAAATAAGTCAAATTTTTAAAATGGGGAAAACCTATCAAATAATTTGTCCTGGCAAATGTGATACTGTGAAATACATATTTGGTCTTTGTCTTCATTTCCTGGCAGTCAGCTCCTAAAATCCTTGGACTCTCCAAAAGCATAAGAGTGTTTAGAGTGTCTTTGCATGTTAATGAGATGACTGGTGGCTAGATAGCTTCAGGATGGGAGCTGGTCACCAGAACAGCCTCAGAAGAAGGGAGAGAGGCCAAAGGTTGAGCTGATCACCAGTGGCCAATGGAGTTTCCATAAAAACTCAAAAGGACGCAGTTCACGGAGTCTTCAGAGAGTAGAACACATGAAGGTTCCCGGAGTGTGGTGTGCCCAGAGAGGGCACGGAAGCTCCACATTCCTTCCCACATGCCCAGCCCTGTGCATCTCTTCATCTGGCTATTTACCTATATCCTTTCTAATATGCTTTATAGTAAATGGGTATATGTTAAGTAGTGTTTCCCTGACCTCTGTGAGCCACTCTAACAAATTAATCAAACATGAAACGGGAGTCATGGGTACCCTGACTTATAGTCCATCAGTCAGAAACACAGGCTACAATGTGTGCTTACAACTAGCATCTGACTTGGGGGCAGTCTTGTGGGACTGAACCCTCAAACTGTGGGAGCTGACGCTATCGCCAGGTAAATAGTGTTAGCATTGAATTAAAGGACATTCAGCTACAATCCCCTGGAGAATTCCTTGCTTGATGTATGGGGAAAACTCCCCATGTATCTGCTCTCAGAAGCATTATGTGCCATACTGATTAACTGTGTGTAAATAGGAAAAAAACAATTTGTATTCGTTTTTCCTAAATCATAAAAGGAAAAAAAATGCAAATTATTTTCATATTACTGTAGTTACCACAGAGAAAGCAAGCCACTCAATCAATTCTTCCTATATAATTTTGGTTTCATTGACTTGTCATTTACAATTAGTAACCAGCAAAGTAAAAATCAACCTTATTAAGATCCAAATCTATCAGTCTTTAAGGAATAAAAGTAAGAGAAAATGGCTTCCACTTCAGTCATTTATAAATAATCTAGAAACATCTTCTAGTCCCCCACCATCAATGAGTATTCAGAATCCAACGTATACAACTTAAGTTATTTCTACAGTGAATAGGAATAAAAGACATTCTATTTCTTTGTTTTTCCATCTCCCTTCCCTGGTAAATAAAAGACATTCTAAGTTAAGAATAGATAATGTGAAAATTACAAATTTTAATGCAGTTGCTGAAATGCAAAGTGCAAATGAAGTCATCTCTAGTTGTATCCACAAAACTAAATTAACTGTCAAAATTTTCATAATTAAAACATCTTAAAATCACTTGAACATTCATTCTAGACTACATGATGATGTAATGTCAACCACCCCAATAAAAATAGAGACATCTACTCTTCAGGAACCTACTATATAAGAAACCATAAGTGAAGCTGTTAGGAACAGTATGAAAATGTAAGGAACTGAAAATGAACCCTCTCAGACACCTATTGGTAAAAACAAACACATCTCATTTCCAAAAGGTAAAAAAAATTACCTGTTTAGAGTCCTAGCAAGATACTTTGTTCCATTTCTATTGGCCAGAGATGGATATTTCTTTTGAAGAAAAGCATACTCATCACGGATTGAATCAGTTACACTCTTCTTGTTGTTAATATCTAGCTGGCTCCTGAGGTTGAAAAAATTACAAAACTATTCAGCTTAATGGTTGTCCTCTTCCTACCTCAGATGATGACAGCACCAGCCATTATTCTCTAATACCTGACAGGGACTGTTTTATTTAATTCTCACAATAATTTTATGTGACAGGTATTACTACCCCATTGTATAGCAAGGAACTGAGGCTCACAGAGACTAACTTACCCAAGGTCACACACTAACTGGCATAGCCAAGACTTGAACTAAGTGAATTATAAGTAACTAGTGCCTAAATAGAGTAGGCCTCATTATTACCATTAACTATAGACAAAAACAATAAGTAACAGGTATAGACAGGTATAAAAATATAAGAGTATCTTAGTCAACTGTATATTTTATCCATGCCAGGGAACTAATTTCGCCCAAAAATAATTAAGTTAATTTGAAGAACAATCATCTACAAATAATGAACAGTGTTGCGCCACCTCCTTGCCTGAAAAAAGAGACAGTTGGAATTGAGAGTGGGGATGGGAGAATGACAGGAGGGATGGGATGGAAGGACATTAAAATAGAAGCAGACAACTGGAATGGATCTTATATATCAGGTAGTAAAAACATTTTCATTTTCTAAAGGCTTGAGACCCAAAGACATTAGGTGTCATTTAAACCTACATTGTATCTAGTTTATGGAAGAACTGGGACTAGAACTCAGATTTCATGATAATTTCAGGGTTTCCTAGCATATGAAGGCTTTGGATTAAAAGAGAGATTCATCCGAGTCCAGCTCTTTCACTACCCATGTGACTTTTGGTTAAATGTATAACCTGAGGTTTCTGATTATAAAATAGACATCAACACCTACCTCAGGGGATGCTGTGAGGATTCCAAGAGATACCATTTGCAAATTGCTCACAGTAGAGTGTCTAAAACGTAATTAGACACTCAATAGAGTGTCTAAAACATAATTAGACACTCAATAATAGTTTCCTTTTTCCAATTTTTAATACCAACTATTTATAATTAGGATACCTTTAATAAAATTTCTCCAAGTCACATCCTGGCAATTACACAAAATCACTAATGCTAGGGATTAAACCAATCTATTAAAATCCTGCCACCTTAAACTCTTTCTCGACTGTGTATACATTAGGTAATTTTTCCCTTACCCAGCACCTCCTCATACATTGCTTAACATGATAGGCAAGAATTCTTAAAGCCTGGCTATTACAACATTTCTTCCATTTTGTGGTATTGCTTACTTTAGAAACATTTTCCATTAAAAATTTCTACGGGGGCAGGCATAGTGGCTCATGCCTGTAATCCTAGCACCTGGGAAACCAAGGTTGGAGGACTGCTTGAGCCCAAGAAGTCGAGACAAGCCTGGGCAACATGGCAAGACCTTGTCACTACAAAAAAAATTAAAAATTAGCCAGGTGTGGTGGTACACACCTGTAGTCTCAGCTACTTGAAAGGCTGAAGTGGAAGGATCACTTGAGCCCAGAGGTCGAGGCTACAATAAGCCACAATCACGCCACTGCATTCCAGCCTAGGCAACAGAGACACCCTGTTTCCCAAAAAAAAAAAAAATTTCTATCTCTTTTCTCCCTTTAGGGCAATTGATTCTTTAGCAATACCAAGATCATAGTAAAAGGGAGAAAAAATACAGGACAGTATCACATTTCAAACAGATTTTAGAAATTCAGACTTGCTCTGAAGTGAGAATGCTACCAATTCTTATCCCATTCTAACTGCTAACCTGTTAACTACTCCAATTATTCCAAGTTTGACTGGAATAACCCTTCCCATCAATACATCCATGGCATCGGTACCCGCATCCATGAGATCAAGTTTAGTGATTACAGCTAGGGTTCTGCGACCTGGTAAATGCAAAAAGAGAAAAGGACAAAGAAAAGAAAGAAAGAAAGAAAATGATCCATTAAATAAAACTATTAAGCATTAATAAAGGAAAACCCTCATCTATAATCGCACTTAGTATTACCTCTGTCATCATTTTGGTAATGCCTTTCTTACCAGTACTTTTTAAAAAATAATTTTAAACACTGTGTACAATTTTTAAAAACATTTTTGCCAGGTGTGGTGGCTCATGCCTGTAATTCCAGCAGTTTGGGAGGCCAAAGCGGGCGGATCACCTGAGGTCAGGAGTTCGAGACCAGCCTGACTAACATGGTAAAACCCCATCTCTACTAAAAATACAAAAATTAGCCAGGCGTAGTGGTAGACGCCTATAATCCCAGCTGCTCGGGAGGCTGAGGCAGGAGAATTGCTTAAACCCGGGAGGCGAAGGTTGCAGTGAGCTGAGAGCATGCCATTGCACTCCAGCCTGGATGATAGAGCAAGACTCCGTCTCACAAAAATATAGATATAGATATAGATATGGATATAGATATATAGATATAGATAGTATATATAAAAAAATAGTTTTTTCACATGCAATTTTTTGTTGACTCTTAGGGCTATTTTGTAAGCATTTAAAAAATCTATATAAAATTTACATCCAGGTGATATGGCCCATGCCTATAATCCCAACACTTTGGAAGGCCAAGGCGGACAGATTGCTTGAGCCCAGGAGTTCAAGACCAGCCTGGGCAAAGTGGTGAAACTCTGTCTCTACAACAAATAGAAAACTTAGCAGGGTATGGTAGTCCTAGCTACAGGTGAGGCTGAGGTGGGAGAACTACCTGAGCCCAAGAAGTCAAGGCTGCAGTGAGCCGTGATTGCACCACTGCACTCCAGCCTGGGCAATGGAATAAGACCCTGTCTCAAAAAACAAAAATTAAAATAAAAATATTGACTCCTTTTTGGTGTACAGTTCTAAGAGTTTTGACAAATGCCAAGAGATATTTCACAACCAACTCAAGACACTGCCGCCCCCCACCAAATTTTCTTATGCTAACCAATCAAACCAATTTTCCATCCCTAGTTTTGCCTTTTCTAGAATGTTATATAAACGAAATCAGATAGTACATAACCTTTTGAGTCTGGCTTCTTTCATTTAGCATAATGCAGTTGAGATTCATCCATGTTCTTGTATATTAATAGTCCGTTCTTTTTTATTGCGGAGTAGTGTCCCATTGTATGGAATGTACTATACTTTAGTTTCACTCCTCATCTGAGAAATATGTGAGATGTTTCCAGTTTTTGGAAATTATGAATAAAGATGCTGTAGACATTTGTATATAGTTTTTATATGAACACTGGTTCTCATTTAACATGGTTAAACACCTAGGAATGGGACTGCTAATTTAACTTTACAAGAAACTGCCAGAGTTGTTTCCCAAAATGACTATACCACTCCCACCAGCAATGTATGAGTTCAATTGCTCTGCATAGTGTACAATTTTTAGTCATAAGCATTTTTCTTTTTTTTTTTTTTTTGTGCAGTGGTACAATCTCGGCTCACTGTAACCTTCGCCTCCTGAGTTCAAATGATTCTCATGTCTCAGCCTCCCCAGTAGCTGGGATTACAGGCATGCACCACCATGCCCGGCTAATTTTTGTATTTTTAATAGAGATGGGTTTTCACCATCTTGGCCAGGTTGCTCTGGAAATTCTGGCCTCAAGCGATCCGCTCACCTCAGCCTCCCAAAGTGCTGGAATTACAAGTGTAAGCCACCACACCAAGCATTTTTCTGTATTGTTCCAAATCAACAAAATCATCCTTTTTAATTATTTCATATTTTACTGTTAAAATTTACTTAATCCTTCCAACTGTTGGTCGTATTGTTTCAAAATTTTAATACTATAAATAATACTAGGCCAATTATTTCCTTATGATGTATTACTAGATTAAGATTAGTAATCAAGCCAGGTGCAGTGGCTCACTCCTGTAATCCTAACACTTTGGGAGACTGAGGCGGGCAGATCGCTTGAGCCCAGGAGTGCGAGGCTGCAGTGAGGCATGATTGTGCCACTGCACTCCAGGCCTGGGCAACAGAGTAAGACCTTACATCCAATACAAAAAAAAGATTAGATTAAAAATATTACAATATTTATGGCTCGAGGGTCAGTTTAAAATAGAGTTAATACATATAAAATGCTTAACAGGTTTTTTTTGTTTGTTTTTTTACGAAGGTCTGGCTCTGAGCCCAGGCAAGAGTGCAATGGCATGATCTTGGCTCAGTGCAACCTCTGCCTTCCAGGCTCAAGCCATCCTCCCACCTCAGCATCCCAAGTAGCTAGGACCACAGGCCAGTGCCACCATACCCAGCTAAATTTTTTTTTGTATTTTTTATAGAGATGGGGTCTCATTTTGCTGCCCAAGCTGGTGTCAAACTCCTGAGCTCAAGTGATCCACCAGCCTTGCCTCCCAAAGTGCTGGTATTATGGGCATGAGCCACTGAGCCCAGCCTACTTTAAATAATAAAAATAAATGTAAATAAACTCTTTGATAAAGTTTATCTTTTACTTTAACTGAAGTGAACATTATCTACTCAAATGGTAAAAAAAATTTTCTTAAAAACTTGAAATATAAAATTTTGGGGCCAGGCGCAGTGGCTCACACCTGTAATCCCAGCACTTTGGGAGAACGAGGCGGGCAGATCACAAGGTCAGGAGATCGAGACCATCCTGGCTAACATGGTGAAACCCTGTCTCTACTAAAAATACAAAAAATTAGCCGGGCGTGGTGGCAGGCACCTGTAGTCCCAGCTACTCGGGAGGCTGAGGTAGGAGAATGGCGTGAACCCAGGAGGCAGAGCTTGCAGAGAGCCAAGATCACGCCACTGCACTCCAGCCTGGGTGATAGAGCAAGACTCTGTATCAAAAAAAAAAAAAAAGTGTTAAAGTGACCCTGCTTATGGGATTTTTTATTGGCAGTCTTAGCACTATTTCATATCAAATTTTTATTTGAAATTATTCTTCAAAGCAGGGTAAGAAAAACACGACACAACCTTCAGACCCTCTAAATAGTAAGGTGAAAAAAATGGTTTCTATATGAGGCCATGCACACATTTGTTAGCAACAATAGTAACCACTGTCTTACAAGCCAGCATTTTATACATGCTACGAGATATGCACTACATCATTAGTCAAGCATCAGTGACCCACAGTGTGAACTAATCCTTGGGGTTAAAATGCTTCATGAAAGGATTTTACCTTCATTTCTAAAAATCTCCTTTGCCTTGAGCATGTCTAAATGTTCTCTACCTCTGCAGAATGTAGATACCATAATTCTCTACTGTACCATAATAATCTACAATGATTATCTACTGTGTTATTTTTTTTAAAGAGTCTATGTTGCCCAGGCTGACTTTGAACTCCTGACCTCAAACAATGCTCCCATCTCAGCCTTCTGAGTAGCTGGGACCACAGGCACATGTGACCACACCTGGCTATGTTATTTACTCTTAAAAGCCAGCCATTCAAATACCTAAGTTGCAAAACAAGAAATCCTTTTTGCAAAGCCACTGTATTATTTTAAAATTATTAGGTAACCATTACAAATAAAGATGTGAAATATTTTTGCCTAGTCTGTATAGCAATTTAAAACCTTATTTTCCATCAGAATTTCTATTTTTATAAACAAAAATAGGAAAGCATTATCTTTTAAATTTGTATTAACAACTAGAGATACTGTTTTTAAAGGGAAAAATTCCTTTCTCAAGGGTAGATTTACCATTGTAAAATAAGCATCTCATTAAATATTAACATCTGTCCTTACCATCTGGATCTACCTCTCTTGAAATTTTAAGTGCCTCTGATGTTGCCATATCTGTATTAGCAGCAGTGACAGCGAGGATAATGGAATTTGGGTTACTGATGAACCGAAGAATGAGCTCTCTGATTTGAAGCTCAATATCCTTAGGTTGATCACCTACAGGCACCTAAACCAAACAGAGATGAGCAAGGAACTAATAGTTAAAAATCAACTCCGCTTTTTTACCCACATTTAATCCACAGAATATAGGTATAGCCATTTACAAATAGTTAAAATAAAAATAAAGACATTAATAATATACTACAGTGGTATTTATGATTCTGGTAATGTGTCAAGTCTCAAACTGTAACTCTTGCAAATATCAAAAGTTAATTTAATACAATCCCCTGTTAAGAAGTGGTCAGTGTGGACTGGCTAGATACAAATTCATTCATTCATTCATTCAATTATCAAGTGTTTACTGGCAGCCTACTCTATTTCAGGCTCTTTTCTGAACGTGATTTCAGGTCATGTCAGATTATGTTACAGTAGCGAATTTTAAAAAGACCAAACTTCCTGTCTTCATAGAACTTATGTTTTAGTAATAACAGGCATATAATAAACAAAAACATATATATAGTATCCAGATGGTGGTAAGGGCTATGGAAAAATAAGGCAGAACAGCAGGCTAGGGAATGATTAGAGAAGATTATGATATATTTTTTTTTGAGACAGGGTATCACTCTATCA
The DNA here is from genome assembly GCF_043159975.1 of Macaca nemestrina. Classification (NCBI taxonomy): domain Eukaryota; kingdom Metazoa; phylum Chordata; class Mammalia; order Primates; family Cercopithecidae; genus Macaca; species Macaca nemestrina. Next base: position 109,443,116 of record NC_092134.1, read on the forward strand.
CCTAGGCTGGAGTGCAATGGTGCGATCATAGCTCACTGTATCTTTGAACTCCTGGGCTCAAATGATCCTCCTGCCCCAGCCTCCCAAAGTGCTAGAACTACAAGCATAAGCCACTGCACCTGGCCATTAGGATTATGATTTTAATGTTTTAAATTGGTTTATGTTTTTAAATACAGTAATCAGGGAAACTTCACTGAGACAACTGACACTTAAGAGAATGAGCAGAAATTAAGCCAATAAGGGAGAGGTACATACAGATATATGGGGGGAAAACAGTCCAAAGAGAGTGAACAGTGAGGGCAGGAGGCTGAAGCAAGAGGAGTTAGGAGAAGAATAGGGACGTACCAAGTAGATACTTCAGATCTCTGTAAAAACTTGGGGTTTTACTCTGAGTGAAATGGGAGAAGTTTTAAGTCAAGGAATGACAAGCAACTGGAGAGGTTTTGAGCCAAGGGATGACACAATCGAATTTTCACTTTAATAGTATCACTGTCTACTAAGATGAGATCATGAGGAAGACCTATTATTTATTATTGTGCAGTAATCTAGGTGGCATGATAGTGGCTAGATTAGGATAGTAGCTATGAATTTATAAAACATGATTGAGTATTGGATATACTATAAAGGTAGGAAGAGCCAAGAGGATTTGCTGGCAGGAAGTGGGATGTGGGATAAATTTGTGTCAAGGATGACTACAAACTCTGACTAAGCAATTGGCAGAATGGAGTTGCCATTTATTTATTATTTATTTAGAGACAGGGTCTCACTCTGTTGGCCAGATAGAGTGCAGTGATGCAATCATAGCTCACTGTAGCCTCAAATTCCTGGGCTCAAGCAATCCTCTTGCCTCAGCTGGGACTACATGCATGCACCACCCTGCCCGACTAATTTTTGTACTTTTTATGGAGACATGGTCTCCCTATGTTGCCCAGGCTGGTCTCGAACTCCTGGGCTCAAAGAATTCCTCCCACCTTGATCTCCCAAAGTGCTGGGATTACAGGATAAGCCACCACACCAAACAGAGATGGGCAAGGAACTAATAATTAAAAATCAACTCAGCTTTTTAATGAGTTGCCAATAAATGGCATGAGTTCCCATTTATTGCAATGAGGGAAGACTACAGAAGGACCAAATCTAGTTGAGGAACAGGTCAGGAATTTGGTATTAGAGTTTGAAATGTCTATTAGACATTTAAGTATATATGTTGAATAGCAACTAGATACACAAGTCTGGAGATATTTGAATACCATCAATATACAGAGCCTTATGTAGTTAAAGCCATAAAATCTGATGAAATCATCAAGGGGAAAGTGTACCTAGAGAAAACAAGAGGTCCACAAACTGAGCTCTGGGGCACTTACTGTTTAGACATTGGGGAGATGAGAAGAAACAGCAAAAGAGACTGAAAAGGAGTGGCCAGTGAGACTGGAGATAAACCTGTAGAGTGTGGTATCCTGGAAGCCAAGTAAAGAAAGTGTTTCAAGGAGAAAGGAGGGCTCAACGTTATCAAATGCTGCTAACAGATCAAAGTGATTGCAAAAAGAAGCTGATTATTCTCATATGGGATGTCAAGGAAGTGAAAACAACCTGGCCAAATCTACAACTATTCCTTCCTTACCTTGGTCATTCCTGGCAAATCCACAAGTGTCAAATTGACAACGTTGGGTGAAAAAATCTTAAGATGAATTGGTTCAGGGCTTACTCCCTAGAAATAAATTTCAAAATATTATATAAAAATCACATTAAAATTTCAATGAACTATGAAGTAATAAACTTCAAGTACATAGACATTAATGCTTTTAAAAATGAATTAAGTAATGATCCCAAAAACTTTTTTTAACAATCAAAACCTGATGAAACACATGGGAAATTAGGTAGCCAGCCATATTAACAGGTTATAAGCCTACCTCCACCCCTGTATCATATTATATACACATGTATTATATACCATGTATTATTTTACATTCTTTTCTCTTGATTATAAACATACACCTTTCCCCTTTTTTTTGAGACAAGTTCTCACTCTATTACCCAGGCTGGAGTGCAGTGGTGTAATCATGGCGCACTGCAGCCTCAAAATCCTGGGCTCAAGCAATCCTCTTGCCTTAGCCTCCTGAGTAGCTGGGACTATAAGGTGTGTACCACCATGCCCAGGTAATTTTTTAAAAATTTTTTGTAGAGACAGGGCATTACAATGTTGCCCAGGCTGGCATATACCATTCCTTAAACATGTTTAATAGATTTAGCACTGAATAAAAGAATAACGTATTCCTCACTATCCAAATGTATGAGGCTCCAAGTTCAGAAGGTAAGGCATAGATAACAAGTTGTCCAAATCAGCTTGGTTCCTGATCTTTGAATATCAAGTGGCAAGAATGTGTATGGTAAGAGATTCCTCAAGAAGTTAATCTAAATCTTTAATGTCTAGTAAGAATTTGGATAGTGAGAGATACATGTATTTTCTCTCCTGTAGACTAAGATTACTGTGTAGGCTCCCTCCTCTTCACCACTGGCCCTCTGCAAGTTTTAGGATTAAATCAACTACATGTAAAAAGACACTTATGAGATGTTTATACCCCATCTTTGTACATGCCCTTCTTTACCCTTTAATATATCCTCTCATCAACTGTTTATCCACCTTACGTTTTCCCTCATTAACCCACTGAAAATTCTAATTTGCCAGCAAGTTTTTAATATCCTTTACTCCATGTTCCCTATACAATTATATTTGCTATTTTAGATTACTTTGTGCTACTTTTTCATTTTAAATACTGCAGTGTTCCAAAGCCAACAGATGTCAATACCTGGCATACCTATTTAGGTTGTATATTTCTCAGGACCTTTATTGCCATGGCATTCCCCTATCATGTCCAATACAAAGCTTTGCCCAATGCCTTTACAACTCCAATCTCATAGACATTTTAAATCCTTCAGGGCTTTATGTTAGGCATATGCAGTCATTTACATATTTTGACATAAAAATTATATAAGATCAAAGTATCATTTACTTCATTACATACGTGATTTGGGAAAGAAGAGATGTTTCATAGATTTGGGGTTGGGGGATTTTTCATCTTTTAGACACTGCGGATGAAAAGCTGCTAGGTAAGTAAATTATATCCTCAACATAAATTAAACATCTTGTAGGTATACAGACTCAATCTTTAATGACATTCAATTTAGTTAACTAAAAACATTTTTGAATCACCACAACACTCTAAATTCTGGTACTGTGTAAAATTACCACCAATTGCTGAGTTCAGTAAGTAAATGGGGACTGTAGGAGAGATAATTCAGACTGATGTTATGATCAGTAACATTCCAAAAGCCAAAAATATCCCTGATATAATTAGAGGAATGACGACAAGCTAATCTAGTGTCTGGCCACTTTTCCAACCCCTTCTACACAACATGGTTTCTAGAAATTCAGGGAAGTATGGCAGCAGTAGCAGTAACTCAAAGGTAACCAGCCTAGAGTTCAATAATGGACAAACGTCAGTCAGTCACTGTATAACAGCAACAAATACCTTGAACAGTCATAAAGAGTTAACATGACTCTAAAAATGCCTTTCTGTCAGGAAATAATCTTTTAGCACAGTAACTGGCAGATACAAGGGTTCAATATTTGTTGAATATTTGTACTAAGCTAGGGCCTAAATGTGCCTCTGGATAATGTAAGAATGGAGCTAAGAATAAAAAGGAAGGGAAATAAAAATTTAAAGAGATATATGTAAAAATGTAAAGAGAAAAATAAGAGGAATAAAGAAGAGAGAAGACAGAAGACAGCAGGATTCAGGCAAGGGAGTGACAGTACGTAGTGTCAAGATTAACAGTATCTTAGATACCTAACTTACTTTACATTGTCACAATCGCAGAAAATAAGAAAATAACCAGTTGCTAATGTATTACTTTTCATTTTCACTAAAAAAAAAAAAAAAAAAAAAAAAAACCCAATGTGTCTCTCTTTGCTTTCATAAGCAAATCTAGCCATACACAGGCAAGAAAAAGAACTCCTCAAAAGATATAAATAAGTGATACAATGCTTCCTGAGTTGGAGTACAATCAATCCTTCAGAAAAAGATAACTTATTGTAGCAATATTAAGTAGAATTATATAATAATGTGGTATGTACATGACAGGAACAAGAATAAACATCTAAATAAAATACCTGATTTATATGAAAGCTTTAAGAAAGAAAAGGGATTTTAAGCAAAGTTCTACATATTTGTGAAAATACTCCATTTGTTTCAAAGTCCATTATGAATTTTCAATGTCCATCGCTTCTCGGCCTTTTGGCTAAGATCAAGAGTATGAATTTACAATGCCCTTCACATATTATCTACAGAATACCTCAATTATATATTTACTGATGCTTATGCCTTCTAGCTCTAAAAAGATGCCTACCTTATTATTTCCTGAAATTCTTTCTGTTTCATTTTCAATTTCTTGTCGAATTTCATCAAAATCCGTGTAAAGCTAAAAGTTTTCGAAATAAAAAAGCATAATATTCAAAATAAGATCAAAAGTTCTTAAGTTGGAGGGGAAGTCCATATACTTCAAGGATGTCTATGTATTTGCTTCAGAGAATAAATAAATTCAAATGTATACATATCATTTTCTGAGCTAAGGATTCATAGTTTTTTTATGAGTTGTTTTTTGTTTGTTTGTTTGGCTCTTTTTTTTTTGAGACAGGGTCTGACTCTGGCATAATCATGGCTCACTACAGCCTCAACCTTACATCCTCAAGCCATCCTCCTGCCTCAGCCTTCCAAGTAGCTAGGACTACAGGTGCATGCCACCATGCGAGGCTAATTTTTTTAATTTTTACAGAGACAGGATCTCCTTATATTGCCCAGGCTGGACTCGAACTCCTGGGCTCAAGTGATCCACCCATTTTAGCCTCCCTAAGTACTGGGATTACTTGCATGAGCCGCTATGCCTGGCCATTATGAACTTTTCAAAGCTTCCTGATCCCACAACAATTAAGAATCACCAAATCACAGAGAAAATCAGCCTCAATTTCAAGTGTTTTCCAATAAACTGTGGTTGGAAACATTACTAAGATTTATTTTATAAGGAATAGTTATAGTTACTTCAAAATAACTTAATTGCCAATGATTAGAAACTAAATTATCAAGTATTCATACAAAATATTATTTTCAACATTATTTCATTATACGCTTGTGTGATTACCTTATTTTTGGTGTGAAGAAATTTACCCCATTCTTCTGCTTCCACCCCTGGAAAAAGAAAAACTCATTTATTAGAAACTTAGGAAACTACTGTTTATCTTTAGGAATTCAAAAAGGCAACATAATAAAATACTTGTTAACTTGTATTTAATTCTGCCATTAAGTACAAGTTAACAAGTATTTTAAAGTCTGCTAAATTATATTTTTCTAAAATTGTATTTTCTGCTAAATTATATTTTAAAAATTGTATGGTGTATTTCAAAAACATGACCAACTTCAGGCAGAGCTGCTCACATGTCTTCCCACCAGCTGAAATCTAGATTTTGCAAATAAAATTGTTTATTTCTCTTCATTTTTTTTGGTGAAGTTATATGACAGTAAAAGGAATATTCTTTAGTTTTAAACATCTTACATATAAAAGCAGTTTTCTGACAAAAGTAAAGTTAGGGGCTAAGAAGAAAAATTAAGAATCCCACTGAGTAGTGCAAAAAACGTATGTAACCGATTTACACATATGACTCAAGGAAAAATTTTACAATGTGTCAATGAAACAGCTAATTCTTCAGTTCTTTTTAAAAATTTGGTTTCCTGTTGGTTACCTGTAGAGTCACAATTTGCTGTTCCTTTAAAGAGCTCTCTCATTATTATAGAGCTAGCTGCTTTGTAATTTACACACACTTTCAAGGTGATTTTCCCCCAGGGTCAAGAGTTTTCCCTTGGAACTGGAGGCAGGAAAGAAATAAAATGGAAGAAAAGAAAAAACAAGAACCCTGGTATATGCAGCGTAAGGAGTTGCCACCCTCCATTAGTTTCCAGTCATAGGTCTGTTCCTCTTGTACTTGCTGAAAGAGGAAAATAGATTCACTGTTGCACTGTGTGAAGTAGTCTAAAACTTGGAGAGCAAGATACATTCTGTTTTTCCTAGAGAAACTAGAACTGTTTAATTGTGGAAAGATAATCTAACTTTAATCTCCTCCAAACACAGCTGTTTTGCTTTTGTCAAATTTAGAGAAGGTTAAAATATCTTAATAAGTTTATTGAATAATGCATATCAGCCACCTGAAGTCTAAATAAAAATGATTGTAAGATATTCAGATAAATAGAAGAGTGAGTCAATGCTTTGGTGGGATAAAGGTAAATAAAACCGGATCCTTTTTGCAGATAAAATGCTCACCTACTTGTAGCTTAGTACCTTCTTCCAAGAAGTCTCATTGGAGGACTGGAGTAATCTAGGTGAACAGAACTCACAAAATGCAAGTACTACATACCAAAGAGCTGTGTCTACTTTATCTTATTATATTTAAAAAGGCCTGACTTCACAAGCACGTCTTCAAAAATAAAAATAAAATAAATTACATTCACCACCAAAAAAGCTTGCATTTTGATGCAATGCCAAAAAAATAACAAGAACCACTAAAACCTGCAATCAATGTGGATGGGCAAATAAAAATGGAAGAAAAAAAAATGCACACAGCCTGTAATAGTACATAAGCACACATGCAGGCATAAGAGAAAAAAAGGGTCAAAAGCAAATGGATAAAGGAAACCTTTAGAAAGGTGTCTTGAGTTTTTCCATGTAGCAGGGTCTGTAGTTAAAGAGAAACAGCACAGAATAAGTTTAGTGCTTATCCCTAAAATTTTAAACCTTATTAAAAATTCAAATGTGCAGAAACCTGATCACATTTCAAATGCACATAGCATTCAATCATTCAGAATTTACAACTAGAATTAGAGGGACGTATATAATATTTGTAAGTCACAGAAACAACGCATATTGCTTGCCATAACTTTTTTAGGAAAAAACCTTTCCAATATAATTAGCTATATCTGCCTTGTCTGAAGGTAGTTATCTCAATTGATTGTTCAGTCAGTTACAGATGGAACTCCTTGTTCTACTCTTTCCCCCCTTCTCACTACTGCACTTGACTAGTCTAAAAAATAAAAATTAAATTTTTAAAATAATAAAAAAGTTATGTCACCACTGTTTCTAACTCTGACACAAATGAAGCACAATCAATCCACTAGTCAAAAATTTGGGACAGGTGTGGGGCTCACACCTGTAATCCCAGCACTTTGAGATGCCAAGGCAGACTGATCACCTGAGATCAGAAGCTCGAGACCAGCCTGGCCAACATGGCAAAACACCGTCTTTACTAAAAATACAAAAATTAGCTGGGCCTAGTGACACACACCTGTAATCCCAGCTACTCGGGAGGCTGAGGCAGAAGAATTGCTTGAACCCAGGACGTTTCAGCGAGCCAAGATCACTGCGCCACTGCACACCAGCCTGGGCAACATAGCAAGACTCTGCCTCAAAAAAAAAACTTTGCCTGAGATATCTGATAACCTACTATGGGAAAAGATAAACTGCCTGATTTTTAAAAATCTACAAAATATACTACATACATCTTTCAAAACCTTAAAAGTTAGTTAAGTATATGTAAGTATTTGCCCCATTGCCTAAGACTGGACTGTATAAGGGTATTTTACTTGAAACATATATTGGATTTAATAGAACACTGCAGAAAGTTAACTCTTCACCTTTGTGGACTCAACCCAAAGGGAGACTACTACATGTATCATAGCACCTTATGCAGAAAAATTAATCCTATCTCTTTCCTTTAATTCTGATGTATAATTTTACTGCTTTTTTGAGGGGGCAACTGATTGCTTTTACAAATAGGTTACTTAAAGAAATAGGGGTAATAATTCAAATTATACCAAGATCTTAAGCATTATTCTGTGAAACAGGTATGTCTGCTTTTTTTTTTTTTCTGAGACGGAGTCTTGCTCTGTTTCCCAGGCTGGAGTGCAATGGCACGATCTCGGCTCACTGCAACTTCCACCTCCTGGGTTCAAGTGATTCTCCTGCCTCAGCCTCCCGATTAGCTAGGATTACAGGCACCCACCACCACGCCCAGCTTATTTTTGTATTTTTAGTAGAGATGACGTTTCACCATGTTGGCCAAGCTGGTCTCAAACTCCTGACCTCAGGTGATCCACCCGCCTCGGCCTCCCAAAGTGCTAGGGTTACAGGCATGAGCCACCACGCCCGGCCTATGTTTGCATTTTTTAAAAAGAAAACAAAAAAGCTTTTGCTTTAGTTCAACAACTTTTCTCTCCAAAATAAATTCTTTTTTTTTTTCACATTTTTTTTTCCAATTTCTACTGACACTGTTCAGAAGCATCATATATAGCACAATTTTGGCCTTTAATCAGCATGCTACTTTTGGATTTTGTCTCAAAGGAAAGCTGAGGAAAGCCTGATTTATTTCTTACAAAAATATGAAAGATAACTGTGGAGTTCTGTTCAAACTGAACCACCACTCCACTCTAAAACATAGTTTAGTATTGTTTTTAATAAAATTTTAACAGCAAATTCTTTCACATTGGCAGAAGGGGCAAGCTGAGATGACCATAAATGTACATATTGACACCTCAGTTATCCCACAGTTGACAGAACGAAGAATCCTATGCTAAATAAATTTCCTGATAGTTGAATTATACATATTAAACACTAAAATGTTTTACTTTAGCCAGTTTTGATGGAGCTACATCTAAAATGGATTATACTTCTCCATGTCATCTTAGAATGTACTACTCAATCTATTATTGGTAACCTAGGTCTTTGTCATGTATCTAAGCCTTTACTGGCTAAAATCCCTACACAAAATGTTAGTAACTGATTCCTTCTTTTTTTTTGGAAAGTTAATGTTTTCCTCCCTTTCTCCTCTCTTATTATCAGGCTGTCAGGTAGTTCACACTCTTCTAGCTAACTATATTGTTTATCTGCTTCATGGTTTCTAATTTTCTCTGGGTTAGGATGATTTATGATATGCTAGAATTGTTTTTTTTTTTTTTTGAGACGGAGTCTCGCTCTGTCGCCCAGGCTAGAGTGCTGTGGCCGGATCTCAGCTCACTGCAAGCTCCGCCTCCCGGGTTCCCGCCATTCTCCTGCCTCAGCTTCCCAAGTAGCTGGGACTACAGGCGCCCGCCACCTCGCCCGGCTAGTTTTTTGTATTTTTTAGTAGAGACGGGGTTTCACCGTGTTAGCCAGGATGGTCTCGATCTCCTGACCTCGTGATCCGCCCGTCTCGGCCTCCCAAAGTGCTGGGATTACAGGCTTGAGCCACCGCACCCGGCCTTAGAATTGTTTATTCCAAGGATAAAGAAGCTCTGATGAAAAACGAAGGAACTGTCTATCCTAGAATAAAACATGTGAAATCTAGTACTCAAATTTATATAATCTATATTGTGTTTGGGGTAGTTGCCATTTTAGGCAAATGTGTATACAAAATCAGCACTAAGCTTGGAAAAAAACAATAGGTAGGCAGATGTACTGACCAACCACTAAGAGGAGACATCAACAAAACATAGTGGGCATAGGCCGGGCGTGGTGGCTCACGCCTGTAATCCCAGCACTTTGGGAGGCCGAGACGGGCGGATCACGAAGTCAGGAGATCGAGACCATCCTGACTAACATGGTGAAACCCCGTCTCTACTAAAAAAAATACAAAAACTAGCCGGGCGAGGTGGCAGGCACCTGTAGTCCCAGCTATTCCGGAGGCTGAGGCAGGAGAATGGCGTGAACCCGGGAGGGGGAGCTTGTAGTGAGCTGAGATCCGGCCACTGCACTGCAGCCTGGGCGACAGAGTGAGACTCTGTCTCAAAAAAAAAAAAAAAAAAACAAACATAGTGGACATAAAAACAAAGAGATACCAAGGAGCTGACACTTCTATAGCTGAAATGTACACCCTTTTCTAACAAGCACAATTTTATCTAAGGAAACACTGCCCAAAATTCAAATAGTTTCTGAGAGACAGGATATCACGGGCCCTCTCAAGGTGACAGAAGAAAATGAAAGTTAAAAAAAAAAAAGAGAGACAGACCTAATATATACTTTCTTAAGGTCTTAGTTTCAGGTGTTTGGTAAATTTGATGAAATCAGTTAGTGGGGATGAAATTCTATAAGTGTTATTCTATACATTTGAAGGTGAACGCTAGATTAATCCAAAATGATTAAATTCAAGGTTCAGAACTTCAGTAAGTATTAGAGAAATGCAAAGTGATGAATAACATACCCAGAAGCTACCTAATGTAATTAAAATGCTCCCATATATCCACTGGCAATCTATCTAAAAATATTACTTGCAACATCTACAACTACACTAACTTGCTTCAGTGACTAACAGTCTAGAGTCATAGCAGATGCTCATGAAGTTTTCTTTCCCCATAAAAAAAAAATTCAACTAATCACCACCAACAGCTCCTACAGTAAATGAAAAAAATCAGACACAGAAATTAAAATAAGTTCAATTTTGTCAATACTATCGTCCTATCTTAAATCAGAATAAGAAGTAGAATAAAACTGCATTGAAAACAGATCTCTGCAGATAAGTAACAGATATGGTACTCTGCTGCAAAAGTAATTTAATAATTAGAGCTATGTTACGGAGTTCTATAAATAAGAAAATCTGAGCCAAATACTGAACTAAATAGGAAGATTAAATACATTACTCTCATTCAACATTTCAAACCTCACTAATATAATTACCACAGGATACATATTTGATAAGCAACTTAAAATCTGCTGATACACACACAGTTTTCCCTAACATATTTTCAATTTAATCAAAAAAGAACGGTTATGAAGGACAATGCCTATTTTCTTCTTTTTTTTTTTTTTTTTGAGACTGAGTCTCACTCTGTCGTCTAGGCTGGAGTGCAGTGGTGTAATCTCAGCTCACTGCAACCTCTGCCTCCTGGATTCAAGTGATTCTTCTGCCTCAGCCTCCTGAGTAGCTGGGACTACAGGCGTGTGCCACCAAATCTGGCTAATTTTTGTATTTTTAGCAGAGACAGGGTTTCACCATATTGGCCAGGCTGGTCTTGAACTTCTGACATCGTGATCTGCACTTTGGGAGGCCACGGCAGGCGGATGACTTGAGGTCAGGAGTTCGAGACCAGCCTGGCCAACAAAGTGAAAGCCTGTCTCTACTAAAAATACAAAAAATTGCTGGGCGTGGTGGTGGGCACCTGTAATCCCAGCTACTTGGCAGGCTGAGGCAGGAGAACGGCTTGAGCCCAGGAGGTGGAGGCTGCAGTGAGCCAATATCGCACTACTGCACTCCAGCCGGGGCAACAGAGTGAGACTCACATCTCAAAAACAAAACAAAACAAAACAAAAACTACTCTTTCTTTACATTAAGAAAGATGCATACTACTTCTCACAGGACTTCTGTTTATGCTACAGCCACTAATTTCTAATTGTCTAATCAATTCATATCTTTTTAAGAACAGATCAAAAATGAAGAGCTGTAAAATAATTCTTATCTCAAATCTGAAATTTACCATTTTCTTCTCCTGTTGTTTTTCGTTTATCTTCTTGTGAAACATGGACGAGTTGCAGAATGAGAGGTCTCCGAGTGACAATTCCAGTACCTCTGGGAAGCAGGTCCCTCCCCACCAGGCTTTCTAGCACTGAGCTCTTTCCACTGCTCTGGAAACAGAATACATACAAGAGCAAAATGAGTTTCTTAACACCTTTTTTTGTTAATTCAATAAACTATATTAACAAACCAGCATACAGAATTGTTTTAATTAGTGCAGAGACTTTTTTTTTTTTTTTTTGAAACGGAGGCTCTTATTGCCCAGGCTGTAGTGCAATGACCATGATCTCAGCTCACCGCAACCTCCGCCTCCCGGGTTCAAGCTATTCTCCTGCCTCAGCCTCCCGAGTAGCTGGGATTACAGACATGTGCCACCAAACCTGGCTAACTTTTTGTATTTTTAGTAGAGACGGGGTTTCTCCATGTTGGTCAGGCTGGTCTTGAACTCCCAACCTCAGGTGATCCACCTGCCCCAGCCTCCCAAAGTGCTGGGATTACAGGCATGAGCCACCACACCCGGCCACAGACTTTCTAAATGAAAGATAATTTTATTTCCTATTACATGATCTATTTGTTTTTAAGCCAAAACCAGAAAATAAAAGCCCTGTTTTCCCATAATTTTCCCACCTGTTTTGATACTCGGAGACCAACCAGGTTTCAAAACCTACATAATATTGGTATATATAAAATTATGCCTATAATATGTAGTTATTTTACTGTAAATGGGACAGTAATGCATATCTTTTTCTCTAACCTTCTATTTTTATTAATTATTATCATTACAATGTGTCACTCTATTACCCAGGCTAGATTGCAGTGGTGCGATCACAGCTCATTGCAGCCTTGACCTCCCCAGGATACGGTGATCCTCCCACGTCAGCCTTCCCAGTAGCTGAGACTACAGGCACGCACTACTATACCATTCTAATTTTTGTATTGTGTAAAGGTGGGGCTTTGCCATGTTGCCCAGGCTTGTCTCAAACTCCTGGGTTCAAGCAATCCTCCCACCTCAGTCTCCCAAGTGCTGGGATTACAGGCATGAACCACTGCTCCTGGCCTAACCTGCTTTTATTTTTAATGTAATAATCAGGGATATTGTTCCATATCAATACATTAACTACTTCTGTATTAATTCCCAGCACTTTGGGAGGCTGAGGCAGGCAGATCACCTGAGGTCAGGAGTTCGAGACCAGACTGGTCAACATGGCAAAACCCTGTCTCTACTAAAAATACAAAAATTAGCTGGGCATGGTGGCACGTGCCTGTAATCCCAGCTACTCGGGAGGCTGAGGCAGGAGAATAGCTTAAACCCGGGAGGTAGAGGTTGCAGTGAGCCGAGGTCACGCCATCACACTCCAGCCTGGGCACAGAGTGAGACTCCTTCTCAAAAAAAAGTAATAGTTAAAACAATATTCTACTATGTGTAAAACCAAACCCGAACTGATGAGCATTTAGATGGTTTTTGCTGTTATTAACAATGCTGCAATAAATGTGCTTATACATATAACCTTAGTCACTTATCCTATTACCTCACTAGATTTAGTTCATTTAAGTTAAATTGCTGTGATTGACGAGCATACAGATTTTAAGCATTCATAGATACTGCCAGACTGCAGAGAAGATGGCATCAAGCTATATTTCCAACAGTTACCACTTTGTTCAATTTGCTACAGCCCCATCAGTATTAAGCATCATTGCTTTTTTTTTTTTTTTTTTTTTTTGAGATGGAGTCTTCTTCTGTCGCCTAGGCTGCTGGAATGCAGTGGCACGATCTCGGCTCTCTGCAACCTCCACCTCCTGGGTTCAAGCAGTTCTCCTGCCTCAGCCTCCCAAGTAGCTGGGATTACAGTCGTGTGCCACCACGGCCAGCTGTTTTGTATTTTTAGTAGAGACAGGGTTCCAACCATGTGGGCCAGGCTGGTTTCAAACTCCTGACCTCAAGTCATCTGCCCGCCTCAGACTCCCAAAGCATTGCTTTTTGAATCTTTGCTACTTTGCTAGATGGATACTGACAGCTCATTTAAATTTGCATTCCTTTATTATTGAGGTCAAGCATCCTTTTGTTTAAGGGCTTTCTATATTTCTCCTTTAGTGATTTGCTTATTCGAATACTAGCATTTTATATATTTCTTATTAGTTTATAATAAAGTTATTTATCCATAATAAGTATTTCATTGTATGTTGTTTTAAATATTTTCCAACTTTTTATTTTGAAATTTTCAATGCCACAAAAAAAGTTGCAAGAATGGTAACAGTGAATACTCATATATCTTAACATAATTCACCACTTAACATTTTTGACACATTTACTTTATGTCTCTCTCTCCTTACATGTACACACAAAGACTTTTTCTCCCTTTGCTGTCCTATTTGAGAGTTAGTTACAGAAATCACGATACTCCACTCTAAACATTGTGGCATGCATCTCCTAAGAACAAGGGCATTCTTCTATAAAACCACAATATAATGATCACATTCAGGTTTTTTTTTTTTTTTTTTAAGAGATGGGGGTCTCATTCTGTCATTCAGGCTGGAGTGCAATGGCGTGATCATAGCTCACTGCAGCCTCTAACTTCTGGCCTCAAGAGATCCTCAAGCCACCTCAGCCTCCCGAGTAGCTGGGATTCCAGGAGCCAGCCACCATACCACTTACATTCAGGGAATTTAACATACATACAATACCAATATCCAATTACTAAATAATAACAAATATCAATACTAACAGCTTATGGAATAATCAAATAATATATAAACCTCTATTATACATTTTTAAATATTTCTAAATTTGTCATTTTTCTTAAGTTTGCAATAAACTGTTATTTTTCTATACAGTATATTATGTATTCTATTTTTTTCTTAGTCAAAACTTGTACTTTAAAAATTTATTTTCTACAAATACAAAAATCCTAATTTCATCTGTTATGTCAGACAGGGTCTGCAGGAAGCAGATGGCCCACTCAAATTAGATTAATTTAAAGAGGGTTTATTTACAAAGGACTATTTACAAAGCTGTGGGTGAGGCTTACAGGAAATCACAAGGGATATTGCAGTAACCCAGGCTAGTAACAGGAGAGCAGCTCTCATCACCCCAAAGCCTAAAAGGAAGGACCAGGACTAAGACTGACACAGCCAGCCAGCCCAAGGCTCCTACATACAGAATGTATGAGATGGGGAATCAAGACCAGGACATTTTTCTCCTCTTTCCTCCAATTCCCTGCCAGGGCTCCTCATTTCCACATCCAAATCAGAAGACAGAGGACATAGGGGCTCATTCATGTTGTCCAGAAAGGTCCCCTATGATGGAAAACACAAAAGCTGAATGGATCTGGAGAGTTAAATTGAAGAATATAAGACATATTTGAGAAACTGCAGTTGTGATATCCAGGGTAGCCCCCTCATTAAATAAAACAGGGTGCTTTCCATCATTTCATTCCTGTACTCTGATACTGTACTCTGAAATAATTTTAACAACATATAGACATTTCCTGTTCTTTGTATGTCTGATAAAATGTGTCCATAAAAAAAACTGAATTCTCTGATTTTCGAATTTATAGGCATAACTACTCATAATAACCTCAGAATTTGTTCATTTTTCTTATTTCTAATATTTTACGTTCTATTTTTTATGAGACTTTCCAAATGACTATTAAATTGATTGGCCAAATATTTTGCTGATTTTGCTTTGTAATTGATTTTTTTTAATATTTTTTTTTTTTAATTATTATTATTATACTTTAAGTTGTAGGGTACATGTGCATAACGTGCAGGTTTGTTACATATGTATACTTGTGCCTTGTTGGTGTGCTGCACCCATCAACTCGTCATTTACATCAGGTATAACTCCCAATGCAATCCCTCCCCCCTCCCCCCTCCCCCCTCCCCCCTCCCCATGATAGGCCCCGGTGTGTGATGTTCCCCTTCCTGAGTCCGAGTGATCTCATTGTTCAGTTCCCACCTATGAGTGAGAACATGCGGTGTTTGGTTTTCTGTTCTTGTGATAGTTTGCTAAGAATGATGGTTTCCAGCTGCATCCATGTCCCTACAAAGGACACAAACTCATCCTTTTTGATGGCTGCATAGTATTCCATGGTGTATATGTGCCACATTTTCTTAATCCAATCTGTCACTGATGGACATTTGGGTTGATTCCAAGTCTTTGCTATTGTGAATAGTGCCGCAATAAACATACGTGTGCATGTGTCTTTATAGCAGCATAATTTATAATCCTTTGGGTATATACCCAGTAATGGGATGGCTGGGTCATATGGTACATCTAGTTCTAGATCCTTGAGGAATCGCCATACTGTTTTCCATAATGGTTGAACTAGTTTACAATCCCACCAACAGTGTAAAAGTGTTCCTATTTCTCCACATCCTCTCCAGCACCTGTTGTTTCCTGACTTTTTAATGATTGCCATTCTAACTGGTGTGAGATGGTATCTCATTGTGGTTTTGATTTGCATTTCTCTGATGGCCAGTGATGATGAGCATTTTTTCATGTGTCTGTTGGCTGTATGAATGTCTTCTTTTGAGAAATGTCTGTTCATATCCTTTGCCCACTTTTTGATGGGGTTGTTTGTTTTTTTCTTGTAAATTTGTTTGAGTTCTTTGTAGGTTCTGGATATTAGCCCTTTGTCAGATGAGTAGATTGCAAAAATTTTCTCCCATTCTGTAGGTTGCCTGTTCACTCTGATGGTAGTTTCTTTTGCTGTGCAGAAGCTCTTTAGTTTAATGAGATCCCATTTGTCAATTTTGGCTTTTGCTGCCGTTGCTTTTGGTGTTTTAGACATGAAGTCTTTGCCCATGCCTATGTCCTGAATGGTACTACCTAGGTTTTCCTCTAGGATTTTTATGGTATTAGGTCTAACATTTAAGTCTCTAATCCATCTTGAATTAATTTTCGTATAAGGAGTAAGGAAAGGATCCAGTTTCAGCTTTCTACTTACGGCTAGCCAATTTTCCCAGCACCATTTATTAAATAGGGAATCCTTTCCCCATTTCTTGTTTCTCTCAGGTTTGTCAAAGATCAGATGGCTGTAGATGTGTGGTATTATTTCTGAGGACTCTGTTCTGTTCCATTGGTCTATATCTCTGTTTTGGTACCAGTACCATGCTGTTTTGGTTACTGTAGCTTTGTAGTATAGTTTGAAGTCAGGTAGCGTGATGCCTCCAGCTTTGTTCTTTTGACTTAGGATTGTCTTGGAGATGTGGGCTCTTTTTTGGTTCCATATGAACTTTAAAGCAGTTTTTTCCAATTCTGTGAAGAAACTCGTTGGTAGCTTGATGGGGATGGCATTGAATCTATAAATAACCTTGGGCAGTATGGCCATTTTCACGATATTGATTCTTCCTATCCATGAGCATGGTATGTTCTTCCATTTGTTTGTGTCCTCTTTGATTTCACTGAGCAGTGGTTTGTAGTTCTCCTTGAAGAGGTCCTTTACATCCCTTGTAAGTTGGATTCCTAGGTATTTTATTCTCTTTGAAGCAATTGTGAATGGAAGTTCATTCCTGATTTGGCTCTCTGTTTGTCTGTTACTGGTGTATAAGAATGCTTGTGATTTTTGCACATTAATTTTGTATCCTGAGACTTTGCTGAAATTGCTTATCAGCTTAAGGAGATTCTGGGCTGAGACAATGGGGTTTTCTAAATATACAATCATGTCATCTGCAAACAGGGACAATTTGACTTCTTCTTTTCCTAACTGAATACCCTTGATTTCTTTCTCTTGCCTAATTGCCCTAGCCAGAACTTCCAACACTATGTTGAATAGGAGTGGTGAGAGAGGGCATCCCTGTCTTGTGCCAGTTTTCAAAGGGAATTTTTCCAGTTTTTGCCCATTCAGTATGATATTGGCTGTGGGTTTGTCATAGATAGCTCTTATGATTTTG
The DNA here is from genome assembly GCF_043159975.1 of Macaca nemestrina. NCBI lineage: Eukaryota > Metazoa > Chordata > Mammalia > Primates > Cercopithecidae > Macaca > Macaca nemestrina. The sequence goes on from NC_092134.1 coordinate 109,460,589, forward strand.
AGGTACGTTCCATCAATACCGAATTTATTGAGCGTTTTTAGCATGAAGGGCTGTTGAATTTTGTCAAAAGCCTTTTCTGCATCTATTGAGATAATCATGTGGTTCTTGTCTTTGGTTCTGTTTATATGCTGGATTATGTTTATTGATTTGCGAATGTTGAACCAGCCTTGCATCCCAGGGATGAAGCCCACTTGATCATGGTGGATAAGCTTTTTGATGTGTTGCTGAACCCGGTTTGCCAGTATTTTATTGAGGATTTTTGCATCGATGTTCATCAGGGATATTGGTCTAAAATTCTCTTTTTTTGTTGTGTCTCTGCCAGGCTTTGGTATCAGAATGATGTTGGCCTCATAAAATGAGTTAGGGAGGATTCCCTCTTTTTCTATTGATTGGAATAGTTTCAGAAGGAATGGTACCAACTCCTCCTTGTACCTCTGGTAGAATTCAGCTGTGAATCCATCTGGTCCTGGACTTTTTTTGGTTGGTAGGCTATTAATTATTGCCTCAATTTCAGAGCCTACTATTGGTCTATTCAGGGATTCAACTTCTTCCTGGTTTAGTCTTGGAAGAGTGTAAGTGTCCAGGAAATTATCCATTTCTTCTAGATTTTCCAGTTTATTTGCTTAGAGGTGTTTATAGTATTCTCTGATGGTAGTTTGTATTTCTGTGGGGTCAGTGGTGATATCCCCTTTATCATTTTTAATTGCGTAGATTTGATTCTTCTCTCTTTTCTTCTTTATTAGTCTGGCTAGTGGTCTGTCAATTTTGTTGATCATTTCAAAAAACCAACTCCTAGATTCATTGATTTTTTGGAGAGTTTTTTGTGTCTCTATCTCCTTCAGTTCTGCTCTGATCTTAGTTATTTCTTGCCTTCTGCTAGCTTTCGAATGTGTTTGCTCTTGCTTCTCTAACTCTTTTAATTGTGATGTTAGAGTGTCAATTTTAGATCTTTCCTGCTTTCTCTTGTGGGCATTTAGTGCTATAAATTTCCCTCTACACACTGCTTTAAATGTGTCCCAGAGATTCTGGTATGTTGTATCTTTGTTCTCATTGGTTTCAAAGAACATCTTTATTTCTGCCTTCATTTCGTTATGTACCCAGTAGTCATTCAGGAGCAGGTTGTTCAGTTTCCATGTAGTTGAGCAGTTTTGATTGAGTTTCTTAGTCCTGAGTTCTAGTTTGATTGCACTGTGGTCTGAGAGACAGTTTGTTATAATTTCTGTTCTTGTACATTTGCTGAGGAGTGCTTTACTTCCAATTACGTGGTCAATTTTGGAGTAAGTACGATGTGGTGCTGAGAAGAATGTATATTCTGTTGATTTGGGGTGGAGAGTTCTGTAGATGTCTATTAGGTCTGCTTGCTGCAGAGATGAGTTCAATTCCTGGATATCCTTGTTAACTTTCTGTCTCGTTGATCTGTCTAATGTTGACAGTGGAGTGTTGAAGTCTCCCATTATTATTGTATGGGAGTCTAAGTGTCTTTGTAAGTCTCTAAGGACTTGCTTTATGAATCTGGGTGCTCCTGTATTGGGTGCATATATATTTAGGATAGTTAGCTCTTCCTGTTGAATTGATCCCTTTACCATTATGTAATGGCCTTCTTTGTCTCTTTTGATCTTTGATGGTTTAAAGTCTGTTTTATCAGAGACTAGTATTGCAACCCCCGCTTTTTTTTGTTCTCCATTTGCTTGGTAAATCTTCCTCCATCCCTTTATTTTGAGCCTATGTATGTCTCTGCGTGTGAGATGGGTCTCCTGAATACAGCAGACTGATGGGTCTTGACTCTTTATCCAGTTTGCCAGTCTGTGTCTTTTAATTGGAGCATTTAGTCCATTTACATTTAAGGTTAAGATTGTTATGTGTGAACTTGATCCTGCCATTATGATATTAACTGGTTATTTTGCTCGTTAGTTGATGCAGTTTCTTCCTAGCCTCGATGGTCTTTACATTTTGGCATGTTTTTGCAATGGCTGGTACCGGTTGTTCCTTTCCATGTTTAGTGCTTCCTTCAGGATCTCTTGTAAGGCAGGCCTAGTGGTGACAAAATCTCTAAGCATTTGCTTATCTGTAAAGGATTTTATTTCTCCTTCACTTATGAAACTTAGTTTGGCTGGATATGAAATTCTGGGTTGAAAATTCTTTTCTTTAAGAATGTTGAATATTGGCCCCCACTCTCTTCTGGCTTGGAGAGTTTCTGCCGAGAGATCTGCTGTTAGTCTGATGGGCTTCCCTTTGTGGGTAACCCGACCTTTCTCTCTGGCTGCCCTTAAGATTTTTTCCTTCATTTCAACTTTGGTGAATCTGGCAATTATGTGTCTTGGAGTTGCTCTTCTCGAGGAGTATCTTTGTGGCGTTCTCTGTATTTCCTGGATTTTAATGTTGGCCTGCCCTACTAGGTTGGGGAAGTTCTCCTGGATGATATCCTGAAGAGTGTTTTCCAACTTGGTTCCATTTTCCCCCTCACTTTCAGGCACCCCAATCAGACGTAGATTTGGTCTTTTTACATAATCCCATACTTCTTGCAGGCTTTGTTCATTTCTTTTTCTTCTTTTTTCTTTTGGTTTCTCTTCTCGCTTCATTTCATTCATTTGATCCTCAATCGCTGATACTCTTTCTTCTAGTTGATCGAGTCGGTTACTGAAGCTTGTGCATTTGTCACGTATTTCTCGTGTCATGGTTTTCATCTCTTTCATTTCGTTTAGGACCTTCTCTGCATTAATTACTCTAGCCATCAATTCTTCCACTTTTTTTTCAAGATTTTTAGTTTCTTTGCGCTGGGTACGTAATTCCTCCTTTAGCTCTGAGAAATTTGATGGACTGAAGCCTTCTTCTCTCATCTCGTCAAAGTCATTCTCCGTCCAGCTTTGATCCGTTGCTGGCGATGAGCTGCGCTCCTTTGCCGGGGGAGATGCGCTCTTATTTTTTGAATTTCCAGCTTTTCTGCCCTGCTTTTTCCCCATCTTTGTGGTTTTATCTGCCTCTGGTCTTTGATGATGGTGATGTACTGATGGGGTTTTGGTGTAGGTGTCCTTCCTGTTTGATAGTTTTCCTTCTAACAGTCAGGACCCTCAGCTGTAGGTCTGTTGGAGATTGCTTGAGGTCCACTCCATACCCTGTTTGCCTGGGTATCAGCAGCAGAGGCTGCAGAAGATAGAATATTTCTGAACAGCGAGTGTACCTGTCTGATTCTTGCTTTGGAAGCTTCCTCTCAGGGGTGTACTCCACCCTGTGAGGTGTGGGGTATCAGACAGCCCCTAGTGGGGGATGTCTCCCAGTTAGGCTGCTCAGGGGTCAGGGACCCACTTGAGCAGGGAGTCTGTCCCTTCTCAGATCTCAACCTCCGTGTTGGGAGATCCACTGCTCTCTTCAAAGCTGTCAGACAGAGTCGTTTGCGTCTGCAGAGTTTTCTGCTGCTTTTGTTGTTGTATAGTTGTGTCCTGTCCCCAGAGGTGGAGTCTACAGAGACAGGCAGGTTTCCTTGAGCTGCTGTGAGCTCCACCCAGTTCGAGCTTCCCAGCGGCTATGTTTACCTACTTAAGCCTCGGCAATGGCGGGCGCCCCTCCCCCAGCCTCGCTGCTGCCTTGCCGGTAGATCACAGACTGCTGTGCTAGCAATGAGGGAGGCTCCGTGGGTGTGGGACCCTCCCGGCCAGGCGTGGGATATGATCTCCTGGTGTGCCTGTTCGCTTAAAGCGCAGTATTGGGGTGGGAGTTACCCGATTTTCCAGGTGTTGTGTGTCTCAGTTCCCCTGGCTAGGAAAAGGGATTCCCTTCCCCCTTGCGCTTCCCAGGTGAGGCAATGCCTCGCCCTGCTTCAGCTCTCGCTGGTCGGGCTGCAGCAGCTGACCAGCACCGATCGTCCGGCACTCCCCAGTGAGATGAACCCAGTACCTCAGTTGAAAATGCAGAAATCACCGGTCTTCTGTGTCGCTCGCGCTGGGAGTTGGAGACTGGAGCTGTTCCTATTCGGCCATCTTGCTCCGCCCCCCGATTTTTTTTTTTTTAATATTTCTAATTTCTTCTTCCTGGGATTCTTTTTTCCCCCTGGTGAAAGGAGGGTTTATCTGTAGTTTTAAAAAGCTCCTTGAATTTAAACGTTAGCTTTTTTCTCTATTTCGGCTACCGACACTTGCAACCCTCACCCACCCCTAACACAAACATACATTCCTCTAATCAGTCACCTCATCTTCTTTCTTCCACACCAAGAGCTGTGGTTCTCAATTACACAGTTTGTGACAGAATTAGAACAACACAATTACTTGTTTGCTTTTTATTTCATGTTACACAAAGATTCTCAAAATAAGAACACCAACAATACCACCACCACCATTATTACTGAAAGTAGTTTTTTAAATGTTTTGTATATAATCCTTCCATTCTCCTTCCCACCCCTTTACAGACCATATCTTCTTTCAAACCCTCATTTGGTCTTAGTTACGTGTAATACAAATCACCAGTCTTTAACGTGTCTCTAGTCATTCTGATTCTGACACCCATTCTCTAGTAGATTCCCCAGGAAGGGCTAATGGGAACAATATTCTTCAAATTCTAGCATATTGTTTGTGACTTTTATTTTTTATTTTTTTTTAGAGAGTCTCACTCTATCACCTAGGCTGGAGTGCAGTGGCATAATTGTGGCTCACTGCAGCCTCCATCTCACTGGTTCAAGCAATTCTCTTGCCTCAGCCTCCCAAGTAGCTGGGATTACAGGTATATGCCACCACACCCGGCTAATTTTTGTATTTTACAAAAGTGTATTATGCAAGGTGTATATCTGCCCACCTTGGTCTCCCTACTGTCACAAGAGAAAGGAGACAATGAAATTCCATATTTAAGATAAGAACATGTACACCAGCCTGGGTGTGGTGGCTCACGCCTGTAATCCCAGCATTTTGGGAGGCCAAGGTAGGCAGTCACTTGAGGTAAGGAGTTTGCGACCAGTCTGGTCAACAAGGTGAAACCCCGTCTCTACTAAAAATACAAAAATTAGCCCGTGTGGTGGCGGATGCCTGTAATCCCAACCACTCAGGAGGCTGAAGTAGGATAATCACTTGAACTCAGAGGCAGAGGTTGCGGTGAGCCAAGATCGTGCCACGAACTCCAGCCTGGGAAACAAGAACAAAACTCCATCTCAAAAAAAAAAAAAAAAAAGACAGTAATCTGATTCTTTTTTTCCTTTTTCTTTCTTTCTTTCTTTCTTTTTTTTTTTTTTAAAGACACTGTCTAGCTCTGTTGCCCAGGCTGGAGTGCAGTGGTGCAATCACAGCTCACTGCAGCCTCCAATTCCTGGGCTCAATAGCTCCTCCTCTCAGCCTTCCAAGTAACTTGGACTACAAGCTCACACCACCACACCCAGCGTGTGCATGCGTGTGTGTGCGTGTGTGTGTGTGTGTGTGTAGACAGGGTCTCACTATATTGTGTGTGTTTGTGTGTGTGTAGACAGGGTCTCACTATATTGCCCAGGCTGGTCTCACACTCCTGGGCTCAAGCAATACCCCCACCTCGGCCTCCCAAAAGTGTTGGGACTACAGGTATGAGCTACCACACCTGGCCTTGATTTTCCTTTACTTATAAAGGTAAGAGACTCTGTGACTTCTGCCTCTATGTCTGAAGGATTTTTATTTTTCCTTTGAAGTCCAATAATTCTTCTAGACTATGCCTCAGTGTTGGTCTACCGTGTCACTGTTCTTAGGTATGTGCCGTAGTCTTCCAAAGTTTAGTTCCCCATCTACTTTTATTTTATTAAAATTATCTTGTATTGTAATTTTTAGTACTCATTCTGTTCCCTTGCTACAGTTTTCTTCTTTGGGGACACATAATATACATATGCTGGATTTTCTTTACTTGTTTCCAATGTGTCAATTTCTACAAAATTCTTTTTACATATCTTCATTTTTAATGTCTTTCTCCTTTTCAGCTTCTTTCCCTCATAAGGTATTATCTGTTACGTTTACTTGCTCTTGTGTTCCTTCTAATTTGTCTTCATTTCTAAAAGAAATTTTGTTTCATTTCATTCATTCATTTAATTTATCCAAGACAAGGTCTCACTCTGTTGCCCAGGCTGGTGTGCAGTGGCGCCAGCATGGTTCACCACAGCCTCAACCTTCACAGGCTCAGGTGATCCTCCCACCTCAGCCTCCCAAGTAGCTGGAACTACAGGCAAATGCCATCACATCCAGCTATTTTTTCTATTTTTTGTAGAGACAGGGTTTCATCATGTTGCCCAGGCTGGTCTCAAATTCCTGGACTCAAGCGATCCTCCTGCCTCAATCTCCTAAAGTGCTGGGATTACAGGTGTGAGCCACCATGTTCAGCCATCTTCTTTTATTTATAATACTTCACTATCACTTAATTTTTAAATTTTTCTTATGCGAATTAATTTTTTGAAATGTCTTATCATTGTAGTGTCTTCTGTCTTGCCTTTTGTCTTAATATCTCAGTTTTTCTTTGTTTTCTGTCTTTCTGGTGTACTTTCATCTCCTTGTCTAGAGGGATCTTGTTTTTCTTCAAAAATTTGCATGAGATTTGACAACAATCATTTCATACTGTTGACTTTTGAAAGAGGCTTGGCTCTGAATAGCTATTCTGCCTTTATACTCTAAAACTCCCTCTTGTTGTTTTCATATAGTATTCAAAAGTATAGCTTCTTGCTTTCTGAGATATCTTGGCCCTGTTCACCTCCCCTGCTTTTATCTGGACCTTCTCTTTCCTTGGTCTGTCTGTATTCTTCAGAGGACACTCAATTGTATCCTCACTTCCTTCTTCTTGTGAGGAGTGGGCCTGGAAGGGAGCTTTGGTTAGTTTTTAAAGTTTCATGAAGGAACGCCAGTCCCTTCAGACTTTACAACTGATCTCTTTCACTCACCCATTGTCGATGTGTGCAACACCCTTCCCAAATTCCCATTTCAGCTGGTATTCTAAAATCGGTCCTTTAAAAAGCTTTCTAGTGATTGCCTTTGGGTTATTCACAATTCTCCGCTCCATCAGATGTGCCACTGCTTCATTCTGCTTCTTCCAGCATGGATAACAATGGTTTGTTCCCAATCTGCTGGTACTTGAGCATTTGCAGAGAAACATAGTCAACTAATTTTCCTGTACACGTTTTCTATGTGTTTTTGGTTTTCCTCTTTGTTCTGTGTTTAGGGGAAAGTCATATAGACATTTAGGAAACTATTCTACCACTGCTGTCATCTTCCCAGGATCCCTAATATGGATATTTAATCCCCTAGAAGTACCAAGACTAATGTTTAGTCTTATAAAAGTTATTTTATGCTTCAGTCCTAAAAAGGAGTAAGGTACTGACGCATGCTATAACATCGATGAACCTAAAAACATTATTCTGCTAAGTTAAAGTCAGTCAGTCACAGAAGACCACATATTATTTGATCCTGTTTATATGAAATGTCCAAAATACGGCCAGGCGCGGTGGCTCACGCCTGTAATCCCAGCACTTTGGGAGGCCAAGGTGGGCAGATCACAAGGGCAGGAGTTCAAGACTAACCTGGCCAACATGGTGAAACCCCATTTTAACTAAAAATATAAAAATTAGCCGGGCACGGTGGCACGTGCCTGTACTCCCAGCTAGCTACTCAGGAGAGGCTGAGGCAGGACAATTGCTTGAACCCGGGAGACGGAGATTGTAGTGAGCCAAGATTGCGCCACTGCACTCTAGCCTGGGTGACAGGGCGAGACTCCATCTCAAAAAAAGATAAATGTCCAAAATAGGCAAAATCTATAGCTAGAAAGTAGATTATGTGGCTGTTTAGGGATAGAGTGAAGAAGAATGGGGAGTGACTACTAATAGATATGAGGTTTCTTTCTGGAATGATGGTATAATCTAAAATTAGTTTAAAGGTGATAGAAAGGCCAGGCGAGGTGGCACATGCCTGTAACCCCAGCAATTTGGGAGGCCGAGGTAGGCAGATCACTTGAGGCCAAGGAGTTCAAGACCATCCTGGGCAACATAGTAAAACCTCATCTTTACAAAAAATAAAAAAATTAGCCAGGCAAGGTTGCACATGCCTGTAGTCCCAGATGCTAGGGAGGCTTAGACAGATGGATTGCTTGAGCCCAGGGGATTGAGGCTGCAGTGAGCCGTGGTCATGCCACTGCACTCCAGCCTGGGCAAGAGAGTGAGACCCTGTCTCAAAAAGAAAAGAAAAGAAAAGTTTAAAGTGATGGTTGTGCAACTCTATAAATATGCTAAAAAAAAAACCACTGAATTACACATTGTACATGGGGAATGTTATGGTATATAGAGTATATCTCAATAAAGCTGTTAAAAAACAAAATAAAGGAGAATGACTTCTTAAACAATATACAAAATGTACAAAACCATAGAAGAAAAGATAATTCAACCACAATAAAATTAAGACTTCTTTTCCTCATAGAAAAAATTCAGGGAAAACATTTGCGATCTATAAGTAACTGGTAACCAAAATGTATAAATAACTCCCACAAATCAAATTTTTAAAAATACCTAACAGAAAATAATGTGCAGAGATATGAACAAAAACTCACCAAACAAAACCTCAAAGGGCCAAGAAACATGATAAGATGCTCACACTCACTAGTAATCAGGAGGATGCAATAGAAACCACAATGAGGTACCAAAAATTTAAAATGTGACTATACAAAGTACAGATATAAATAAACAAACTTAACTCTGTTGATGGGAATGTAAATTATAGCCATCCTGAGGAGCAATAGCAATATCCAATAAATATACCCTATGATCTGGCAGTTCCACTCCTTGATTTGTTAAGAGAAATTCTCAAACATGAGACATTTATTTGAATATCCGCAGTACCACTGTTTACAAAAACAGCTATAGCAAACACTGGGGAACACGTAAATTTCAACAGGATATATTCCTATAAGGGACCATTATATAGCAATATAAGTGAACAAACCGGGATTATATGTGTATATATAAATTTCACATGACTGTGTAAAAATATATATATACAGATTATAGCTACTTCATGACTGATAGTGAGTGGAACTTCTACTTGACATATGTCCCTATTACACTGTGAAAATGTACAAATATCTGAAATGTAAAAATGAGCCTCATGTTAAGATGGATGGGAAGGACACTGTGACTGGTTGTGTGTGGAGTTTGGTAGCACTGTGATTCATTTGATGCTTCTACAAACCACAAAAAACTACACATTAGAGAAATTATGGACTCTGTGTTCTTATGATGACTAGTTAGTTCTGAAGCACCTGGACATTATCTGAAGACTTCATTCTTGGAATAGAAGATGACGTTTCATCCCTGACTCCAATGGAGTTCAAATGTGAATAAAATGATATGAACTGCTTTGGTCATTTCAGAATTAGACTGAGTCACTTCTTGGAAAATACAGCTCCTAAACCCCAGTTTAGGTTGCTGTTATTAAAATAAGTATCATCTACCTAACAGGTACTCATGGTGACTGACTTTTGGAGACTCCAGAATGCACCAAAACAAACAAACAAAAAAATTCAATACATTCAAACCAAAACTTTTAACATGTTGTCTCTATTCCTGAGATCCCAGCAGGACTTCTTGAAGCCTGTGCTTAACTTGATCTCTCTGCTTAGATTTTAATTAATTTTGCTTAAATGTAAATCTTATTCTATAGAATGGAATGAGCAACATTTTAAAAAATTGAAATATATATCACCACCCAAAAATAAAAAAAGAGAAAATGGTTATAGTATGAATGAATACAGAATTTTATAATCACAATTTCCCTAGGAACTCTAAATTTTAAACATTTCTCCATGCAATAACATTTACTGTGACAGATTGGAAGTCTAATGCCAGTCTGATTCTCTTTCCCGTGTAAGAAAGCTTTTTTCCCCCCTACTATTTCAATTTAGAAGCTTGTAGTATTCTTTTAATTTCAGAAATTTAACCAGGGTATGTCTCTTCTCTCAATATTTACGTGCAGCAATTGAGACCTGAAGATGTTGTACTTCAGCTCTGGGGAACTTTTGTCTTTTATCTGTTATGATTATTGTTTCTCTCCTCATCTGCTCCAAGTGCTCTTAACCAATCATCTATGATCAGGCTTTTGGCTCTCTTAGTTCTCACCTTCAATCTCTTATCTCTAATAAAGTCCATAACATATGTTTTTGATCTGCCTTTTTAGGACAGGTTGTTACAGACTTATGTCTTCCCAAAATTTATAAGTTGAAGCCCTAACCCCCAGTAGCTTGGAACACGACTATATTTGCAGACAGGGCGTTTAAAGAGGCGATTAAGTTAAAACAAGTCCGGCCGGGCGCAGTAGAGCACGCCTGTAATCCCAGCACTTTGGAGGCCAAGGCGGGTGGATCACGAGGTCAAGAAATCGAGACCATCTTGGCCAGCATGGTGAAAGCCTGTCTCTGCTAAAAATACAAAAATTAGCCGGGCGTGGTGGCAGCGCCTATAGTCCCAGCTACTCGGGAGGCTGAGGCAGGAGAATCGCTTGATTGGAGGCAGAGGTTACAGTGAGCCGAGATCATGCCTCTGCACTCCAGCCTGGCAACAGAGCGAGACTCCATCTAAAAAAAACAAGGCTATTGGGGTGATAGGCCCATAATGCAAACTGACATTCTTTTTTTTTTTTTTTTGAGACGGAGTCTCGCTCTGTAGCCCAGGCTGGAGTGCAGTGGCGCGATCTCCACTCACTGCAACCTACGCCTCCCGGGTTCACGCCATTCTCCTCCCTCAGCCTCCCGAGTAGCTGGGACTACAGGCGCCCGCCACCACGCCCGGCTAATTTTTTGTATTTTTAGTAGAGACGGGGTTTCACCGTGTTAGCCAGGATGGTCTCGATCTCCTGACCTCGTGATCCGCCCGCCTCGGCCTCCCAAAGTGCTGGGATTACAGGCGTAAGCCACCATGCCCGGCCCTGACTGACATTCTTATAAGAAGAGGAAATTCAGACACAGAGACACCATGGACACAGCAAGAAGGCAGCCATCTACGAGCCAAGGAAAACGGCCTCAAAAGAAACCAAACCTGCTGACACTTTGATCTTGGACTTGTAGCCTCCAGAACTGTGAGAAAATAAACTTCTGCTTTTTAAGCTACCCAGTCTGTGGCAATTTGTTATGGCAGCCCCAGCAAACTAATACAGAAGTTACAAACTCAGCTGCCCACACATGCAATGAATAAATCAATCCAGACTTTGGTCAAAATGACATCAGAATGTCAATCATACTTCAGTAAAGTGATTTTTTTAATGCCATCAGATTGTATTCTCCTGACATTTTTATATGAAAAATAAGAATATTTCTAACATCTGCCCAAAAATGGTCATTTTCTTAAAATGTACAGCCATTTTAATCAGTAGTAATGGCTAATATTAATCAAACATTTAACATTAAATGATTTACCTCATTTAAGTCTAACAACTTTTATTCGATGGTTACTATTTAATTCTCATTTTATAGATGAGTTAGCTGCGATTTAGAAAAATTATGTAACTTGCCCAGATATACTTAGGTAACAAGTAACAGGGATGAATTATAACCCAGTAGTCTTCAACTTTCCCACTTTTGATGCAGATGTAGTAGGAAATATTTCATTGCTTATTTTACACTATAAAGAAAGAGCAGCACATATACGATGATAACTGGCAACCAGGAAAGGCAACTGGGAGCAATAGGAGCTGTGGCTAACTAGATATTAACTGACCCACCTAAAGCAGGCATTATTCAAATCCACTGGGAATACGGGTGAAGGGTTATCAGATTTTCTGATTTTTTTAAGGCAAAACCAGAAATCTGGGCCTTTCAACTAAATCCACCAATTTTTAAACATTGGCAACCAATTCATTTATTTTTAATACTGTATGTGTCAATACACACAGACTAAATGAAACACATCTGCGGGCTCCCAATGTTTTACCTCTCACCTAGATTCAGTATTATAAATGGTACTGGCTTCTTCAACAATTGGCTCTATCAGTGCTTTTTTCCCCACCTGGTGATTTAAACATCCAATGTCTAGGCTCTTCCCAGGAAGTCGAGTAGCTACAAGAGTTCTAAAGCGGCAAAAATCACAGCTAGCTTGCTCTGAAAATAGGGCTCCACTGGCACTACAAGGCCTTCAGATTTTTTTCTCCACAAACTCCCAAAGCTGATTCAGTATCCTGAATTATATTTAGGAGCTAAAGATTTGTGTGCCTGGTCTCAGTGTCATCTTTTAGTTTTAGTTTCTTCCAAATTGCACTGTATTGGGATTTTTAGTGTTTTGAATTTATATTTTGAGATGTGGCCTTTCACTGAAAAGGTTTTGTTGTATTTTCAGCTCTTCCCTAATAATCAGCATCAGTTGGGGCTGAGGAGTTAATAATGTTCATTCATACCACATTAACCAAAGCTGATTCCTTATTTAACTTCTAAGTTTTAATTTTTCATTGTGTAAGGCAGCTCTCTCAATTCTTTATTTTGACATTAATATAGTAAAGATATACTTCTCTTAATGTTTTACTTTTTATTTTGAAATAATTTTAGATTTACAGAAGGTTTCCTTAATATTTGCTTCACTTATTTAAATAAAATATTTCTAAGTGTATCCTTAGAAATGTTAATCTTATGGTACGTAAAACAGCTAAACTTGGCTGGGCGCAGTGGCTCACACCTGTAATCCCAGCACTTTGGGAGGGCGAGGCGGGCGGATCACCTGAGGTTGGGGGTTCGACACCAGACTGACTAACATGGAGAAACCCTGTCTCTACTAAAAATTTAAATTAGCCAGTCGTGGTGGCACATGCCTGTAATCCCAGCTACTTGGGAGGCTGAGACAGGAGAATCACTTGAACCCAGGAGATGGAGGCTGCGGTGAGCCGAGATCGCACCATTGCACTCCTGCCCGGGCAACAAGAGCAAAACTCTGTCTCAAAAAAAATAAAAACAGCTAAACTAAAATGTTTCTTCCATATAGCTGAAACCCTCTATGTAATGACAAAATATATATATGAAGTTTAAACCGCTTCATAATTTGCAGTTAATATGTGGAGTGCTTTTTGTTTTTAAGGGGCCAGGTCTCACTATGTTGGTTAGGCTGGAGTGCAGCCGCTAGTCACAGGCACAATCACAGTGAACCATAGCCCTCCACCTCCTGGGCTCAAGCAGTCTTGCCACCAGCTCTCCCAAGTAACTGGGACTACAGGCACAGGTCACCACACTCGACTTAAAATGCCGCTCTTACATGAACTTAATATCCAAAATCCAAACTTTCTAAAATACTGCAGACTTAACAGTCCTTAGGAAGGAATTTTTTCTTGGTTATAAAACTATATGTCCAGTACTTTCTGGATCACTGAAGAGTGAGAGATTCAGATATCTGACAAGGCTATGAACTTGAATAGCAGAAGTATCATCCATGAAAATCCCCACTTCTTCCATAAAAGCATGAAAAAGTAATATGAATCTACACATCCAAGAAGCTCGATGAACTCAAAGCAGGATAAACACAAAGAGATACACACATTGAGATAAATTATAATCAAACTGTTGAAAAACAAAGACAAATGTTAAAAGAAGCAAGAGAGAAGCTATGAGTCATGAACAAGGGATCCTCAATAAGAGTAACAACAGATACAACAGATTTCTCATCAGAAACCATAGGGGCCACAGCGGCTCTGCCTATGGAGTAGTCAGTCTTTTATTCCTTTACTTTAATAAACTTGTTTTCAAAAGAAAGAGAAAGAGAGAGAGAGAGAGAGAGAGAGAGAGAGAGAGAGAGACCATAGGAGCCAGAGGCAGTAAGATAAAGTGCTGAAAGAAAAACCCTGCCAATCAAAAATTCTAACTCAAAATGGTTAAGATGCCAATAAAACCTGAAGCAACCTATAGAGGCAACACAATCCCCATCAAAATCCCAACCATCTTATTTACAGAAATGAAGAAGCCAAATCTAAAATTCATATGTGGCCCGCACAGTGGCTCACGCCTATAATCCCAGCATTCTGGGAGGCCAAGGCAGGCAGATCACCTGAGGTTAGGAGTTTGGGACCAACCTGGCCAACATGGTTAAAACCCCATCTCTACTAAAAAAACACATATTAGCCAGGCGTGGTGGTGGGCATCTGTAATCTCAGCTACATGGGAGCCTGAGGTGGTTGGATCACTTGAACCCAGGAGGCAGAGGCTGCAAGTGAGCTGAGATTGCGCCAGTGCACTCCAGCCTGGGCACAGAGTGAGACTACCTCTCAAAATAAAATAATATAAAATAAAATTCATATGGAATGGCAAGGGACCCCAAACAATCAAAACAATTTTGAAAAAGGAAAACAATGCTGGGAAAGTTACACTTCTCAAATTTAAAATATACTCCAAAGATACAGTAATCAAAGAAAAGAACTGAGAATCCAGAAATAAACCCATATAATACATCTTTCGCTGGCCAGGCACAGTGGCTCATGCCTGTAATCTCAGCACTTTGGAAGGTTAAGGTGGGTGGATCACCTGAGGTCAGGAGTTCAAGACCAGCCTGGCCAACATGGCAAAACCCCAACTCCACTAAAAAAAACACACACAAAAAAATAGCCAGGCATGGTGGCAGGCGCCTGTAGTCCCAGCTACTTAGGAGGCTACTTAGGCTATTTAGGAGGCTGAGGCAAGAGAATCACTTGGGCCCAGGAGGTAGAGGTTGCAGTGAGCCGAGACTGCGCCTCTGCACTCCAGCCTGGGTGACAAAGTGAGACCCTGTCTCAAAAAAAAAAATCTTTGGTCAACTGATTTTCAGCAATACCAAGACTATTTAATGGAGAAAGAACAGTCTCTCCAACAAATGGTACTGGGTCAACTGGAGAAGCATATGCAAAAAAATGAAATGAACCCCTACCTTATACCATACGAAGATGTACTCAAAATGGACCAAAAGCCTAAATATACAAGTCAAAACTATAAAATAATTAGGGAAACAAACATTAAAAAACAAAAAATAAATAAATCTTCATGGCTTTGGATTTGTCAATGCCTTAGATATGACACCAAAATCACAAGCAATAAAAGAAAAAAAAAAAGATAAATTAGCCTTAATCAAAAGGAAAACCTTTTATGTACTGAAGAACACTAACAAGGCAGTAAAAAGACAAGGCCGTGTGTGGTGGCTTATGCCTGTAATCTCAGTACTTTGGGAGGCCAAGGCGGGCGGATCACCTGAGGTCATGAGTTCAAGACCAGCCTGGCCAACATGGTAAAACTCCATCTGTACTAAAAATACAAAAATTAGCCGGATGTGGTGGCACGAGCCTGTAATCCCAGTTACTCATGAGGCTGAGGCAGAGGAATCACTTGAATCCAGAAGGCAGAAGTTGCAGTGAGCCAAGATCACACTATTGCACTCCAGCCTGGGCAAAAGAGCAAAACTGTGTCTCAAAAAAAAAAAGAAAAGAAAAGAAAAAAAACAAAACCTACAGAATGAGAGAAAATATTTGTATATTACATACTGTTAAGTGTCTAGTATCCAGAATATATAAAGAACTCTTGGCCGGGCATGGTAGCTCACACCTGTAAATCCCAGCACTTTGGGAGGCCCAGGCAGGCAGATCACAAGGTCAGGAGTTCGAGACCAGCCTGGCCAATATGGTGACACCCCCATCTCAACTGAAACTACAGAAATTAGCCAGGCGTGGTGGTGCACGCCTGTAGTCCCAGCAACTCGGGAGGCTAAGACAGAAGAATCGCTTAAACCCGGGAGGCAGAGGTTGCAATGAGCTGAGATGGCGCCACTGCACTCCAGCCTGGGCAACAGAGAGAGACTCCATCTCAAAAATAAAAAAAAAGAACTTTTACAATTCAACAATAAGACAACCCCAACAAGCACACAAAAAGATGTTCAACACCATTAGTTATTAGGGAAAAATGCAAAGCAAAACTACAATGAAATACCACTTTACACCCATTAGTATGACTGTAATCAACAACAGATAATAACAAATGTTGACAAAGATATAGAAAAACTGCACCCCTCATACATTGCTGGTGGGAATTTTAAAATGGGGTAGCTGCTGTGGAAAACAGTTTGGTGGTTGCTCAAAAAGTTAAACAAAATTACCTTAGAACTCAGCAATTTTACTCCTAGGTATATACCAAAATAACTGATAACAGGTACTCAAATACTTGTACACCAATGTTCATAGCAGCACTATTCACAACAGCCAAAAGGTAGAAACAACCCAACTGCTCATCAATAGATAATTGAATAAACCAAACGTGGTTTATACATATAATAGAGTATTACTCAGCCATTAAATGGAAAAGAAAGAAGAGGGAGAGACAGCTCAATAGTACAGTTTTCTTTTGTGATGAAATTGTTTTGGACCTAGACAGACATGTCATTATGAACGCACTAAATGCCACAGAATTATACATTTTATAAACGGGCTAATTTTGGCCGGGCACCGTGGCTCACACCTATAATCCCAGCACTTTGGGAGGCCGAGGCAGGTGGATCACCTGAGGTGGGGAGTTTGAGACCAGCCTGACCAACATGGAGATACCCTGTCTCTACTAAAAATACAAAATTAGCCAGGCGTGGCACATGCCTGTAATCCCAGCTACTTGGGAGGCTGAGGCAGGAGAATCACATGAACCCGGAAGGCAGAGGTTGCAGTGACCCAAGATCGTGCCATTGCACTCCAGCCTGGGCAACTCCGTCTCAAAAAAAAAAGAAAAGAAAAAGGGCTAATTTTATATTCCGCAAATTTCACCTCCATTTTGTTAAGCTAAAAAAAAAAAAGCAGCAGCTCATAATCTATACAAAAAAAAGGGAAAAACACATTTATCGAAAAACACAAGAAAACAATGCATCAGAAGGAATAAAACTACAGTCAATAAATGCTAACATGTAGAAAGCAGTGCTCATGGAGAAAAACAAAAAGAGAGAGACATCAAACTATGAAAGAGTTGGCCAAAAGAGAAGGAAATGGCATAGGGGTCAAAAAATGCTGTTTTTCAAATAAAGAATTGCAGAATGATTTAGCGCTTAAAAAAAAAAAAAAAAAAAGACAGTAACAGTGTTGGCCGGGCGCGGTGGTTCACGCCTGTAATCCCAGCACTTTGGGAGGCCGAGGTGGCTGGATCACGAGGTCAGGAGATCGAGACCATCCTGGCCAACACGGTGAAACCAGGTCTCTACCAAAAAAATACAAAAAAAATTAGCCGGGCGCGGTGGCGGTCGCCTGTAGTCCCAGCTACTTGGGAGGCTGACGCAAGAGAATGGCGTGAACCCGGGAGGCGGAGCTTGCAGTGAGCCGAGATAGCGCCACTGCACTCCAGCCTGGGCGACAGAGAGAGACTCCATCTCAAAAAAAAAATAATAATAATAATAATAATAAAATAAAACTGTTGAGAAGGGCGTGCAGAAACCGGAACCCCAAAGGGGGTGTAAAATGGTGCAGTCACAGCCGGACACGGCAGCTCACACCTGTAATCCCAGCACTTTGGGAGGCTGAGGTGGGTGGATCATTTGAGGTCAGGGATTTGAGACCAGCCTGAGCAACATGACAAAACCCCGTCTCTAACTAAAAATATAAAAAGTAGCCAGGCAGTAGTGGCGCGCACCTGTAATCCTGGCTACTCGGGACGCTGAAGCAGGAGAACGGCTTGAGCCTGGGAGGTAGAGGCTGAGGTAAGCCAAGATCGCGCCACTATACTCCAGTCTGGGGGAGAGAGTGAGACCCTGACTCAAAAAAAAAAAAGGTGCAGCCACTATGGAAAACAGTTTGGCAGTTTTTCAGAAAGTTAAACATAAGAATTATCATATGACCCAGCAAGTCTACTTAGGTATATACTCAAGAGAATTAAAAACACACATTCACACAACTTGTAAATGAATGTTCACAGCAGTATTATTCAAAATAGCCAAAAAATAGAAACAACCCAAAAATCCATCAATTGATGAACTGATAAACTGTGCTGTATCTATACAATGGAATATTTATTATTCTGCCATGCTACATAATGGATAAACCTACAAAACATTATGTTGAGTGGCTCATGCCTATAATCCCAGCACTTTAGGAGGCCGAGGCAGGCAGATCACTTGAGGTCAGGAGTTCAAGATCAGCCTGGCCAACATGGCAAAACCCCGTCTCTACTAAAAATACAAAAAAAGTAGCTGGGTGTGGAGGCCACGCCTGTAATCTGGGCTGAGGCAAAAGAATCACTTGAACCCGGGAGGTGGAGGTTGCAGTAAGCTGAGGTCATGCCATTGCACTCCAGCCTGAGCAACAGAGCAAAACTCCATCTCAAAAAAAAAAAAAAAAAAAATTATGTTGAGCAACAGATGCCTGGCACAAAAGATCAAATCACATATTATAGGATTCCACTAATGTGAAATATCCCAAATAGGCAAATCCACAGAGACAGAAAGTAGATTAGTGGTGGTTGCCAGTGATTCCTGCTTTTTCTAGTATCATGCACTTTAAAATCCAATGATTCACTAATATATTTTTCAAATTAGGATCTAGGAACCATCTGTATCAGAGTTACCGATGGTCCCTCACCCACATCGGGCTTATAAAATCAAAACCTGTCAGAAGTTAGGGGAGGACAAAATGGGGGTGACTGCTTAGGGGCAGGAGTTTTCTTTTTCAGGTAATGAAAATATTCTGGAATTACACTATGGTGGTACAACTTTGTGAACGTACTAAACACTGCTGAGTTGTGTATACTTTATAATAGTGAATTTTGTGTTATACGAATATTTCAGTATT
Organism: Macaca nemestrina; assembly: GCF_043159975.1. Lineage (NCBI taxonomy): Eukaryota > Metazoa > Chordata > Mammalia > Primates > Cercopithecidae > Macaca > Macaca nemestrina. Next base: position 109,479,299 of record NC_092134.1, read on the forward strand.
TTTAATGTTAATTTTTTAAAAGTTGATTTGGAAATTAGTAATTAAAATCCAAATTATTGGCTGGGCATGGTGGCTCATACCTGTTATCCCAGCACTTTGGGAGGCTGAGGCAGGCAGATTATTTGAGGTCAGGAGTTTGAGACCAGTCTGGCCAACATGGTAAAACCCTGTCTCTAATAAAAATACAAAAATTGGGCCAAGTGCAGTGGCTCACGTCTGTAATCCCAGCACTTTGGGAGGCTGAGGCGGGTGGATCATGAGGTCAGGAGTTCGAGACCAGCCTGACCAACATGGTGAAACCCAGTCTCTACTAAAAGCACAAAAATTAGCCAGGCGTGGTGGCCTGCGCCTATAATCCCAGCTACTCAGGAGGCTGAGGCAGGAGAATCACTTGAACCCGGCAAGCGGAGGTTGTAGTGAACAGAGATCGCGCCACTACACTCCAGCCTAGGCAACAGAGCGAGACACCGTCTCAAGAAACAAAGAAAAAAAAAACAGCCATTCATGGTGGTGGGCACCTGTAATCCCAGCTACTCAGGAGGCTGAGGCAGGAGAATCGCTTGAACCCAGGAGGCGGAGGCTGCAGTGAGCCAAGATCGCGCCACTGCACTCCAGCCTGGGCGACAAGCGGAACTCCATCTCTAAAAAAATAAATAACCGGGCGCGGTGGCTCACGCCTGTAATCTCAGCACTTTGGGAGGCCGAGACGGGCGGATCACGAGGTCAGGAGATCGAGACCAGCCTGGCTAACACGGTGAAACCCCGTCTCTACTAAAATACAAAAAAATTAGCCAGGCGTGGTGGTGGGCGCCTGTAGTCCCAGCTACTGGGAGGCTGAGGCAGGAGAATGGCGTGAACCCGGGAGGCGGAGCTTGCGGCGGTGAGCTGAGATCTCACCACTGCACTCCAGCCTGGGAGACAGAGCAAGACTCCCCCTCAAAAACAAGTAAAATAAAATAAAATAAAATCCAAATTATTTTTAGGCTGGGTGCAGTGGCTCACACCTATAATCCCAGCACTTTGGGAGGCCAAGGCAAGAGGATCATTTGAGCCCAGGAGTTTGAAACCAGCCTTGGTAACATAGTAAGGCAGCGATTTTAAATTTTTTTAAAAAAATTAGCCAGGCATAATGGTGCATGCCTGTAATCCCAGCTACTCAGGAGGCTGAGGCAAGAGGACTGCTTGCACCCAGGAATTTGAGGTTACAGTGAGCTACGGATTATGCCAGTGCACTCTAGCGTGGGTGAAAGAGCCAGACCCTCAAAAAATAAAAATAAAAATCCAAATTGTTTTTCCTTTTACATTTGTCTGAATTACTGAAGATGGAATGCCGAAATCACTGAAATAAAAGGAAAAGCGTAAAGTACATTACTAGGAACACTAAGCCAGAGTCTCAGGTTAATGTCATCTGTATTCAGATACCTATATTGAGTGGTAGTTTAGATTACATACCTGGATGGCTCCCCTTTCCAATTCTTAATTTAAGAAATAGGATTACATTTCCCAAGTTGAGTCACAAAAGTTGTTTTAAGTCTTATCTCCTCTACCTGCAAAGTACACCATGGTCTAAAAGTATCATCAGCCTTCTCTCTCTCCCCACTATGTCTGTTCATTTCACAGATGGTCCCTACTAGCAAAAAAGAAAAACAATTTATTTAGCTAACACATAAAACATGTGAATGATTGATAGCTGTAAACATGAGTCCCTCACCTCCACTCCTCCAAGTCCCTAGCCCCCAAATGAGTGTTACTTGGGCATTTCATAAAAACAAAGTTTAAAACATTTAGAAGTCAGCAATGTTTGCCTGGGAAGTGATATATGGAGCAAGAATGCCACCAAAGTCAGCATAGTACTGGATGGTAGTATGCCATAGATTCAACTTCCCCTAATTTTCCTGCTTTTTCCAGTATCATGCATTTTAAAATCCAATGATTCACTATGTTTTTCAAATTAAGATCTAGGAACCATCTGTATCAGAATCACCTATGGTCCCTCACCCACCTCAGGCTTATTATCAAAATCTCTGAGGATAGGATCCAGGAAACTTATTTTCAAAGTGATTCTTTGGCCGGGCGCGGTGGCTCACACCTGTAATCCCAGCACTTTGGGAGGCTGAGGCGGGCGGACCACCTGAGGTCGGGAGTTTGAGACCAGCCTGACCAACAATGAGAAACTCCATCTCTACTAAAAATACAAAATTAGCTGGGCATGGTGGCGCATGCCTGTAATCCCAGCTACGCGAGAGTCTGAGGCAGGAGAATCGCTTGCAGCCAGGAGGCAGAGGTTGCAGTGATCCGAGATCATGCCATTGCACTCCAGCCCAGGCAACAAAAGCAAAACTCCATCTCAAAAAAAAAACAAAAACAAAAACCTAAACCCAAACCCAAAGTGATTCTTAATAAACACTCAAGTCTGAGAATCACTATTCCAAAAAGTTCAACAAGATAGAAACTGAAGCCATTTAAGGTATGGATAATATGTAGGATAGACACTACACTTGTAGTTGTTTTTTAATTTTTTTTAAGACACAGGGTCTCACTCTGTCACCCAGGCTGGAGTGCCATCGCAGAATCATAGCTCACTGCAGCCTCAAACTCCTGGACTCAGGAAGTCTTCCCAAGTAGCTGGGACTACTGGCACACGCCACACACCATAGTACTTGGCGAATTTAAACCTGTATTCTGAAGACATGATTACTGCCGATAGGTTTACTAGGCAGAACTAAGTACAAAACACTTATATGTCTGGAATTCACTCACTACAACTAATCCATTAAATATAAATGTGAGGTATATATATGTTACATAATAGCAAAGAGTAAAAATGGCAGACATCACAAAGTAATGGTGTTCTGGTATCCAAACCAAGATATTCTTGTTTCCCCAACACACTACAAAAAAGGCGGTGGGGGGAGGAAATAGTTTCTATTCTCTCTCTCTCTCTCTTTCTGCTGGGGTGCAGTGATATGCACTCCTGCACACACCTCAGCCTCAACCTCCCAGGCTCAGGTGATCCTCCCACCTCAGCCAGCTGAGTTGCTGGGACTACAGGTTCGCGCCACCACACCCAGCTAATTTTTGTATTTTTTGTAGAGATGGAGTTGCCCCACGTTGCCCAGACTGGTCTTGAACTCCTGGACTCAAGTGATCTGTCTACCTTGGATAATTTCTATTCTGTATTTCTTCTGGACTTGAGTAAAAGACTGATTATCAGTTAATAAGAACTTAGATGGAGATAACCCTCATTAAATCAAGCAGAAAAACTGACCTCTCGAGAAATGTCAAAGATCAACATGCAGATACAGCATATGACTGTCAGTACTAGGATGGTTTCGGCGCGTTAATGGCTTTCAGAAGGATGGGATCTTGACTTTTCTCTCCTGTCACTCTGTATTTTGCCAACAGGTTTACTAACCAAAATAAACTCTATTTTGTGTAAAAAGAAAAAAAGTATTGATTTTAAACTATGCTGACACACTATATCCCTCATTCTTTTACTTCTTCATGCTGAAAAAGCACTGAGAATCTCTTTTAAAGGTATATGGAAAGTTTCTAGTGTGCAGCTAGGAGACACTTCTGAATCACTGACTATCAAAGACTCAATTTATATTATCTCTAATTCTTTTTACAAAAACTGGTTTTTGATGATAAAAGTACCAGTGTTTTAAAACATTATGTGGTTAGAGTGAGCAATATTTATTCAAAATATTTAGAGCACTTACTACATGTCCCTGACTGAACAAAATTATATTCAATAAAAAATATTCCTTGTAACTTATGTTTGATGCTTCTGAGTCTCCAAACATTACAAATATTAAGTGTTACAAATACTAGAATATGTAGGCAAGATTGAGCAGAATCTTTCCCAATCCTATCGCAGACCAAGGAAATGTGTTTCTAAAACAATTTCTATTGCTTCAACTATTTAAAAGCCAAGCAAACAAACAAACGAGTACAGGATGTCTATAGTTTCCAGTGTCTGCATAGCCACTAATACTTTGAACATTAAGTTCCTTCTCATAATATTTATACCCTATACTATGTACCTCATGGAAAATGATGGGGACACCGTCACCTTCTCAATAGAAAACATACTATTAAGAAATGAAGGCACTTAAAATCAGTATACTAATTTCTAAAATCCGTTTCTCTGAACTCTAATCGAAGTCCTATGATTCCTAGGTCAATAAAAGCAGCAGACAGAGAAAAGGAAATTTATACTCCTTCTCTGTCACTCTAGAAATAACATTTATTTCCTCAACATTTCTGCATTAAAAAAAAAATGAGTTAGCTATGAGAAGACCGGAGAAACTGATGCCCAATTTAGGGCACGATCACAAAACTGTGGAAGACAAAAACCACAGCCTACGCAGAAAAATGGGACATTCCTTCCCAACACCCGCAGAACTCTAGATACACGTTTTGTTTTGTTTTTTAAATGCTTATTCGGCGTTCTCGAGACCTGGTGGAATTACACTGAGGAAAACACTGGCGCTCACGCACGGTAGCGTCTCTCAGCCTCAACAGAGCGATTCCAAAACTAACTCTGCAGTCCCTGGGCAAGGCAGGGAGAATAAAACACCCGTCGAACGAAAGCCAACCGAGATGGGAACAGCCAATCCACCGAGCCCAGCGCGGCCCCGAGTGCCCCGCGCGTCCCCCAGGTGCCCTTGGAGGCAGCGGCAAGCGGACGAGGCCGCGCCCGGTCCCAGCGGACTTTAGTTCCGCCCGCCGGCCCATCCTTCCCTCTCCTGCCCCCGGGACCCGCCGGGCCATCCAGGTCCGCCGCGCCGGCTCCGCCCCTGGCCGGGCCCCGGATTCTCCGCCTCAATGCAACGCTGCCCCGGGCGGGCGGGTGCTGTAGAGCCCGGAGAGCCCTGGGGCCCCCAGCAAGGCCCTCCTCCCACAGGCCGCAAAGGCTGGCGCGGGAGTGGGCACTGCCGCAGCACCGACCAGGCCTGTGGCCGGGGGTCTGGCCCAAGCGAACGCCGCCTGCTGCTCTCACCTGCGTTCCCACTACGACGATTTGAGGCAGCTGGATGATGTCGGCGCCCACCGTGTTGAAGACGTCCTGGAGCTTGTTAATGACAGGAATTAGCGCCTCCATGACTCTGAAAACACGGGGCCCCAGTGCCCGCCGGCCGCGGCAATGAATGGGGCCGGGGCCCAGAGTTCGCCTCCTTCCTCCTTTCCTCCTCCCTCTCCTCGGAAGCCGGCACCCATTGGACCGGGCCCGCCGGCTACCTGCCCCCTCCCGGCAGGCCATGCGCTGCAAGGGAGGTGGAGAGGAGCAAGGCCTGCTGGGAGTTGTAGTTCTGGCGAGGAGGAACGCTAATGCCCACGGCTTCCAGGAGGCTGCGCGGGCACCGGCGGGCCCTTGCCTGGGGCTGGGATGCTGCGCGGGCTCTGGTCAAAGGCTAGGAGCGGGCGGGGAGCGCAGGAGGAAAACCATATATTTATGCCTGTCCTCAAGGCACGATGGATGTGACAGTGCCGGGTGTGAATATGTGTTAAGCACAATGATGTGTGTCAATTATCCAATGTCACTTCCTTATGAAGACACTTTCTCTGGAAGAACGGGTTGGAAAGGCTTAAAGAAGAGCTTATGGCCGCAGACAACCAAACTGGGTGCCAAAAAATCTGTACGCTGATACTAGAATGTGTGGGGTGTTACTTTGCAAAAATAAAAAAACTAGCCCGGGTTAGAATACGCGGGTTCTCCAGGGGTTTCGTGAAAAAAAAAAAAAAAAAAGCAAACAGGCCGGGCGCGGTGGCTCACGCCTGCAATCCCAGCACCTTGGGAGGCGGAGGCGGGTGGATCACGAGGTCAGGAGATCGAGACCACGGTGAAACCCCCTCTCGACTAAAAATACAAAAAATTAGCCGGGCGTGGTGGCGGGCGCCTGTAGTCCCAGCTACTCGGGAGGCTGAGGCAGGAGAATGGTGTAAACCCGGGAGGCGGAGCTTGCAGTGAGCTGAGATCCGGCCACTGCACTCCAGCCCAGGCGACAGAGCGAGACTCCGTCTCAAAAAAAAAAAAAAAAAAAAGAGTATTGGAGTTTTACAGGGGAAGCTAGGCATTTATTATCGATATTATGTATAAACCTTTATTTGTAGACATCTGATAACTGCCTTGCTCGCTCTTTGCTCATACTGTTCTTTTTTTTTTTTTTTTTTTTTTTTTTTTTTTTTTTTGAGACAGAGTCTGACTCTGTTGCCCAGGCTGGAATGCAGTGGCGCAATCTCGGCTCACTGTAGCCTCCTCCTCCTGGCTTGAAGCGATTCTCCTGCCTCAGCCTCCTGAGTAGCTGGTATTACAGGCACTTGCCACCACGCTGGGAAAATTGTTGTATTTTTAGTAGAGACGGGTGGGGGGCAGGGTTTCACCATGTTAGCTCCAGGCTGGTCTCGAACTTCTGACCTCAAGCGATCCACCCGTCTTGGCCTCCCAGAGGATCACAGGCCTGAGCCACCATGCCCAGCCCATACTGTTATATTTATAAATGTTGTTTTTCTTTTTAGGCAGATAGTATCCCTCCCTCCTCTACTCCAAACCTCCAAAGATTTCCTATCTCAAAGTAAAAAGGTGACATTTGAGTAAAGAATTAAAGCAGGTGAGGAGAGGCCAGGGGCAGTGGCTCATGCCTGTAATCCCAGCACTTAGGGAGGCCGAGGCAGGCGGATCACTTGAGGTCAGGAGTTCAAGACCAGCCTGGCCAACATGGTGAAACTCCATCTCTATAAAAATACAAAAATTAGCCAGGTGTGGGGGCACAGGCCTGTAATCCCAGCTACTCAGGAGGCTGAAGCAGCAGAATCGCTTGAGCCCACGAGGCAGAGGTTGCAGTGAGCCGAGATCCTGCCATTGCACTCCAGCCTGGGCAACAGAGCAATACTCCATCTCTAAATAAATAAATAAATAAATAAATAAATAAATAAATAAATAAAGCAGGTGAGGAGAAAGCCCCCCTCCCCACCTACTTTATTTTTCTCCATTGCACTTATCTCCTTCTAACATACTGCATATTGAACTTGTGTACTATCTTTATCCCCTTGCTAGATTATCAGCTCCTAGAAGACAGGGATTTTTGACTCTTTAAATCATGATGCATCCCAGTCCTTAGAAAGTGACAAACAAGACAGTCATCATCTCAGTCTCCTGAGTTTACAGTCTAACACAGGAGACAGGTGATGACACCATTATAACTGGGTAAGGTACTATGACTGGTTGTGTTATGGAAAGCAAAAGAAGAGGCCAGATGCCGTGACTCACGTCTGTGATCCCAGCACTTTGGGAGGCTGGGATGGGCAGATCACTTGAGGTCAGGAGTTCAAGGCTAGTCTGGGCAACATGGCAAAACCCAGTCTCTACAAAAAATACAAAAAAAATTAGCTTGCCTGTCATGGTGGTGCACGCCTGTGGTCCCAACTACTTTGGAGGCTGCGGTAGGAGGATCACTTAAGCCTGGGAGGTGGGGACTGCAGTGAACTGTGATCATGCCACCGCACTCCAGCCTAGGTGACAGAGTGAGCCCTGTCTCAAAAAAAAAAGAAAAGAAAAGAAAAGAAAAGAAAGAAAAAGAAAAACAAAAGAAAAGAAAAAGAAAACATAAGAAGAGCAGTTTTTCCAGTCAGAGCGGGAGGATAGAGGTTCGAGAAAGACTTCCTAGAGGTTACTAAATTTAATCTCCATGAGGACAAGGACCACCAGCGGTAGTGGAAGTTGTGCACTACGCAACTCCAGTGGGTGCTATTCACCTGCTTAGCTGTACACAATTGCTGCGGGGAACACACTTGATTTGTTCAGCAGGACAAATGGCAGGTGCCTAATAAATATTTGTGAACAAACGGATGAAATAAGCTAAGACCTAAAGATCCAATAGTGGTGTTTTGGCATCTTGACAGATTTTGTGAATATCTTCTGTTTGATTATTTTCAAAAAAAAAAATTGCAGAGATAAAATAAGACAAAAATTTCAGAACTCCAAAAAACAGTTTTATTCCAAGTCTCTTGACTTTCTACCAAATATAATATTGCATAATAGTCAGATATTACCCACTTTGCTTCTCACCCCTCTGTTGATGGAGCTTTCGTTTTCTTCTAAAGAAAAGAGAAGGCGGCTGGGCGCGGTGGCTCAAGCCTGTAATCCCAGCACTTTGGGAGGCCGAGACGGGCGGATCACGAGGTCAGGAGATTGAGACCATCCTGGCTAACACGGTGAAACCCCGTCTCTACTAAAAATTACAAAAAACTAGCCGGGTGAGGTGGCGGGTGCCTGTAGTCCCAGCTACTCGGGAGGCTGAGGCAGGAGAATGGCGTGAACCCGGGAGGCGGAGCTTGCAGTGAGCCGAGATCTGGCCACTGCACTCCAGCCTGGGTGACAGAGCATGGCTCATGCCTGTAATCCCGGCACTTTGGGAGGCCAAAGCGGGCGGATCACGTGAGGTCGGGAGTTTGAGACCAGTCTGACCAACATGGAGAAACCCCGTCTCTACTAAAAATACAAAAATTAGCCGGGCATGGTGGTGCATGCCTGTAATCCCAACTACTCAGGAGGCTGAGGCAGGAGAATTGCTTGAACCCAGGAGGCAGAGGTTGCAGTGAGCCAAGATCATGTCATTGCGCTCCAGCCTGGGCAACAAGAGCGAGACTCAGTCTCAAACAAAAAAAAAAAAAAAAAAAGGAAAAGAAAAAGGAAAGAGAAAATTGTGAGCAGTCTCTACTCTTCCTAACAAGAAAAGACAGACAAAAAAGTATGAAGCAGGCTCATGGTAAAGCTTCATGGGCATACTCAGTAACTGCTTTAAAGGACTGAGGTGCCTTGGAGCAAAACTGATAGAACTACAACTGTGGCAACAATGGATGCAGTCTTTTCCTATTTGCTAATGACAAAATTAGAAAAGCAAACTTACATATATTCCAAAAAGTAAAATATAATGGATGCTGCATGCCATTATATGTTTTCATTTAAATTATAAATTACCTCTTAGGATGGAACATCCAGAGTCTTTTATAAACATGCATCTTTTTCTAGAAGGAAAAATGATCATGTGACCAGTGCTCAAAAGTCTTCCTATCACTAACACCACCAATCAGTCTTAAGTAGGATTGTCCAGTAGCTGTCTAGGCTCTAGAACATTGAGTTAATCTGGCACAGAAGAAAAGAAACAGGAAATGATAAAGACTTGAAAGTGGCTCCAATTTGGTAACTTAAAAATAACATAAGGTAGGATTTTTACACTGTGCACAGTATGTTTCACCAGAAGGAAAAGAAAAACTGATTTGGGGCCAGGCGTGGTGGCTCACTCCTGTAATCCCAGCACTTTGGGAGGCCAAGGTGGTGGATCACTTGAGGTCAGGAGTTCAAGACCAGCCTGGCCAACACAGCGAAACCCCATCTCTACCAAAAATACAAAAATTAGCTGGGCGTGGTGGCGTGTGTCTGTAGTCCCAGCTACTTGGAAGGCCGAGGCAGGAGAATCGCTTGAACCCGGGAGGCAGAGGTTGCAGTGAGCCGAGATTGAACCACTGCAGTCTGGGCAACAAGAGCAAAACTCCAACTAAAAAAAAAAAAAGAAGAAGAAGAAGAAGAAAAAAACCAGTGTGGGTTCTCACGTTTTACGTTCAGAACCAATAAATGGCTAAATGGATTTCCCACAAAAAAGAATCTTTGCTTATCTAGGAATAATGTGTTCTTCAGTGGCTTCCTGTGGGTATCACATTAAACCATTATCGGATATTGTCTCAAAAGGCCTTTAAAACCTCTTTTCAGCCGGATGCAGTGCCTCATGCCTGTAATCCCAGCACTTTGGGAGGCCAAGGCGGGCAGATCATGAGGTCAGGAGATCAAGACCATCCTGGCTAATACGGTGAAACCTCGTCTCTACCAAAAATAGAAAAAATTAGCCGGGCAAGGTGGCATGCGCCTCCCCCTACTCGGGAGGCTGAGGCAGGAGAATTGCTTGAACCCGGGAGGCAGAGGTTGCAGCGAGCCAAGATCACGTCACTGCACTACAGCCTGGGTGACAGAGTGAAACTCCATCTCAAAAAAAAAAAAAAAAAAAACACCTCTTCTCCTTCAACCATCCCTCTCTCATCATAGCGTTATTATTTAGGCAGGATAATTTAATTGCAAGTGACAGAAATTTAACTCTGAACTAACTTGCCTCAAAAATGACTGGAACGGCTGGGCGCAGTGGATCTGGCCTGTAATCCCAGCACTTTGGGAGGCCGAGATGGGCGGATCAGTTGGGGTCAGGAGTTCAAGACTAGCCTGGCCAACATCATGAAACCTCATCTCTACTAAAAATGCAAAAATTGGCTGGAGGGGGTGGTGAGTGCCTGTAATCCCAGCTACTTGGGAGGCTGAGGCAGGAGAATTGCTTGAACCTGGGAGGCAGAGGTTGCATAAGCCAAAATCATGTCACCGCACTCCAGCCTGGGTGACAGAGCGACACTCCATCTCAAAAAAAAAAAAAAAATGACTGAAACTAGGGGCTCAGGCAGAATCAGTGCTCTACGTCTTATCACTACATCATCTATTTCATTCTCTCACACAGTTTATTCCTGTGGAATGAGGTGAGTGTGCTGTGGTGGAGGCCTTAGGGGATCTCATTCAGCAAGCTGCCTCACGGCATATGGGGCAGAGAGAACTGGGGAGGAACTGAAACCTGGGACACTGGTTTCTGCCTTGCTTCTCTAGTATATTAGTTCCCTTTTGCTCCCTTAACAAATTACCACAAATTTAGTGGCTTAAAACAACAAAAATGTGGCCGGGCGCCGTGGCTCACACCTGTAATCCCAGCACTTTAGACGGCCAAGGCGGGCAGATCACGAGGTCAGGAGATCGAGACCATCCTGGCTAACACGGTGAAACCCCATCTCTACTAAAAATACAAAAAGTTAGCCAGGCATGGTGGCGGGCGCCTGTAGTCCCAGCTAGTCAGGAGGCTGAGGCAGGAGAATGGCATGAACCCGGGAGGCAGAGCTTGCAGTGAGCTGAGATCGCACCACTGTACTCCAGCCTGGGTGACAGAGTAAGACACCATCTCAAAAAAAAAGTATTGTTTTACAGTTCTATAGTTCAGTAGTCTCACACAGGTCTCACTGGACTAAAATCAAGGTGTCACCAGGCTGCAAACCCTCCTAAATCCTCTAGCAGGGAATCCACCTCCTTGTCTTTTCTGAGGGCCCCTTGCATTCTTTGCTGGTGACCTCCTTCCAACCTCTTCAAAGCCAGCAATGTCGAATCTCTTTGTTTTCGTTTTTTTTTTTTTTTTTGAAACGGAGTCTCACTCTGTCGCCCAGACCAGAGTGAGTTATCTGGGCTCACTGCAAGCTCCGCCTCCGAGGTTCACGCCATTCTCCTGCCTCAGCCTCCTGGGTAGGTGGGACTACAGGCACCCGCCACTACACCCAGCTAATTTTTTCGTATTTTTAGTAGAGACGGGGTTTCACTGTGTTATCCAGGATGGTCTCGATCTCCTGACCTCGTGATCCTCCCGCCTCGGCCTCCCAAAGTGCTGGGATTACAGGCGTGAGCCACTGCGCCCGGCCTGTCGCATCTCTTTAACTCTTCTGCTGTCATCAGACCTCTGACTCTCAGAAAAGCTTCTCTGTGTTTAAGAGCCCATCATTAGATTGGCCAACCTGGACAACTCAGGATAATCTCCCTGTCTCAAGGCCTGTACCCTTAATCACATCTCCAGAGTCTCTCCTGAGACACAAAGTCCACAGGCCCCAGGGATTAGGACATGGACTTGCTGGAGGGCCTACTGCACCTGGGTAAGGTGATTGGTCTAGGGATGGACCTGCAGGACCATTTAGAATCCTTCTCTGAGAATTTCCTAACTTGAATTTGAACAAAAATATGATCTCTCTCTGGTTATAGAACTGTAAGCACATGAGTCAATGTCTCCAGAGATCATGTTTCCTATCCCAAGGAATAAATTGGTTTGCAAGAATAAACTTCTTTATTCACCTTGAAGAACGTCCCCAAATTCAGTAACTTCCATATATACTTTTTTTTTCTTTTTTTTTGAGATGGAGTCTCGCTCTGTCGCCCAGGCTGGAGTGCAGTGGTGCGATCTCAGCTCACTGCAAGCTCCGCCTCTCTGGTTCGCGCCATTCTCCTGCCTCAGCCTCCCGAGTCGCTGGGACTACAGGTGCCCGCCACCACGCCCGGCTAATTTTTTGTATTTTTAGTAGAGATGGGGTTTCACCGTGTTAGCCAGGATGGTCTCGATCTCCTGACCTCGTGATCCACCCACCTCGGCCTCCCAAAGTGCTGGGATTATAGGCATGAGCCACCACACCCAGCCAACTTCCCCATATTTTTAAATGTACAGCACATAATATCGGAATTCTAATCCCCATAGTTAACCACACGAATTTCTCCATTTTTCTTTGTTGCCCTTTTCACACAGTATTATTGAACTATTATTTAAGTGCTTATTGTATGTGAGGCACAATACTAAGCATTTTATCATAGCCTCATGAAGTAGGTTTAGAGATGTGGAAACAGAGGCTCCAGGGATTGAAGTGAAGTGGTAAATTTACATAGCTAGTATGTGGCAGAGATGGGATGAAAAGGGGCTTTTTGGCAAAACTTTTCCTTTTCTTTTTCTTTTTTTTTTTTTTGAGACAGAGTCTCACTCTGTTGCCCAGGCTGAAGTGCAGTGGTGCAATCTCAGCTCACTGCAACCTCTGCCTCCCAGGTGCAAGCAGTTCTCCTGTCTCAGCCTCCCCAGTAGCTGGGATTACAGGTGCACACCACCTCACCCAGCTAATTTTTGTATTTTTGGTAGAGACTGGGTTTCACCATATTGGTCAGGCTGGTCTCAGACTCCTGATCTCAGGTGATCCACTGCCTCAGCCTCCCAAAGTGCTGGGATTATAGGTGTGGGCCACCATGCCCAGCGGCAAACCCTTAACCTCTACACATTCTGCCTCGTGTCTTCATTCCTTTCTTCATTAATTCAACACATATTGATGAAGTACTTGTTAGGCATATGGATCTTAGCCAGGCAATATATTTTGCCGGAGAGCAGGGAGCAACTGTGGATATGGCACTAATATGCCCTCCCCCTTCACCAATATAGTGAGCTCACGAAGGGCAGAAGTGATTATCTTATTTAGCTGGTTTCCCCCACTACCTCGTATGAAGCTTGTTACATAATATTAGTCTACTGGATATGGGGTTTTCTTTTCTGTTTTATTTGGAAAATCTGAAATAACAAGGATTTAAGCGGCTCTGAATTGATATAATTGCAACCAGGATTGGCAATCACATCTTGCCAACACATATGAGTCTGGCTTGGCATAGGACTCCTCATTAGAACAGGTGCCAAGTTACTTAGCTAGGGAGTAGCCTGGCTTTGTTCTAACTTAAAATCCCTAATGAAAGGAAGTTTATTTTGGATTAAATTAATAATTGGAAATTAATCGATCTTGGAAAAGGTCATTCAGACTATTTTTATCGCATGTGTCCAGTATTATTTTATGCCAACATTTTGACCATCAATCACAGCCAAGTTGCCAGTATCTGCACCTTCAAATCATAGTGGTTAGTGGGGATCTAATGTTAATATAAAATATACAGCTCTGTTGGGGAAGCCTCTTTGTCATATTTTGGAAACTGCCCATGTTTTGCAAAGATGATAAAGTAAACAGCTTTAATCAATTTGCTACTCCCTAGGCCTCAAGCTTAACACATACTTTGTTAGCAGGTGCAGGAAATTGTCTGCAGATGGTGGAACTGGCCAGATGGTTCAGAAGCCAGAAATTGAATCTAGTGAGATACTGATGGACCATGAGAGGGCAGTGTGACAACACAATTAAGAGCAGTAAACGACAAAATCACTTGGGAGTTGAGATATGGTCCTGATTTCTTCCCTTTGCTCCACACCCACACCCCAATAGAACATAGCCCTTCTTTTTATCCTCCTACCATCAAAACATGTGGCATATTTTAGTAACTATTTGAGATATAGAGTTATTTTATTTATATTTATGTATATTTTTGAGATCAAGTCTTGCTCTGTAGCCCAGGCTGGAGTGCAGTGGCATGATCTCAGCTCACAGCAAACTCTGCCTCCTGGGTTCAAGAGGTTCTCCCACCTCAGCCTCCCAAGTAGCTGGGATTACAGGCGTGGGCCACTATGCCAGCTCATTTTTGTATTTTATTTTATTTATATATTTTTTTGAGAGACAGAGTTTCACTCTTGTTGCCCAGGCTGGAGTGCAATGACGCAATCTCAGCTCACCACAACCTCTGCCTCCCGGGTTCAAGCAATTCTCCTGCCTCAGCCTCCTGAGTAGCTGGGATTACAGGTATGCATCACTATGCAAAACTAATTTTGTACTTTTTAGTAGAGACGGGGTTTCTCCATGTTTATCAGGCTGGTCTCGAACTCCTGACCTCAGTTGATCCTCCCGCCTTGGCCTCCCAAAGTGCTAGGATTACAGGTGTGAGCCACTGCGCCCAGCTGTATTTTCAGTAGAGACAGGGTTTCACCATGTTGGCCAGGCTGGTCTCAGTCTCCTGACCTCAGGTGATCCGCCCATCTTGGCCTCTCAAAGTGCTGGGCTTACAGGCGTGAGCCACTGCGCCCAGCAACGGTGATTTTAAATCACAGCAGTGACAACTGAAAATTATATGTTAGGCGTTCCTGTATTTAAACAACTTCACCTGCCCCATTTATCAAGCCTTCTCATTAGCCTCTTTTCTTTACAACTCTACTCCAGGTTCTCAAATGTTGTTTGACATTCTTAGAAGCTTTTCATATCTCCCTTCTCTGTTTTTCTGTTTTTTTGTCTCCCCCAGGCAAACTCAATTTGCTCATATTTTATGGTGAAGAGAAATTTCGCTTTTAGCCCTTGGTTAACTACTACCTTTGCAGATATAAAGGCTCCCTAGTACACTATGGCAAACAAAAGGGACATCTACTCTGGGATGCAAGATTATGGGAAGCATGACGTGGTTCTGGACTTAATGGTTCTGATGATATTTTCCTGATTCTCAGATAACAGTCGAGATAAAAAGATCCTGAGAACCAGCTGTCGCTTATGATAAATATACAGTAACTTCTGGTGTACTGATTTTGTGACATTGTTCGGGAAGTAATTCCTGCATGTCTAGCTAACACCTGTTTTTCCCAGGCACTCTAACAGATTTATAAGCATCTAATTTCCCATATTAAATATCTTTCTGGCCGGGTGTGGTGGCTTACACCTGTAATCCCAGCACTTTGGGAGGCCAAAGCAGGCAGATCACTTGAGGCCAGGAGTTCAAGACCAGCCTGGCAACATCGCAAAACCCTGTCCCTACTAAAAATACAAAATTTAGCTGGGCATGATGATGCACGCCTGTAGCTCCAGCTACTGGAGAGGCTGAGGTTTGAGAATCGCTCGAACCCAGGAGGCAGAGGTTGCAGTGAGCCGAGATCGCGCCACGGCACACCAGCCTGGGCAACTGAGCAAGACTGTCGAATGAATGAATGAATGAATGAATGTTTTTCTGTGTAAATTTGGTAGTGGAATATATTTGTTTCCTGGGGCTGCTGTAACAAAGTACCACAGACTCGTTGGTTTAGAACAGTAGAAATATGTTGTCTCATGGTTCTGGAGGCTAGAAGTCTAACACCAAGGTTCCCAAGAATTGGTTCCTACAGTAAGATACAATGAATTTCTCTGAGTTTCTCTTCAAAAATTTAGCCTACTAACTTCCTCGTCTTTTGTTCTCAAACTCAACTTTCCTGTTCCTCCTTGCCCCTAGTTACTGTAAAACAGGCTACCCCTTTCCTATCAGCTCTAATCAATAACTCACATCTGTTCCCTTGGTTACCTGCACCCATTGTTCCCCCAAAACTGCACGTCTCACATGCTCCACCTCTGTACCTCATGTCCCCCTCCCCTTCTATATTTAAAAATATATATACAAGTAGCCAATCAAGTCAGCTCAGATTATGCAGTCCAACCCCAGCCCATGGGGAAGGGACACAGAAGTAAAGACTGCATTAAAGATAGAAAAAAATCCTGGTTTCCTTTGTTCTCTGTGCCCTTACAATCTTGATAGACACAGGTAGCACCCTTCTGCAGAAGTAAATTGCCTTGCCAAGGTAATTAAACTTTTGCCTAAGTGCTAGTTTTACTTCGCTGCACCAAGCATTTATTCCTAGAACATTTTTATATCCAACACTACTGAGGGCTGTAAGGGAGAATCTGTCATGCCTCTCTCCTAGCAGTTAGCACTTAGGTGACTTCAAGTATTTAATGGCTTGTAGCAGCATAACCCCAGTCTCTGCCTCCATCTTCACATGGCATCTTCTTCGTGTGTGTGTGTGTGTGTGTGTGTGTGTGTGTGTGTGTGTGTGTGTTTATTTTTTGAGATGGAGTTTCGCTCGTCGCCCAGGTTGGAGTGCTTTGGCGTGATCTCGGCTCACTGCAACCTCCACCTCCCAGGTTCAAACAATTCTACTGCCTCAGCCTCCTGAATAGCTGGAATTACAGGCACCCGCCACCAGATCCAGCTAATTTTTGTATTTTTTTTTAGTAGAGACAGGGTTTCACCATGTTGGCCAGGATGGTCTCAAACTCCTGACCTCGTCATCTGCCTGCCTCGGCTTCCCAAAGTGTTAGAATTACAGGCATGAGCCACTGCGCCCAGCCTCTTCTTCCTGTGTGTGTTCACATCATCTCCATACACAGATTTCCTTCTTCTTTTTTTTTTCTTTTTTTTTTTGACACGGAGTCTCGCTCTGTCACCCAGGCTGGAGTGCAGCAGCGTGATTTCAGCTCACTGCAACCTCTACCACCCAGGTTCAAGCCATTCTCCTGCCTCAGCCTCCTGAGTAGCTACGACTACAGGCACTTGCCACCATGCCTGGCTAATTTTTTGTATTTTTAGTAGAGACGGGGTTTCACCATGTTAGCCAGGATGGTCTTGATCTCCTGACCTCATGATCCACCCACCTTGGCCTCCCAAAGTGCTGGGATTACAGGCATGAGCCACCACACCCAACCCAGATTTCCTTCTATAAAGACACCAGTCATATTGAATTAGGGCTTATGTGAATGACCTCATTTTAACTTGATAACCACTGTGAAGTTATCAAGTTCAACTCATAACAAGGAGTATGACAGATATTAGTAATTCCTCAAATATGTTCGCTGTATTCTCCAGCCTCCTTTGCAGTTGCGTTAGGGCTACATAACTAGTTCTGCAATAACTGTGAACAGAAGTGACGTGCATTTTTTCTGGACTAAGTCAGTGAAAACCCTTGCTCAACCCTCTAGGTCTCTTCCCCTGCTTTGACAAAACTTAAACAAAACTTGAAGCCATGTACTGAGATCATGGCTTCTCAGTAAGCTCCGCCTCCAGGGTTCACGCCATTCTCCTGCCTCAGCCTCCCAAGTAGCTGGGACTACGAGCGCCCGCCACTACGCCTGGCTTATTTTTTTCCCCTCCCGCTTATTTAGATAGCTTCTATATCAGTACATAAAAGTCCTAAAATATTCTTTGCAAGAGCTGCCTAGTATTTTCTTGTAAAGATTATAATTTAGCAGTTTTTCTCTTGGTAGATTATAGATAGCTTTGAATTTTTATTATGGAAAATGTTGCAGAAAATATCCTTGTACATGTATATTTTCATACTTATGTTAGTATTTCAGTAGGGTAGATTCCTAGAAGTGAAATTGCTGAGTCAAAAGTTATGCATCTTTAAAATCTGAATAGGTATTGCCAGTTTGCCCTCCAAAAAATTGTGCCAGTTTACATTATGGCAAAAGTATACAGGAGTATATGTTTCCCCACACTCATCCTAGAGTAGTTTCACTATTTTTAGTTTTGCTAATTTATAGCTTACAAAGTTAAAGAAATGTTTTAAAAAGCAATTATTTCCCCCCAAAAAGGAATCATTGTTCTTATTTGTATTTCATGATTGGAGAATTCTTGTGTATTTTTTAGTATTTTTCTTTTTTCTTTTTTTTTTTTTTTTTTTTTTGACAGGGTCTCACTGTGTCCAGGCTGGAGTGCAGTGGCATGATCTCAGCTCACTGCAGCCTCACCCTCCTGGGCTCAAGTGATCCTCCCACCTCAGCCAACTGAGTAGCTGGGACTACAGGTGTGCACCACCATGCTCAGCTAATTTTTTTATTTTTTGTAGAGATGGGGTTTCACCATGTTGCCAGGCTGGTCTTGAACTCCTGGCCTCATGTGATCCACCCACCTTGGCCTCCCAAAGTGCTGGGATTATAGGCATTAGCCACCACACCTCCTGGCCCACTATTTATTTTTCTTTTTTCTTTCTTTTTTTTTTTTTTTGAGACAGAGTCTCACTGTCTCCCAGACTGGAGTGCAGTGGCGCGATCTCGGCTCACTGCAAGCTCTGCCTTCCGGGTTCACGCCGTTCTCCTGCCTCAGCCTCCCGAGTAGCTGGGACTACAGGCGCCCACCGCCACGCCCGGTTAATTTTTTCTATTTTTTTAGTAGAGACGTGGTTTCACCATGTTAGCCAGGATGGTCTCGACCTCCTGACCTCTTGATCCGCCTGCCTCAGCCTCCCAAAGTGCTGGGATTACAGGCGTGAGCCACCATGTCCAGCCCCAGTATTTATTTTTCTATGAACTGCCTATTTATATTCTTTGCGCACTTTTTTCCCCATTACAATGATATTTCAAAACACTCATTTGCATGAGTTTATTGTATTTATTGTGGCAAATATGCTGTATTATATATGTTGCAAACATTTTCTCTCAATATCCCTTTTGTCCTTTAATTTTGATAATAGTATTCCTAGCTGTATGGAAGTGAAGTTATAGGATCAAATCTGGTACGTAATACAGGGCATGTGCGTTGAGGGTTAGAAATCAGACTCCAAGAGTGAACATTGGACCAGGGCAGACACAAACCCTACAAATGCCTTCTTAGTGCCTAAGTGCAATGCTTACAAGACCTTATCTGAAATCAGCCAGCCTATTTGCCTGAATAAAAACTTCGAATCTTGAAGAGGAGATATTAATACGTTTATTAGTGAGGCAGGAGAATAGGGTCTGGAGGCAGGGAGCCTACGGCCAATTCATGCTGACTTTCTAGAAAGAAATCAAAAAGAAAACCCCAACTTTCCACACCTAAGTAACAAAAGGACCAGAGGCTACTCCCTTTGCAACCTTTCTCCCCCTTTTTTCTGCTTTCCCTTTACAACTCCCCTCCCCCTTTTTTCTGTGTGGCAGATGGAAAACTGAAAGTATGGTTTCAATTGAAAGCATGGTTTCAAATTGGTTGCTTTCTGCAGCCAATCAGAAGTTTGCATAGGAGTGTAACTTTGTAACTTCACTTCAGCCTCTGATTGGTTGTGGAAAGCAACCAATCAGACTGATTGCAGGCCACTACTTTATTAACTTTATTTTTATTTTATTTTGTGGCGACCGAGTCTCGCTCTGTCGCCCATGCTGGAGTGCAGGGGCGTGATCTCCGTTCACGGCAAACTCTGCCTCCCGGGTTCAAGCAGGAGAGGCACACGCTGCCACGCCTGGCTAATTTTTTTATTTTATTTTAGTAGAGATGGGGTTTCACTGTGTTGCCCAGGCTGGTCTCGAACTCCTGAGCTCAGGCAATCTGCCTGCCTCGGCCTCCCAAAGTGCTGGGATTACAGCTGTGAACCACCCCGCCCAGCCCACTACTTTATTTACATAGGGTGTACACAAAGTAACCAATGGGAAGCCTCTAGAGCATATTTAAACCCCAGAAAATTCTGTAAGGGTGCTCTTGAGCCCCTGTACTCTGGGGGCTCCTACTCTGTGGAGTGTACTTTTGTTTTCAATAAATCTCTTCTTTTGTTGCTTCATCTTTCCTTCCTTTGTGTGTTTTGTCTAATTCTTTGTTCAAGACGCCAAAAACCTGGACCCCCTTCATCGGTAACATTAGTACTTGTGCTGAACCCTCTAGCCACCTTATTTATGCCTATGGGATCAACTAATGCCCAGGAGCTTTGGCTGAGACATCAGGACCTCCTGGAGGAAGAGGAATTAAGAGAAGACTTGGTCTGCAGCATCAATCTTAAGCAAGCACTTGAAGGAAATTTAGAAAAATCTAAGTGGCTATTATATTTATACGTACAATCAATTATACTCACATATGATACCAAATATAGGTTTTCCAAAGGCAAAGAAAGTCAGGGGAACCATGAATAGGAAAATAAGAACACTAGGAATTGCACGGTATTAGAGCCTAAAGGAACATTAGGAATTTTCATCATTTTAAATTTTAGTCCAATTGCAGTATTTTACAAATGAGGAAACCAGGGCTCAGAGAGGTTAAATGTTGAGCTCCACTTCTCAGCTCCAGTTACTAGCAGAGAGAGAACCAGAACTCAGTTCTATTCATGCTCAATTTGACAGAACCTCCCTGATTTAGGAGTTCCTTGCATCTCTGGATGAAAAAAACAAAAACAGGCCGGGCACAGTGGCTCACATGTATAATCCCAGCACTTTGGGAGGCCGAGGCAGGTGGATTACCTGAGGTCAGGAGTTCAAGATCAGCCTGGCCAAAATGGTGAAACTCCATCTCTACTAAAAAAACACACAAAAATTAGCTGGGCGTGGTGGTGGGTGCCTGTAATCCCAGCTACTCGGGAGTCTGAGGCAGGGAAATTGCTTGAACCCAGGAGACGGAGGTTGCAGTTAGCAGAGATCGTGCCATTGCACTCCAGCCTGGGCAACAAGAGTGAAACTCCGTCAGAAAAAAAAAAACAACAACGACAACAACCCACTGGGCTCAGTGGCTCACACCTGTAACCTCAGCACTTGTGGGCGGATCACTTGAGGCCAGGAATCCAAGATCAGCCTAGCCAACATGGCAAAACCCCATCTCTACCAAAAATCCAAAAATTAGCCAGGTGTAGTGGCGCACACCTGTAGTCCCAGCTATGTGGGAGGCTGAGGCATGAGAATCACTTGAACCCAGGATGCGGAGCTTGCAGTGAGCAGAGATTGTGCCACTGCACTCCAGCATGGGTGAGAGCCAGACTCTGTCTCAAAAAAAAAAAAAAAAACCAACAAAACAAAACACAAAACCAACTCATACATTTTAAAATGTGACTTTTAGCAGAATTTGTTTAAATTTGGTAAATTACTAATAAGGCTTTCACAATTATTTTCTGTCATGTCTGAGACCCAGCTGCACTCTTTGGTAGGTCATCCCAAGCTCTGACATCAACCCAAAGACCCTAGAAGCATCTTTGAGTTTCGCCTAGAAATTCCGACTTCCCCAGGCCTCCCCTTACTCAGATTATCAGCTCCCAGGATCAGCAATTCAGAGCTACCTGAGGCGTACACGTCTGGCCCGCTAAACTATTCAGGTTCTCTAAAAGCCACTTTCCTGCCCTCACTCCCACCCACCTTGCCAAGTGCGTGTTGTAGATTTCACATCTCGCTTTCCAAGTCTCATTATAAAATATTAGCATGTTGACAATCCAGTTACCTTTAGATGATCTTCAGAACACACCCAAACGAGGATGTGTCATCAAGCTGGAAGCTTCTCTGAAGCCTGTTTGTAGACTTTTTTCACTTCAAAGAAACAGTGGGAATTAATTTAAAAATTGAAATGCACATATACCCTATAACTTAAAGTATATATAAAAAAATTAAAATATATCACGTAGGGCCAGGCGTGGAGGCTCACGCCTGTAATCCCAACACTTTGGGAAGCCGAGGCGGGCGGATCACCTGAGGTCCGGAGCTCAAAACCAGCCTGACCAACATGGCAAAACCTGGTTTCTACTAAAAATACAAAACTAGCCAGGCATGGTGGCGCACGCCTGTAATTCCAGCTACTTGGGAGACTGAGGCAGGAGAATCACTTCAACGAGGGAGGCAGAGGTTGCAGTGAGTCAAGATCACGCCGCTGCACTCCAGGCTGGGCGACAGAGACTCTGCCTCAAAAACAAACAAACAAACAAAATGAATCATATAAAGGTAAATTATAAAATGAAGGGGAGATAAAGGTCACCTGGCTGGGCACAGTGGCTCACACCTGTAATCTCAGCACTTTGGGAGGCCGAGGTGAGAGGATTGCTTGAGCCCAAGAGTTCAAGGCCAGTCTGGGACACATAATGGTACTCCATCTCTATAAATAATTTAAAAATTAACTGGGCATGGTGGCTCATGCCTATAATCCCAGCTACTCAAGAGGCTGAGGTGGGAGAATCACCTGAGCCCAGGAGGTTGAGGCTGCAGTAAGCTGTAATTATGCCACTGCACTCCAGCCTGGGCAACAGAGTGAAATCCTGTTTCAAAATATATATAGATATATATGACATAATAGTCACCTAAACTCTTCTGACACCTCATCAAACCTTTTTCCCCAGAGGTAACTACCATTAAGAATCTTAGGTATGGCTGGGCACGGTGGCTCACGCCTGTAATCCCAGCACTTTGGGAGGCCGAGGTGGGTGGATCACGAGGTCCAGAGATTGAGACCAGCCTGGCAACAGAGCGGGACTCCATCTCAAAATAAAATAAAATAAAAATAAATAAATAAAAGGCTTGACAGCGTGCCAGTATAATGAAATGTGCCCAATAATAGTAGCTGTTACTATCCAGTGTGGGCCTTGAAGCTAAGATATGTCTGAGCTTAAAATCTGCCTCTGCCACTCCGTACTTAATACATCCCTGAGGAATTCTAAGTTTCTGAGCCTAAATTTCCTCATCCTACCTTACTGGATTGCGAGGAGTAAACAGATGCTTAGCATGTTCCCAAAACATGGTAGATAGAAGCACTTAGCACCGTGTTTGGGTCTCTGAATGGAGCACGCATCAGCTACTTCCTTCTTTCCTTCCCAACTCACCACTGCACAGATGAGGTGTGTTTAACCTCCAGTATAGGAGTATTGAAGAGAGGTTTTAAAGTCAGAACACTTGTGTCCTTTTGTCACTGTTAAATCTTTTAAAGTCCTTTCTACAGGGTCAGCCTTACCCAACAGTCCACAAGGAATATGAGATGTAATGAAATAGTGATAAAATATATTCAGATTTGAATGTTAATCACTTAATCATTTAAACAAAACCAAACCAGAACACCCCACAGGGGACTCCTTTTTTTTTTTTTTTTTTTTTTGAGACGGAGTCTGGCTCTGTCGTCCAGGCTGGAGTACAGTGGCCAGATCTCAGCTCACTGCAAGCTCCGCCTCCCGGGTTTACGCCATTCTCCTGCCTCAGCCTCCCGAGTAGCTGGGACTACAGGCGCCCGCCACCTCGCCCGGCTAGTTTTTGTATTTTTTAGTAGAGACGGGGTTTCACCGTGTTAGCCAGGATGGTCTCGATCTCCTGACCTCGTGATTCGCCCGTCTCGGCCTCCCAAAGTGCTGGGATTACAGGCTTGAGCCACCGCGCCCGGCCGGGACTCCTTTCTTTAGCTATCAAATAGCAGCTAACATCAGTTCTATTTCCCTGTTGTATTTACAAGTTCAACAAGAACACTAACCATAATGACATGTTGTCGGGATGGGGAGTGGTTATTGGAGGCTTTTTTTTTTTTTTTTTTTTAGACGGAGTCTTGCTGTGTCGCCCAGGCTAGAGTGCAGTAGTGCCGTCTCAGCTCGCTGCAACCTCCACCTCCCAGGTTCAAGCGATTCTCTTGCCTTGGCCTCCCAAGAAGCTGGGACTACAGGCGTGTGTCACCACGCCCAGCTAATTTTTGTATTTTTAGTAGAGATGGGGTTTCACCATGTTGGTCAGGCTGGTCTCGGGCTCCTGACTTCGTGATCCGCCCACCTCAGCCTCCCAAAGTGCTGGGATTACAGGCGTGAGCCACCACGCCTGGCCTGGAGGCTCTCAATCATGGCCCAAGGGAATGGCAAAGCTGAGGAAATACCTTAAGGAGTTGTTAGCGAAGGGAGGAGGAAAGGCCCTGTTTGCTCAGTGCATTGACCCGACTCAGGGCAAACTGACTCTGCATGATTGCAATTCATGTGGCAGGTACAGCTTGCCCAGTGGCCAAGGCCACTCCTACAGCAGCCCAGGCATCGGGCCCTCGTGTTAGCTATTTATATTTACACCATCTATGTGGTGTCCCAGGAGCATTTCCTAGATGAGCTGGAAGATGAGGCCAAAGCTGTCCGAACCTGAGCTCTGGCCGGGGCGTCAGGACGTCAATTTGGATGGGCATTGCACATCTCTGACCTGCTGCAGCCCCTTCATGTGGTGGATGATGCCCCACCACCCTGTAGAAACTGAAGCCTACTCACAACATCACTGGCCTTCTTACCAACCTTGGGCCATGACAGAGCCCAGGAAACCAGGAACTCACACATTTGGCCACTATCAAGGGAGCATTGCCCCCCTCACACTGCCTGTGAGCAGCGATTGGGCCCTTCTTGTAGTTTGTCTTGTTTGAAGGATGGACAACCTAATCTCAGCTGTTCCCAAAGTTTCTGACTTTGTGATATATCCCCTTCACCTCCCAGTGGCACAACTGTTATGGGGTAGATGTGGCAGCTCTGAGCAGTGTTGGAGTCAAAAGTGGGAAAGATAGGGTCAAGTTAAGAATGATAAACTTGGCCGGGCACATCGGCTCACGCCTGTAATCCTAGCACTTTAGGAGGCGGAGGCGGGTGGATCACCTGAGGTCAGGAGTTTGAGACCAGCCTGGCCAACGTGGCAAAACCCGATCTCTACTAAAAATACAAAAATTAGCCTGGCATGGTGGCAGGCGCCTGTAGTCCCAGCTACTCAGGAGGCTGAGGCAGGAGAATTGCTTGAACCTGGGAGGCAGAGGTTGCGGTGAGCCGAGATTGCGCCATTGTACTCCAGCCTGGGTGACACAGTGAGACTCTGTCTTGAAAAACAAAAAAAGAATAAACTTGACTCACCCCCCGCCCTCCCGAAAAAAAGATGTTAAATTAAGCTAGAGAAATAGATGGCTCTGGAAAAGTTTAGCAATCATGGTGCAAGGCCACTTAAGGACAGGGACCGTGTTCCCAGTCCACTGGTATTGAGGCTATTTTTATCTCTCCATGAGTTCCCAGATTTCGTACTAGAGATAAGGCATCACTTTGCTCAAGGGACCTTATTACTAAAGATTCACCCACTACATACTAAGAATGTAAGGCAGTTACTCAGGGCCCAGAAAACTTTCTGGTCAGATGCCATCATCTTTCCACTTGGCGCCGAGGGAAGCAGATCACTGGACAGAGGGACAGGAGAAAAGAAGACAGGGTTGCATAGAAAGTCACAGCTGGCAATCTTGGCTGTCCTCCATCGCTGTCTGAGGAGTGGTGGGAGTCGCGGAATGGGTAGCCAGAGAAGTGGAGGCTCTGGGGTGGGGCTTCCCAACCTCGGCACCATTGACATTTTGGGCCAGATCATTGTTTGGGTGGGGGGGGCTGTACTGTGCCTCCTGGGATGTTTAGCAGCTTCCCTGGCCTCTACTCACAAGATGCTAGTAACACTACCTCCCTATCACCACTCCCTTTGTGACAACCAAAAATGTCTCCGAACTTTGTCAAATGTCCCCAGGTGGGGAAGAAAGGGGAGGTAGGAAACCAGGTTGGGAACTACACGGCTCTGTCGTGTGAGAAGGCAAAGAACAGGAACATGCCCTGGCCACCTCCCAATTTCCTTTCTCCTTTATAAACATTTGGCTGTTTTAGAAAGGCTTTTTATGGATCCCTTAATTTCTTTCTCTTTTCCAGCCAGATAGCTATCTCTGCTTTCAGTCTAGACAGCGCACAACAGGCTGAGGCTTACCTGAGAGTCCCTCAGTGAAGCCTGTGGAGCTGGGTGGACAGCAGGAGGGTGTGCTGTCACAGGGAGGGGGCAGAGCACTGAAGTCTTGGCTGCACAGGGCTGTGGTACTGGGCGTGAGTGCAACCCTTAAGACCAATGGACTTTCCTCAACTTTATCACAATGGTTCATAAAAATGGGGACAAGGGGCCGGGCGCGGTGGCTCACGCCTGTAATCCCAGCACTTTGGGAGGCCGAGGTGGGCGGATCATGAGGTCAGATCGAGACCATCCTGGCTAAAACGGTGAAACCCCGTCTCTGGGCCGGGCGCGGTGGCTCAGGCCTGTAATCCCAGCACTTTGGGAGGCCAAGACGGGCGGATCATGAGATCAGGAGATCGAGACCATCCTGGATAACATGGTGAAACCCTGTCTCTACTAAAAAATACAAAAAAATAGCCGGGCGAGGTGGCGGGCGCCTGCAGTCCCAGCTACTCGGGAGGCTGAGGCAGGAGAATGGCGTGAACCCGGGAGGCGGGGCTTGCAGTGAGCCGAGATCGCGTCACTGCACTCCAGCCTGGGCGACAGAGCGAGACTTCGTCTCAAAAATAAAATAAAATAAAATAAAAAATAAAAAAATAAAAAATAAAAAGAAAGAAAGAAAAAGGAAAAGAAAAAAAAAAGACACCTATATATGGGGGACCCCAGCTCAAGACTAAGCTGTGACAGTCTATCCCTTGGATTCGGTCGTGAGTTCTATTGTGGATAAGGTTGGAGAAATGTGCTTTGCTTTTTTTTTTTTTTTTTTTTTTTAAGGAAAGGAGAATAAGTTGACAGAATCAAGGAGCAAGGGCAATTTGACCATGTGGCGGCCGCAATGTAGACTGTTCCTCCCAGCAGAGCAGGATAAGGGGGCTGGCCAGGGAGCTGCCGGTGTTGCCGTCCTGTAAGGGATGCTAAAATATCAATGAGCACTTAGGCATCGCTGAAACCATAGTGATACGGAGAAAGTAGTATTTGCCGGAACTCCTGTAGAGCATAGAATGTGGTTAGTCACTTATCATAGTTTGAAACCCTTAGAGGGCACTCTTGAGCAATAATAACTGATTCCTAAACAGCTTTCTAGTGAAACTAGTTCCAGCTGATTCCACGTCTTTTCACTTGGTGAGTGGTAAATATACACAACTCTCTCCCCCAAACTGAAGAGCCCAGATACAATGGAAAGGTTGCCAGCTCTCCCCTAGAAGTCTAACTATTTTGTTCATCCTTCGGTGCTCTAAATACATGTTGAGGCCAGGTGCAGTGGCTCATGCCTGTAATCCCAGCACTTTGGGAGGCCAAGGCAAGAGGATTGCTTGAGCCCAGAAGGTTGAGGCTGCAGTGAGCCGTTTGTGCCACTGCGTGACAGAGACCCTGTCTCAAAAACAAAAAACCCAATAAAATAAATACATGTTGAGCAACCATTTCAATATTGATTTTATTTTATTTATTTTTTTTTTATTTTATTATTTTTTTTTTGAGACGGAGTCTCGCTCTGTCACCCAGGCTGGAGTGCTGTGGCCGGATCTCAGCTCACTGCAAGCTCCGCCTCCCGGGTTCACGCCATTCTCCTGCCTCAGCCTCCTGAGTAGCTGGGACTACAGGCGCCCGCCACCTCACCCGGCTAGTTTTTTTGTATTTTTTAGTAGAGACAGGGTTTCACCGTGTTAGCCAGGATGGTCTCGATCTCCTGACCTCGTGATCCGCCCGTCTCGGCCTCCCAAAGTGCTGGGATTACAGGCTTGAGCCACCGCGCCCGGCCAAGAATATTGATTTTAAAGGGTGCCTAGTTATTACCTTACTTGGTAGCCTGCGTGTCCCATCTGTTCCTGATCTCAGGCTGGCCCCATGGCCCACGTCATAGCCCTATAAACAGTGAGTTGTTGGCAGAAGCTGAAGGAATTATGTGTTGTGTTTGGTTGTTATGTTTTCCAAGGAATCTGTTGAGCCCAAAGACCTAAGCAACACACACCGGATAACTGGGGCTCAGCTAACAAATAGTAATGTGAAGTGTGGCAGCTGGGCATTCTCTCTTCTGTGTGGAGCCCAGCTCCACTGCCGGATAATACACCAAAGCTGAGAGGAAGGGTGGACCTGGCCCTTGGTTACCACTCCTGGCAAACTATCCTAGGTGGCCAACTGCTACTAGTGGGCTGGCACTATCATTTTCTTAGATGGATAAAGTGGATATTGGTGGTTCCCTAATAATAATGTGTTTCTTCTTAGACTTTAAATTTTTAGACAGAAAAAGTGGAAAACACAGAGAAGAAAATTTAAAAAAAAAAAAAAAAAAACAGCTAGGCTTTTTTTTTTTTTTTTTTTTTTAAATTTAATAGACATTAATCTTTGGCTGTTTGAAGCAAGAGTTTGAGAAACTGTTCTTCTCTGGACTTTGGGCTCTAATCTCATACGTGGGTTTTTTGTTTTGGTTTGTTTTGTTTTGTTTCTGCTTTAATTTTTCTTTTCTTTTCTTTTTTTTTTTTTTGAGACAGCATCTCGCTCTGTCACCCAGGCTGGAGTGCCGTGGTGTGATTTCAGCTCACTGAAACCTCTGCCTCCAGGGTTCAAGTGATTCCCGTACCTCAGCATCCCGAGTAGCTGGGACTACGTGCCACCACGCCTGGCTAATTTGTATCTTTTGTAGAGACAGGGTCTCACTATGTTGCCCAGACTGGTTTTGAACTCCTGGGCTCAAGTGATCCACCCACCTTGGCCTCCCAAAGTGCTGGGATTACAGGCATGAGCCACCACAACCGGTCCACCACTGATTTTTTTAATGTGTCAGAGTTTTACCTTTTTCAGAATGTCATATATATAGTTGGAATCATATGATATGTAGTTCTTTGTTTTTTTAGAGACGGGATCTCACTATGTTGCCCAGACTAGTCTCAAACTCCTAGGCTCAAGTGACATGTCAGAAGAACCAGGGGGCAGCTTGAGGGGTCTCCCACTGGCAAAATCTGGGACAGTTAAACATAAAAATTAACATGAAAATTTTAAATGTGGCCAGGCATGGTGGCTCACGCCTGTAATCCCAGCACTTTGGGAGACTGAGGCGGGCGGATCACGATATCAGGAGATCGAGACCATCCTGGCTAACACGGTGAAACCTCATCTCTACTAAAAATACAAAAAAATTAGCCGGGCATGGTGGTGGGCGTCTATAGTCCCAGGCTGAGGCAGGAGAATGGCGTGAACCCAGGAGGTGGAGCTTGCAGTGAGCCGAGATTGCACCACTGCACTCCAGCCTGGGTGACAAAACGACACTCCGTCTCAAAAAAAAAAAAAAAAAAAAAAAAAAATTAAAATGATGGCTATGGATTATAACATCCATTGAATAAAACAGGAACAGAGGGATCCAAACATATGAACAAATTAATAAATGATAAGAAAAAATGCTTATAGTAGGATGCCAACAAATAAGTGTAGAAGAAATGATGAAATGAAAATATTAGCAATTGGCCGGGCGCGGTGGCTCAAGCCTGTAATCCCAGCACTTTGGGAGGCCGAGACGGGTGGATCACGAGGTCAGGAGATCGAGACCATCCTGGCTAACACCGTGAAACCCCGTCTTTACTAAAAATACAAAAAAAAAAAAAACTAGCCGGGCGAGGTGGCGGGCGCCTGTAGTCCCAGCTACTCCGGAGGCTGAGGCAGGAGAATGGCATAAACCCGGGAGGCGGAGCTTGCAGTGAGCTGAGATCCGGCCACTGTACTCCAGCCCGGGCTACAGAGCAAGACTCCGTCTCAAAAAAAAAAAAAAAAAAAAAGAAAATATTAGCAATTGACAAAACAAAGGACTCATTCAGAGTCATCAATGGACATTGATGGGTAAAAAATTCTTGAGCAGAATAGCTACATAATCTCAAAATATGTCTCCATATATTTTTTTTTTCTTTTTGAGATAGAGTCTTGCTCTGTCCCCAGACTAGAGTACAGTGGCATGATCTCGGCTCACTGCAACCTCCACCTCCTGAGTTCAGGCGATTCTCATGCCTCAGCCTCCCGAGTAGCTGGGACTACTGGTGTGCATCACCATGCCCAACTAATTTTTGTGTTTTTAGTAGAGACGTGGTTTCACCATGTTGGCCAGGTTGGTCTCGAACTCCTGGCCTCAAGTGATCCACCTGCCTCAGCCTCCGAAAGTGCTTGGATTACAGGCATAAGAGCCACTGCACCCAGCAAATATGTAGCCTTTTTAGTTGGCTTCTTCCATTTGGTAAATGCCCTTAAGGTCCCTCTATGTCTTTTCATAGTCTGATAGCTAATTTCTTTTTGGTGCTGCATAATACTCCATTGTCTGGATTTGTCACATTTGTCGATCTGTTCACCTACTGAAGGACGTCTTGGTTGTTCCTAAGTGTTGGCAATTGTGAATAAAGCTGCTCTATAGCAGGTTTGTGTGTGGACATAAGTTTTCAACTCATTTAGGTAAATACAAGGAGTGTGCTGCTGGATCATATAAGTTTAGTTTTGTAAGAAAAACTGTCAAACTGTAAAGTGGCTGTACCCTTTTGCCTTCCCACTGACCATGAGTGAGAGTTCCGGTTGCTCCACATCCTTGTCAGCATTTGTGGTCAGTGTCTCGATGTTGACCATTCTAACAGGTATGTAGTAATATCTCATTTTAATTTACATTTCTTCAAAAACTTCAACTTTTTTGAAATATATTCAGACTTACAGAAAAGTTATAAATATATTAAAAGAACTCTAGTTTACCTTTCACCCAGATTCTTTAACATTTTTATCACATTGCTTCTGCTCTATCATTCTCCCTCTCTCTCATCTCTGAACCCTTCGAGTATAAATTACAGACACGATGTGTCTTTATCCTCAAATACTTCAGTGTATATTTTCAAGAACATGGACATTTCCTTACATAACCACAGTGCAATTATCAAAACAGAAAAATTAGCAGCTACAGTATGATGATCTAATCTACAGATGTTATTCATTTAACAGTTGTCTCAATAATATCCTTTATAAAAACAAAAAAGAAAGAAGAAATTGTGGCCTAAGGCCAGCACACATTTCATTTAGTTATCATGTCTTTTTATCCTTTAATCTGAAAGAGTTCTTTAGTCTGTCTTTGTCTTTCATGAGCCTAATTTTTTTTTTTTTTTCTTTTTTGAGACAGAATCTCACTCTGTCACCCAGGCTGGAGTGCAGTGGTGTGATCGCCGCTCACTGCAACCTCCGCTTCCCAGGTTCAAGCAATTCTCCTGCCTCAGCCTCCCAAGTAGCTGGGACTACAGGCGCCCACCACCATGCCCGGCTAATTTTTGTATTTTGAGTAGAGACGGGGTTTCACCATATTGGCCAGGCTGATCTAGAACTCCTGACCTTGTGATCTGCCTGTCTCGGCCTCTCAAAGTGCTGGGATTACAGGTGTGAGCCACCGTCCCCATATGAATTTAACATTTTTGAAGAATATAGGCCAGGTATTCTATAGAATGTTCCTCAATTTGGGTTTGTCTGTTATTTCCTCATGATTAGATTACACCTTAAAATTTTTATTTATTTTTTCATGTAGCCCCAAATACTCAGATAGATTGCACTTTTAGCAGGAAAACAACAGATGTGATGTGTCCTCTCAGTGCTTCGTATCAAGAGATACATGAGACCAGTTTGTCCTTACTGGTAATGTTAACTGGGTTAAGATGCTGTCCGCAAAGTTTTTCTACCGCAAAGTTACTGTTTTTATTCTCGTAATGAATAAGAATTTTCTGGGCCAGGCACAGTGGCTCAGCGTGTAATCCCAGCACTTTGGGAGGCTGAGGTGGGCAGATCACTTGAGGCCAGGAGTTCAAGACCAATCTGGCCAAGAAGGTGAAACCACATCTCTACTAAAAACACAAAAATTAGCTGGACGTGGTGGCTCCCGCCTGTAGTCCCAGCTACTCAGGAGGCTGAGGCACAAGAATTGCTTGAACTCCAGAGCTGGAGGCGGCAGTAAGCTGAGATCCTGCCACTGCACTCCAGCCTGGGGACAGAGCGAGACTCCGTCTCAAAACAAAATAAAACAGCAATTTTATGGAGACATATTTTGAGATTATGTAGATATCCCGGTCAAGAATTTTTTACCCATCAATGTCCGTTGATGACTCTGAATGATTCCTTTGTTTTGTCAATTGCTAATGTTTTCATTTCATCATTTCTTCTACACTTATTTGTTGGCATCCTACTATAAGCATTTTTTCTTATCATTTATTTATTCATTCTCTCATATGTTTGGATTCCTGTGTTCCTATTTTATTCAATGGATTTTATAATCCATTGCCATCATTTTAAATTTTTTTGTTAATTTTTTTGTTTAAATGTCCCATATGTTGCCAGTGGGAGACCTTTCAAGTTGCCTCCTGGTTCTTCTGACATGTCCCCATCATTCTGTGGGCCCTTTCTTACTTTCTGGTACAATATAATATTCCAGGCTTATTGTGAATTTTTCCTGCCCAAGCCCTTGAATCAACCATTTCTTCAAGGAATGCTGGTTCTTTTTAGTGGAAAATGGTGTTTAGAAAACAAAATACAAAAACAAAATTGGGGTATTACTTCTAGACCCTCACAGCAGACAGCTAGAAAATATGTATATATGTACATATATATAACCCCCTACATAAGTATTATATGTATTATATCTATATTTATACCTATCTAAACCATTAATACCTATTTTCCATTCCAATAACATAGGATTTATTATGTTCCCCCTTCCACATCTATATCTGCTTTCTCTGACAGTAGGAAACTTGGCTCCCATTATCCTCAGCATACTTATTTACTGGATTAGTCAAGATTCTCTAGAGGGACAGAGCTAATAGGATAGATGTATATATAAAGGGGAATTTATTAGGAGTATTGACTCACACAATCACAAAGTGAGGTCCCACAATAGGCCATCTGCAAGCTGAGGAGCCAGGAAGCCAGTCTGAGTCCCAAACCCTCAGAAGTAGGGAAGCAGACAGTGCAGCCTTCAGTCTGTGACCAAAGGCCTCAGAGCCCCTGGCAAACCACTGGTGTAAGTCCAAAGGTTCAAAAGCTGAAGAACTTGGAGTCTGATGTTCAAGGGCAGGAAGCATCCAGCACGGGAGAAAGACGAAGGCCAGAAGACTCAGCAAATCTGCTCTTCCATCTTCTGCCTGCTTTATTCTAGCTGTGCTGGCAGCTGATTAGATGGTGCCCACCCAGATCGAGGGTGGGTCTGCCTCTCCCAGTCCACTGACTCAAATGCTAATCTCCTTTCGCAACACCCTCACAGACACACCCAGGATCAATGCTTTTCATCCTTCAATCCAATCAAGTTGACACTCAATATGAACTATCACATTTACTGAGTTCTAGAACTCAGCAAAACAAACACACACATTAGAAATACTAAGCTCTGCCACTGGGAAAAACAAGTCAGTGATCTAGAGTTCAATATTTGTTTGCATTCTGAGTCCACATACTGTATGCAAAAGTTTGAGTTAGTTCTTTTCTCTTCAGTGTGGTTACGTTTTTCATGTGGTACTACTTGATATACGGGTATGTTCACTTGTTTATATTCGTACTCCATGGGGGAGGGGAGTGTTCACAATTGGGTGTGTGTGCATGTGTGTGTCTGTTTATAAAACACTGAGATGCTTCAAAAGTCAAAACTCTGCAAAAAGGTATACTCAGGAAAGCATCATGACTTTTTTTTAGCAAATAATTCCTTCCTTCCTTCTTTTTCTTTTCTTTTTTCTTTTCATTTCTTTTCTTTTCTTCCTTTCTTCCCTTTCTTTTCTTTCTTTCTTTCTTTCTTTCTTTCTTTTTTTCTTTCTTTCTTTCTTTCTTTCTTTCTTTCTTTCTTTCTTTCTTTCTTTCTTTCTTTCTTTCTCTCTCTCTCTCTCTCTCTCTCTCTCTCTCTCTCTCTCTCTCTCTCTCTCTCTCTCTCACTCTCTCTCTTTCTTTCTCTTCTTTCTTTCCTTCTTCTTGTTTTAGACAGGGTCTCACTGTCTCACCCAGGCTGGAATACAATGGTGCAATCATAGCTCACTGCAGCCTCAAACTCCTGGGCTCAAGCGATCCTCCTGCCTCAGCCTTCTCAGTAGCTGGGACTACAGGCACATGCCACCATGCCCAGCCAATTATTATTATTATTTTTTTACAGATGGGGGGTCCTCACTATCTTGCCCAGTCTGGTCTGTAACTCCTGGCCTCAAATGATTTTCCCACCTTGGCCTCCCAAAGGGGCAAATAATAATAATAATAGTTTTTTTGAGACGGAGTTTCGCTCTTGTTGCCCAGGCTGGAGTGCAATGGCGCACCACCACAGTCGGCTAATTTTTTGTATTTTTATTAGAGATGGGGTTTCACCATGGCCAAGCTGATCTTGAACTCCTGACCTCAGGTGATCCTCCCACCTTGGCCTCCCAGAGTGCTGGGATTACAGGCGTGAGCCACTGTGCCCGGCCGCAAATAATTATTTTTTATTGAGGGTTCTTTCTCCTATTGTTTATAACTGTGGGCGTGGATCCTTTGGTTCATTCCCTCTATATTCATTCTGTGCCTTCCTGTTCTCCAGTCTTCAAGCATATACATAGACATACACACAAATTCAGCAGATAGTGAAAAACCACAAGATGATTTTCAGATGACATATGTTTTTCCCACTTTTAAATATAACATGATTCTATGTGGAAACAATTTTTAAGTTAATTTTTTGCACAGTAATTATTTTTGTTCAGTGTATGATAATGACATATTTAAGTGATCATCTAAAAATAGCAATTTTTGTGAAAATGCCACAGCAGGCTATGAGGCCCTAATCTTATTTTATGAAAGCAGAGAGTTTCCTTTACTAAGAGGGTAGGCAAACTGGTTTTCTGTTTTTGCTTACCTGCAGGACAAAACAATGCATGAATCACTTCCTCTATAAGAAAGTGACGGTAGCCTAGGAGCTCATTATCCAAACCGTTTGCCAGCTTCACTCTGCCAGTCCCATTTCCTCAGGACATCTGTCCTTCAGCACTTCCAGCTCCTTCTGGGACAGTCGTCAGCAGCCTCTAGTTTCCTCACAGGCCAGGTGCTGTGATAATGGTGGTGGTAGTGGGCTGAGCCTATATGACTTTCTCTCTCTCTCTCTCTATATATATATATATATTTTTTTTTTAAACTTTTTTTTTCTTTTTTTGAGATGAAGTTTCACTCTGTCGTCCAGGCTGGAGTGCAGTGGCACAATCTCAGCTCACCGTAAGCTCTGCCTCCTGGGTTCATGCCATTCTCCTGCCTCAGCCTCCCGAGTAACTGGGACTACCGGCGCCCGCCACCATGCCTGGCTAATTTTTTATATTTTTAGTAGAGATGGGGTTTCACTGTGTTAGCCAGGATGGTCTTGATCTCCTGACCTCGTGATCCGCCCGCCTCAGCCTCCCAAAGTGCTGTGATTACAGGCATGAGCCACCACGCCCAGCCTAATTTTATTTTTTTAAGCCACAGGTCTTGCTATGTTACCCAAGCTGGTCTCGAACTCTGGGTTCAAGTGATCATCCTGCCTCAGCCTCCCAGCTGAATTACAGGCATGATGCCTACCTCTGAGACTGATTTTTTAAAAACAAGAATCCACTGTACAAAGGTTGACTAAGATTTTCACCATTATATTTTGAAGTCCTTTTTTTCTTTTTCTTTTTTTTCTTTTTTCTTTTCTTTTTGACACAGGTCTTGCTCTGTCACTCACGCTGGAGTGGGGAGGATTGCTCGAGCCTGGGAGGCAGAGGTTGCAGTGAGCATTCAAGCCTGGGCGACAAAGCAAGGCTCTGTCTCAAAAATAAATAAATAAAAACAAAATTGGGGCCAGGAGTGGTTGCTCACACCTATAATCCCAGCACTTTGGGGGGCCAAGGTGGGTGGATCACGAGGTCGAGATCAAGACCATCCTGGCCAACATGGTGAAACCCCGTTTCTACTAAAAATACCAAAAGTAGCTGGGCTTGGTGGCACGTGCCTGTAGTCCCAGCTACTCAGGAGGCTGAGGCAGGAGAATCGCTTGAACCTGGGAAACAGAGGTTGCAGTGAGCCAAGATCACACTACTGTACTCTACCCTGACGACAGAGCGAGACTCCATCTCAATAAATAAATAAATAAATAAATATAAAATAAAATAAAAATAAAGTTCAGAGTTGACAGCATGAAAATATGAAAGTATGTGTGATTACTAGTGGAATGAGTGCAGATAAAAGAGATAATTCAGAACATCCTTATGCCTGAGACACCCCTGAGAGGTGTGAAAAACAACAAAGAAGACCAAGAAAGGGTCCAAGAGAAGAAAATCAGGGTTTGGGGCTGCGCGCTATGGCTCACACCTGTAATCCCAGCACTTCGAGAGGCTGAGATGGGAGTCCAGGAGTTCAAGACCAGTCTGGTCAACATAGAGAGACGTCCCCATCTCTAAAATAAATACATAAATAGAAAAAAAAACCCAAGGGTTTGGGGTTCTACATGCCAAGGGAAAAAGTAAATTAAGGAGAGCATGATCAAGTAGGTCAAGTGCTACTAAGATGAGGACTGAGAACTTGACTATTGAATTTAGCAACATACAAGTTATTGGTAACCTTGATATATGAGCGGTTTCAGTGACATGGTGAGTGCAAAATGCTGACTGGAATCCGTTCAGGAAAGAATGGGAAGAGAGGAATTGGAGACGGTAAGTATAGAAAAGTCTTTCAAGGAGTGTTGCTGCTAATGGGAGGAAAAGAGGAGTGAAGAGGCTTACATTGGGAAGAATTATATAGCAGGTTTTCGCTAATAAGATTCAAGAGGGAATCTGACATTACATGAGAAAGGGGGAATGGCAGGCGAATGG
The DNA here is from genome assembly GCF_043159975.1 of Macaca nemestrina. Taxonomy (NCBI): domain Eukaryota; kingdom Metazoa; phylum Chordata; class Mammalia; order Primates; family Cercopithecidae; genus Macaca; species Macaca nemestrina. Next base: position 109,515,880 of record NC_092134.1, read on the forward strand.
GGAATTGTATACTGTGCACAGGTGAGGGACCGATTAGGAGAGGAACGTGGATAGGCAGGGAGAGAGAGAGTATATGGTCTCAAGTGGTAATAGGTGGCTTAGATATGGTTGTGTTGGCCGGGCGCGGTGGCTCACGCCTGTAATCCCAGCACTTTGGGAGGCTGAGGCGGGCGGATCACGAGGTCAGGAGATGGAGACCATCCTGGCTAACACGGTGAAACCCCGTCTCTACTAAAAATACAAAAAATTAGCCAGGCGTGGTGGCGAGCGCCTGTGGTCCCAGCTACTCCGAAGGCTGACGCAGGAGAGAATGGCGAACCCGGAAGGAGGAGCTTGCAGTGAGCTGAGATCGCGCCACTGCACCCCAGCCTGGGCGACAGAGTGAGACTCCTTCTCGGGGGGCGGGGGGGGGGTGGGGAAAGGTACGGTTGTGGGAGGCTGTGCCCTGCCAATTGCTTATATTTTATTAAAGTGGGAAGGAAGGTCATCTATTGGGATGGAGGATTGGGGATACAGTGGAGGTCTCAGGAGGAAGTAGTGATGACCTGGTAATGAATTTTAGGTGAAACCAATCTGCTCTGTTCAGCCACATGGGTACAAGTATGAAAACAGAACTCAGTAAACTGGGGATTTGGTTTTGCCAAGCAAGACAAAGCTAGACGTGGCGAAGGAAGTGAGTGAATGAGAGGGAGCGATCAGTGACTGAACATTGGATTTAAAATGGGTAAGGGTAGAAGAGAGGACATCAACAGCTGAGTGACAAATTATTAGCTTCTTTAAATCTGTTTTCTTTCTTTTTTGGAGGGGAGGGGTGGGGATAGAGTTTCACTCTTGTTGCCCAGGCTGGAGTGCAATAGTGCTATCTCAGCTCACTGCAACCTCCACCTCCCGGGTTCAAAAAATTCTCCTGCCTCAGCCTCCCAAATAGTTGGGATTACAGGTGTGCACCACCATGCCTGGCTAATTTTGTATTTTTGGTAGAGACGGGGTTTCACCATGTTGGTCAGGCTGTTTTTGAACTCCTGACCTCAAGTGATCCACCTGCCTCTGCCTCCCAAAGTGCTGGGATTACAGGCATGAGCCACCGTGCCCGGCCAAATCTGTTTTCTTATCTGAATCTTAGAATGTTATTGTGAGGCTTTTATGTGATAATGTAAATATAGTACTTAGCGCAGAACTAAGCACCGAATAAACATTCATTCAGTGCTTTCCATCAGAATCACCTGGGGAATTTTTGAACCGACTATTACTCAGAGGCCAATCCAGACAAATAAATAAAATTTTTTGAGGGGGACAGGGACGGGGACCAGGGAATGGCTCTAACTACTTTGCAGGTGATTCAAATGTGCAGTCAGGGCTGCACATTTTTGAATTAACAAAAATTATCTCTATTAACAATTATGAACTGAATACCTCATATGGGCCAGACAATGTATGATTGTCTCATTTAAGTCTCACAAGTCTTCAAGGTCCAAACATAAGTGGTAGAGCCAGGGATTTCTAGTCAATGGTCTCGGACACTAAGTCCTTCCCACTCTAAGCTTGGTACTCCAGTGATGGTTTGAGGAGCAGCAGCACCACTCAGGAGCTTGTCAGAACTGCATCGCAGGCCACTATGTCAGTCTGCAGTTTTCACAAGATCCCCAGGTGATTCATATGTACATTAGTTTGAGAAGCCTTGAATTATGCCACTCTGATGTAATGTGGACCCAAACCACATTTGGGTCCCTTGGTGAGCCAAGGGCAGTTTATTTTACAGAATCCTTCAGCTGATGCCAATTGCTTTAAAGCATCAATTTAAAAATTGTTGATTAGTTCTTTGTGTCCTAAAAAAGCTAATAGGCTTCTATGAAGGGTTATCCCTGGAAATGTTTTAGTTATGAAATCACGGTGAAAGTAATTAGGATTCCTCTTCAGGGCTTAAAAAGGCTGAAGTCAATTGAGTAGCTGTATGAAACTCGGAAGTGTTCCATGACATACTATTTGCATGGTGTTTCATAGTCACCAAGTGTGTTGGTTCTTGTAATGACCACAAGAATTTATAGTTGGGATTTAGGTAAATTGTCTAAGTCATATGACCAGTAAGAGCAGGACTAAGACTTTTTTTTTGAGACAGAGTCTTGCTCTGTCACCCAGGCTGGGGTGCAGTGGCGCCATCTCAGCTCCTGACCTCGTGATCCGCCTACCTCAGCCTCCCAAAGTGCTGGGATTACAGGTATGAGCCACTGCACCCGGCCTGAACAGTTCGAGTTCTTTTCGTGCTTGTTTCACTATACAGTTGACCCTTGAACAACAAAGGATTGAAGCACGGGTCCTTATATGTAGGCTTTGTTCAATAAATAGACCTCTGCATTGATGGGTTCCACATTTACAACCAAATGTGGATGAAACATGGTATTCCATCAGGATGCAAAACCTACCAATACAGAGGTTTGACTCAGGGACTTGAGTATGAGCAGGGACTTGAGCAGGGACTTGAGCAGGGACTCAGGGACTTGAGAGAGCTCAGGGACTGAGTATGAGCAGATTTGGGTACCTGTGGGTGGTCCTGGAACCAGTCTCCCACGGACACTGTGGGCCAACTGGGTAAGCCTTTAGAATGCAGGCAGATACCACAAACTATGGAGCAAAGCAATCGCTTCCTCGGGTATGGAGCAGCACTGTTTTGTCGGTTGTTGGAGATCCACACTTGGAGCTATAACAAACAGAAGCCACTGTTTCTACACTTGGAGAACTTTGAGTCTGTCCTAAGCTTTATTCTTGAAAGACTTACACGGGTTTTTTTTTTTTTTTTTTTTTTGGCAGAGGGTAGGTTGGAGGTAGGAGTATCAGTACCTTACTGGAGTAATTTTCCTGAGCAGACAACCGAAATCACTGTGAACAGAACATGAGTTGAAATAACATGTAAAGCTTTGGAATTAATTTAAGGATGTATTTATTTACAAGATACAAATGTTTAATATTTAATAGGAATTAAAGTGCTTAATTTTACAATGTTTCCAATTATCTGCTTTTATGACCAAATATACATATGTTACACAATATATACATTATCTGCAAGTATTTTACATTCACATAGCTAGAAAAGAAAAATTACTTGTGATACGTTTACACTTGAGTCAACTGTAGAATTCCAGAAACATACATTCTCAAACTTACAGTCCTAAGAATTCAAAAGAAAAATCCAGAAACACTTATTCTACTTTTTGAGTCAAAGTCTCACTCTGTCACCCAGGCTGGAGTGCAGTGGTGCAATCTCGGCTCACTGCAACCTCGGTCTCCCCGGTTCAAGCAATTCTCCTGCCTCAGCCTCCCGAGTAGCTGGGATTACAGGCATGTACCACCACACCTGGCTAATTTTTGTATTTTTAGTAGAGACAGGGTTTTGCCATGTTGGCCAGGCTGGTTTCGAACTCCTCAGCCTCCCAAAGTGCTGGGATTACAGGCGTGAGCCACCGCGCCTGGCCCAGATATGCTTATTTTATTTTTTTAGCAGAGACGGGGTTTCACCATGTTGGCCAGGCTGGTCTCGAACTCCTGACCTGAAGTGATCCATCCACCTCGACCTCCCAAGGGCTGGGATTACAGGCGTAAGCCACTATGCCTGGCCTCTGTTACTTTTAAATGTCAATTGTCACTCACAAAATGAAATGCTAGTTTGGTTAAAAAAAAAAAAAAAGTCTTATATACAGGTAGACATGACTGTTCTGCTAATGAAGAGAACCCCCCCAGTGATACATTCCAATATCCATATACTATGTAATATATAATGTGATTCTCTCACAATGGTCCCCACAGACTAGTTTCTTCTGAAACCTATATTTCACTATGTATTTGGTATTCATTTATTAAAATACGATATAAGATTTCTTGATTTATGTTTTCCACTAAAACTACCACAATGAATTTTAGGAAAAGGGGTTGATCATCATATAACTCCCAGTGACCCCAACAAGTTAAAACTATCTTGTAGAAGCCATGTGCTATTTCATGTCAAAACACAAGAAAAGATACTGCATTCTGCCAAATGCTTAGTCCAGAAAGCAGAAGACCATGATTGACTTCAGATTTTTTTTTTTTTTGCCTCAGTAAACAGTACAGAAAATGATCTGAGAATGAAATTATTTTGTAAAAGCCCAAAGGAGAAAAAGAGTAACAAGATATCATAGTCTAGCATCTACAGGCCAAGGTCAAAAACCTGGGTGCAATGGATCCCATCAGCATGTAATTACATAGATTTATATTTTATATCCCTTCTGCAGTTAAAATATTTCCTCTTATTTTAAAATACATTTCTGTGGTCTGGAGACCAGCAGTCTCTCCCCCACATCTCTCTTCATTCTTGCTTGTTTCTTATCTTATTCCTTTCTGCCCTTTCTGTAAAGAAAGCAAGTTATCTTCTCATGACTATGTGATTAAGGGGTATATATAAGGATGAATTATACATAAAGATCCATGTAATAATTTATGTTAAAATATTTAAGTTAAACAATTTCAATAGAAAAACTTCATTTCTATGGAAAGACAGAATTGGAAATCAACAGTGTTTTTACATATATACATACATGTATAAATTCACAGAAAGGGTTTTTAAGTTGACCTAGTGGTCTTTATGTATCATAGTCATTTTCTAAAGCTGAGAATCTATAGTAGATAATAGTATGAAAATAACAAGTAGTTTGATTCTAATAAAATTGGTAAGAATGAGGAAGCAACACGATCCACTACAGATGTCTATACAGTCCAAAGAACAGGAACTGGTTGGCCACAGTTCATATACTAATACATTCTTGGAGAATACAAAATTTAAGAATGAAAACATTAAGACATTCTTGCCTTTTAATTTTAGCTTATAAATACCATGTGCTTAATCTTAGACCCACTAACACAAATATCATATGATATAGGAAATCTTCATTAATCTACTTTGCATTATAGCAAAGATACCTGTAAAACCCAAGACACTTGTTCCCTAGAAGTTTACTTGCTCCGGTTGGTGCTTGCTACTCAGGATGTATCTAGTCCAGAAAGATCATCAGAAATGTATCACAGGCAATATGCTCAGATTAAGAACTTAAGGCTTTGAATAGAACCAGAAAACAAAAGCAACAACCCTGTTTCCAAAAGCAGGGACGAGGAAAAGTAAAACAGAATTGTGAACTCAAAAGAGTTTTTGATAAAAGTTTTTAGAAGGCATCAAAGAATCTTTAACAACCCTGCAGTACTACAAACTTTATCATTTTCTTTATACATTTATAACTAGAACAAGTGCTCTTAAAAAAAAAAATCCTAATGTGTATGTGTACATATATGGGGAAAGGGTACATTTAAAAGGTTAGTTTCTGTAAAAAGTTTAATAATTTTTTAAAAAATTGGGATAAGTCACCTAGTGAAGATAAGTACACAAACCTGATGTCAAATTAAACTTCATGGAAAACAAAATGTGCTTTTTCTATCCATTTACTTTGTTAAAGTAAAACTGTTCTTGATAGGTATTTAAAATCCAAGGAATGATGCCCCTTCCCATCTCCCTTCCTTATACTCTGCAATTTGAATTACCGTCTCACATCTAGAAAGTTAATATAATTCTCTATATTCTTGTGGCAAGAGGCCTTCATATTAAATTTTTGGTATAAAACCATACCCTGAAGAGTTTTATTGCTTGCATACATGATGACACTGTGATGCCATTATTACAAAAGTGGCTGGTGCTTTTTCTTATCAAGCCCCACTTAAAACCAAGATAAAAGTCTGCACTATATTTCATACTTAACATGCCAAATGGTAGGCTTTCAGCAAAAGCAAAATTTAAGCTTAAAATATTGAAATGTTTTGTGATGAACAGCAATTCTGTCAAGGAAGTACTTTGTAAAGTTTGGAGGAAGGGCACTTTAAAGAAAAGATGACTTGGAAAGCACCAAATGAGTGAAAATAAAGAATTAAGACCCACAGGGAACGTTGGTTTTAATGGGAAAGCAACCAATGATATTTTTAGGTTCAGTTTGTCATAACTGCTCAAGTATCTTGGAAAGGAAAAGGCATTGATTATTCTTATCATCAATCACACTTTGAGGTCTCTTGGTTGAATTGTTTAATAAATGGCTAACAGAATTCCTTTACCTTTCATTGAGTAAAAACATCAGTGATTCTTTAATAAGAGAGAAGCAGGTAAGGTTGTTTCACTGCTTCTCTTTGTGTTTAGCTGAAGAATGTGGGGTGGAAAGTGAATATGGTGACCAGATAACCGGAAATTCTCTTCTAGTATTACTGCTTCTCATTTAAAAAATTAAAGATAATAACTGTTAAAAGCATGATAATAAACATTATCTTTACATGAGTATTCTTTCAATGATCTAAGTTAAGTAACATTGATATTTATTGAGCCAAAACTTAAGTGTGTTCATGTTACTTCTGTTTTGGTAGGGAGAGTGTAGTCTTCTTGCTTTTGAAAATAGTTTTCAAAAATAATCTGACTCATAAATCTTCCCATTGGCCCATACATTACCACTGTTCTAGCCACACTTTAAAAAGTCCTCTTCCCCTGCTAATCATTCTATATTTCCATTGCTTCTCTTTTCTTGAGATTAAGAAAACCAAAGCATCGTCTATAGCTATAGTTTAATTTTCCAAAAAACCACTCTGAGTATATATCACACACATACCCCGTTGGCCATTAAAAAAGAGAAGCAATGTCAATTTTCTTCTAGTCTTTCCCTGATTTAATAGGGCCTAAGAAGACACTTTTATCTCTTTTTGGCTCCATGTATTTGGTTTAATGTTAATGATCATGGCTGATATTCCTTTTATGGAGGAAGGGAACCTAATTATGTCAGCAATAATTGGTTCACTTGCTCCTCTGGGGTGGAAAAAATAAGATATTTCATAAAGTAACAAGGCCTGAACAAATGTGTGGCAGTCTCAAATTCTATTCTACATCTAAGGTGTAATCCTTACATACTAAAGATAGTGGGGTCGTTCTTGTAGATTTCTAGCAGACTGGTACATTAAAAAGTGAGAATGCTTAGGGTATGACAATATAAAAAAAGGTTTAATTTGAGAAAGGGATTAAGTTAAATAGTAAACAGTGTGAGATTTTAATCACGAGTACAACAGAGTGAAGAGCAGCCTTCATGACAAGGAACCATGTGACCAGCTCCTGCCCCAAACATAGGTTATCACATGTGGATTTTGTTTCATTCGGACAAAGGAAAAGCCCCACACAGTTATCTTAAGTGCTCATTATATAGAGACCTCATTTAACCATGCTCAATCATCTTATGGAAAAGAAAAACATTACAATAAATGTGGTTTCCACATATCCTAGTTCTGTAAAAGGTCAGGTGTCTCATAAAGTTTGGGTTTTGGTGAAAATTTTTGTACATGCTGATGTTAACTACTGTAACAATTATAGGATTGTAAAAGGTAAAATAACCTGTACAACTTTGACTGTCCCAGTGACCAAAATGCACTTTAATCTTAGAATAATCAAGACTGAAGCATTAACTGAACCCTCATCTTATATTAATAGCACCTTCTAAGAGAGGCACTGTTTTAAATAGGCACAGAAACAAAAAATGGTACTTTAAAAGTATTGTTGGAATTCACAAATATATCCCATGCCACATAAATTACCGCTTATTATAAAAATATCGATACCCTCAAATGCCAATCAGCAAAACATAAATCACCAAAACATTTCTTCAGTTTAGAACATTGCTCAATTCCAAGATAAACCATGCTTTATATTTAAAAAATAAATTAGAGATGAATGTGAACCCAAAGCTAAAGAGAAAAGCATGTATAATATATATATATTCAATACTATATATACATAATTGCTATATACTTAAGATATTCTTAGGAGTATTTCTACAAAAACAAGTTATCTCTTCTTCATAAATCCAAAATCTGAACACAACAATTTGTCCTTTTGTTTTAAAAGAACAGACATCATTTATGCAGCTAAAGATTTATAAACTAAATTCAATAAGTTAATACAATAGCCTAAACTGTCCCTGTATTTTTCACCATGGATCTATTTTGGTAACATGGAGGTATATCTTTCAAACGGTTCCAGGTCCTACATGTGAAACAGAAGACATGAAAGGATTTCTTAAATCAAAGTGCTCATTCTAACCTGACAGTGACAGAATCAATTGATACCATTTCTTCAAGACAAAAAAGCACATATTCAAGGAATAGCTCAAAAAATGCTCCAGTTTTCACATTATTTCAAAACTTTATCGGTAGAATGACTCTGCACACTAATTTCACTAAGAGTACATAAACATAGGAAAACAGTCCTCAAAAGATGCATTTATGAGCCTATATTTTTCAACATAAAGTGCTAGCAGATGTGTAAGAAGAGCTGGGAATGTCTTGAGCTGTAAGTCTTGAGACCTCCACACCGTGGTTGGTCCTGAGGAGTTCAGCATTCTGATTTTTTCTTAGGTTCAGGATGATCATCCAAGGTAGCTGGATGCTCATTTGGACCATCTGGTGTCTCACCTGTGACAGCTAAAAGGATGACTTTCAGCCACTTCTGCTTCAGTTCCTCACTGTCTGCAGCAAAGCTGTGCACAGACTTAGACTGGGTCAGTTTGAAACTGTGTGGCAGGTCTGCACTCCTTGGCATTTCATCCACCACATAGCCCAGAAGGGGAATGGTGGCCTGGGCTCTGACGTCCTAAAACAAAAACATCGGACATTAAAAGCAGGAGATGTATTCGCTTGTTAAATGTGTCCCTTGCTCCTACTAAATCTCTCTTCCTACCACTGTTCCAAACAGACTTAAACAGGGAGTTCTCCATGGGCACAGAGGGCAATCCCATTGCGTAGTACAGAGCCTGAACGTGAGGCCACTGATAATGTTAGCTGAATGAAGGAGAGCTGACGCCCAAATCAGCTAGGACTCAGAGACACTCCACCCTCCTCTCTGTGAAAGAGCCCATTCAACTCTTCATTCAGTGAAAAGGGGAAGAAAACAATCACCATCATACTGTATTAAATCAGCAAACATTAACGATAATCTCATTACTAAAGGCAGTTTTATTTGGTGATTCATTCATTCCCTCATCAACTTATTTATGGACATAGAAAGCTTATAGGGCCGGGCGTGGTGGCTCACGCCTGTAATCCCAGCACTTTGGGAGGCCGAGGCGGGCGGATCACGAGGTCAGGAGATCGAGACCATCCTGGCTAACACGGTGAAACCCCGTCTCTACTAAAAAAAAAAATACAAAAAATTAGCCGGGCGAGGTGGCGGGCACCTGTAGTCCCAGCTACTCAGAGGCTGAGGCAGGAGAATGGCGTGAACCCGGGAGGCGGAGCTTGCAGTGAGCCGAGATCGCGCCACTGCACTCCAGCCTGGGTGACAAAGCGAGACTCCGTCTCAAAAAAAAAAAAAAAAAAGAAAGCTTATAGGAAAAGCAATAAAGGACAGTAAGCTATATAGCCTGTCATTTTCAGTCTATTTTCAAAATAAAATAATTTTACCAGCCCTTAATTTATAGACTGAAATACAATAGGTATATTTAAAATTTTTATATTTCAGAGTAAATGCATAACTGGTTTAAGTGTTGTACATTTGATTTTTCAAGCACAACACAATCATAGGACCTGGTGCTGCTCTCGTTAAAAGCTAAACCTGCATGTCATTGTCCCCATAGATTTATCTCAGATCCATATACATGGGGTTCTCAAAAAATTGTTACTGAATGATAATGCAAGATTGATTTTAAGTTCCCCTTCCTCTTAAACACCTTTTTCAGGTATCTAGCCATTGAGCAAAAAGAAAAAAATAAAATAAAAAAACAAAATCGGCTGGGCGCGGTGGCTCACGCCTTTATTCCCAGCACTTTGGGAGGCCCGGGGGGGGGGGTGGATCACCTGAGGTCAGGAGTTCGAGACCAGCCTGATCAACATAGTGAAACCTCATCTCTACTAAAAATATAAAAATTAGCCAGTTGCGGTGGTGGGTACATGTAATCCCAGCTACTCGGGAGGCTGAGGCAGGAGAATCGCTTGAACCTGGGAGGTGGAGGTTGCAGTGAGCCGAGATGGCGCCACTGCACTCCAGCCTGGGTGACATAAGCAAAATGCTATCACAAAGAAAACAACAACACAACAACAACAACAAAAAACAAAATTAAAGAGTCTTTTCTTAATGTTTCCTATCATTAAAAAGGCTTGTTTCTCCCATCTTACTTCCCCTCCTCCTCATGCTCATTCCTAATTCAACTCATCTTTTCTCAAACCCATTGAATGAGACAAGAAAGGGGACAGATGATCCATAGACTGAAGAAAACATAGGCTATAAAATGAATCAATCAGCTTAAACAACAAACTTGAACTTTACTCATTATTTTTCAATTTTAATGAAACAGTGAAACTGCCTGAACTCTTGTTCTACAGATTTTGAGTCCACTGTCCACTTGCTTCCCCTTGCCCCCAAGGGCATCTATCCCTTCAGACAGATGTGGTTTAGATACCTGGGGGGCACCATACATGTACAGCACAAGAGGGTCTTGCTTGGGGATCACACACCAAGCTTTCTGCCAAGGTTTTGACTTCTCCATATACTGAAGAAAGCTGCACACCACACTGTTTCCAGATACTTCTGCTGATTCAATCTAGAAAAATATAATGGAAAGAAAGAGAGAATGAATACACAACAAAGCAGATAGAGAAGTCGTTCAACTAAAAGGAAATATTCACAAAGTACAATGTGCTTATATAAAATGTCTCCCTGGACTGTCCAAAAGATTCATTTGCAATTATCGTTTAAACACTTTAACATGGAAAATATTTAAGCCAATTTTAGCTCTTTATATAACTAGACCTTGTATTTAAAGAGTTAAATGTTTATTGATTGCTTACTATGTAGGCACTTTTCTTAGCTCAATACATGTCTTATTTCATTTAATCCTCACACCAACACTGAGAAGTTAGTATTTTCATTTTTTCTGAGGCTCAGAGTTTAAACAGCTTTCCCAAGATCACACATTGGCATGCTAGGATTTGATTGATTGGCATGATTGTACGTTTTCTTATCTATTTATTTCTTATTTATTTATTGACGGAGTCTCACTCTGTTGCCCAGGGTGGAGTGCGGTGGCGTAATCTCAGCTCACCTCCCGGGTTCACGTCATTCTCCTGTCTCAGCCTCCCGAGTAGCTGGGACTACAGGCGCCCAACACCACACCTGGCTAATTTTTTGTATTTTTAATAGAGACGGGGTTTCACCGTGTTAGCCAGGATGGTCTCGATCTCCTGACCTCGTGATTTACCCGCCTTGGCCTCCCAAAGTGCTGGGATTACAGGCGTGAGCCACCGCGCCCGGCCAAGGCTCTTTTATTTATAAATTACCCAGTCTTGGGTATGTCTTTATAGCAGTGTGAGTACAGACTAATACATAGAGCCATTTAATTTTTCTGTTTTGCCTCCTAATATAAAAATTGTTGGCTAAAAGGCCGGATGCGGTGGCTCACACATGTAATCCCAGCACTTTGGGAGGCAGAGGCAGGCAGATCACTTGAGGCAGGAATTCAAGACTAGCCTGGTCAACACAGAAAAATCCTGTCTCCACTAAAAAAAAAAAAAAAAAAAAAAGGCCAGGTGTGGTGGCACATGCCTATAATCCCAGCTACTCAGGAGGCTGAGGCATAAGAATTGCTTGGACTGGGGAGGCAGAGGTTGCAGTGAGCTGAGATCGCACCACTGCACTACAGCCTGGGTGACAGAGTGAGACTCTGTCTAAAAATAAAAATGCTAAAAAAGGGAACAAAACCATTTAACTAAATGGTAGTTTTTATTATATGCCTTATGGAAACTGTTTGCTTCTATTTTCTATCTCTGAAACTCTTCAGGTAGTCCTACTCAGTGTTATCCATGCTGGTCTCCAGGTTAGCAAATGGTTTTGTTACCAGTTTCTGGTAAGCACACAAAGTAGGAGTAAGTGTTAAACTTTTATAACAATTTGAATTTGTGATGATACCCAAGTACACTATGGTGTATTTTACAAAAATATTGATCTGTGATAGTTCGGGGAAAAAAACTGATGCTTCATCATGGACTATTTATTTATTTATTTATTTATTTATTGAGATGGAGTTTCATTCTTGTTGCCCAGGCTGGAGTGTAATGGTTCAATCTTGGCTCACTGCAACCTCCGCCTCCCAGGTTCAAGTGATTCTCCTGCCTCAGCCTCCCAAGTAGCTGGGATTACAGGCACATGCCACCATGCCCAGGTAATTTTTGATTTTTAGTAGAATGGGGTTTCACCATGTTGGTCAGGCTGATATTGAACTCCTGACCTCAGGTGATCCACCTGTCTCAGCCTTGGTGCTAGGATTACAGGCATGAGCCACCACACCTGGCCACAGACAGTTTTTAAAGCAGCACTGGTTAGCAAAGGATAGCCCACAAGCCAAATCCAGCCCACTAGTTGTTTCTGTATGGCCCATGAGCCAGGGAAAGTTCTTTTACGCAACCACTTACAATTAATTTGATGATAGGGAACGCTAACTTCGGATTCCAATTAAGTGAAAGGTTATCCTCCCCCAAATAATTCCATTCTTATTAGTAGATCCTTATTATTATTATTATTATTATTATTATTATTTGAGACAGAGTCTCGCCCTGTCACCCAGGCTAGAGTACAATGGTGCGATCTCAGCTCACTGCAACCTCCATCTCCCAGGTTCAAGTGATTCTCCTGCCTCGGCCTCCTGAGTAGCTGGGATTACAGGCATGCGCCACTGCATGGGCTAATTTTTGTATTTTCAGTAAAGACAGCGTTTCACCATGTTGACCAGGCTGGTCTCCAACTCCTGACCTCGTGATCCACCTGCCTCAGCCTCCCAAAGTGCTGGGATTACAGGCATAAGCCACCGCATCCGGCTGATCCATATTATTAAAAAACCTAAATAAATATATTCTAATTTTAATTTTGTAAAAAAAAATTGTGGAAATTTGTTTTCTCTCTTCTTACAAATATGTATGTAATATCCCTGGTTTGGCCTCTTGGTCTGCAAAGACTAAAATATTTCCTCTCTGACCCTTTAAAGAAAAGTGTGTTGATCACTGTTCTAGAGCATATAACATACTAGCTGGTACAGAATCAGTCTCAAATATACATTTAAGTTAATGTGTGCATGTACATACTTATCTCCTATGTATGGACTTCATACTATATATTTATTTCATTATATGAGTTGACCTAATAAGTAATTGATTAATTTTTGCTCAAGTATAAGGTTCTCTAAAAAACTAGCTAGGGATTTTTCAGAGATACAGCCTGAAGCTGACCCTAAACCAATTTCCCTGACTCATTATATTGTGCCAGTCTCATCAGTTGTTCCTATTCAATCTTGAGGCTGTGTTCCTGATGTCCAATGAAGCATGCCTTTCCATCCTTACTGCCTGAGAAAGCCCCGGTTTGGTAGGCCATACAAGTAACATCTATACCCTAGAAGAATGACTTTAGTGTGTAGGCTTACACTTAGCCTCAAATGGACCTTGAAGTTTGCCATCCTTTTTCAATTAACAGAAGTGTCCTTTGTACACTTATAAGTGTATAGGTATACTTGTACGCATGCACAATGTAAATGCTCAATAAATACTGATTCCTTAGAGATTCTTTTTTTTTTTTTTTTTGAGAAGGAGTCTCACTCTGTCGCCAGGCTGGAGTGCAGTGGTGCGATCTTGGCTCACTGCAACCTCTGCCTCCTGGGTTCAAGCGATTCTCCTGCCTCAGCTTCCCAGGTAGCTGGGACTACAGGTGTGCGCCACCACACCCAGTTAATTTTTGTATTTTTAGCAGAGACGGGTTTTCACCATTTGGCCAGGATGGTCTCGATCTCTTGACCTTGTGATCTACCCGCCTCGGCTTCCCAAAGTGCTGGGATTACAAGCTTGAGCCACTGCGCCCAGCCTCTTTAGAAATTCTTAAATCAAGTAGGTCTATGATTTTAGATACATAGCATTTTGATCCCGAGCCTATTCTTCTATAGACTTTCCAGGCTACCTTGAACTTACTGCCACAAAGGCCTTATTATATAACCTATCCCTTACACTGTTAATATTTCTAGATGTAAAACTCATTTCAGATAAGCTGCATTATAGTTCTCAGGCATGGAGGGGTCTGAATTTTTTCTAGAACATGAGTCAAATTAACTTGGGAAACATTTCAGTAATATTTCAATGCAGTTATCAGATTACCATCACTGGCAATTAAATGACTATAATAAACTAGATTTTTTACTATAATAAGTTGCAAGAGTCTGTCAGGTAATAGCACTTTTATCTAAAGTGGTTTGTAAAGCCAATATGATGAAATTGAGAGTAAAAGCTTTCCTTTATAGAAAATATACTACAATAATTTGGGTATCAGAAGAGATGCCAATTAATACTGAAATATTTGGCTATAGCTACTGCCATGAAATCAATGTATTTCATTCTGAAATGCATGTTGATTTAAATAGCGGCTCCCCTTTTCTATGCATCCAAGCAGAATCCCAAAAGTCAGCAAAATAGAACAAAATCTTGCTCATTACACAAACTGTTAAACACTCAAAGAAATAACAAAAAGATATTATTTGTATTCCTCATAGGTAAGAGGATTCTGTTTCTTCTATAAAAATCTAGGCTGGGTGCGTTGGTTCATGCCTGTAATCCTAGCACTTTGGGAGGCCAAGGTGGGCAGAACCCTGAGGTCAGGAGTTTGAGACTAGCTGGCCAACATAGGGAAACCCCATCTCTACTAAAAATACAAAAATTAGCCCGGCACGGTGGTGTGGGCCTGTAATCCCAGCTACTTGAGAGGCTGAGGTTGCAGTGAGCTGAGATCGCACCACTGCACTCCAGCCTGGGCGACAGAGCAAAAAAAAAAAAAAAAATCTAAAAGATACCCAATATTTAATATTTCTTACCTCTAAAATTCCTTTTCTTTTCTTTTCTTCACTGTCTGTGAATCCACTTATGATTTGATAACAGTCTTTACAAACTTTGCTCAATTTACCACCATCATATTCAAGTTGAGCTTTGTAGTCGGAGCATTTCCAACAAACCACCTTAAATTTAAAAGAAAAATGAACAGTAATCATATTTAAAGGATACGATTTAAGCAGTAATCAGTTATAGGCAATAATAAATGAGAAAATGTTAAGCATAGAAGGCAGATTTTTGTTAGAAAAAGAACATCCCTCTAAAACACTAGAAGTACGTACAATGGTGTTTCAACCCTGTTTGTGACGAGCTCTGCTCACTCATCCTTCTTCTCCTGGCCTCTAAAGGCAGAAGTCACTCAAAGGCTTAGTCTAGATCTTGACTCTTCATACTTCTGGATGTTCATCAATATCCTTTCCAAACTGCTCACGACCTTCCCTGGTCTCTCTTACCCCACCTCACACCCTCCTCCCAACCCAGTCCCCTCTCACAGTCCTCTCTATTGCAGGAAATGGGGCAGTCATACAACTGGTCCTGTGTCAGACACACAGGAGTCATCCCCAAAATCTCTTTCGATCTTACTCAAGGATTTTCCATTTTACAAAGTCCTGCTGATTTTACTTCCTAAATATTTCTTCGATCTATTTTTCCACAACTTCCTTATAAGAACCCAAGTCCATGGCTACTTTTCTACTTGTGACTGGTCCTTGTAGCATTCTTACTGGTTTACAGGCCTCCACTCTTACGCCTCCTCCAAGCTATAATATCTTCCAAACAGTGGAAAATGCTAATCTGGCTGGGTGTGGTGGCTCACACCTGTAATCTCAGCACTTTGGGAAGCTGAGAAGGGCAGATCGCCTGAGTCCAGGAGTTCCAGACCAGCCTAGGTGGAGACAGTGCTAGTGCACTCCAGCCTGGGTGACAAAGCAAGACCCTGTCTCAAAAAAAAAAAAAAAAAAAAAAAGCTACTCTGATTTATTCCTCCTCTATTAAAAATCCTTCAGTTTTTCCTTTGCTCTTGGCTAAAGAACCAACTCTTAATCAGGGCCTACAAAGTCCTGCATAATTTGCCCTCTTTCTGGACTCTGTGTCTTCAGTGACACTGGTTTCTTACAGTTTCCAAAGGCCATGCTCACTGCCTCTCTCCTCTCTGCTTCACTAAGTTAACTTGTGCTCACCCTTCAGATGTTGGCTCAAATTCCAGTTCCTCAAGGAGGACTCTTCCAAATCCCAGACAGTGCTCCCTGCATTTTCTTTCATAGCACTGATTATAGTTTTTAATTATATTCTTGCATTATTATTTGATTGTTTTATCTCCCTTACAGGGCTCTAAGCTCCAGGATAGACTGTCTTTGAGTATTCTGCTCACCAGACACACAATAAACATTTACAGAATATCAATGAATGAATGACTATGATGCCAATGTGCATGATTTCTTAGTGATAATCTTTTACTATTATAGAATAATTGTTTAAAATCTTCTAGTTTAACAAATTATCTTCTTGCTTATAGAAGTATATTTTCCCCTCAATTTATAGTAGACAAATTGTATTAAAGAAAATATATTAGTCAAATTTTTGGTGTAGGTTTACAGCATTTAAAATTCATGATAAAAATGGTCTACTGTTTGCTCATAATTACAATGGAATTACTCTGGGATTTAGAATTAGACATACCTGTATCTGCAAACACATACCATCCCTTTTGTTTGTTTTCAAACCATAGCACAGTATTTTGACAATGCACATGCAAACACATTTTTTGTTTGCTTACTGAAGGCAAGTAGGCCAAAACCAAAAATAATTTCAGGCAAACTCAAGGATAGATTTTTAAAAGTCTTACCCTGATTTAAAAAAAAAAAAAAAAAAAAAGCTATTTGGGCCAGGCATGGTGGCTCATGCTTGTAATCCCAGCACTTTGGGAGGCCAAGGCAGGCAGATCACGACGTCAGGAGTTCGAGACTAGCCTGGCTAGCATGGTGAAACCCCGTCTCTACTAAAAATACAAAAAATTAGCCAGGCATGGTGAAGCCCGCCTGTAGTTACTCGGGAGGCTGAGGCAGGAGAACTGTTTGAACCCAGCAGGCAGAGGTTGCAGTGAGCTGAGATCGCGCCACTGCACTCCAGCCTGGGTGACAGAGCGAGAGTCCGTCTCAAAAAAAAAGCTGTTTGCTCTCAATTTAATTTTGCAAAAGTACTGTAGTGAGTCAAAAGTAAGTCTGAGGAAAATAGGAAGAATAACTAAAACAACTATCAATAAGAACTGCTGCACTTAAGCACACAATATATTCGCTCATAACACTGTGAACACCTACTGTTCTCTGTCTCCCATTCCTTTTAGGAGAAGGGCTATGATCTTTAACTTGGTGCACAAGGCCCTCCAAAAATTGCCACTGCATCTCTCCAGCTTCATTCCATGGTTTGTTCCTCACTTTTTCCATATGAAAGTCAGCTCAATGGCTGACCAAATCATGATCAAATTATGTTAACATGTAGCATCATTGCATTTAAATACTAGCAATATAGTTATTAACTTACAAGCAGAAACATATTTTTGGATAAGGAACCTGAAATTCCATAAACAAGAGGGGAATTTATAAAGTGTCAAAGAAACACAAAAACCAGAAAAATTACAAGTTTTTATAGAAGTTTATATAACTTTTCATTTTTTATTTTTTTGAGATGGGGTCAAGACCTGGGGTCTGTCACCCAGGCTGAAGCGCAGTGGTGTGTCTTGGCTCACTGCAGCCTTGACCTCAAGAGCTCAAGCAATTCTCCCACCTCAGCCTCCTGAGTAGCTGGGACTACAGGCGTGTGCCACCACACCAGGCTAATTTTTTTTTTTTTTTTTTTTTTGAGATGTAGTCTTACTCTGTCGCCAGGCTGGAGTACAGTGGCGTGATCTTGGGTCACTGCAATCTCCACCTCCTGGGTTCAAGCCATTCTCCTGCCTCATCCTCCTGAGTAGCTGGGATTACAGGCACACGCCACCACACCCAGTTAATTTTTGTATTTTCAGTAGAGATGGGGTTTCACCATGTTGGGCAGGATGGTCTTGATCTCCTGACCTTGTGATCCACCTGCCTCAACCTCCCTCCCAAAGTGCTGGGATTATAGGTATGAGCTACCATGCCCAGCTGAAGTTTATATAACTTTAGGATATAAAAAGACTATGTAAACAGTCATAATGAAATACATAACCACGATTAAATATGTTTTTGACTCTTGCTGCTGTCAGTATGACAGACTAGATAGATACTCTGAGAAGAGTTTTACTATAATACAACTGGATCCTGGACAAAATTCAGCAAATAATTGTAATGCTTTACTTCTTTACATTAAAGTAAGAGAACTTTCCAAGGCCCCCAAACCCAATGAACAAACAAAACAACACACATACAATAAGCTGAAATTGTAATGGTGAATGAATGGAGCAAACAAAGCTCGGGTTGGACAGTCCTGGGATTAGGAGACAGTCCATGGGGCCTGGAGGACAAGGGTCTGAGACTTGGTCATTACGACAAAACTTATGAAAGGAAGATGATGAAGTATCAACCAAATACGAGCTCACAATGAGAAGAGACTAATTACAGCAGAAAGCAAGTCTCCAGGAACTAGAATTTAGTAGAAACAACAGATTTGGAACCCTTGAAATGTCTTCGGCTACTGGCATTATTAGACACAAATTTGAAAATTACATAAGAAATGTTTGGAAACATCAAGTGGCAAACAACAAAAACTATCAGAAATGGTCAGGTAGATTTGGAAGGAAAAAACTTTTGGACATAATTAAAATTAAAAATGAACAAAACAGCAGATTTGCTACAACTGGAGAGTAAATGAACAAAACAGGAAATAGAGATGAATAAAATGCTATATAGAGAGACACAGAGATAGAAAACAGGAGAGACATAGAAGATGGAATGCGGTAATGTTATATATATCTGAACTGAATTCCACAGGAAGAAAGTAAGAAAAAAGAAAAACAAATAACCGAAATAACATAACTTTTCTAAGAGTCCATTTCTGAATTATATAATGGAGAAAATACAACCTTCCTCACAGGGGAATTGAGAAACCATAAGCAACAGTATACACAACACACTTCAAACAATGCCTGGCACTGGTACATCATAAATAGTAACTGCTATTGTTTTTATTTCTGCTCCTCTCCCCTTCATTTCAACTTGCTTCATTTTTCTATTTCTTATGTCAATAGCACACTGCCATTTATCCAGTCACCCAAATCTTTTTTTTTTTTTTTTTTTTTTTTTTGAGACAGAGTCTCGCTCTGTCGCCCAGGCTGGAGTGCAGTGGCGCAATCTCGGCTCACTGCAAGCTCCGCCTCCTGGGTTCATGCCATTCTCCTGCCTCAGCCTCCTGAGTAGCTGGGACTACAGGCGCCCGCCACCGCGCCCGGCTAATTTTTTGTATTTTTAGTAGAAACGGGGTTTCACCGTGGTCTCGATCTCCTGACCTTGTGATCCGCCCGCCTCGGCCTCCCAAAGTGCTGGGATTACAGGCGTGAGCCACCGCGCCCGGCCAGTCACCCAAATCTTAACATTAAAGTCATTCCTGACTACTTACTCCCTGTCTTTCTCAGCTCTTTCTTCATTGAACCAATTCCCTTTAAAGTGTGATCAAATCTAAGCATCTTACCATGGCATCTCTGGCTGTCAATGACCTGATTCTTACCTACACCATTCCAGCCTCAGTTTTCTGCCAGTCTTGCAGTGCTTACTCCAATATCAAGCAGCTTGTGTCCTCCAATACATAACATGTGTATCTTCAGGGTGAAGCATGGTTCTTTAGATTATCAGGAAGCACCATCCTTTAGGCTGCCATGCCACCAAGGGAAACATTTGGGATCACAGCAATAGGTCTGGGTGCCTACCCTTATCTCAAACACCAGTAGAATTCACTCCATGTCATGCCCCACTTTCCTGTTTATCTCATATCCCAGGAAAACGCCCAGCTCTCTGGTTATTTTCTCAGCCTCATCCCCAAACATATTGCTCTGTACATAATTTTTTTTTTGAGACGGAGTCTCGCTCTGTACCCCAGGCTGGAGTGCGGTGGCGCAATCTTGGCTCATGGCAACCTCCGCCTCCCGGGTTCAAGCGGTTCTCCTGCCTCAGCCTCCTGAGTAGCTGGAATTACAGGCATGCACCACCACGCCCAGCTAATTTTGTATTTTTAGTAGAGACGGGATTTCTCCACGTTGGTCAGGCTGGTCTCGAACTCCCAGCCTCAGGAGATCCGCCCGTCTCAGCCTCCCAAAGTGCTGGGATTATAAGGGTGAGCCACCGCGCCCGACCTCTGTACATAATTTAATCTAGTTCAGTCCCCATCTCCCACTTTCCCCTCCATTGGGCCCTCTGGACCTTTCACTCTAGAATCAAACTCTTCCATATCCTCAGGCTCTTTTCTCTAGTGGCGGCTTTTTTTTTTTTTTTTTGAGACGGAGTCTCGCTCTGTCGCCCAGGCTGGAGTGCAGTGGCCGGATCTCGGCTCACTGCAAGCTCCGCCTCCTGGGTTCACGCCATTCTCCTGCCTCAGCCTCCGGAGCAGCTGGGACTACAGGCGCCCGCCACCTCGCCCAGCTAGTTTTTTTTTGTATTTTTTAGTAGAGACGGGGTTGCACCGTGTTAGCCAGGATGGTCTCGATCTCCTGACCTCCTGATCCGCCCGTCTCGGCCTCCCAAAGTGCTGGGATTACAGGCTTGAGCCACCGCGCCCGGCCCTTTTTTTTTTTTTTTTCACTTCACCTTCTGTCACCTCTGAGACCTCAGGGCTGAGAACTGAGGCATGTATTCCCTGACTCTTCTTGCCTTCAAAAACCCCTGGCAGCTCTGAGGCCCATCATCATCTGGCTCTACCCATCTCTCCTACTGAGTTAGCATCTCCTCATCATCTGCCCCACACCCACTCACTCAGGAATTTCTCACTAACAGATCATAGTTCTCTGCTCTACCACAATGTCTGTGGACTTCAACATTCACATGACAAGCCCAGCTCTACTGCCTTGTATCTCTGCTGCCAGCGCAGTGCAGTCTACCTTCTCTGTCCAATCTCATGGTCACCCCCGGGACTGTCACCACCAGAGGGTGAACCATATCTGGCATGCCAGGTTCACATATCCCATTTTTTTTTTTTACCAACATCTCTCTTATTTCTAATTCATTGGCCCCAAGATGTCCGCTACCATACATCTCTGAACTTACCGAAATTATTCTGTCCACAGACCCCACCACTTTCTCATTAACCATCAGCCTGTTTCCCAGCTTTCCTGCTCTTTTTATCCAATTGAGACTTCTCTTATTCATTATTAACTCTCTGATGCAAATACTTCCCTTCTCTTCCAGTGTTTTTCTCATTGTACTTACTCTGGATAAATCCTGCTATCTGCCTTCGCTGGCCTGAGTTGCTGTATCTTGTTAGAGAAAAATCACTGCCATTAAACTGACTAGTGTCCCTTTAAATTTATAACTGTAAATTTCTAACAGGTGCCCAAGTCCAACTTTGTTTCTCTACTAGGCTCACCTTTCTCTACCCAGAGAAAATTTTCACACTTAGTCCTCTTTCTTGAATCTCCCCATCTCTTCCTCCTTCCCCTTCACTTTCAACTGATGACTCTACTTCATTCTTCAGTGAACGTACAGATATTGCACCTAAATGGAGCCAGGTGCGGTGGCTCATGCCTGTAATCCCAGCACTTTGGGAGGCCGAGGTGGGCAGATCATGAAGTCAGGAGTTCGAGACCAGCCTGGCCAACATGGTGAAACATCTGTACTAAAGATACAAAAAATTAGCTAGACATGGTGGTGCACGCCCGTAATCCCAGCTACTTGGGAGGCTGAGGCAGGATAATCACTTGAACCTGGGAGGCGGAGGTTGCAGTGAGCCGAGATCACACCATTGCACTCCAACTCGGGCAAAAGGGCGAGACTCTGTCTCAAAAAAAAAAATGTATTTAGCCAGGCGTGGTGGCTCACGCCTGTAACCCAGTACTTTGGGAGGCCGAGGTAGGCGGATCACCTGAGGTCGGGAGTTCAAGACCAGCCTGACCAACATGGAGAAACCCCATCCCTACTAAAAATACAAAAATTAGCCAGGTGTGGTGGCGCATGCCTGTAATCCTAGTTACTAGGGAAGCTGAGGCAGGAGAATTGCTTGAACCCGGGAGGCGGAGGTTGTGGTGAACCGAGATCACGTCATCGCACTCCAGCCTGGGCAACAAGAGTGAAACTCGTCTCAAAAAAAAAAAACAAAAAAAAACACAAATAAACACATATTGCACCTAAACTCCCTCATTTCTCACCACCAGAGCAACAAAAACGGCAACTCACCCACATTTGTACCCATCTTTTTCTTTTTCCCTTCTGATATAATGGAGGAAGTTTTCCTCTCCCCATCAAAGCCAGCACATCTACTTGTACTGTGGGTTCCATCTATTCTTGTTTCTCACACACATCCTTTGGCCATTATTTATCTAACATTCCTCCTCTTACTCATCATGCTCCAGCCTCATGACCTTTGGCAGTCTCATGAATAGACCAAGTTCCTTCCTAGCTCAGGGGCTTTGCATATAGACTTTCACTGTCTGAAGTTTCTCCCTGTCTCTATTGATTATCGGCTCTTTCTCAACGCCCCCCCCCCTTTTTTTCCTTTCTTTTCTGAGACAGAGTTTTACTCTTGCTGCCCAGGCTGGAGTGCAATGGCACGATCTCAGCTCACTGCAACCTCCGCCTTCTGGGTTCAAGTGATTCCCCTACCTCAGCCTCCCAAGTAGCTGGGATTACAGGCACGTGCTGCCATGCCTGGCTAATTTTGTATTTTCAGTAAAGATGGGATTTCACCATGTTGGTCAGGCTGGTCTCAAACTTCTGACCTCAGGTGATCTGCCTGCCTTGGCCTCCCAAAGTGCTGGGATTATAGGCGTGAGCCACTGCACCCAGCCCCTTTCTCAGTCTTTTAAGCATCATCTTAAATACCAACCCCTCAGATAGGTCTCTTTTTCTAACCAAAATTGGTTCCAAATCTTCCTCTGTTACTAATACTGTCCGTTTTTAACTTCTCAATTGTTTTATTTCATCTATAGTAATTTGAAATTCTTATTTGTCTGTCTTCTCCATTACAATGTAAGCTCTGTAAAGCCAGGGAACCTTTTGTCTAACGTTTTTTTCTCCGGGGCTCAGCACAGTTCTCTGCACATAGTTGGCAGCAAAATAAATTTATTAAGTGATTTGTTGAAAGTCGTTTTTGTGTGTGTCCCAAGTTGATGACTTTATATCACTTATATGGTTACTAGCAACCTTAATGATCAAGAAATCTCACTTACATATCCACATGCTCGACAATGATGCCTCCTCCGTGTCAGTGCATTGAAAGGCTCTTTACATTTCATACACATTGTCACTTCATTATCTCGGATCCATCTTGGGGCTCTTTTCCCTAGCTCAGCAGTCTAAAAAGGGAAGAAAGATTCAATTTTAATAGAAAAAAACTATAATTCCCTTTTATTATTATTTTTTGAAAGAACTTTAACTATATTGCTCAAACCATGTTCTGAAACTCAAGAACAAGGCCGGGTGCAGTGGCTCACGCCTATAATCCCAGCACTCTGGGAGGCTGAGGTGGGCAGATCATCTGAAGTCAGTAGTTCGAGACCAGTCTGGCCAACGTGGTGAAACCCTCTCTCTACTAAAAATACAAAAATTAGCTCGGCATGGTGGCATGCACCTATAATCCCAGCTACTCGGGAGGCTGAGGCAGGAAAATTGCTTGAACCCAGGAGGCGGAGGTTGCAGTGAGCCAAGATTGCGCCACTGCAATAGCCTGGGTGACAGAGCAAGACTCTGTTTCAAAAAAAAAAAAAAAAAAAAAAAAGAATAAAAAAAATTCAAAGAAGTTCAAGTAGAATGAAAAGTCACTCACTATTGTGTTCATCTAAGAAAGAATGAGATTCTGTCTAACCAGCCAGTTCTGACATTGTAAAGGGAAAAGGCTGGAGAACAAAATGATTAGACAGATCTTCTGCACCTGCAAAGATATGAAAGAGCTTGAAGTTAAGAATTTAATTCAACTCACAGAAACCTCTGAGTGAATGTCATTATCCTTTGCAATTGCATTTCTGAAGGTTTCATGCCTTTGATGAAAAGCATCGATGGTTTCTTGAAGGGCCTAAAGTATAAGTAAAATTCAAAGCACACATTAAAGTTTCTCATATAAACCAACGAATATACTTTATCAAACAAATATCTATGATAGGAATCATTTTGAAAATTAAGTGAACCTGTTCTGATGACTGCATATTAAAACACACACAATATATGCACATTTGTATACACATAGATGTTACTAAAAAACAAAAGTGAAAATAAGCTGGGTGCGGTGGCTCACACCTGTAATCCCAGCACTTTGGGAGACTGAAGCAGGCAGATCGCTTGAGCTCAGGGGTTTGAGACCAGCCTGGGCAACATGGCGAAACCTCATCTCTACGAAATACAAAAAAAATTAACCAGGCATGGTGGTGCACGCCTATAGTCCCAGCTACGTGAGAGGCTGAGATGCAAGAATTGCTTGAGCCCAGGCACAGGCTGCAGTGAGACATGACGCACCACTGCACTCCACACTGGGTGAGAGTGAGACTCTGTCTCAAAAAAAAGAAAGAAAAGGAAATAGAAATGAGGCGTACCTTGATCCACTCTTCTTTGTCTTGCGCAGAACTAAAACAAAACAAAATTAAAGTGAATGTAAAGAACATTAATGCTTCACAGCCAGTGAATAAAACTATGCTTTCATGTTGTTCCAACTTTCTGGAAAATTCAGGGATGTTACGGAAGGAATTAAAATAAAAATTAATCTCTGGCAATTAAACAAATAAAAATCTTAAAAACAGGTTCAGACTATTCACTGACTTTGGTACACATCAAATTTGATGGGGCTAGTTAGGTTTAGCTTCCATTAATATACTGTCCAGACATGAAGTCTAATCACCATCATCCGGTTAGATATATCAGGTGACTGTATATATAGCATTACACTGAATATACAACAGCTAATCTTCCAGTTTTCTAAAACACATGAAGGCTACTAAAGGCTACTAATCACAGCCCATCTTAGAAGAGATAGTAATTATCTTTGAGAATCTAAAATATCTCTGTAAAGCCTTAGGGAGCTATTTAACATTTCCTTTGATAAACAATTTAATTTTATTTTCCAGTTCTTAGAAGGCTTTAGGCAATACCAAACCTAACCCCTTTTAGATAAAGAAAAGCATATAAAAATTTTAAATGCCTATAGGAAGGAGGTGTTACAGATTAAGAGACCCCAGTGTTTAGTAATTATCCTTAGAAAACAAATTTCCTTGACTGTCGTCAGGTTCCCTTTTTCCCTATAAGGCAAACGTTATTTCCTCTTTCTTGCAGGTCGCTTATGTTGCTGGCTGCTATCACAGACCGCATTTGAAAAATCCTCCGTAGTGGAGTCTGAACTGGGTAAGATCTCCAAATTGAAAAATTCTGAAGAGGATGAAAGAGTGTGCTCTATCTGTTTGTATGTGCTTGGTAGAGGGGCTAAGTTTGAATTCTAGCCTGAAGGTCACCTGCCTGCCCACAGGTATGAAATATGCATGAGGCTAGCTGAAGGATTGTTTCTGTGTCACAATCTATCTTTCCAGCAAATTGATTATTGAACACCATGATGTGCCAGGAATGCTGCTGGAATCTGTGTCCACCAAGTGGAAGCTTCTGCTCATTGTTCACCTGGGGGCTTCAATCTTGCTTCTCAAAAAAAAAAAAAAAAAAAAATTAAAAATTAAAAAACTCTCCCTATTGCTCTGCCTTGCCACCACAGCTCTGTTGCCCTGGAAGCACAGTTATTTGCTAGCTGCTTTTAGCCTTTCAAATGCAGAGACACCCAACAAGTCTTTATAGCTTTTCATTTTAGTTTTTAGTTATGGTAGATTGTTTTCCCCCTTATATTTTTATTTCCACTTAGCCATAGAAAACCATAATGGTATTCTATATATAAAACAGAATACTTTTTATCTTTTTGAAAGTAGAAGAAGCAGCACAAAAGTACTTCAGTCTTGAGGCTGACTCACACCTTAGCAAGAAAAGTGGGGTCCTTTTTTCCCAGTTAGCTTCAGAATCAAATACTCTTTCAGTATCTCCAAATATATACCCAAGTTTTGATTCCACATAATTCCTATGGCACTCTGACTTTCTTGGAACTTCAGTGTTTGTCCCATTCTTAACAGAGCATGATAGGCTGGGTGCAGTGGCTTAGGCCTGTAATCCCAGCACTTTGGGAGGCTAAGGTGGGCAGATCACCTGAGGTCAGGAGTTTGAGCCCAGCCTGGCCAACATGGTGAAACTCTGTCTCCACTAAAAAAAAAAAATTAGCTGGGTGTGGCGTCATGTGCCCATAATCCTGGCTACTCTGGGAGGCTGAGGCAGAGGAATTGCTTGAACCTGGGAGGAGGAGGTTGCAGTGAGCTAAGATTGCACCATTGCACTCCAGCCTGGGTGACAAGAGTAAAACTCAGCCTCAGAAAAAAAAAAAAAAAGAGCATGATAGATCATACTGAAAATAATCACTTAATTCAGATGTTCAATATCACCATATAAGCACAAATATAACTAAAGCAATGAGATTAGGTAAATAAAAATTTTTTGACAGAATAACCATGTTTCCAATAAGAAATGGAAGGTATCCAGTACTGTGTGTTGGAATGTTATAAAGTGATGACTGCCTGTACTTAAGAAAATTCCTCACCAATTAGCCCCATCTTGATGAGAAAATAGCCCAACTGGCTAAAGGAGGACTGAAAGTATCCATTCAGGCAAACTAAGAAACCTTAGAAATATCTCCCCTGTAGTTACACACATCTCTTGGGTTTGCAGATTGGAAGTGTGCTGAAATTTCAGAGTCAGCAATGCCTTCATTCTTTCTGCAATGAAAACTATGATGATCAGAACTCTTGATGAGGCTGGGTGCGGTGGCTCACGCCTATAATTCCAGTACTTTGGAAGGCCAAGGTGGGTGGACCACCTGAGGTCAGTTCGAGACTAGCCCGGCCAAAATGGCGAAACCCCATCTATACTAAAAATACAAAAGTTAGTAGGGCTTGGTGGCAGGCACCTATAGTCCCAGCTACTTGGGAGGCTGAGGCATGAGAATCACTTGAACCCAGGGTATGGAGGTTGCAGTGAGCCAAGATCATGCCACTGCACTCTAGCCTGGGCAACAGAGCGAGACTCTGTCTCAAAAAAAAACAAAAAAACAACAAAAAAAGAACTATTGATAGTGTTCCTTGTTGCCAGGGCCATTAGCTCAGTAAATCAACCACTGAGTGAGGACTCAGTCAAGAGCCTTCAGCAGAGCATCATATATTCTGCCCTTGGGTTTGAGGGGCTAGGGCCCGAACCCACCATGAGGTAGGGAAACAATGACACTCAAAGGCAAGTTTCAAATGCTACCTGCTCCCTGAGGAAAAGGAAGTTCAGTACATATTCTCTGTGGCAAATCAAAGAACGGGCTGTTTCTTCAAACTTTCCCAGCCTGCCCACATTCCAAAACTGTAAATTCACCAATTCTTGGACTCCCTGGGTACAGATACCTGTTAAAATGATTTATTCTCTTTTAAAATCTGAAATTTCAGCTTTTAAGCAGTTACTAAGTACGAATATTCAGGGTAAATTCCTCTGAGCAGCCAGAAGCATAAGCTAATGGTGGAAAGGACCAGAAGAATATTCTGAGTCTTCATGGATTCTGGGATATTGACACCACTAGAGCTAGGATTGGTTCTTCACCCTCTGCTCTGTGACCCCCTGAAGCATCTAAATTTTTACCAGGCCATGCATTAGAACAATAAATGGATGACTTATTATTATTTTTTGAGACAGAGTCTCACTCTGTTGTCCAGGCTGGAGTGCAGTAATGGGATCATGCCTGGCTAATTTTTGTAGTTTTAGCAAAGACGGGGTTTTGCCATGTTGGCCAGGCTGGTCTAGAACTCCCGATCTCAAGTGATCCCCCCACCTCAGCCTCCCAAAGTGTTGGGATTACAGGTGTGAGCCACCGAGCCCAGCTTGGAAGACTGTTTTCTAAAGCAGGTATTTCAAAACCTGACAGCACTCTGTATTCCAGAGGTTCATGCATGAGGTAGCTCTGATCAACTGCAGTGGTTCTCATGGACTTTTTAATCCTTTAAAAATGGTTACGGGCTGGGTGCAGAGGCTCATGCCTGTAATCCTAGCATTATGAGAGGCTGAGGTGGGCAGATCACCTGAGCTCAGGAGTTCAAGACCACCCTGGTCAACATGGTGAAACCCTGTTTCCATTAAAAATACAAAAATTAACTCAGGAGGCTGAGGTAGGAGAATGGTGTGAACCCAGGAGGCAGAGCTTGCAGTGAGCCGAGATCAGGCCACTGCACTCTAGCCTGGGAGACAGAGCGAGACTCCGTCTCAAAAAAAAAAAAAAAAAAAAAAAAATTTGCCAGGCGTGGTGGCAGGTGCCTGTAATCCCAGCTACTCAGGAGACTGAGCCAGGAAAATCGCTTGAACCTGGGAGGCAGAGGTTGCCGTGAGCTGAGATCATGCCATTGCACTCCAGTTTGGGCAACAAGAGTGAAATTCCATCTCAAAAAAAACAAGTAAGGGAAAAAAAAAAAAGGTTATGGCTAGGGGAATGTTAGCCAGAACTCCAAACCTTTCTCTCCCAATAAAAACATAACAAGAGCCATACCTTCTAGAAGTCCTGGTTGTCAGAGGCCACCTGAGTCCCTAATGGCTCCCTTCATGTATTCTGCAACTATGGTGGGAGAAGTTTTACCCTTACCACCCTGCCTCTTACGAACATTTCTTTCCATTCAAGTGCCCCTAAGGCCCTAAAGTGTAGAGTATCTGAAAGACTCAGAGATTAGCATGGAATAACAAGCATCAACAAATATTTGTGGACCAAAAGGAGGGGTGGAAGGATTAGGAGAGAACCTTTGCCTGTAAATCAAGGTACTGGCTTGATGGCAATAATTTCATCCTCTGAGTACCCTGTATTTCTGAAGAGTTAATCAATTTACTGAACGCTTACTGTCAACAAACCACTGTCCTAGGCACTATGGAGGAATTGAGAGAGAGGAGACATGACTTTTCAAGAACCTACAGCTCTGCATTTATATCCAACCAGAGTCCCAGAGATCTGCAGTATTCACTTGGGGAAAACCCTCAGAGCCATTCTGTTCTAATGATTCATTCTGATGCTTGCTTTTGGAAAGCAGTGTGATAGAAATGGTTCCCTTACCTGGCCTGCAGTTCCAGTGTTCTCTCTTTCCCAGATACCTGGAAAGTATGTGGATATTCTTCATTTTGAGTCTCTACAATTTTCATTCCATCAATGCCAACCCTGGTTCGAACTGTGAATTTAGAGCCTACCAAGCTGAATCTGGGCACACAGTACAGCAACATGTTGTTGAACTGCAAGGAAGGAGAACATATATCAGTAAAGAAAATAAATAGGGGAAACTGATCAGTGTTTTTTTTTTTTTTTTTTTTGAGACGGAGTCTTGCTCTGTTGCCCAGGCTGGAGTGCAGTGGTGCGATCTCGGCTCACTGCTAGCTCTGCCTCCCGGGTTCACGCCATTCTCCTGCCTCAGCCCCCCGAGTAGCTGGGACTACAGGCGCCTGCCACCACGCCTGGCTCCTTTTTTTGTATTTTTAGTAGAGACGGGGTTTCACCATGTTAGCTGGGATGGTCTGGATCTCCTGACCTCGTGATTCGCCTGCCTCAGCCTCCCAAAGTGCTGGGATTACAGGTGTGAGCCACCGTGCCCAGTCGGAAACTGATCAATTTTAAAGGCAGCCCTAGACAAAAATTCTAAGTAATTTCTAGAGAACACAGTACTGCCTGCATGAGAAAAATTATTTTCTAAAACATTGAGGTTTATGCTTGTATAAAAAATCATATTCTCGCACTTTGAAAAATATATTTCCCATTCATGACTCATACATATTTTATTGATATTCATTTAAAACAACAGTTTTGTACTACTGTACTAAGCAAATTAGTTCAATAAATTCACAACAAATTACTAAGGACCTTTTGATGTACCAGGAGCTTAATTTCTTAACCTTTTAAGTTCTTTTTTTTTTTTTTTTTTTTTTTTGAGACGGAGTCTGGCTCTGTCGCCCAGGCTGGAGTGCAGTGGCCGGATCTCAGCTCACTGCAAGCTCCGCCCCCCGGGTTTACGCCATTCTCCTGCCTCAGCCTCCCGAGTAGCTGGGACTACAGGCGCCCGCCGCCTCGCCCGGCTAGTTTTTTGTATTTTTTAGTAGAGACGGGGTTTCACCGTGTTAGCCAGGATGGTATCGATCTCCTGACCTAGTGATCCGCCCGTCTCGGCCTCCCAAAGTGCTGGGATTACAGGCTTGAGCCACCGCGCCCGGCCAACCTTTTAAGTTCTTAAACACAAGAATTTCTCATTGATGTATCTTAGAGGGCAAGTCTAAAACTAGGTGTTAGAAGAAGAGAGTAATATTTAGCAATTATTATTACATCGGAGATAGGGTCACACTCTGTCACCCAGGCTGCAGTACGGTGGTGCAATCATAACTCACTGCAGTCTTTAACTTCTGGGTTCAAGCCATCCTTCTGCCTCAGCCTTCTGAGTAGGCGGGACTATAGAAACACACCACCATGCCCAGTTAGTTTTTCTTAGTAGAGATGAGGTCTTGCTATGTTGCCCAGGCTGGTCTTGAACTCCTGAACTCAAGAAATCCTTCTGCCTTGGCCTCCCAAAGTGCTGGGATTACAGGCCTGAGCTACCACGCCTGGCCTCAATTAAAAATTGTTTTTGTAGACATAGGGCCTACCTATGTTGCCCAGGCTGGTCTTTAACTCGTGGCCTCAAATGATACTCCCGCCTCTGCCTCCGGAAGTGCTGGGATTATAGTGTGAGACACAGCACCTGGTCAGCAATTTTTTTTTTTTTTTAAACCGGACTGTTGAATGTTAAGCTTTTAAAAAATAGCCTATTTATTAGTTCAAATCTCATTAGAACATGTGGGGTTTGGACATTAAACCCTACATAAAAAGCAAGCCACAGGGCCAAGGTCTCTGTGATCCCACAGTGCTCTTGAATAGTATTATGAATCCTTAAGTCTTGCTTAAAAATTTACCACATATGGGCCAGGCGCGGTGGCTCACGTCTGTAATCCCAACACTTTGGAAGGCTGAGCGGGGTGGATCACCTGAGGTCAGGAGTTCGAGACCAGACTGGCTAACATGGTGAAACTCTGTTTCTACTAAAAATACAAAAAACTAGCTGGGCACGGTGGCGTGCACCTATAATCCCAGCTACTCGGGAGGTTGAGGCAGGAGAATCACTTGAACCCAGGAGGCTGAGGTTGCAGCGAACTCAGATTGTGCCATTGCACTCTAGCTTGGGCAACAAGAGCAAAACTCTGTCTCAAAAAAAAAAAAAAAAGACTTTACCACATATGATTTTTCTGAAAAGCCATCAGTTTTATTAGAGGTCTTTAAAGGCAGCGCCTTATTCTTTACAAGATGTACTTTTAAAAATGAAGACTATCCCTGTCTCTACAAAAAATACAAAAATTAGTCAGGTGTGGTAGCACGCACATATAGTCCCAGCTACTCAGGAGGCTAAGGTGGGATCCCTTGAACCAGGGAGGTAGAGGTTTCAGGGAACCGAGATCACGCCACTGTACTCCTGCTTGGGTGATAGAGTGAGATTCCATTCAAAACAGGAAAAAAAAAAAAAAAGCACGGGCTATTAATTGCATGAAAAATGGTATGTTAGAAGGCTGACACGATAGAAATTCACTTTCAAAGACTTTATGAAATTATTTAGTTCACTTTTGACTATGTTAAAATATGCAAAGAAATAAAACCGTAAATATTTGTGTTAATTTGAGGGCAGATTCCTGAGAGAAGATCTATACTCATCTTCTTCATATTTATTGCTTCTCAAGTTGTTTCTAGGGTTACATGTATTTTCTAAGACCAGAGCAATTAGGGAATAAAATTGCTTTAAAATTTACTTTCCCAATAGCATGTGGGCTAAATTCAACATGGTTTTTATTTTACTTGCTTCATCAAGATTTCTCAATTTATTAATTCTTCAAATTTTCTCTAAAATTTTACTTTCAGCTGAGTACTATTATTAGAAGAGGCTCTGAAGCCAGACAAGAAGCTCTCAAACCTGCACTCTACCTCTTATGAGCTGTGCAAACCCTCATGCCTCGAGGTCATTATCTGTAAAATTCACAGGTTGCTGAGATTAAATGGAACAAATGTGAAGTATGTAGAACAGTGCTTTGCACAGACTAAGTGCCTAAATTCAACAAGTCTTCTCATTTTATTCTCCTTGGGACTTGAGTCTAGATCCGTCCTGCTAGGCCCTCTGTTCAGTTTCACATTGCTATGAAGACAAGAAAGGTTGATGGGTATGTAAAACATTCCAACAAGTTTATGTGACGGTCTGTAATAGTCATTCTGGATGTTAGTTTCTCACAGTTGTTTTCTCATTTTGTAAGTTTCTGTATCCAGTGTTATAAATTTCAGTTCCACACTGGAGAATGTAGAAATAAATGATTACATCTGTAATGATCACATTACAGATATATCCGAAGATATAACCTATATCCTGGAAAAAAAGACAGAGCTGTTTTTTTTTTTTTTCCTTAAATAGAGATGGGGTACTGCTATGCTGCCCAGGTTGGTCTTGAATTCCTGGGCTCAAGAGATCCTCCAGTCTCAGCCTCTCAAATATATCCTCTTGGGGTGTAGGCCTTTATCACTAACTGTCCACTGTATCTGAATCTGGCAATGACACCCTCATTATACATAGATTTTAGAGATCTGAAAAAAAGCTCCAAAAGGTTTTTATCACCATCCATATCATTGTCTGATTAAGGCCACAGCTTGCTTGCTAAGTTTTCCTGTTAACACTTCTATCAAGGCCTTCTCAGGAGGATATTTGGTTGAAGCTGTGAATGTTGCAGGAGCTGCAGAGCCACCAGCACAAGGGACAGAGGTCACACATTCCAGCCATCAACAATAATCAAATTGTTCCTGCAAACTGAGTGACAAATGTAATGGTATGGCATAAAATTTGTGAGTTATCTGATACTTGTCCTCAAGTTGGCTTTTAAGTTCAGCACTCATGCTGTTTTATAGAAACAAGTCCATGAATATGAAGGTTTTTAGCATTTACTATTTGTAGTTATGCTCACATGACAGATTATCTTATAAATGTGTATGTTTCTCCTTCCCTTTCATGCTTTCAGGACTATATTCCCTCTATTATATTCTCCCTAAATGGGACTTCACATATATCCTTTTCTTCTTTGCATAGGTGAAGGTGGGAGCTCCTGCACGACAGAAATCATTGCTTACAAAGAAGATATCATATATAGGAAGAAACCAAGTAGCTCGTCCTGTTCCCTCCATGAACCTTGCTCCTGTAGCAAAAGCCACCACCACCTTTCACAAATAATTACTTCCCCCTGGGTTTTCCCTGATACTGAAAAAAGAAATTATAGCAACTATGGTATGAAGAACATTGACTTTCCCTTTTAGGGTAGGAGATTCCCTTTTATTTCATGCCCACAGCTTAGAAGTAGTGATCAGTGAAGCAATCTCAGACTAGCGAGGCAATTTCTACAAGTCCTAGGTTGTGATAAAAACTACAAGCCTTGGCTGGGCGCGGTGGCTCACGCCTGTAATCCCAGCACTTTGGGAGACTGAGGTGGGCAGATCATGAGGTCAGGAGATCGAGACCATGCTGGCTAACACAGTGAAACCCCGTCTCTACTAAAAATACAAAAAATTAGCCGGGCGTGGTGGCGGGCGCCTGTAGTCCCAGCTACTCGGGAGGCTGAGGCAGGAGAATGGCATGAACCCGGGAGGCGGAGCTTGTAGTGAGCCGAGATTGCGCCACTGCACTCCAGCCTGGGCGACAGAGCGAGACTGTCTTGAAAACAACAACAACAACAACAACAACAAACAACAAACCTCAATATTATTAAAAACACAGGGAGGGAGGGTCTTTCTTGATCTCTACTGTTCAAGTATTTATTTCAAGCCTCTAAAAATATGTTTGACTGAAATAATTCAATTTTGTTTTCTCACCAGTGACAATTTCATTAATGTTTGTTTCCAAAGGTAATAGGATATTGGTGGAGAAAATTTCTAGTGCTTTTTCTGTGTTCAAAGATTAAATAAGGGAAAAATAATCTGACTCTATCAAGTTCCAAGGAAATAAGGAACAGAACAACTCCAAAGAGCCAAGAATAAAATGTCTTGGTTGTTTTGCGGGGTAATTTGCTGCTTTTATTTTATTTTTTTTAAACTTTTGGATGTCAGACAGTTTATTTCAAGAGTACCTGCCATAGTAATGTGTAAAAAGTATGTGTTGGAAACTTAATCCCTAATGCAGAAGTGTTGGGAGGTGGGGCCTAATGTAAGTGTTTGGGTCATGAGGACTCCAGTAATCTATGAATTAATCCAGGAATAGACTAACGCCAATTATAAAAGGGCTTGAGGCCATGAATTGGATTTCTTGCTCTCTCTCTTTCTCACCATGTGATGCCGGCCTTCTGCATGTTACGATGCAGTAAGAAGGCCCTCACCAGATGCCAGCCCCCCAATCTTGGACTTCCCAGCCTCCAGTACTGTAGAAAATAAACCCCTGTTCCTTATAAATTAGCCAGTCTCAGGTGTTCTGTGATAGCAACATGAAATGGCTTACGTTAAACAGCATCCTACATTAAAATAAAAAACCATGAAAAAGTGTGGTGTGGAGACATGAAAACATGCAAACACATGAAGATCATTTAAAAGCAGATAGAGGATTCTAAATATAGTTTGGTTTTCTAGACAAATGTAATATCTCAAGTGTAGGAAACAGAAAACTAGCCCTCATTACCTTTCTAGAGAGAAAAGAAGATAAAAATGGTGCTTCTGAAGTTTCTACAAGCAAAAGAACAAGAGGCTCCATGGGAATAAATGTGCACTGGCGAGGCAGGATTCTGTGACAAGCACAGCACTGGAGAGGGTGGATGAAAAGAACCAACATGACACTGGAAATGT
Organism: Macaca nemestrina; assembly: GCF_043159975.1. Classification (NCBI taxonomy): domain Eukaryota; kingdom Metazoa; phylum Chordata; class Mammalia; order Primates; family Cercopithecidae; genus Macaca; species Macaca nemestrina. Next base: position 109,550,944 of record NC_092134.1, read on the forward strand.
TTCTAAGATGGTCTTCAAAGAATGAATGTGGCTCTCCTAAAATTCCTGCCACGTGACCTCATTCTCCTGGGAGGCAATGGCATGATATGTTTGATGGCTTAAAGTAGCTGGAACAGGAGGAGTCTTTTCCTCAGTCACTGACTGCCATTTTCCCCAAGGTTCTTTGCCACCTGTCCTCCAAAGAGCTGTTTAATTCAGCTCTGCACCAAGATATTCAACATAAACCTCTTTCCAAAATAACTCCCAAATGTGAAAATTGGGCCGAGGCAATTGGTTAGACCCAGAGCTCAGAGTTTAACTGCAGAGGCTGTCACATTAATGAGGAAGAAGAGAAAGGAAAATGATCCTAGCACCTAAAAGGCAAAGACAGAGGAAAGACATTGGCTCCCAGTTATGTTGTCTAGAATGGTGTATTAAGCATGTCTTTTTATTTATGTATTTTTGATTTTAGGCATCTTAATGCCTTGTTGACACTGACAGGACTGCCCCTCCCAAGGTTATCCAATTCCTAGAGAGTAACACGCCTTTCATGTGGAAATCAACCAATTCAGAACTCATACCTGCAGTCACCTCCTGTATTGAACACTTACTCTCTGGGCCACTATTCTCCTGCCCCAGTCACCTCAGGGCCAGGACAACAGACCCTAAGCCCGGCCCCTAAGCCCTAAAGAAATTATTCCAACTAGCCATTCCTAATCCTGATGCTCTGTCTTGCCCATTCCTTCCTGCAGAAACCACAATAAAGGCTCTTGCCCACGTTTCTGCTTGCTCCTCTGCCTCCTGATGCTGGTGCTTTCCCACTGCTCTCCCGCTTCATATGCCACACCCCCACCCCACCCCGATTTGCCTTTCTGATGGCAATCATCTGACCTTTTATAACAGACCTCTGAAGAGGACTCTGAACCCTAACATGACACATCCTTGTTTTCTATCTAGCTCTCTATATTACCTGTGAAAGAAGTACTTCTGTTTAGCACAAATGAGAACTTTTACAGTTAATCTGGTAAAAATACACATTTTTAAATTATGAAGATATTCACATACCATAAAATTTACTCTTTTAAAATGTACAAATCATGGTTTTTAGGATATCTGTAACAGAACATTTTACGTCTCTAAAAGGGAACCTCGTATCCATTTTCCATTCCTTGCTAGTATTAGGGAACCACTGATTACATCCTGTCTCTATGCATTTGCTTTTTCTGGACATTTCATATAAATACTGTAGATGGTCTGTTGTAACTGGCATCTTCCACTTGATACAACATTTTAAGGTTAATCCATGTAGCATTCATAAGTTTTTATTCCTTTTTCTCAACATATACTATTTCATTACATGAACATACCACATTTTGTTTATCTGTTCAGTTGATGGACATTTAGGTTGTCTCAAATTTTTTGGCTACTATGAATAATGCTGTTATGGACAAAGATGTACAGGTTTTTGTGCAGACACACGTTTTCAATTTTCTTGAATTATAAAAACTTGGAGTAGAACTAGTGGGTCATATAGCGACCAAATTCTTTTAAAAACATGACTGTTACAAAAAGACTTTTAAAAGTTTGTGGAAAAATGGAATTAAAAGAAAAAATTTTATTTCAACTTAAGGTCTACCAAGTTCAATTTTGTAATCAATGATAGCAGTCATTTAATCCATCCTAAAGAACTGAGGGTCCTGAGAATTTTACCATGGCAATGCAGTAGTTTTTACACTATTAACTGAAGAAAATGGGTGTCCTTTACAGATTCTTTAAGATTAGGAAACAAAAAGAATTCAGAGCCACCAAACCAGGACTGTAAGGTGTATGCTTAATGATTCTCTGCCAAAACTCTAAAAAAATTGCACTTGTTTGATGAGAATAATGAGCAAGAACATTGTCATGGTTTAGAAGGACTCTTTGGAGAAGCTTTCTTGGGTGTTTTTCTGCGAAACTCTTTGGCTAGCTTTCTCAAAATCGTCTCATAATAAGCAGATGTTATTGTTCTTTGGCCCTCGAGAAAGTCAGCAGGCATATTGTCTTGAGCATCCCAAAAAAACACTTGCCACGACCTTTGCTCCTGACTGGACCTCTTTTGCTTTGACTGGACCACTTCTACCTGTTGGTAACCATTGTTCTGACTGTATTTTGTCTTCAGGATTGTACTGGGAAAGCCATGTTTCATCTCCTGTTACAATTTGTTGTAGAAATGCTTTAGAAGCTTGATGCCACTTATTTAAGATTTCCACCAAAACTTCTGCTCTTGTCTGCAGCTGATCTGGGTGCAACATTTTTGGTACCCATTGAGTGGAAAGTTGCTCAACTTTAAGTTTTCGGTCAGACTTGTGCAAGATGAACCCCACTGAGATGTGTGTGGTATTGGCTACTGCTTCCGCTGTTCACTGTCAGTCCTCTTCAATTAGGGCAGGAACGAGATGAATTTCTTCCTAGCGAAAGGATGTGGATGGTCTGCTGCTGCAGGTTTCATCTTCAACAATGTCTTGACCCTTCTTAAAATCAGTTACCCATTTGTAAACTGCTGATTTCTTTGTGGCACTGTCTCCATTAACTTTTCATGAAGAATCAATGATTTTGTCATTTTTGCATCCAAGCTTCACTGTAAGTTTGAGGTTTGTTCTTGCTTCAACTTTAACAGAATTCATGTTGCTTTGATTCAACCTGATGTCTTTATTTTTTATTTATTTATTTTTCTGAGACAGGGTCTCACTCTGTCACCCAGGCTGGGTAGCATGGTCATAGCTCAGTGCAGCCTGGGAACTCTTTGGCTCCAGAGATCCTCCTGCCTCAGCCTCTCAAGTAGCTACGACTACAGGTGCAAGCTACCATGCCCAGCTAATTTTTAAATTTTTTGTAGAGACAGGGAGGTCTCTGTATGTTGCCCAGGCTGGTCTTGAACTCCTAAGCTCAAGCCATCTTCCTGTCTCGAATTCCCAAAGTGCTGGTATTAGACGTATGAGCCACTGTGCCTGGTCTCAAACTGAGGTCTTACCCTTCTTAGTGCCTCAAACCAGATACTGTTTGGACATGTTATAATAAGTTACTATGGGTTTATTTTGTTGCAAAATGCTTTGAAATCTATGCATAGTTTTTTCATAATATGCATTTTCCATGAACTTTGTCAAGACCCCTTGTACTGAACACCCCTCTGCATGACAATTAGTTCCTAAGTTTGCCTTTCAATGGAGACTGGAAACAGACACAGAAGTCTCTAAGCCCCCATGACAACTCATGCCATGGTGGGTGAGATGACTGCCTCGCAGCAGAAAAATCAGACATGAATAACATCGTAAGAATGTACTGTATGCCAGTCACCAGGCAGCCTTTTCACCCATGTGTCTGTTTCTCTTTAATAACAATCAGAATGAAAGCTAATGTTTATTAAGCTACCATTCGATGTTAGCTTATTCTTTGTCAATGCATATTATTATTATGATTCTTCTTATCATCTTATTAGATATAGAAAGGGACTGAAATTCATTAGGATAACAAAGAGTAAAGGTCAGGTGGACAGAGTCCAAAAAAAAAAAAAATGGTCTGGATGCCCCAGGAAGTGCTCTTATATTTGAGATAAGCCTCAGACTGTCATTTCCAGGAAGTGAAGAAAGGGCCAAGGACTGATTGCAGTGAGAAAGAACTATCTAGAGAACTCATGTACTTTTCCCATAGATATTTTAGACATAAGTCTTACAACCAGGCCTATATATATTTTTAGCCTAGAAAGATTAAAAATAGTGACTACAGAGGATTAGGAAGAGAATTGATGTCAGGAAATGACACACCAACAAAATATCCAGGAAATGGTACCCAATTACCTGAGAATGAAAGAGAAAATCTGAAACAAGCAAAAGGAGCATTTCCGAAAGTATCATATCCCACATGTGTAAAGTTAAATTGTTGTCAGTATGTGCTACTGCAGTAAATTATACAGTCAAAGGATCCTTGGGGTGTTGCTTTGTCAGCCGTAAACCTTTGTGGCCAGTGGCTCCTTTGCCTGAGATCTGCTTGGGCCTGCTGGGCTCATTCTGCCCATTTGGCCTGGCGGGCTGCGCTTGGCTTGTGCTACCAGCCCAGATCCCACACCTGCCAAGGGCGAGCCTGGAGCAGCAAGGGGTACGTGAATGAGCGAGCACAGGTTCTGGGTCATGCGCACAGCCAGGCATGCCGGCTACAGCAAGGGGAGCATTTCCAGGCACCAGCATGGGTGCCGGCTCCCTGCAAAGCTATGGCTGGACCAAGCATACCGCAAGCGGCTTCCACTGCTGGCACTGGGGAACATGTAGGGCCACACCAAGCCACCCTCAGCACCCCCTTGGCTTCCCTCCCATGCTCATTGGCACCCAAAGTCTAGAAGAGGCTGAGACACCAGGGGGCTGGCATATCAGCACTGTCCCCAGTGTGTGCACACCCTGCTGGTTTGCAACAGCACCCAGGCTTGACCCCAAATTTGCTCCAAAATCGGAACAGGCATTGGGAGCAGGGAGAGGCCAGGCAGTGGGAGCAGGCATTTCTGAGCCTGCAGGGGTACAGGGGGCTTCCCAGGAATGCCTGGGTCAGCAGCTGCGACTGGGTAGCTGCCCTGGCCATGCCTCTCCTGCTGCAACCAGCATCATTGCAGCACCGCTCCAGATGGGCCACTACTGCTGGCCATCCATACCAAGTATACAGAAAAATTACAGAAAAATACGTTACTTAGAATATTTCCCTAAATGGAATCCCTAAATGGAATATCCCCTAAATGGAATGTTGACTAAAACAGGTTAGATATAATTGCTTTGGTGAATAAGGAAACATTCTACTTTTCCACACTGTATACAACTATTTTTATATATAATTCCTTTTTTTAGATGGAGTCTCGCTCTGTTGATCTCAGCTCACTACAACCTCCACTTCCCAGGTCCAAGCAATTCTCCTGCCTCGTCCTCTTGAGTAGCTGGGATTACAGGCACCTGCCACCACACTCAGCTAATTTTTGTATTTTTAGTAGACTGGTCTCAAACTCCTGACCTCAGGAGATCCACTTGCCTCGGCCTCCCAAAGTGCTGGGATTACAAGCATGAGCCACCGTGCCCAGTCACATTTTTATATACAGTTCTTTTTTTTTGAGATGGAGTCTCGCTCTGTTGCCCAGGCTGGAGTGCAGTGGTGCCATCTTGGCACCACTGTTCACCACGGGTTCATGCCATTCTCCTGCCTCAGCCTCCCGAGTAGCTGGGACTACAGGCGCCTGCTACCACGCCTGGCTAGTTTTTTGTATTTTTAGTAGAGACGGGGTTTCACCGTGTTAGCCAGGATGGTCTTGATCTCCTAACCTCACGATCCGCCCGCCTCAGCCTCCCAAAGTGCTGGGATTACAGGCGTGAGCCACCACGCCCGGCCTATAGTTCTTATATGACTTGTAACACTATAATACTCACTAAGAAAAGGTAGCGTTCTTGTGCTGATGTGTTCCGAGCAGCTAGTTTGAGGATCTGTCCTTCTTTTATTAGTTCATTTGAAGGGTTTACAATGTCTTCTTCTTCTCCCAACATTTCATAAATCTCTAAGAGTTTCTTTAGGTTCTCCTAGGAAATTAAAACAGCAAGATCACATACAGGCAAGTTTCAACCTAGTAGTTTTAATAATACTATGACCTTAACTAAAATGTAAATTCAGAAGGGATTAGGAGTAAGCATACATTTTGATATAAATTCCATCAGTTATTAGCAAGTTCAGAGAGTTATTCCAGATAACATTAAACATTTCATAAACATTCTTTTTGGTTCATCTATTTCAATTCACTTTGGTCCAAATCTACATAGTATTGAGGCAGTATTATCGATAATTGTCTAATCAGAAGGCTCCTGTCTCCTCCGAAAACCACTTACCATTTTTCTTATTGCACTATTAGAATGGCTTGCTGCTGTAGATATAATTTCAAGTGATTCTAAATGGGAAAAAAAGAAAAGTAAATAAATATGCTTTGTCCTTTCTGTGCTTCTATATAGCTGAATAACTTACTAAATTAAGAAGTCTGAGACCAAAGATACAACAAAAATAGTGGCATTTTCCATTTATAAACGGTATACTTTCTAAAGTTCATTTGTAAGCAAATTACTTGAAACTTCATATTTCCTTATGAAAAGTCACACATGATGATTAGGCTCACAGGTTTAATTAATCCCTAATGAACCATCAAAATTAATAAGCAGAGATAGAAACATCACTGCTTTTCCTTAGTTCATCTCTTGAGCTGTGGCCCCAGCCCAACTTATTTTGTCTCCCCCTATCCTGGATCCTGTATTGAGTGCACAGAATTGCCCAAATCAGAATAGTTCTCCAAACTGTAAACAAAAATTCAGTTTCTTCTATACTCAAAGACTTTGAAACTTACAGCGTACACTAACTCCATACTAGGTACTTTGCCAGGTACTTACGGTATCAATTCTTACACAGCCTTAAACCATTAAGTATTTTAGCTTCATTTGGCAGATGAATGAAATGGGGAAGTAATACAACTTGGCTGAGGTCACACAGCTATGCTATTGGAGGGCCAGATTTAAACACAGGTTTCTGACTCAAAAGTTCTAAAATATTTCAGGAGCAGTAAGTATTTTACTAGTTGTATGAGCAAATTAACCACTAAGCATAGCCTACTTTCTCTGGGAAAATACATTCACAATTCTAGCCTGGGTCGGGTGAAAGGGACTCTTCTGAGGCCAGTGTTGGAGGGTTTTGTTGCTGTGGCAGCTGGGAATGGGAACTCTGTGGTGTGGACATCATAGGAGCTCCAGGGGCTGCTGGTGGATGCTGGAGACCTCTTGCGGGACTGACACCAGGGAAAACCTCTCAATCCTAAATCACGTCCCGTTTTCTTCTTTTCTTTTTTGTTTTGTGAATACTGGCCTGCCTAATTCTGTTACCACAACAACCCTGAGACTTTTCAACTACATTTTTTGTCTTCTGTGCACTGCTGGACAGAATGCACTTTTGCTGCTTTCGCTTCTACTTTTAGGTCACCAAAAGCCCTTCTTCTGTGATCTCTTTAGAATTTTAGTGTAAGTAGCAATGAAAAACAAACGAAAAGGAATAAAATGCCATACCATGTCACCAACTTTTTCATTTTTGACATGGGCATCTAAGGGGATACCAAAGTCTGAGTATAGAAGAAACTGAGTTTTAATTTACATTTTAAAGAACTATTCTGATGTGGGCCATGCTGTGCACTTGATACAGGATCTAGGATACAGGAAGACAAAATAAGACGGGATAAAGCCACTGCTCTAGAGATGAGTTCGAGGAAGAGCAGTGGTGTTTCCACCCCCACCCCCACCACTAGATCTGCCACTCAAATTAAGCAGTCAGGTGAGATGGATGGAAGTGGAGACAGGGCAGAGTTCCCAGGAAGTAGTTGGTTTGAGGAGATGGCAAGTCGAGTTCATTCTACACTATGGAAGGGGCGAATGGAGAAGAGAAGTTTCTGTGATCAGTCACTCAAATGGTGGGAGAAACACATCTGAGACAGCCTGTGTTCTAGAAAAGACTAAGGATCAGGGCCAGGAGCAGTGGCTCACGCCTGTAATCCCAGCACTTTGGGAGGCCGAGGTAGGTGGATCATCTGAAGTCAGGAGTTTAAGACCAGCCTGGCCAACATGGTGAAAACCCGTCTCTATTAAAATTACAGCAATTAGCTGAATGGCTTGAACTCGGGAGGTGGAGGTTACAGTGAGCCAAGATTGTGCCACTGCACTCTAGCCTGGGCAACAGAGTGAGGCTCTGTCTCAAAATAATAATAATAATAATAAAAAGAAAAGGTTAAAGATCCAAGACAAAAAATGTTTTATGTACTTCATCTCTCATCAAGGGTCACTTATGACAGAAAACAAGAAATTACAAGGGAAGGTAGCAATGTTTTAAGGTTGTACACAAGTACCCTTACTGCTTGTTGAATATCAAGCCACTGTTATTTCTTAAATTTTCATTCATGCCTTTACAGTTGATTCACAAAAATACAGAAAAAGGTAAAGTATTATTGAAACTTATAAGCCTTTAAAAAAAAAACCCTTTCATTATAATCTAAGGAAAAAATAAGACATCTAACAGAATTAAAGTTTTCTTGGAGAAAATGTTACTGGACAATAAAAAGCACCATTTCCTGTTATGGTAGGCATGTTAGGGCAGGTGGAACCAACTCTGCTTAGGTTATTTTTACATAGTGAATGTCACCTTAGCTTTCTTGGTATGCACCAACCTATCTAATTAAACAGCAGCACTTGTAATTCTGAATGGTTGTATTCTTCCTCTGACAAGGAAATTGTGTATTGCTATTCTAGATGTCTTTAAGTCTATAATTTTATATTTCAGAGCCAGTGACTAACATGAAACCAGAAAAATAAATGTGATTTGCACTGCTCTAAACTTGTCATTTTGGCTCAAAAGTGACTTGCCTAACTGAGGTGATGATAACAATTTCCAATGAAATTATCTTCTAACAGCAACATTTGACTAAAGTAGCTGTGAGATATATTTCCCTTTGAAACCATAAGGCTGCTTGGCCACTTGCTTATTCCATAATAGAGAGAAAACAAAAAAAGCATTTACTTTTAGCATCATTCCAGTCCAGGGAATCAGGAGGCAATTTCCTTAGATAGTCCTTAAGGAGCATCTCATACCGGGGAATCCGCTGAACAGGTTCTAGCATGTGATGCTGCAAAGTTAAGCTCCCACAGATTTTCTGTTTCTGTAATGAGAAAGGTTTTCTAAGAAACATTTAAAAATTAGGTTAGCAAGTCTAAAAACTCACTGTAAAACAGAACTTTCGTCAAGGACAATATTTTTTGACAAAGTTGTCCATCACCTGCATGAAATGCAGATTTCTGGCCAGGCGCAGTGTCTCACACCTGTAATCCCAGCACTTTGGGAGGCTGAGATGGGTAGATCACCTGAGGTGAGGGTTTGAGACCAGCCTGGCCAACATGGCAAAACCCTGCCTCTACTAAAAATACAAAAATTAGCCAGGCATGGTGGCACACACCTGTAGTCCCAGCTATGCGGAGGCTGAGGCTGAGGCTGAGGCAGGAGAATTGCTTGAACTCAGGAGGTGGAAGTTTCAGTGAGCCAAGATCATGTTACTTAGCCTGGGTGAAGAGTGAGACTCCATCTCAAAAAAATAAAAAAAAATGGCCGGGCGTGGTGGCTCAAGCCTGTAATCCCAGCACTTTGGGAGGCCATAACGGGCGGATCACAAGGTCAGGAGATCGAGACCATCCTGGCTAACACGGTGAAACCCTGTCTCTACTAAAAAATACAAAAAACTAGCCGGGCGAGGTGGCGGGTGCCTGTAGTCCCAGTTACTCGGGAGGCTGAGGCAGGAGAATGGCGTAAACCCGGGAGGCGGAGCTTGCAGTGAGCTGAGATCTGGCCACTGCACTCCAGCCTGGGCAACAGAGCAAGACTCCATCTCAAAAAATAAATAAATAAATAAAAAATAAAAAAAATTAAAAAAAAAAAGCAGACTTCTGAACCCCACTTCAATCTATAACATCACAATCTTTGGGGAAGGAGATGGAGAATACGCATTTTTTTCTTCTTTTTTTGAGATGGAGTCTCACTCTGTTGCCCAGGCACACAGTGGTGTGATCTCACTGCAACCTCTGCCTCCTGGGCCCAAGTGGTCCTCCCACCTCAGCCTTCCAAGTAGCTATAGGCATGTGCCATCATTCCCAGCTACAGAATATGCATTTAAAAACACCTGATATTTCTATAACACTGAAGTTGAGAACTACCAATCTGGTGTAAGAACAGAAAGGGGGAAAAAAATCAAGCAGAATTTTAAGCAAGAAAATTCCAGATTGCTGACAACCACTTCAATTAGTCACTACAAGGGTTTGTGAAGTCACATCATTAAATCATTCTATAGAGATGTTTCAAAAGATGTGCCTGTTTAATGAGGTTTGCTAAGAACAACTGTATTAAATGACTTTGGACTCAGCAGAAACTATTTCATAATAAGGCTATGATAAATGTCATTGCCTTTGAACTTAAAAAAGACTCCACAAAGAAGAATAACAAGATCTGGGCATCTTATCTGTCAGAAAAATTTTAATTTTTCATCAGTTCAAAGCATTCTTTTTCATTAGAAACCAATTTCTGTAAATAGAACTCCATTTCTTAGGGCAAAATTAAGTCTGTATCACTTGCTTCCAAGAAGCTGTTAACAAAAGAGAGGAAAAAATAAGAAATGTTCTTGTTCCTGTTAAACAAAGCAGAAATCCCATTAAAATATATACTGAACTCACACCACGATCAGGACACTGCAAGGCATCAAAGCTATCTTAAGACATAGTGTTTGCATTTGAAGCAAACAAGTAACTAAAGGCTTCACAGAGAAGGGAACATGTAATGCAACCTCTGATGAGTGCAGGTTTTGGAGAAAAAGACAGACTAGGGAGCAAGTCCAGGGGAGAACAGGCCCACGGTAATGAAGCACGAAGTATGTTCAGTGAAAGGGACAGACAGGTTTTCTCGGCAAAAAAGATAAGTAGAGGGAAATAGAAGATGTAAAGTAAAGGTAATATGAGGTAATGATGTCAAGGTGAGTTTAGATTTGTTTCATCTAATGTAGATTTTTGTGCATGACAGTTGTATCATTAGATCTGAGCTCTATTAGATTAATCTACTACAGCGTAGCTTTAGGGGGACGGGGGAAACTAGTTTGGAAGTTGTTACGACAGACCAGGAAGAAAATAATAAGGGCCTGAAATTGGCAGAGAAGTTGAGAGAATAATAGCTTTCTTTAATAAAGTTTAAGATATTAAATTATATAAATTTAAATATGTCATTTAATTTTCCCAAAATCTATTATGTACATCAAGGAAAGTATTACTGATACTAAATATTTTATATGAAGAAACTGTGGCTTTCTAAGGTCAAGTAAGTGGCAGACTTAGAATTCTAAACTAGGTTAGTTGATTCCCAATCTACCACTCTTTTCATAAGCCATGTCGTTTGGTCATAATATGGAGAAGACAGACATTGTAGAGACAGAATTCAGAGGATGATAAGACAGTAACTACCACTATCACTACCATCACCACTATCATTTAGTGAGCACTTACCATGCAACAAGCACTATGCTAAGCAATTGGAATACATTATTTCACAGGCAAATGAACACATACAGAGAATGAAGACATGTAACAAATCAAAGATAAAGCTAAGTTGTCAAGCTCTGGTAAATGACAGGATAATGGTGTCACCTAATAAATCCAATACATATCAGAATAATTATCTACTCTACACAAGGCCTAAAAAGTCAGATAGAAAAATGCTTGGGAGCTAAAAATAGGAAAAAATGTTGACTTTGTTTGGATGACAAGATGTTCACATGCTCAGCTATTTGTACCTGGAGTTTGGGAGTAGAGAACTAGACTAGAAACAGCAATCCTAGAGGAACCTGTCTGGCAAGATAGTTAAAGGCATGCGGGAATAAGATATCACTGAAAAGCATGAAAAGAAAGATTGTAGAAGGCAAACTTTATGCTCTGCCCACGTTTCAGAATTAGCAAAAGAAGCTAGTAAAAATCAAAGGAGCCCAGTAAGGTAGGTGAGTGTTTAATTACAAAAGAAAAGAAGGTTAAAAAAAAAAAAAAAAAAGGAGTGAAGAGGATGAGGCAGGCTTTTTGGCTACAGCTGAATGAAGAGACTGGCAAATCCTCCCTGTTAAAAGCAGCTTATAGGCCAGGTGCAGTGGCTCATGCCTGTAATCTCAGCACTTTGGAAAGCCGAGGTTGGGGGATCATTTGAGGCCAGGAGTTTGAGACCAGCCTGGCCAACATGGCGAAACCCCATCTCTACTAAAAGTACAAAAATTAGCCAGGTGTAGTGGCACACACCTGTAATCCCAGCTACTCAGGAAGCTGAGGCACAAGAATCGCTTGAACCCAGGAGGCAGACGTTGCAGTGAGCCGAGATCATACTACTGCACTCCAGCCTGGGGCGACAGAGCGAGATTCTATCTCCAAAAATTAAAAAAAAAATTAAAGCAGCTATAAAGCTAGATAAAATTGACAAAACAATATCTGCATTTTAGAAATTGATTAAAAGGCATGCAACAATCTGAAATCTGTTTATGCTTTAAAAATTGTTGAACTTTGGGTAGGAACGGTGAGAATCTGTGGCATGCTAGCCTGCAGCTGCTCCTGTCCCTCTCCCAGCTCAGTCACTAGGAAGGGGGCGTCAGGGTGGCATGGGCTGTGAGGACTGGCGGCTCCTCTGCTGAGGCTGAAAAGGGCTCATTCAATTTGGAATGGTGGGGAACACACACACCCAACAACATCAGTAGAAGTGAAGATCCCTGAGGTGAGCGAGGGGTGAGAGCCAATAACTCTACTAGCCAGAAGTTGTGGTTGTGGATGTGAAAAAATATAATAATTGAAAAGAAAAATTCACCATAGGTTCAACAGCAGATTTGAGATGACAGAAGAATCAGGGAACTTGAAGAAAAACTAGTAGAAATTATACAATCTGAATAACAGAAGAGAGATTGGGAGGATCACTTGAACCCAGGAGTTTGAAGCCAGCCTAGGCAACATAGCAAGACACCATATCCAAAACAAACAAAAGGAACCCATAAAATTTGTGTAATGGGAGTAAAAAGATTAAAAAAAAAGAGAACATGAAAAGGACAGAAAATATTTGAAGAAATAATGGCTGAAAACTTCTGAAAATGATTTAAAAAAAAAATCAATCCACAAATGCAAAAAGTTCAACCAACCCTAACTAGGACAAATACAAAAAGGTCCACACCCAGACACATCATATTTAAACTGTTGAAAGCCAAAACACAGAGAAAATCTTGAAAGCAGCAAGAGAAAAGTGACTCATCACATACATGGGAATATCAATACAATCAATGGCTGGCTTCTCATCTCAAACCACAGAGGATGGAAAGCAGGAGAACGACATATTCAAAGTGCTGGCAGGGACCCCATATACTGGTTGAGTGTAGTGGCTCATGCTTGTAATCCCAGCACTCTGGGAGGCTGAGTCTAGGTGTTTAAGACCAGGCTGGGCAAGAGAACCAGACCTTGTCTCTACAAAAAAATCTAAAATTTAGCCAGCGTGGTGGTGCATGCCTGTAGTCCCAGCTACCTGAGAGGCTGAGGTGGAAAGATTGCTTGGGCCCAGGTGTTGAAGCCTGCAGTGAGCTGTGATTGGGCCACTGCACTCTAGCCTGGGTGACAAGAGCAATACCTTATCTCTAAAATAATAATAATAATAATAATAATAGTTATAGAAACAAAGACTGGGCGTGGTGGCTCACCCCTGTAATCCTAGCACTTTGGGAGGCTGAGGTGGGCGAATCACGAGGTCAGGAGATCGAGATCATCCTGGCTAAGACGGTGAAACCCCGTCTCTACTAAAAATACAAAGAATTAGCTGGGTGTTGTGGCAGGCGCCTGTAGCCGCAGCTACAGGCTGAGGCAGGAGAATGGCGTAAGTAAACCCGGGAGGCGGAGCTTGCAGTAAGCCTAGATCGCGCCACTGCACTCACGCCTGGGCAACGGAGCAGCGAGACTCCGTCTCAAAACAAACACACACACACAAATTATAGAAGCAAAATAGAAAATAAAAAAGGAAAAACCCATATACTAGGAATTCTGAATCTAGCACTTCATTCTTCATTCATTCAATAGTCAAGAAAAAATAAGTGTAGTCCCAGACAAAAAGACTGACAGAATTCATTGCTAGCTGGCCTACTTTATAAGAAACAACAATCATGTATGCTGAAAGAAAGTTACTCTAGAAAGGGCAAATATAAAAGTTAGTATAAAATAGACTTACAGATACATTTTTTCTCATATCCTTCCATAACAATTGTAGCACTGTATTATAGACTCACAACATACAAAAAACGTAATATACAGGACACTAACAGTACAGAGCACAGAGGAGGGAACAGAGCTATATTGGAACTAAGTGTCTACATTTTACAAGAATTAAGGTGAGTATAATCTGAAGTACATTGTGAAAAATTAAGATGCATACTATAATCCTAAAAGCAACCACTGGAAAATAACTCAAAAAATCGTTGACAATTAGAGGAATTAAAATGGTACAATTAAAAAAATTCCTATGACACAAAATAAGACAGTGAAGGAGCAAAAGAAGTCCCACGCCAAGAATCTTAGATGATCTAAAATATGCCTCTTCAATATCAACTGTATCAAAGAATATGATATTAACAATTTCAGCTAGAGAATCAAGTGGAAATTATTACGGTATTATTAAAGTGTGTTATTCAGGTTTGGTGACACAGAAGAAAATGAGGATACAGATATCAAGTGACAAAAAAAGAATGATTAGTTTCCCAAATCTCAAGGTTTACAGCAATCATTCTTTATATTCCTTCCAACAACTCAATCTCTGAAATAATGCAAGAGAGGCACAGACCTGAATGTGAACTCATTTTGTAAATTTATGTAGACCCTAATAAAAATCATCCTCTGCTGGTCTCAAAAGCAAATGGAGAAGTTATTGCTTAGTACGCAGCATGTGATTGATGTCTATTTCAGCTTTGCAGAGATGATCTTGCATAATTCGGCGTAGTATGAATTTTGGCTAGGTGTCCCAGATCTCTAGATCTCAGTTTTAGATCTAGAAGACTGTATAATTTGTATGGCAATAGTAATTTATAGCTTTGAATGAAACAGTCCTATTACCTGAATTTCTTCAACCACTGATTTGAATTGGGGAATACGTTCTGTCATGTTTTTAACCAATTCCATTGCGTTATCAAATCCTTTCACATATTCTCCATACATCTTAAGGAATGGTGCCAATTTCTGAAGGATGTCTCCAATTCTAGGAGTAGTTTCCCTGTATCAAATATAGAAAAACAAGTCATTAAAAAAAATTTTTTTTTTGAAACTGGGTCTCTTTCTGTCATGTAGTGCAGTGGCATGACCACAGCTCAGTGCGTCCTCGACCTCCCAGGTTCAATCAATCCTCCAGCTTCAGCCCCCTCAGTAGCTGGGACTACAGGCACGCGCCACCACGCCTGGCTAGTTTTTTGTATTTTTTGTAGAGACAGAGTTTCACCATGTTGCCCAGGCTGGTCTTGAACTCCTGGGCTTAGGTGATTCGCCTGCGTTGGCCTCCTAAAGTGCTGGGATTACAGGCATGAGCTACCACGCCCGGCACATTAAGATTTTTTATAGAATGAATGAACTGACAAGACTAGAGAGGAAGTCATCACATTCTACATACGCTCTGTGCTTTATCTCATTCACCGTACTATGAGGCTGGTAGAGAACAATGCAGCACCTTTTTAAAGGGACTATAGGAATGTCATAGCAAAGAGAGATGTTCTGGAATTCTTGAAGCTCCACATGACCCGATATCTTGTCTTCACTAGCCAAATGATAGTTTGGAGAGCAGACATGAAGTCCTTTGTACCACAACTTCTATCAGTAGTCTTCAATGTAAAAATTTAGCATAAATGTCTAGTTACAGTTGTGTGTGGCATTTCTATTTCAATTTAAAAGCTGAAAAATACAGCATCTTATATGACTGCCTTAAACATATCATTTTCTATCTACTCCTCTTACCATTCTTGCATTCGTTTCTCCAGCTCTGGCAAGAGGAATTTACTATGGAAGGCATTTATTGATGAAATATTAGAAAAGATTTTATTCACCATCTCTGCTGGAAACGAGCCTCGGTTTGCTTCTTCCAACAGTTTGCAATAAAATACCTGAATAAAAGAATAATGTAAGCATTACTTCACATTTACTGGTTAACCACCTAGCACTGTGCTAGGCACATAGTGGGCTCTTAGTAACTTTTTATTGAGCAATTGGAAAAGTTTACGGTTCAAGAAAATCCTTTGAAATTTAGGAGTATATGCTTTGATTTAGAAGAATCAGGAATAAGAATCAGAAAGTTTTGATTCTAATCTAGGCTATGCTCCTATCCATAGGAATATTATGGTGAATAATTCACCCTTTCTGTGCCAGAAAATTTCCAATTGAGGTTAATAGAATTTACCCTTCCTATCCATAAGCCAGAGTTAAGAAATGTGAAAACACTTTATGTACACACAATAATTGTGGTATTTTTCACTTCTCTTTATGTTTTGAAAGACTTATTCACTTATAACATATTTCCCTTTATTGTAGTTTGCTGATGTAAGTCTCATTTTTCCTGTTAAACCTGTACGCTCCTTGGGAAAGGGGAACATCATGATTTAGTTCCCACAACAGAACAAGTGCATAATATCTGGCCAATGAATGGACAAAGGAATATTTCAATTCTCAGATATTTACTTGCTTTTTAGTAAATGATAATGCACAGTAACATAAAACACTGATACGCAGGGGGAAAAGTCTCTTCCTACACAGAGTAACACGTACGTTGAAGACCAAAAAAACAACAAAAAAACCCCAAACCTTCAGTCTTAGCTATGCTTCACTAAGGTTACTATACCTCTTAATTGCCATTCTGTTACATGTAGGCAGAAGGAGGTCTATTCCTTCATAATATCCAGATGGTTGTTAATTTTCTAAATTCACCTCCACTGTATTTTCTTGAGAGGCAAAAAGAACAAAAAATTATGTCCTTAGAGGCTCCAATAGTTAGGTTACTGTAGTAATTAGGACTCTAGAATTCTAAAAGGTCAGCAACAGTGGCTAATGAGTTATTTGGCTTTAAAAAACCACATAACGGCCGGGCGCGGTGGCTCGAGCCTGTAATCCCAGCACTTTGGGAGGCCGAGATGGGCGGATCATGAGGTCAGGAGATCGAGACCATGCTGGCTAACACGGTGAAACCCCGTCTCTACTAAAAAATACAAAAAATTAGCCGGGCAAGGTGGCGGGCGCCTGTGGTCCCAGCTACTCGGGAGGCTGAGGCGGGATAATGGCGTGAACCCGGGAGGCGGAGCTTGCAGTGAGCTGAGATCCGGCCACTGCACTCCAGCCTGGGTGACAGAGCGAGACTCCGTCTCAAAAAAAAAAAAAAAAACCACATAACTTGATAAGAGAAGAGAAATACGTCCACTATGGGAATATCTAAAATTTCAGGTCTGTAATTCCCATAAGGAAGAGAGTTGTTTCAAAAGTACAAACTTCACATTATTTGATTTTGGCTTATGATGAAATTCCTTTAAAAATGAATATGTGACCCATAAACTCATTCTTTCAAAGAGCATAAGCCTTAAAATGGCTTCCCACGGCTCACCCTAGCAGGCAAGCAGTTCACTTCTGAAACTAATGATAAGGAGGTACACACAGGATTGCCTGTTTCCATGAAATTCCAGTTTCCAGCAGCAGAAGTAGGACAATTCTTACAAGTAACACTCTAACATGGCAGCTTTCCCTTCTAACAAGGAGTCTGTATGGGCAATCAACCATTTGTCCTATTTATTGCTGATACAGGATTAAGATGCCTCAGTGGCCGGGGGTGGTGGCTCACGCCTGTAATCCCAGCACTTTGAGAGGCCGAGGTGGGAGGATCACAAGGTCAGGAGTTTAAGACCAGCCTGGCCAAAATGGTGAAACCCCATCTCTACTAAAGATATAAAAAATTAGCCGGGCCTGGTGGTGCATGCCTGTAATTCCAGCTACTTGGGGGGCTGAGGCAGGGGAATCGCTTGAACCCGGGAGGCGGAGGTTGCAGTGAGCCAAGATGGTGCCATTGCGCTACAGCCTGGGCGACAGGGCCAGACTCCGTCTCAAAAAAACCAAAACACAAAAAAAGATGCCTTAGTTTTCAAAAGTTATTCTTATAATATGTTCTTAGACTTTCCAAGTGTATATTTGAAATGATACTCAAGGTTCCATGATGAAAGTACAAAACACGATAAAGTAAATTCACACATTAAACCAATATCAGCTGGGCAACTTTATGCCAGCTACTATATTAAATGTTTCATACAAGGTTGAACAAGTGAACTTTCAAAATCCCTTCTGGCCCTATGACTACACCAGCTCAGATCACTCGCATAATGCTAGATAGCAAATGAGGCAAACAGAATCAATGATTTTTAGCATTAGAATCATCAATATCTTACTTAGATTATAATGGTAACATGGTTCTTAGGATGACAATGAAGGTCAAGAAACAGACTAGTGTATAAGTTTACAGGACACTTGATAAACACGTTTTGTGATTCACACAGAGAGAAACCTCTACTGTTTACAAATTAGAAAATGCCCATACTTGACCAAGCTGAAAGTGCTGGAGATTTCCTTGAGCAAGTACTTTTCACTAGTCAAAAACAGGCCCTTCCTTCATGCAGTTTCTAAAATACTTTCATTACTAGGTTAAAATGATGTACAATGCCAAAATATCAAATAATTCTGCGAAAGAAAATCTTACCTGATCTAAGAGGTCAAGTCGGTTGACATAAGCTCTTTCGGTAAGCAAAAGTTCATTGGCTATTTTGTGAAGTTTTTGCTCATTAGTCTCCTAAAAATTGAACAGATATTCACACATTAGGAAAGATACCTTGGACAATATTTCTAAAGTAAAAAACACCTCTTCAAATGATTTGATCGAAACAGTTTTCTCAAGCTTTTCAGTTACTCAGTTCTTTCAGCCATCAAGAGATGTCAAATCAGAAACGAACAAAACTAGAAATTAGTAAGCAGTTGGATTTAAACTATAGTTTCTCCTTTGACCTCTGCAGCAGTTACCACTATCGTATCTACCTTTTTCCTGGAAATCTTTTATATTTTTCAGTTTCTAGCATTACTCTTTCTTCATTTTTCCATCTTTCTCAGGCTACTCTTTGGAAATGTTATCACTCAGACATCTTGTCTGATTATCAGCTCTATACATTCATTAAGTTTTTATTTAAAAAAAAATATTTTATTAGGCCAGCCGCAGTGGCGCATGCCTATAATTCCAACACACTGGGAGGTAGAGGAGGGAGGATCACTTGAGCACAGGCGTGGTAGCGCGTGTCTATAGTCCCAGCTACTTGGGAGGTGGAGATGGGAGGAGGTTGAGGCCACATAAGCCATGACTGTGCCACTGCACTCTAGCCTGGGCGACAGAGCAAGACCCTATCTCAAAAAAAATAGAAAGAAAAACTTCAGTCAAATAATACAGAAAATAGTAAAGTGAACTCCCACATGCCCATCAAGATTCAACAAGTATCAACTCATTGTTAATCTTGTTTCATTTACGCTCCCCCTCACCTCTGTCTGCCCATATTATTTTCCATTAAATCCCACTTTATTTCTTCAGTATGTGTTTACTTAACCCTTAAATATATTTATATAACCCTGCCAGTTTCATGATGACAGAAACATTTTTTTCTTGCTAGCTGCTGTATCCCCTGTGCCTACTACAATGCTTCAATAAAAACATTGGTATTCAATACAATATTGCTGAACAAATGAATGAATGAGTAGCAATCACGTACCTAACTATCGCTGGACATTTATTACTACTTTGACATGCTGACAACACAAGCCCAAATTCATCTTTTCTGAGAAACCTCTACCCTACTACTAACTCCTAATTTTCTCCTCCTGGTAATGGTACAGTTACCTGGCTTTGGAATCTTGAATTAAACTTTGTTCTCTACTATGGCATCCTAACTGCTACCAAGTCCTACTTATGATACTATGTCTAAATTTAGCATTCATCCTTTAAGCTGTCAACACTGCCACCCTGTTTTGCTCATCTCTTCTCAAGCCCAGCCCAATCAATAGCTATCAAATGGTCTGATTCCAATATTTTGTGGTTCTTACCTTGTATATTGCTGTATGAGAAATCTTTCTAAAACTTTTCTTTGTTCCACATTTATAAAGCATTGCCAAGAATGAATTAATCCTTATAAATACTAAAAAGAAACAGTATTTCCAAATAATTAAGCCATTGTCTCTGAATGTTATTATTTTTGTATTTTATCAATTGTTTTGTGGAAATCTTTCTAATGTATATGCTAAGATTTCTGCTCTGAGAAAAATATATAACAAAGTTATATCCTTCCATGTACTTCTCTCTTTTTTTTTGAGACAGAATTTTCTTCTTGTTGCCCAAGCTAGAGCACAATGGCGTGATCTTGGCTCACTGCAACCCCCGTCTCCTGGGTTCAAGTGATTCTCCTGCCTCAGCCTCCTAAGTAGCTGGGATTACACGCATGAGCCACTACGCCCAGCTAATTTTGTATTTTAAGTAGAGACAGGGTTTCTCCATGTTGGTCAGCCTGGTCTCGAACTCCTGACCTCAGGTGATCTGCCCCCCTCAGCCTCCCAAAGTGCTGGGATTACAGGCATGAGCCACCGCGCCTGGCTCCTTCCAAGTACTTTCTAGGGTTATTTATCTTAAAGTGAAAAGAAAATTCTAAACTTAAAAAACAAAACAAAACACTTTGCATTGCACACATAACTCTACTTTCACAGAAAGAAAAGCCTTCGTTCGTCTTCTCCTCACTGACAGGATAAAATCCATACCGTGTACATTCAGGGTAATTCAGATCTCCACTCACTTCCTCAAACTTCCTTCTCATTCTATCATCACAGGCACCATTCCCTCCAAACACATCACTCAAACGCATGTTTGATTACCATCCAAATGTGTCCCTGACCATCTCGAAACCTTTCTGCTTTCCATCCTCTGCCTGGCATATGCTCTTGCTATTGTAGCTCTCTAGGCGTCTAAGACACTTTTCTTTTGATGGTTGCATTTCCAATTCTTGTCCATGGAGCCTTCTTCAACTATTCAAAGCCCTTGGGCTTGGTCCTATTAGATGGCATTTTGTGTTTCATATGCAAATCTTTGTATTGAAAACTTTCTATCTACTACTTTGCTGAAATACCCTCCCTTTCTCTGTAGGAGATTATAAAGTATAGGTAACACTCTAGAAGCAAAGTAGACCAAAGTATATTTTAAGCCAGTGTCTAACTTATGTATAAATACATTTTAAACTGTGTAGAAATGCTACTAAGTTCTATGAATACTTCACTGTGTTCACCTCATGAGATCTACTTCATGCTTTACACTTTACATACAAGATCCATTCTAATATATAAAGTTAATGTGTTGCTTCTTACAGTGGCATTGAAATGAAGTATTTTTAGGTGAAGTCCTCAGGTAAAGCAATATAATACTGTTTAAATAATCTGTGGTCTCAGAAACACAGATATAAGAACTATGTAGTCATCTAGTTGCACAATTAGTCAAAGTTTTGGTTTAACTTAATACAATTCGGGATAAAGTATTGGCACTGTTGGTTGCCAGCTTGGCATATTTCCCACACCTCATTTCTTAATAGTATCCAGGTTGGGTTAGTGTATATATTACTACTATACAGTCAGTTCCTCTAGGGAAACAGACCTTATTTCCAGATCAAAAGATGGAGCCCTGAATAGCGTAAGAATCCAAGTACATAGTGATTGGTTCCGGAGATGAGATATGAGGAAATATACACCGAAGGCTTTGGCAATAGGTAGCTTCCTATTCTTAAGGCAGAGCCAATGGGAAGACGTCTCCTTTTGGGGTTCCCAGAAAATGAGAGTATATGGAAGCTTAAGTGCTATGAGCAACCAGCCCATAACCACAGGAATGAAACCAACACACTTCATTATTGTTTAGGCCAGGCTAAGTGTTACTTGTGGCCAGAAGTATCCTGATTGATATATGAAACATATGCAGGATACTCCATGAAATTTAAAAACCTAAGTAATTTTTAAGCAATTACTACTTATAAGGAGAAAGAGATAAAACTTAAATACATTGTGGGATAAAAATGTGACTTTCCAAACTGTAATAAGTAAACATAAATGCATAGTAAATACGTAAGATACCTATCAACATTTCAGAGGAAGATACAGGAATATGCTGTCCTTCATATTCACAGGAAATACTCCCCTGTATCAATGTTGTAAGCCCTTTGTTTTATTTTGCTGTGTTTTTTTTTTTTTTTTTGAGACGGAGTCTCACTCTGTCACCCAGGCTGGAGTGCAGTGGTGTGATCTCGGTTCACTGCAACCTCCACCTGCTGGGTTTAAGTAATTCTCCTGCCTCAGCCTCCCAAGTAGCTGAAACTACAGGTGCATGCCACCATGCCCAGCTAATTTTTTGTATTTTTAGTAGAGACGGGGTTTCATCATGCTGGCCAGGCTGGTCTCGAACTCCTGACCTCGTGTTCTGCCTGCTTTGGCCTCCCAAAGTGCTGGGATTACAGGCATGAGCCACTGTGCCCGGCCTGTTTTGCTTTTCTAAGCAAGAATGGTTGAGGCATAATTTATAAACAGTAAAATTCGCCCTTTTTGGTGCATAGTTCCAGGAGTTTTGACGAATGCATGTGATAATGTAACCCAGACTTCCCCAACCTTTTTGGCATCAGGGACCGGTTTTGGGGAAGACAATTTTTCCATTGACTGGGTTGGGGTGGGGAGAGGTTTCACGATGATTCAAGCACATTACATTTATTGCACACTTTATTTCTATTATTATTACATTGTAATATATAAGGAAGTAATTATACAACTCATCATAATGTTGAATCAGTGGGAGACCTGAGCTTGTTTTCCTGCAACTAGGCAGTCCCATCTGGGAGTGATGGGAGACAGTGACAGATCGTCAGTCGTTAGATTCTCATAAGGAGTGGGTAACCTAGATCCCTCACATGCGCAGTTCACAATAGGGTTCAAATTCCTATGAGAATCTAATGCTGCTGCTGATCTGACAGGAGGTGGAGCTCAGATGGTAATGTGAGTGATGGGGAGCAAGTCTGGAAATACAGATGAAGCTTCACTTGCTTGCTTGCCTGTCCCACTACTCACCTCCCGCTGTGCGGCCCCATCCCTAATACGCCACAGACCAGCCAGTACCAGTCTGTGACCCACAGGCTGAGAACCTCTGATACAACCGCTACCATAACCAAGATATGGAATATTTCCATCATGCCTCAACTATTCTTGTGCCCCTTTGCAATCAACCCCCTCTATCCTCCTATCACCAGATCCTGGTACCTACTGATCTTTCCTTTTCTATGTCATGTAAATGCATGTGCCTTCTTAGTCTTGCTTCTGTCATTCAGCAAAATTCATTTGAAATACATGCATGTTGTTATTAGTAGCAGTAGTTTATTCTTTTCAAGCCCCTGGTTTTATTCTGATAGTGGTGATGTATCGTTTTGACTCACTCATACCCTATGTTCTGATTCTAATTATGACAATATCTTTAAAGACAGCAACCTGGCAGAACTTGTGCCATGATAAAATAATACATCTTTCATGAATCAGGGAATATGTTAACTAACAGATCTTACTATGCATTACTGCTATGCAATGAAGTCACCCCTGAGGTCTTCCACAATCCTACAGGATCTTAAATAGGAAGCTTATCAGAACAATCTGCTGACTGCAAAGCATGCTTTAGCTGAACTTGGCAATTGTGGATATCCTGGTCAGATTTTGCAAAATCCAAGGGGGATGCCAGCAGTTATTAGCAAAAGCTATGCTCTCTCCACACAGATGGTCTTCTACATGTTAGGTCCTTAACCCTGACAAAGCCAACACAAAGATAAGCAAAAAGCAAGTTTGCTGACAACATACGGTTTAATCACTCACTTACATATAGGTTTGCAGAAAAGTTACTAGGGATTTCGAGATGGAGATGAGTAAATCACGGACTAATTGTGCCTTGCTTTAGGTCAACCAAAACAGCAATAATATCGCCATAATAATAAAAGCTAACACTTATTCACTGATTACTGTATGCCAGACTCCGTTATAATTATTTTATATAAACTGATTAATCCTTACAACAATAAATACCATTATTATTTCTATTTTACAGATAGCACACATACAACAAACAAAATCCAGAGGCTCAAAGAGGCCAGGTTACTTACCCAAGGTCAGAGTTAGAAAGTAAGTGTATCATATAGGCAAGTACACGATTTTAAGTTACTATTCATGATATACCTTGGTTCTCACTATCATCTTTCTTTCAACAAAACCCAAGACTGTGATATGTGCCTGTAAACAGGCAGACTGACAAATCACCAACTATCTGCTTATAAAATCCACCTGAAAATGAAAAGTGGTACTACTATATACTTTAATTTATACATTCTTTTTTTCCAATGTAAATTCTATTAAAAAGAGACTTTTCAGCATTTTAGTAATTATTAGGTATACAAAATACAGTCATTTTGAAGTAATAATATGGTGGCCTCCAACTTGAAAAACTTATTTAAGGAAACTCATCTATAAGTACATTTAAGGAGAAATAGATGATTTATTTGCATGCATGGGGTTTTATTACTATATTAGAATTACATATAAATAATAAAGTAGTTTTCAAATTGCTGGTACATTGGGGCTGTAGCCAGATTTTTGTTAACTAGGAAAGCTAAATAGGTACACACTGTTTCTCAACATCGGGCACCTCAAAGTTATATAACCACTACTTGTGCTTAGCACTTTACCATGAAGCCATTTATTCTTGCAATCCTTTGGGAAACAGTAATAGTCATGCACTATTAATTTAATATATAATCCCATTTTCTTCTACTGAAGTCTAAGAAAAAAAGCTTGACTTTTCAACATAATTTATAATTAAAGTATAATTTAGAGTTTTTCAAAAATGGGATTTTAAAAGCATCTTACTTTTGATATCCCTATTTAAAATAAAGGGATATAAAATACAAAATTTAGCTGGGAATGGTGGTGCACACCTGTAGTCCCAGCAACTCAGGAGGCTCAGGCAGGAGAATCGCTTGAACCCAGGAAGCAGAGGCTGCAGTGAGCCGAGATCACGCCATTGCACCCCAGCCTGGGCGACAGAGCGAGACTCTGTCTCAAAAATTGAAAAATAAATAAATAAATAAATAGATTAATTTTTAACTTACAAATATACACACAATACTATACTCATAAATTGAAAGGTGATTCCCAGAGTATTGCCTCAAAATAAAAATACACAAGAGGATATCTAAGCTATCAGCACCAAAAGTCACACTCCTCTTAACAATAATAGAGTATGCAATTAACTTTCCTCTTTCTGTGTAACGCACTTCCTAGGCTGTTACTGTCTGCCTTCACACCTCCAGTACCCTTTAGGAGAGATCTGCTCCTTTCTCTCTGGGCTTGGGTTCAGCCTGGTTGTTAGTCACTGTAGCCCACTACTTCATAAATGTACTGCAGTGTCAGTCCTGCCTCCTCATTTGCAGATGTTACCAGATCCTGCAGCTCTTTTCAGACCTTTTGGCATGACTCTCCCATACGGCTGGAGGCAGAACAAAGGGCCCGCACTGCAGCTCACAGAGTTCATTAACCGTATAGGCAGAAACACTTGGGTGGCACCAGTGATTCATTCTTCAAAATCTTGGTGCCATCCACCCTGCTACATGCCTCGAAACTACCAAGTCGGGGAGCAGATCTTCTGGGAAGAATGTTGTAAATGCTAAAAACAATTATAGTTTCCTGAGAAATGCTTCAAAGGCAAAATCTTCAATTATTTTAAAATGAATCAGACAATATTATTTTTTATGACTCTTCAGCACATGTTCTCATATGTGATTTCATTTTAGGTAGGAAGAAGTTCCCTAAAAACATATACTAAAAGCTACTAAAAGGCTTTGCAGCTTTTCCTATCTATTTATTAGAGGTTATAGTCAAAACAAGTAAATTATCAGGTTTTTACAGGACATGAATGAACAATTATTAATCATGGCAAGTCTCTACTCAAATCTGCTGTCAGTTAATTATATTCTTCTATGGAAAAAGAGGGTGTACCCTTTGTATAGGTACATATGTCTCTGTGGTCCCTAAAACCCATTCTCTGGTAAAGAAGTTGAGTCAACTTAGGGAATGAATATTTGATTTTGTACCACAATTTATCAGATGCATCAACACTTTGATATGTCATTTTATATGTCTTGCCACATACTGAAGTCTTCAATGGGGCTGCAGGCTGTTAAATTAAAATTAGGTCACAAGGACATTTGAATGTCACATAATTGGTCTAACCTATTACTTGTATTAGACATCTTTATTCTGTGATATTCCAAAATTCTGCAGATTCTTTATCATGAAAGTAAAGAGCTGGGAAATCAAGGAAGCTATTACAAGTGAGAGATGCTGACACCACCATTTAATGAGTACTTACTACAAGCACTATTCTATGTGCTGCACATGAGTTATCTCATATAATCTCAATCCACCTGTGAAGCAGGAGTATTATCACTCTCATTTTATAGATGAGGAAGCTGTGTCATCACGAGGTTAAGTAACTTGCCCAAAGTCACACAGCTAGTAAGTGACTGAGCCAGGATTCAAACCCAGGTCTGTGAAAACCAAGTTCTTGCTCTGCTACAGCCTTTTGCACGAGGAGAAATCCCTCTGGATTTAGGGAACAAGAAAACCAGAAGGTAGAGGAATAAAACACAGGTTTCATGTTCAAATAAGATCATGTGATAAATGCCATCAAAAGGGTCATGAGGTCTCAAGAAAGATTTGTTAACAGTAAGGAATTTATCACCAGACTCACATTATTAAAAAGAGAGAGAGAGAGAGAGAGAGAGAACACTCACTTATGATATGCATATGTTATTCCTTGCTTTTTTTTTTTTTTTTTGAGACGAAGTCTCGCTCTTGTCCCTTAGGCTGGAGTGTGAAGGCACGATCTCGGCTCACTGCAACCTCGGCCTCTCGGGTTCAAGTGATTCTCCTGCCTCGGCCCTCGCAAGTAGCTGGGATTATAGGTGCCTGCCACCATGCCCGGCTAACTTTTGTTATTTTTAGTAGAGACGGGGTTTCACCATGTTGGCCAGGCTGGTCTAGAACTCCTGACCTCAGGTGATCCACCCACCTCGGCCTCCCAAAGTGCTGGGATTTCAGGCATGAGCCACTGTGCCCGGCATTCTTTGCTTTATAATATAGTGTCATAAGCATCAACAGGCTGTCAGCTCAGCATGATCCTGTAAGAAGCTTTGGGAGGTAAGTCCAGGCCTCCTTGTGACCCACCACCAATATGTTCCCAAACTTAGGTCTTCCACACTATCCAATTGGGCGAAACCAGATGGGCGAACAGATGAGTGAGAGTTAATGGCACGATCTCAGCTCACTGCAACCTCTGCCTCCTGGGTTCAAGGAGTTAAAAGTGAGAGCTTTTAGGCCTGGCGCGGTGGCTCAGGTCTGTAATCCCAGGACTTTGGGAGGCTGAGATGGGCGGATTACGAGGTCAGGAGATCGAGACCATCTTGGCTAACACGGTGAAACCCCATCTCTACTAAAAATACAAAAAATTAGCAGGGCATGGTGGCGGGCGCCTGTAGTCCCAGCTACTCAGGAGGCTGAGGCAGGAGAATGGCGTGAACCCAGGAGTCGGAACTTGCAGTGAGCTAAGATCGCACCACTGCACTCCAGCCTGGGTGACAGAGCGAGACTCCATGTCAAAAAAAAAAAAAAAAAAAGGAAAAAAAGTGAGAGCTTTTAATCTGAAGGTTTCAATTACATTCTTTCGTGACATGTCGGGGAGGAGGGGGAAATAGAGGTTGCACAAAGAAGAAAAGTTTGGTTACTTGCACAAGATCAGACAGGAAGTAAGTGGTGGTGAAGAGAGAACAACTTTGGTCTTCTTATAATCCACGTAATATAAGTTACACTAAAGAGTCCTTTGAGTTTTATAGAAATTAAAGAACAGGCACCAAAAAAAACCTGAGTTTATGTATACACATTAAATAAATGAATTAACCTATCTAAAGACTCAGTCATCAAAGTATCTCAGTCATTTATAAATGCTTTACGTTAATTCCCTTAAGTCAGAACTTTGTACACACTAATGAGAGTACATCATGTGGTAACAACCAACGGTCCTCAAGCAGGAGAAACAAAATACAGGAACCCTAGGTTAAAAAAGAGGTGGTATGCAAATTGATCTCTGTGTATCCCACAGTGGGAAAACTGAAAGAGAGGGCTCATATTAACCTGGCAGAATGTGTTGAAATTTGGATCTATTAAATGACATCTCAGGTCTTCAGTCTATTGATCTTGATTCACAAGTGAGGAAACAGGATGTTTAATTAATAAACACATAGCTTTTATGTGCCAAGGCACTGTTCTAAAGCATTTTACAACTAGTACATGATCTATACCTCATAATATTACAAGGTAGATATGCTATCTCCATTTTACAGATGAGGAAACTGAGGCACAGGGAGGTTGAAGTAATCTGCTCAAGGTCACAGAGCTAGTAACTGGTTGAGTGGGATTCAAATCTAGAGGACCTGGCTCTTGAGCCTGTGCTCCTGACCACTAGGTTACGGTATCTGGCTTTTTAATTTGTTTTTAAACCCATATAAAGCAAGATTTTAGCTTTCCATTTCTCTCACACTCACACTAAACTGGGTCTTTCTACACGCTGTGACCTCCAAGCACCTGATCTTTCCCAATTCTCCTGGTTCAACTCAACATTCTGTTAAACCCCATCCTTTGTTCTCTTGGCACTGCTGACTTGCTGATCCTGGCTAATTCCCGCTCCAAGTCTGCTTTTTCTCTTTCTTGAATTCCAGGCCACTCAGCAATGCTGGGAAGACTTCTGACTGGCCCTACAGTCTTTGCCCGAGGCTCTCAGAATCATGGTCACAGTCGCCACAATAGCCACCTTTTCCAAGCTCCAAGTCTTGCACCCGGAGGATTTCCTACTGGTCTTGACAGGGCACTGCCCAAATAGACACTTCAATCACAAAGCCTGCCAGCTACCTTGGTGCTGTGGTCCCTCAGTCCATCCTAGATTCTCCATGACTTCTCTGTTTCTGCTAACAACAGCGAATTCACACTAATAGCCATGATGTAAACTTAGCTTTATGAGTGAGGCCTTTTCTCTTTATCTCAGGATATCTTGAGTAATGGTCATTTGTTGTCTTAACTCTCCATCTCAACTCTAAGTTTCTTCTTTGGATTTACTGCAGTGCCTTGCCCATAGCCTATGTGCAATATACATTTGCTCAACTTTGTTCAATTACCCAAGTTCACCAAGTTATATACTGGTATACAGCTAGTTAGCTATCAAGTCCTACTAAAGGCCTAGGTCTCCAAGTTAAATCCTAGTTCCATATTCTAAACGCTGACCATACTTTTTTCCTTAAAGCTTACCAATATGCCTGCACCCCCACCCCATTCCCCTCCATCCCTGTGGTTCCAAAACACTGTTCTCTCTTCTTTTTCCTCTTAGACAATTTATTAAACATCCTTTTCTATTGTTTGTGCTTCACGGCTCAACTCCTGGCCCATTTCCTGTTCCTACACATTCTGCTTTGCCAACGTTAATCACACCCTCATGCACATCCTCTTACATTCTTACCCTTTCCTGGGCTCTGGATCCATAGTTCCACTTGCTTAATTAATATCTCCAAATGGATGTTTTGCAGGAACCATAAACTTAGTGTAAGAGTACAAAACTCACCTAATTAGCAACTCTACTTCCTTTTCTCAAACCCACACCATTACTTTCCTTCCTGTCATCTCGATGATTTCAACATGTCAGGAAGCCATGGCCTGGTGAGTTTGTTAAAGTGATATGTCTGGCCAGACACGGTGGCTCACACCTGTCAGCACTTTGGGAGGCTAAGGCGGGTGGATCACTTGAGCTCAGGAATTCAAGACCAGCCTGGGCAACATGGTGAAAACCCGTCTCTACAAAAAATACAAAAATTAGCCAGGCGTGGTGGCGCATGCCTGTAGTCCCAGGTACTCGGGAGGCTGAGGCAGGAGAATTGCTTGAACCTAGGAGGTGGAGGTTGCAGTGAGCCGAGAGAGCGCCACTGCACTCCAGCCTGGCAGCCTGGGCAACAGACTGAGACCCTGTCTCAAAATAAATAAATAAAATAAAATAGCCATTAAAAATTTTTAATTATAAAAAATGTGATGTGTCAGTGGTCACCTAGCTAGTAAGTGATGGGGCTGGGATTCGAACTCAGGTCTTTTTATTCCAAAGCCTTCATGCTTAACCTGTAAATCGTAATGCTTCCAGAATATTCTTTTTTTTTTTTTTTTTTTTTGAAACAGTCTCACTCTGTCATCCAGGCTGGAGTGTAATGGCGCGACCTAGGCTCACTGCAACCTCCACCTCCAGAATTTAAGCAATTCGTCTGCCTCAGCCTCCTAAGTAGCTGGGACTACACGTGCGTGCCACCACACCCAGCTAATTTTTGTATTTTTAGTAGAGATGGGGTTTCACCACATTGGCCAGGCTGATCTTGAACTCCTGACCTCAGGTGATCCCACCACCTTGGCTTCCTAAAGTGCTGGGATTACAGGCGTGAGCCACTGCACCAGGCCCAGAATATTCCATTTCTGTGAGACATCTACACCCGGACTTCCAAGAAGCCCCTCAATTCAGTATGTTAAAATGTAATTTTCTTTTTTGCCCATAAAATAGGTTCTGCCTTCCATTCTCTTGTAGCTCATTCAATGGCACACCATCTGCCAATTCATCCAGCCTAGGAGTTAAACCTGACTTAACCCCCACATCTACCCACAAGGTCCTCAGAATCTTCCTTGTCTCTCACCCTCTGCCTCATCCAGGACCCCTTCATCTCACACCTGGACTAGTGCAGTTGCTTCCTAACCACGTGTCCTGCTCCATCTGTTTTCCCTTTCATCTGACTCATTTTTCAAAAACCCACACATGTGTCATCATGTCACTTCCATGCTTCAATTGTTTCTGAGGCCAGATAATATTAGGCTTATGGAAAGTCTGAATTAATACGAGGGAAATACCTATGTATAACCCAACAAAACAGGATATAGAGTGACCATACATTATGCGATCAAGTATGTTTTTTCAAACAGCTCAGAAAAACAAGCTAGAATATCAAATATCTAGGCAATTCTCACTGGTAGAATTACGGGTGTGGTTTTTGTGTGTATTTTCTGTGCTTTGCCAATTTTCCTCTTTTTCAATGAAAATTGTAAACTTTTAGCAACTTAAAAGGTTTTAAAAACCATTTAAGATTTTTAAACTTTTTAAACTTTCAAACGTTTAAAAAAAGTCTCTAATGTTTTCAGGAAAAAAATATGTACATTCTTAACAGGCATTCAAAAGGCCATCGCAGTCTGTTCTTAGCTTACTCTTTTAAATCTAGCCTTGTACCTCTACATTAATTTCTCTAGCCATTCTGACCTCTGATTATGCAGTCAGAAATATTCCCCCAAATGCAGCATCTACAATCTTGCCTCTACTCATTGCTCACACTTTCACTCATCCCCATCCCACCACATCTTTGATCTCACCCAGCAATCTCCCATCCTTGCTTCAAGGATACTTCAACTGCTTCTCAGCAGCCTGGCCCTCAACTATCACTCCTGGGGCACAACTGCTTCTTCATCTGCATTTCCTTCTTTTTTTTCTTTCTTCCTTTCTTTTTTTTTTTTTTTGAGACAAGGTCTCAGCTCTGTGGCCCAGGTGAGAGTGAAGTAGTAGGATCATAGCTCACTGCTGCCTCGACCTTCTGGGTTCAAACAATCCTCCCACCTTAGCCTCCTGAGTAGCGGGGACCACAATCAAGTGCCACCACACCCAGCAAACTTTTACATTTTTTGTAGAGATGGGGTTTTGCCCGTTGCCCAGGTTGGTCTCGAACTCCTGGGCTCTAGAGATCCTCTGCCATAGCCTCCCAAAGTGCTGGGATAGCAAGTGTGAACCACTGCACCTGGCCCAGTCATCTGTATTTCCAAAGCACTTACTGTACCACATTATGTCCATTTATGTATGTCTCTCACCCCTCAGCGGACTGAGGCTTTGTTGATAGGATTTGTTTAGTCCATTTCTATGTTTCTGGTGCCGAGGAGAGTGAGCCTGGCACACTGAATTTTTTAATTGAACAGTTCAATTTTTTCACATTTTTCTTTCTTATATTATGAACATAGTAAACTGAGTAGCCACAAAAAAGAATTTTCTGAGTTCACCATTCAGTTCTAAGTGAATAAAGAAAAGCTGCCTTTAAGATATATGTATATATACATACATACACACACATATACACACATATATACATATATATACACACATACTCACACACACATATATAATTTTTGAGACAGGATCTCACTCTGTCACCTAGCCTGGAGTGCTGTGGTGCTGCCTCCCAGGCTCAAGCGATCCTCCCACCTCAGCCTCCCGAGTAGCTGGTGGTGCATGACACCACACCAGCTAATTTTTTGTATTTTTAGTAGAGATGGGGTTTTGCCACGTTGCTCAGGTTGGTCTTCAACTCCTGGACTCAAGCAATCCACCCACCTCGGCCTTCCAAAGTGCTGGGATTACACAGGTGTGAGCCACCGTACCTGGCTGCTCTCCTTTCTTTCATTCCCTATCCCTTCATTTTCCCACTCCTGTGGGCATTTGGGAAATGCCATCAAATCTAACACTAGCTTAAACAAAACATATTTAAGACTATTCTGAAGTCAGTATCTATATCCACTTCCAGGAAGATTAAAGTTTTTCAGTTGTCTGCATATTGAAACTAAAAATATTCCATTGTATCTTAGAAGTTCAACACATTAGATAGCTTAAGCAGCAGCTGATAATCTGGTGTGCTATGCTAGCAAGGGAATATACCTACATATCACAGCATAGAATTAGTACACAGTCACTGAAATGGGCCTTAAGATTTTTCTTTTTTTTTTTAGTGGAGGGGGGGGTTGGCTTTTACAACATGAAGATAGGGCCTTAAGATTATATACAGTTAGATTCTTTCACTAAACACACAAAGAATTGTTGACTTGTTCAAGCTCATACTGCAAGTTAATGGACAAACCAGAAGTAGAACTGAGATTTCTTTGTTCTAATCGTTTGGTCTACTATATTACTACTGATATTTTTATTAAGATTTTTTTCTTAATTGTGGTAAAACACACCTGATAAAATTTACCATCTTAACAACACTAAGATTTAAGTTTGTATTTAGGAACAAGGAAAGGCAACATAACAAACATCAGCGCAGCAAAGGTGAACACACTGCTGCAGCACAGATACGAAATCCTAGCATTCCATTTTAACAGGAGAGATGTGGTATTTGCCAGAGAAATTTTGCTTTTTCTTCCCACATACAGCATGTGCCATCCACTGTGTAAAGGCCCATTCAGGAGAAAGGCCAGTAGTACTATTCTATGTTTCGCTAGTTCAGTAGGAAAATTCTATAAACTCTCTCCCAAAGAAGTGTAAGGTTCATCTATGAAAATGCATCCATAATAATATGTGAAGGGAAGGAAAAGTACCATCCAACAACCATAGGCGTCATCACCGTTTAAAATATTTTTCTTTGTAAGAACAGCTCTTACTATTTTATATATACTTGCTGGTGGCATCATCCCAACAGTAGTAAAAGATTTTCTGGGTTCTAACCTTCTCTTCCTTCCATCATGGTTTATGAACAAATACACTAAGATCTATCATTGTATTGAGGTGTACGGATTCACTTTGCAATGTCCTGTTTCTTTACTGTTTCAGATGTTACTGAGTATGACTCACTTTCTCCCACCCACTTCCTCCTTTAAACTTTCTCTGCTTCAGAGTCAGTATATATTTCACCAGCAAATCAGCATTTTCTTAGCTGACATTGTGCATATGGGCAGAAACCCCATCCAGGCAGTTCATCAAATCACTTCCTTCTTTAGAAACGACAGAAATGTCCAGTTCTCAATAATCCCACCAGCTTATTACCCATAGCTGCTTCATTTAGTGACATTTCTTGCATTTAGCCATTTAAGTTTGTGATGTGTTGCTTCAGGGACACAACACTGGCCTGGGAGTCACAGCATGAGGTTGTGAGCTATTATTCAAAAAACAGTGTGACCTTGAAAACAAAATCATAAGCTTTCTGGGGCTATTTCTGCTTCTATAAATGAATTGCTAAACTAAGATTTTTTTTTTTTTCTTTTGTTGTTTTTGAGACAGGGTCTCGCTCTGTCACCCTGGCTGGAGTGCAGTGGCACAATCATGGCTCATTACAGCCTTGACCTCCTGGGCTCAAGCAATTATCCCACCTCAGCCTCCCGCGTAGCTGAGATCACGGGTGTGAACTACCATGCTCTGCTAAGTTTTAAAATCTTTGTAGATACGGGCTCTCGCCATGTTGCCCAGACTGGTCTTGAATTACTGGGCTGAGGAACTCTTCCTGCTTTGGCCCCACAAAGTACTGGGATTACAGCAATCAGCCACCATGCCTGACTCTAAAATGATTTTTTTTTTTTTTTTTTTTTTTTTTTTGAGACGGAGTCTCGCTCTGTCACCCAGGCTGGAGTGCTGTGGCCGGATCTCAGCTCACTGCAAGCTCCGCCTCCCGGGTTCCCGCCATTCTCCTGCCTCAGCCTCCCGAGTAGCCGGGACTACAGGCGCCCGCCACCTCGCCTGGCTAGTTTTTTTTTGTATTTTTTAGTAGAGACGGGGTTTCACCGTGTTAGCCAGGATGGTCTCGATCTCCTGACCTCGTGATCCGTCCGTCTCGGCCTCCCAAAGTGCTGGGATTACAGGCTTGAGCCACCGCGCCCGGCTCTAAAATGATTTTTAAATGGCCTTGTAACTCAAAGACTATACCATTTATTACAAAATTGGGCATTAATTAGAAAACTTAAAAAAATTAAAAGCCTAGAGTTATAAATATAATCTGTTGAATAATTTAATACTTCCATATTCATGTCCTTAAAAGTAACATTTACTAGTGGCAAGTTCATCTTACAGGTCTACTATTTATTCTATTAGAAACTTCTGAACAACAAAGATTATACAATTTCTTCTTGCTTGGTCCATAAGTATTAGGGATACAGCACCAACATCTAGAACAACAAGGAACATTTTCTTTCTATGTAAAAACAATACGTTTGTGGATTTCCTACATTAAAGTTTCCACACTGTTCTGACTCCTGAAATTACAACAGAGATATTAACAGAAACTACACGAAAAGAAAAAGTGAAATATCTGCTTAGAGCATAGGGGAAATACTCATCAGCAACCAGAGCTTGAAAATCATTTAACTGCCAGTGTGGGTGACCTGATTCATACATTGCAGGGGTGCAATAAATAAAGAGTTTTAAGCCTGTAATCCTAGCACTTTGGGAGGCCGAGGCGGGCAGATCACAAGGTCAGGAGATCCAGACCATCCTGGCTAACACAGTGAAACCCCGTCTCTACTAAAAATACGAAAAATTAGCTGGGTGTGGTGGTGAGCGCCTGTAGTCCCAGCTACTTGGGAGGCTGAGGCCGGAGAATGGCGTGAACCCAGGAGGCAGAGATTGCAGTGAGCCGAGATCACGCCACTGCCTGGGCAACAGAGTGAGACTCCCTCTCAAAAAAAAAAAAAAAAAAGTAGAGTTTTAAGACAACAATCGAACAGGCAGGGTTTTCCCTGCTTATGAGCTAGTCTCATGCTCTACCTTCATCTCATGGTGCTGGTCCAGCTGCTCCAGTTCCAGAGGGCTTTCCCCATTTTGCCTCTCTTGTACGTTGGCTTCTGTTTCTGCCCCTCTTTCTTCTAGGGGGAGCACTGGGCCTATGCCTGGAGTCCTGTAGCTACTGTCAGAAGCATTTCCATCACAGTCATCTGCTGTGGGTGATGCAGGAGCTGTGGCAGTTTCATCTCTTTCTCCATTCACTATGTGCGTATCAAGCAAGGGTTCAGAAGCTTGAATAGAAGTATCTGGGCTAAGAGTGGCAGCTTTCTCCTCCTCACATTCCACCTGGTTTTGTGCTGCCATTACACCATTGGCCACACAAGTCTGTGCACCCTGAGTCTTATCTGTCTCATTTCCCTGCCTCTGTGGCAACTGCTGGGAGAGGAGTTTTTGTGGAGGTGTGGTTGTCAATCCATGCCTTCCTGGGGTTCTAGAAGCATTGAGGTTCACAGCAGAATCTTTCTTCAAATCACTATAATTTGATAATGAGCTAAAAGATAAAACACAAAGGAAGCATGAAAACATTGGCATGGAAAAGTTCTAGAATTAAGACAAGTTTATTCCAGTTGAAAAGGGATATTTGCTAATTTTTTTTTCTATCTCTGATGGTTTTAGAAACATGGATTTGAATATTCTCAGTGTAGCCCCAAGTCTCTGGGGATGCTATCCACATTTAAATAAAGATTTAAATAAAGAAGATGACCCTGGGTCTACCTATGGGGACTGGAACACTTCCTTGGGCTGTTTATTTTATTTATAACTTAACTTTTCTTGATCCTTGCAGTGTTTAATAATGTGACTAGTTAGTAAAGACTTAGATATAATACTTACGTATATATCATCTCTTCCTAACATTTTTACTTAGTGATGTTTCTTAACATTTTTAAATAGGTGTAGCCAGTCCTTAATTCATGAACAAATTGTGAACCAAAAAGTTACTTTTATCTGGAAGGCATAATGAACACTCTGAAAGCTTTTTTATTCATGCTGTCATAGCTTTTTACCTGGTCTCTTTGTTTCCACTCTGATCTCCTCCACTAGAACCTCTACAAGTCAGTCACAGAACTCTGACGGCTTCTTCACACACTCAAGGGAAAATTCAAGTCCCAGTGACAGCCTATGAGATTCTACATACTCTAGTTCCCAAAGTGCCTGGCCTCATTAGATTCCATTCTTCCCTAACTCACTGTGCTCTTGCCATACTCCTTGCTGCTCCCCATTCTTAATAACCAAGTATATGTGTCTTTGGGTCTTTGCAGCTGCTGTTCTCTGCTTAGGACAATCTCCCCCAAAACGCTGGTATTTCTTCTCGTCATTCGAGTTTCTGCTCAGGTATCACCTCTCCAAAGAGGTTTTCCTAGATGCATCTATCATAACAGCACTCTCCATCACTAACTCCACATCTTATTTTATTTTTTTTAAAATCCTTATTACTGCTTGACATAATAGTAGTCCTAATAGGAGAATGAAACTTACTCCCAATATATAACAATATTCCTGTGGAAATATTTGTATAGATTTTAATCTAGGATTCTGGGAGTGAAGTGGGGAATGGAACAAAAAACTTTGGGCTATACTCTTTGAAAGATTCCTGTGACCTAAACGAGAAGAAATAAAGGAACTAAAACTCGGTGAGGGTGTAGATTTCCTCTCTGCTTTATTCCTACCTCTTAGCATGGTGCTTGACACAGGGGAAGTACTCAATAAATATTTGATGAGCTTTGAATAACCATGATAATGATGATAATTGTGACAATAATAACAGCCGGAAACATTTATTAAGTGCTTACTAAGAACCACAAACTACAAGAAGCCCCTTACAATAATTACCTTGTTTCCTCCTCACAATAATTCCAAAGACAGGGATCCCATAGAGAAATCTAGGCTTAGAAAATTAAGGTGGCTAATGTCACAATGTAACGAGCAGAAAAGCCAGAAGTCAAACCATGAATCCAACTCTAAATCATATGGTCTTCACCCCAAGTTATGATGTACTGCAGCAGAAGGACAGAATGACCATCAGGTGAATAGGCTGCAGGCAAAATGTGGGAAGAAAGTCTAGGGTTGATTATCTTCCCCAGTGCAGGTAACAGGATAAAGGGAGGTGGGGAAGGAAACAGCAAGCAGCCCAGTTCCAAGGACAATGCTGAGATGTGTCACCTTTGCTCTCACTTCACCCTTCCCGGTCACGGCTGATCTGGACTAGAGAATGAAACAAGGAATAAAAGTAGACAGCAAGAAAGTGACGAAGGAGGAAAAAAGATACGGGTAAAGTCCAACACCAGAGGAAAGAAAGGATAAATTGAGTAGGGGAAAATGTCATATACATAAAAGTTGGAGGTGGGCAATATAAATAAATGCTATACACTCTTCAATTGAGATTTGTCCCCTCGAAGAGGACACCTTTGGCTGTATAATTTCCCAAGTAGTCTTTAGAGATTTGAATCAAACTGTCCTCCTTCTCCTGCCTGCATCAGTCTCTGGATTCCCTGGTGAAAAGATCCTCAACAGATCCTCTGAAACAAATTTAAGCATGTTCAGGTCTTGTCTAAAGAATGGCTTTGAATGAGAGCTGCAAATGCCCCACAGTAAGTGACATCAAGGGTATGAGTGGGGAGGGAGAGAAGGAGACTGGGAAGGATTAGGTGGGTAAGGAGTTGGTAAAAGCAGTAGTTGAACCAGTACTTGGAAGATTCCTGCTGCTTTGTGGATGCCAAACCATAAGGGGAAAACAGTTGACCCTGGAGTGTCCATGGGAAAAACCAATGTTCTGGCCAGGCGCGGTGGCTCACGCCTATAATCCCAGTACTTTGGGAGGATGAGGTGGGCGGATCACCTGAGGTCAGGAGTTCAAGACCAGCCTCAACATGGAGAAACCCCATCTCTACTAAAAATACAAAATTAGCCAGGTGTGGTGGTGCATGCCTGTCATCCCAGCTACTTGGGAGGCTGAGGCAGGAGAATTGCTTGAACCTGGGAGGTAGAGCTGAGATTGCGCGACTGCACTCCAGCCTGGGCAACAAGAGCGAAACTCCATCTCAAAAAAAAACAAAAACAAAAACAAAAACAAAAATCACCAATGTTCAGGTCTGTAGAAACATAATCTTATTTCTAAAATCTTAAAGTCTTTCCTAGGTTAAAAAGAGTATTCTCTCTTACTCTGAAAGAGAGAAAGAAGGAGGAATAGGAGAAAGAAAGAAGGAAACCACAGTAAAAATTAAAGAAAATCTACTTGCTCCAAATCTCTCATCTTAACAAACTAGTGTTACTTGGGATTTTTCTTTTTTTTTTTTTTGTTTTAAGACAGGGTCCCACTCCATTGCCCAGGCTGGAGTGCAGTGGCACAATCTCAGCTCACTGCAGCCTTGACCTCCTGGGCTCAAGCAATCCTTTCACATCAGCCTCCCAAGTAGCTGGGACCACAGGCGTGCACCACCATGCCTGGCTAATTTTTGTATTTTTTGTAGAGATAGGGTTTTGCCATGTTACCCAGGCTGATCTCGAACTCCTGAGCTCAGATAATCCAACCACTGCGGCCTCCCAAAGTGCTGGGAATATAGGCATGAGCCACCGCACCCAGCCGGGTAAGGTCTTAACAACAGTATGCTATGACCATTCTGACCAGACTCCACTCTTAACAGTTGTTGGTTCTTCCTATCAATTTCCTGTAACAACTCAGAGCCTCCCTCTATTTT
The DNA here is from genome assembly GCF_043159975.1 of Macaca nemestrina. NCBI lineage: Eukaryota > Metazoa > Chordata > Mammalia > Primates > Cercopithecidae > Macaca > Macaca nemestrina. Next base: position 109,590,036 of record NC_092134.1, read on the forward strand.
ACAAAGCTAGTCTAAGCTCTCATAAGAAAGGTTAAAACTGAAAACAACCCTTGCAAGGGCAAGGACACCACTCAACAGTAAACACAAATCTCCTACTCAAGTCCTATAGATCCAATGCAGTATTAACCCACTCAAACACTTTTGGGGCCAGTCTGTAGTGGTAATACCTCACTGAGAACATATCATTGTTTTTTGTATTGGCAGTGGACTCTACCACAAATAATATTTTTTCACCAGACCTGCCAAAATACACTATACCCAATTTGCACTCAGAATAAATTTGCTTAAAAAAAATCATAAATTATAGCACATTTTTCCTTAGATGAATTAAACCTTCAACCTCTGCATCAAAACAGGATTGAATTTGTGAAGCTTGAATGATTAAAAGTACAAACATTTCACATGTAGAAGAATCTAAAACAATGCAGAGTGGGTTAACCAAAATGGAGGACGCAGTCTTTGGAATACTGACCCTTTCCAGGTTTCAGAGAGTTATCCCTGAAACCTAGGGATGCAGGCTCTGACATGCCTTATGACAGGGATCAGGGCTCCAGGCCCTCCTATTACGCAGTCACTGGGCATGGCCCCTGGAATCTGCAAACGCGAGGGGTCACTCTGTTGTTATTAAGTCAACTTATACCCTGAGCAGCAAAAAAATGTTTTAAATGGAATTAAACCATTCTAGTAAAGATCACTGTAATTCAAGATAGCAAAGGTCCTATAAATCCTACTTCAGAGGAAGAGATGCTGAAGTTGAAATATTTATGACCAAAGTTCCTAAAATTTATCAGCAATGAAAATTGAAGACAGGCTTCTAAGTTAATTTTCTCCAGAACTTGTAACTTTGTAAAATAGAGGGGGGTTCTGAGTTGTCACAAGAAATTGATAGGAAGAACCAACATCTGTTAGACCCATTTTAAAAACGAGGGACACTGCAGGTTTTGTGCTTGGTCACAATTCCCAGACGATACTCAAACTATTTCCAAGCTATGATTTCATTACATAAATAACAGTAAATCCCACAAATAAATAATAAAATCACCCTAATGGGAAATAAGTCCCAAATATTACACTGGAATGAATGAAAATATTTGGTTTCAAGGATGAAAGTGAAGTTATACACATTCTATTTAGTTATACATAGATTTTGGTGACAGATAACAAAATCCTACTCATAACATTGTTTAAAATTATATTTAAGTCAGTGACAAAATTCCTTTTTATCAAAAGACTAAGAAAAACTAAACAATTGAGATTTTTATTTTTTTTATTTTTATTTATTTTTTTTTTTTGAGACGGAGTCTCACTCTGTCGCCGGGGCTGGAGTGCAGTGGCCGGATCTCAGCTCACTGCAAGCTCCGGGTGGGTTCCATTTATCTTTAAATGAGAAATATAATATTTCACCTACTTTCAAACATTGGGATTAAGAATAGAAATTATATTTAATAAATACAAAACTGAAATTTAGCATACATTTTGCCATTGGTAATATTATCTCTTTGCAAAACCTAGCATATGATGGAGTATATGGAGAGGGGAAACAGGGACTGAATGGGTATAGAATACCCACATTAAATAAAATGGGATGGAAAATGGGATGGAAAGAAGAGACGGCCCCAGGGAGGAGACAAGCCCACAGGGGTCACATTCACAAACACACAAAGTGAGAAACGAAGAGACAGAGGCCCGCTCAGCCTTTCCAACCCAGATATCCAGCGCCCCACAGAATGAGCCACAAGGAGTAATACGTAGAGAATGACACACAGAGATACAGAGGAAACAAGAGAAACCACACAGATACTCAAGCACACAATTTCATGAAAAAGCTGGTGGCCTACAGTGCTGCATCTAGCTAATACATAGCACATGACAGTTCACATTAGGGTAAGACTAAGTCATTTGTTTTAAAAATTCACCCTTTCTAAAGGCCTATCAAACCTAATGGAATAAGATACTATGCTTTTTATTTAGAAAATCTATGACTATGGCTATCATTTTTTCGAAAATCAGCTTTCTTCTTCCCCTGCCTCCTCCCATTGTAAATTAGCTCTTACCTGCCTCCTTCAAAGCGACTGATGAGATCTGATACCTTACTGGGTTTTTCTTTTGAGACACAAGAAGCAGGGGCAGGTTTAATTTCCTCCATCCTTGGTTTTGCACTAGGTAAAGCTTTATGCCTGGGGGTTTGGTGTATATTGGACGAAGGTGAATTCTGCAGGTGTAATGGCTTTGGAGGCACTGTAGAAAAAGAATAGAATTCAGTATTTCACTGATATTTCGTTCAATAACAATAAAAATTCTGGTGTCCTGGGTGCAAAATATTCAGCATTATAAAACTATTGTAAAGGGGGTGGGAGTCAAATTTTGAACTAAACCACAACCAAAAGACTTTTGTTCATTTTGGACATTTGCTTTGTGCCTTGTGGAAATCCCATCTCCAAACTTAAGTGGCTCTTTTAATTTTATTGTATCTTAAATATGGCAATATTAAACACCTCAGAATCTACATAAGGCTAAAGCATTCTAAGATCTACAGATAACACAGCAGTTATTCATCTCAACAGGGTAAAGGTGGTGCTAAATTTAAAACTAAATCCTAGAGATACATTGTCTGCTACAAAACAGGTTTTCTAATAGAGTGATAGTTGATATACCCAAATCCACAGCTAACAAGTTAAACAACATAAAAGCCAACAAAACAACAACAAACAACAGTAATACAGTGTTGCATTAATATAGCATCTTCTTCCCATTTAACAAAAGCACTTTATCTCTTTGATCTTTGATGAAATGTTATACTTTATAGTTTTCTCAGGTAGGTACCACTATTCTCCTCTTATGTCTATGAAGGCTTAGAGAGGTTAAGTGGCCTGGGGTAACAGAGTTGGTGCTACAGGTTTGTATATTTGTCCCCTCCAAACATCATGTTGAAATCTGGTCCCCAGTGTTGGAGGTGGAAACTATGGGAGGGGTTTGAGTCATGGGCGCAGATCCCTCACGTATGGCTTGGTACCATTCTTGCCATAGTGAATAGGTTCTTGCTCCATTAGTTCCTCCAAGACTGGTTATTAAAAAGAGCCGGAAACCTCCCCCATCTCTCTCTTGCTTCCTCTCTCTCCATGTGATCTTTACACATGCCAGCTACCCTATATCTTCTGCCATGAGTGGAAGCAGCCTGAGGCCCTCACCAAAGGTTAAGCAGATGCTGGCACTGTGCTTCCTGTACAGCCTGCAGAACTGTGAGCCAAATAAGCCTCTTTATAAATTACCTAGCCTCAGGTATTCACATATAACAACACTAAACGGCTTAAGACGGCTGGCCTGCATCAATATACCACAAATCATCTACTTTCTTCACAAGTCCTTCAATCAATTAATAGGATAAATACAGATCATTTCATGAAATACTAAAATCTACAGAAGTTTCCCTAACACACTGTAGATGATAAGTACCCAATTGGTAGAGAAATTACATCACTTTGGAAAACCAGTATTACTTTTCTCTAAGATTAACATGCAGGATAAAATACTATAACATGTAGTATTTTTTAATAAGCAGTGTTGACAGATCAAATAGAATCATCTTTTCTCTTCCTTAAATCCTTTTCTTACCTTCTGGAAGAAGGGTGAGGAATCATGTCGCCTCCTAATTACATGCCCCATTTTCCCCCAGCTGGTTCCCCTGGTTTTTAGTGATCTCATCTCTTTTATAAACTCAGTTAGCTGACAGTTGGCTCATGCTCACTGGCCTAGATTTCATCATTTCAGTGCCAGTTATCAATTTATTATAGGGAAGGAAAAAAATGTCACAATGAACTACAAGTGGAGCAATTAATTCACTTAATTCTCTTTCAATATAAACAAGAAGAAAATCTCAATTTAAAAATGGCATGCTTCTTTTGTGAAAATGATATTTTCCAACATATGTGTGGGGGAGTGATTAACGTAGTATTATTTGAGAACAAACGGGCTTATATAAGTGTAATATTTGTTAATTTTACAGAAAAACTTCTGTGTAGAATAAATATGTACTAATGTAGCAAAACAGGAAAATCTCCCACCAAAAAAACCCTTTTAACATTATGAGTAGTAAATATGAACTAATGCAGTAAAACAGGAAAATCTCCCACCCCCCCCAACAAAAAAAACAAACCTCTTAAGGTTATGAATAATCCAACATTCTTAACTAGAATACTAAAAGAAGGAAGTGAATATAATTTTGTGTGCTAAAATTGTTATGAAATAACTCATTCATCTACCTAGAGTTTACTCACTAAACCATGCCTTATTTATTAGGTGTCAGATGAGTGAAAAACTAAAACACAATGATACCCATCACTTTCTCAGGGATGACTCCACCTACTTTCCCAGTCTAAATTATGTCCATCTCTTAAACTGTTTCATAAGCACTGTGTGCTCTCTCCAAACTGCTTATCACAATTTGTGGTATACTTATTAAATAATCAGTATTGAGTAGGATTAAATAATAAAGCTGCAGTGAAATAGTAAATATATTACAGGTTTGAAGTTTTTTTCTTTCTTCCACAAGGCAGTTGATGAAGGTAAGGAATATATTACTTTTGATCACAGCTATATTTATAGTGACTATTTGCATTATGTTTGGCAAATGGAGATCATATACTAGTGGAGAGGCACTTTAACAATGTTGATACAAGTGAACACTGGGTATTTTAGAAGCACAGAGGAGGTATCAAATTCAGCAAGGGAGAAAATGCAAATGTATAGTAAATCAGTAAATATACATATTTTAAATAAAAAAGAACAAATGGTACATGGATATGACAAATCTGAAGATGATACATGAATGGCTAAAGTTAGACACACTGTCTTAGAAAAAATTCTATCACTTGTTCATCATTTATAATGTAATAACAATAACAGATACTTTGGCTCAGAATACCTAGCTGATGAATGAAAATGATTCTTTCAACTCCCAAAGTTATGGAGTTAACCGAGGAATATCTAATGCAGGACTAAAAGAAAAAGAAATCTTGTATGCTATGTACTTACGAAGCAAAAAAAAATCCAATTTCAGTTAAAAACCAAGATCTCAGAGAGTTTCAATCTAATAGTCCGTACCCAGAGGAAATGACAACAGATGGCAGGAGCAACCCAGGAATTGATACTTCAAATTATTGAGACTAAATTTCTCTTCATGGCCGCCTTTCTTAGCTTCTGGGCAACCAAACAAATTACAGCCAACGGCCTTTATATCTCTTGTATGTTTTTGTTCCGCTAATCTGTTGTTATGTCAGTTTAATTCGTAGGCCCAGCTGGAGACCTAAAAGGTAAGTAAACTGACATAAAACCATATGCAAGATCACGAATTAGAAAGGACCAGTAAATCCTTTGTATAGCAACATAATCCAGATTATGAACACTATATTATAAAACAAAAAAAGAAAATAAAAATCAAGGGGTAAAGAAATTACGATTTTATCAAATAGACAATTATTCACTTTTAAAAAGATTTCCCAAATTAGTTACATAAGAAGGGAAAAGATTACAAATTGTGGGCAATATTCTAAGGATGCAGTTTATTATTAGTCTCTATTGGCATTACAGACCATGAGAATGGAAAACCCTAAAGTTCCGATTCCTTCTCTTCTTGATATTTCAATTATTTATTTATTTCGATTTTTTTCCTTTCTTCAGACACAATATTAATTCTAGAGATCAACAGTGTGACATTTAAAACATGCAAAATCATTTCCAGATTTGTGTTTCACACTCTGAGAACAGTGCAGTATGCAAACACAGTCTTTCCCTACTTGATTGTTAAGCTCTCTAGAGCAAGTAAGCTTTTCAGGTAAAAGGTGCCCTGAATCCGACATACCTACTATAACATTTACTTAGCTGAATAAGATCCGCTAAGTACAGTTCTGCTAGGATATGAACAACTGCAGAATCATGTTGTAAGAACCTTATTATATATCTAGAGCTAAATGAAAACAACATGTTTATTGGAAAGCCACCACAGTAGGTTCATTTTTTCTATTTTATCTTGTATGTGTGTGTGTATATGTGGGTATAAATACACACACACATGCACGCACACACACTGTCACCCAGGCTGGAGTGCACTGGTGCAATCATATCTCATTGTAACCTCAAACTCCTGGGCATAAGTGATCCTACATCGCAGTCTCCAGAGTAGCTGGGATTACAGGTGAGAGCCACCTCTCCTGGCTTCATTTTCTTTTGAAATAGATTTCTTGGGAACTTTCTTACTGCTTGCCTCATCTCTACTCTCCCACCCCCTATGTGGCCTAGATTCCAGCCACACTGAATTGCATCTTCCATTGTAAGCTTGGGAAGGTTCTCTCAGGCCTTCAGGCTCTGGCACATACGTAGAATGGTCCACTTGGCAAAATCCCATAATTCCCACAAGGCTCACCTCAGTCATCAACTCTTTTTCAGAAGGCTTACCTGACTCTTCCACCTCTTGCCCTCCCATCCTGCCTCAAAAATCTTCAAATATCTTCTCAACTAACATTTGTCATTTTGTTTTATAATATTTTACAACCAGGGTTGCCTCCCTAGACTTTTGAGTTCCTTGATGAACAGGAAATGAGTCTCATCTTTGTTTCGGCTCAATACTTCTTGTAACCCATGATTATATGTTAACATTCAACTGTTTTTTTTGGAGACCATATCTCACTCTGTCACCCAGGTGGAGTGCAGTGGCACAATCTCAGCTCACTGCAACCTTCACCTTCTGGGTTCAAGTGATTCTTGTGCCTCAGCCTCCAGAGTAGCTGGGATTACAGGCACCTGCCACCACACCGTTAAGTTTTGTACTTTTAGTAGAGATGGGGTTCTGCCATGTTGGCCAGGTTGGCCTCAAACTCCCGACCTCAGGTGATCTGCCTGCCTCAGCCTCCCAAAGTGCTGGGATTACAGGCGTGAGCCACCGTGCCCAGCAACATTCAGCTCTTAAGGAAAATTACTATTTCATAAAATGAATTCATATTTAATCTTACTGCTCCTATCAAAGACTGAAAAAGTAACACACAGCTACTTTGAGAAGTAAATGACTAGAAAAGGATTCAAAAACACATGAAAGAACCCTACCTATGAAAGCACTTTGTACTTGCACAAGATTAACATATATGAGACATCTATTTTTAAGATAACCATATAATATCTATGTGAAATTTTGTGGCAGGATACAAAGTTTCAAAATGCAAGAATGCCCTTCATCTGCCCCTTTCTTTATTTAGCCGTCCTTGGCTCTTCTACAAGGCCCTGTGAAGAACTGGATCTTACCGACCCAGATAAGACTTTTGTATTATATATAAGGAAGAAAGGAATAACAATCAGAATAAAAAAACTCGGGCACAGTGTCTCATGCCTGTAAGCCTAGCACTTTGGGAGGTCGAGACAGGTGGCTCACCTGAGGTCAGGAGTTCAAGACCAGCCTGGACAACATGGCAAAACCCTGACTCTACTAAAAATACAAAACTTAGTTGGGCGTGGTGGCAAATGCCTGTAGTCCCAGCTACTTGGGAGGCTGAGGCAGGAGAATCGCTTGAACCCGGGAGGTGGAGGTTGCTGTGAGTTGAGATTGTGCCACTACACTCCAGCCTGGGCAATGAGAGGAAAACTCCATCTCAAAAAAAAATAATAATAAAAAATAAATAAATAAATAAGTAAATAAATAAATAAAATAAAATAAACTACTATGCACTATTAACTAAAAGACCTAACAACTCAAAGGATATAGACAGGAAAAACTGTGTTCACACTCACTTATTAGTATTTCAGGGAAATACAAATTAAATCCATAAGCTGATACTATTTCAGACAAATCAGATTGACTACAATTTGAGCATTTCTTTTTATTTTTTTTCTTTTTTTTTGAGACAGAGTCTCACCCTCTCGCCCAGACTGGAGTGCAATGGCGCGATCTCAGCTCACTGCAACCTCCGCCTCCTGGGTTCAAGCAATTCTGCTGCCTCAAACTCCCGAATAGTTGGGATTACAGGTGCACACCCCCATGACTGGCTAATTTTTTCTATCTTTAGTAGAGATGGGGTTTCACCATGTTGGCCAGGCTGGTCTCGAACTCCTGACCTCGTGATCCACCCACCTCGGCCTCCCAAAGTGCTGGGATTACAAGTGTGAGCCACCATGCCTGGCTTGACTAGAATTTTAAATCTGACAATACCACGTATCAGTAAAGATATCAAGTAATGTGAACACAACATTTTTGATGACAGTATAAATTTATAAAACCACTAAGAATTCAGCATTCAAAAAATATATATCCTAGAACAATCCTCATACCTCTATATAGGGTGTTTCATTTTTTCATTAATGAAATGAATATTTATTGAATATCCACTAGGTTCTAGGCACTTGAGCCTATGAATGAGCAAAGGAAAAATAAACAAAAAAAATCAAGTAAATCATTTATCGGAAGGAGGTAAGTGCTAGAAAAAAACGTGGTGAGGGCTAAAAGAACAAGATCAATACGATCCAGGGTGTGGGAAGTCAAAGGGAGAGCAGATTTCAGTCTTAAACAGGGTGTTCAAAGTTAGGCCTCCGTGAAAAGTCAGGATTTGAGTAAGCCTTGAAGCGGAAGGAATTGTTTGGGGAAGGGCTTTCCAGCAGGTGGAATGAGAGCCAGGGACACCTGGGGTCTGGAGGCCAGCAGGACTGGAGCAGAACGAGCATGTGGACAAAAGTAGTGCATAGCGAGGCCTGAGAAAGTAGACTCTGGACCACTTATTTTGACTTTGCATGAAATGAGAAGTCCCTGCAGGGTTCTGAGCTGAAATGTAACATGATATAACTTAACTTTCAGCAGGATCACTCTGGGAGCTGTGTTGAGAATGTAGAGGAGGAACAGGGGAGAAGCAGGGTGGACAATTAAGCGGATATTGTAGAAATTCAGGCAAGAGATCACAGTGCTTAGGAAAAGGCAGTGAGAAATACTTGGATTCTAGGTATATTTTTAAAGTAGATTTCCTGGTAAGATTAAGTGAGACATATTAGAGAAAGAGAGAGGAGGCAAGGATGACTCTGAAGCCTTGGGTCTCAACTGCCAGAAGGATGGAATGGTGGTCAAGTGACATAGCAGGCAAAGCAATTTTTGGAGAGGAGAATAGTTCAGTTTCATACATGTGAAGTTTGAGATCTCTATTAGACTATAAATAAGTTGGGTTTTATTACACCCAAATTTACAGATGTAAATAGGAAAAAAAATTGATTATTCAAAGTGATTATCTAGAATGAAAAGAAACTAATTGCCAGTTTAAGTCAGTAGTCTTCAATTACTCTTCTTTTTAAAAACAGAAACAACAAAAGCTGGCTATGTATAAATGCATTATAATATTACACTTTTAAAAGAATGGATCATTATACATAGACTTTTACTGTAGAAGCTAATGAATAGGTTTAAGTACTCTATATTTATGTAAGTTAGTCAAACAACAATGTGGCTCTTTAAAGCATTTAATGATTGAGACATTATGTGACAATTTGCACTTTATAAAAAATAATCAGGAATTACGGAGGATGTTCTGGATAAAAGCTGTTAAGAGAAAAAGAACTATTAACTTTAATTACTAAAGGAGTTATTTTGAGTCACTGTCTAGCATGGTAGGAAACAGGCCAGTATTAAAAGTGGTGAACAAGAAGAAAGACTTATGCTGGAGGTTGCTCAGTAATTTGTTTGACTATTAGGATTGGTATGAAGTGAATAAGCCATTGTTTCCAAGGCCTTAGGGTATTTTCTGAGGCTAAGGCAAAACAAGCTCTAATTATGAAACAAATCCATTTCGAAATCTACGTATTTCAATTTGGATCCAAATGCGAGTTTATCCAATCTCTAATCTAAAATTTATCTTTCTTTCTGCTGATTTTGAAACACCATGCAAAGGGCTGCCATTCTGATCGTTCCTTTTTCAGGTTTAAAATAAAACTTAGCTCATTCACCTTTTAAAAACCTACAAATAATTCTTCAAAAATATTTACTTACTGGTAATTAATAAACATAAACCATATATTGTTCCAGAGACATTACTACATAATCACCACTAATAAAGATGTGCAATACTTTCCCCTTTTAAAATTATCACAATAGGCCGGGCATGGTGGCTCATGCCTGTAATCCCAGCACTTTGGGAGGCCAAGGCAGGCAGATCACCGGAGGTGAGGAGTTCGAGACCAGTCTTGCCAACATGGTAAAACCCGATCTCTACCAAAAAATACAAAAATTAGCTGGACGTTGTGGTGCATGCCTGTAGTCCAGCAACTGGGGAGGCTGAGGCAGGAGAATCACTTAAACCTGTGAGGCGGAGGCTGCAGTGAGCCGAGATTGCACCACTGCACTCCAGCCTGGGTGACAGAACAAAACCATCTCTCTCAAAAAAAAAAAAAAAAAAAAAAAAAAATCCCACAATAAATTATAACTATAATCTTCTTAGCAATCTACGTAAGGGAAAAAAAGATATAATTATGTGCTTATTTTTATCTAGATCAGAGTTTTGCAAATGCAGCAACTGATATTATAGTTTGTATGAATTCTTAGTTGTGGACTGTCCCGTGCATTGCAGGATATAGAGCAACTTTACCCTCCACTCACCAGCTGCAAGTAGCAACTCCTACAAGCAGTGTCAAGCAGAAATGTCCCCAGATACTACCAATGTCCTATTGTTGGGAGAGGATATGCAAGTGTGGGCAAAACTGTCTCTGCTTGAGAACTACTCACCTAGAATAAGAGTCCTAAATTAAACTAAAACAACATAGTGTTGTGGGTAGCAACTATCCGGGGCTGGTGGCATGGGCAGTAAAGGAATTCACCAAGACAGGTAGGTAGAGAAAGGCATATTTATTAGACAAAATACGAACATACACTGCAAGAAAGCAACAGGCAGATCAGCAAGAGAGGAGCTGACTACAAAGAGACAAAGGTGTCCTGGGGATTTTACAGCGTGGTGCTGGAGAGGGCTACATGCAGTACCGATGATGCCAAGGTTGCAGTGAGCTAATTTCCATTTTTCTATCAGCCACGTGTCTGGTGATAAGTCAGTGCAGGAAGATTGTTGAGTTATTTGCACAGGAGGGCTACGTGCCTTGGACCAGGAAGAAAGGCAGACTTAACAGTTTATCAGCTTTTTGTTTCTGCTTTCCCCTGCTCCTGCCAGCCTGACTCCCCTTCCCTTGTTAGGACCCCACACAGTGACCTTGAAGCCCCAGCAACCTCACCATTCACAACTTGTAAGGGATTTGCAGTGAGGCAGGAACAAAGGTGTCAGGGTGATAATTCCTTGCTCCACGCAGTAGGTCCCTATTAGCACCCCCTTCTCTTCTCTGCCTCAGTCACCCAAATGTTAGGAGAAATTAAAATTAGCTCTCTCCACTAAACAAACACTCATTATTGGGTACTGTTGATTGAATTACTGACCAATCTATGTAGCAGCTCATCTGACAATACTCAGATGTAGCCTCATTTCAGGGACGTTGGTCGCTACATGGCACATGTTCAAAGTTTTAAACAATAGCAGAAACAAAGGGGAAGAAATGCAGCAATACAGCAGTATTATTGAAGACTGGTTATGTACTATGTGAGCGGACACATAGGCAGAAAAAACTGAGCTGATGAGTAAAATATACAGCAGTTCAGGTTGTAAAGAATGAGAAAAAATAAAGTTCGTATGGAGTGCTATGGTCTGAGTGTTTGTTTGTGTCCCAAAATACATGTTGACATCCTCATTCCCAAGGTGACAATATGAAGAGGTGGGGCCTTTGGGAGGTGATTAGGTCATGAGGACTGAGCTCTCATTAATCAAATTAGTGCCACTGAAAAGAAGCCCCAGAAAGAGCTCCCACCCCTTCCACCCTGTGGGGTTATAGTGAAAAGATGGCCATCTACAGACCAGAAAGCAGGCCCTCATTACACCCTGAATCTGATCTTGGACCCATCTGTGGACCAGAAAGCAAGCCCTCATCAGACCCTGAATCTGATCTTGGACTTCATACCACAGAACTGTGAGAACCACATTTCCGTTGTTTATAAGCTACCCAATTTATGGTATTTTGTTACAGCAGCCTGAACAGACTACAGCATAGGGAAATATAAAAGGACAGGGTGAAAGGTGGGGTTAAAACTTTAGCCATGGGTATCAGGGAAAGGCCAAACACCACTTGAACGTATTTTGAAAAAGAAGTATAAAGTACTCTGTGATTTGTTTAATATCTGCAAATATTCCCTTTAGTTAGAAAAGTATATATATATATAATTAGCCCATATTTAAGATAGGAAGTAAATATGTATTTAAATAACTATACAGAGGTTTTAATATAACCACAAAACAGCAAAAGCAAGGTTAGTGTTGTCTACTTAAAAAGGGGATTATTTTGGCACATGCAGCTCAGGAAGGACACTCTTATTATATCTCTCAATACACTGACTTTGGAAAACAATGAAGTATTGCAGTGCATCTTCAAAAATAAAGGCTTTTTAAGTAATGAAATTCTTCCTTTGATCAGGAAAGTTACATCAACTAGAATTGTATTCATTATTAATATTCTTACCTCACGCTGGATCTTTGTCAACTCGGGTCTAATGGGTGAAATGGAATTTCATATTTTGGAAATAAAAAGGCTCAAATCATGATCAAAAAAAGTCATATGCTTATATTCACATCAATGTTATAAGGGAGCAGTATAGTCAAAAGAAATGGTTGTAAGATCATGAATAGGCTACTCATCCGAATCATCAATTATCTGACCTTGCTTGATAGTGATATTCCATATCACCACAAATATAACTGTAGTGAGAACAAGACAAATATCCCATAATCTAGAAGATTCATTTTAAACTTGTTCTAAAATTTTTTTTCAGAAATCCTTAAAACATACAACTTTAAGGAATAACACCACTTATTTTATAATGTATGCTCTAGAATACATTTTTCTTTGCAAGAACAGGAAAGAGACCTAAGTAAACACAAAATACGCAAAAACAGAAATTGATTTTTCCCAACTGCAGTAACTCTGACAATGCCCAGTATTGTTTCTCATATCTGTTTAGCATTCATTATAAATGAAAATCTATAAGGAAGAAACTACACATTAAACCACAGGGTAGCTTAGCTTTTGTGTTCCATTTCAAAAGGCCTTGCTCTCTATCATCAAAACTGTAATTTTTTGCTTCTCAAAGTTAATACCAAGTTCACTGGAAATTTATTTGTAAAAGGAAATGGTCACTGAAAAAAATCATTCAAGCTTCCTACCATTATGGCTTTTTCTTTACCCTCACTGGCCACAGAATCCTGAATGAAGGGCTGCTACTGTTCCTTTCTGTGGAAGAAACAATACCTCCACAGAAAGTGGAAGTATAAAAATACTATCAGGTGTTTTCAGGCCCCACCTCCTTAATATTTTCAAGTCATGTTCTTGGTAAGTACATGAAGTGCTGTTTTAGAATTATGTTTCACAAATGCTGACATCTAGCAAATCATTTCTTTCTAACAGTAGCTCCAAACACATTTATTACACAGACAGTAAGTCCCTGTGCTAGGTCAGCCATAATAAAGAGATCACAGTTCCGTTAAGATGACATGCAAAGAATTTCAGCGACATGAAAAGATCTATAATAGAGAAATGTATGTTGTTTCAGGAGCAGAGCAAATAGCAACCTCTGCCTGAGAAGATGCACACATGGACTATTCTCTAAAAAATAATGTACCCAATTGCTTCCTTCTAGCTTAAAACACTTTCTTTGTGGCCATCATTTTTCTGGTTAGCCTTCTTTGATCAACAAAGTACCCACCCTGATCACAAACCCTCAATGAACATACCTTGTGGCTTTGGACTTGCAGCTGAGTGTTTCGCTGGCCTGTTCCCATTTATTCCCTGAGCCTCTTCTTCAGATACATTCTCACCAACCAGTGTGGTTGTGCTGCTTATGGAGCAAGGCGGAATTAAAGCGATCTTTGGACAGGTACTGCTGCTACCTGCAAGAGTTCAGAAAGAAAGGGCAGGTAAGTATGGAGGCATAGCACAATGCTGTCTTATAAGTCAAATTTCTCCTGACCCCATAAAACAAAAACAGTCATCGTTATAGGACTAAGCACAGAAATATTTTTCCCACATGGACTGGCCTTGACAAAGAGTTTTCCTGGGAACTATCTCATTCCATGTGCTTTAGGAATCTTATAATGGATGTTGACAGAAGACTGTTATACACAGGCCTCCTCTCCTTGCAGGGCCACAGAAAGGGCAGAACGCAGCTGCTACAATGTAGGCGAAGGAAAGGACGGAATTAATCCGTTAAAAGCCTTCCTTTTTAGTGTTAGGTCTGTGGCTAGTCATAGAGCAACTCAAAAGAACAAAGGAGGAAAGCCCAACGTGACAGCTGACCTAAAGACTCTAGAAGAATGGCTCGATTAGAAACGAACAAATACACGCACGCGCCCACGTCCACACACACCCTCGTGCCCACTAGGCTTACTCAGACTCCACATCAGCATCCATGACATACTTTAACAGTGACCCATGTTTTCCAAAGAAGGGATGGCAAGATTATACAGATAACATGGTCACATTTACATAGAACTAAAAAAAACCCAAAATGTTCTTTAAAATCACACAAATACATCATAAACCATAGATGAAGGGAAAAGATTAAATTTTTGTTCACATTCTGGTATAAAAAATTATATGTTGAATTTCAGAGACTTTTAAAGAAGTCATGTGTCAGTGTTCTCTCTTTATTATGCATATTAGATTTCCTTCTTTTCTGGTTGACATGGTGATATTAAGATGACTGACTCTGCTTCAGAGAAAATAAAATTTCTACCAGGAAATTCACTATAATTGAACCAAACAATGCAATTTAAGGAATTATCATTTGGTTAAGAAACAAAGCGTTTCATTTTTATAGAATCCAAATATCTCAAAGAGAACTCTTAGAGATTTTTTAAGCCTTAATTATTGAAAACAAGCTATTTTTAAAAAACCCAATCAACTTTGTTGAGTAAAAAAAACCACCTCTCTTAATCCAATTCATTATTAAACAATATTGATTAAAAACCACGCGGTGGCTCATGCCTGTAATCCTAGCACACTGGGAGGCCAAGGCAGGTGGATCACCTGAGGTCAGGAGTTCAAGACCAGCCTGGCCAACATAGTGAAACCCCGTCTCTACTAAAAATACAAAAATTAGCCGGGTGTGGTGATGGGCGCATGTAATCCCAGCTACTTGGGAGGCTGAGACAGGAGAATCACCTGAACCCGGGACAAGGGGGAGGTTGCGGCGTGCTGAGATCACACCACTGCACTCCAGCCTGGGCGACGAGAGTGAAACTCCGTCTCAAAAATAAATAAATAAATAAACAACCAAAAAAACCACCTTTGTGCTTTATTTTCTGTTGCTCTCCTTAAAATTTATCTTAGTAAAACAGATTTTGGAAAATATCAAGAGTTCCAAGTACCTTCTCAACAGGTCTTTCAGAGCCGATACCAAAACAGAAATTAAATGACACTAGGAGTTTGAGACCAGCCTGGGCAACATAATGAGACCTTGTCTTTACTTAAAAAAAAAAAAAAATTAGCTGGGCATGGTGGTGCATGTTTGTGGTCCCAGCTACTGGGGAGGTTGAGGTGAGAGGATCTCTTGAGCCCAGGAAATTGAGGCTGCAGTCAGCTATAATCACACCACTACACTCCAGCCTGGTGAACAGAGGGAGACCTTGTAACTTTGAGAAAAGAAAAAAAAAAGCTGGGGTGGGAGGGGTGGTACTCATCAGACACCCTTCTGCTAAAATGGTTTATCAGCGAGATTAAGCATTGTTTAGTAAAATATAACAAGAATTTAGAAAGCAAAAGTAATGAAGGATTATTTGACAGATCATTATTAAAATTATAAAAAGGCCGGGTGCAGTGGCTCACGCCACTCAACACTTTGTGAGACTGAGGCAGGCAGATCATTTAAGCCCAGGAGTTTGAGACCAACGAGGCAGCCACGGCAAAATCCTGTCTCTTAAAAAAATCCAAAAAAAAAAAAAATTAACTGGGTGTGGAGGCATACATCCGTAGTGTCAGCTACTTAGAAGGCTGAGGTGGGAGGATGGCTTAAACCTGGGAGTTTGAGGCCACAGTGAGCCGTGATCACACCATTGCACTGCACTCCAAACTGAGTGACAAGCGAGACACCATCTCAAATAAAATTATAAACAGAAGAAAAACAGTTCAAACCTTTAAATGTGTAAGCTCACCTATCTTCTTGGAAAAAAGTATGTGAAATAGGCAAAATATATCCCTAAAATCCACAACACATCATGCAACTACTTGGCCTTTTTGGGGGAAAATCTGGATGGTTTTCACAGTGACACTAAGAATGGCTTAAAGGCCACCTTTGAGCCTGCTAAAGGCCACCTGCCGGGGACTTGTGAAGGATGCCTGTACAGGCCCAGACAGTGCAGAGCCACAGCTCAACTACAAACTCAAGGAAGAAACTAATGTAATTGTAAATTGAGACCCTGAGACATCATCAATTTATAAGAGAAAGCAGCAACAATACTATTCAAAGGGGGCAGTTAATGGCTTAAATGAGAAAACGAATTACACTGAGTCTTTTTAAAAAGGTCATCACTATTACACATTAAAATATGAAAAAAGTTTGACAGTCTATTTAGAAATAAAACATGTCTTACCTAAATATTAATGTGAATGAAAACTAGGCACTAATTTCTAGACAGCAAACGTTCAGGGTATGGTAGGTTTTGCAAGTGTCATGTTTATAGAGAATATCTCTCATGAATTTGCCAAAATGCGTGCAATAAGAGATCAACTGTGCATCTATTTTTAAAATAAGTTCATCAAAAGTCATGATTACACATCTTTTGCCAGAGGCAATTAGATCAACATTTCAGAACATTGTTTATTAAAACAAGTCTCTAAACTTCAGCCACTATCACAAAGCATGAAAACATGGTGAAGGACACAGAGAACATTTACATTTTTAAACATTTGTTTAAAAAAACAAAAAGGCAATGACAAATACATAGAGATCATATGTAGCTGCAAGGCTAAAAATACTATTAATAATTATTTGATTCCCATACAATAATAATGGGAGACTTCAACACCCCACTGTCAACATTAGACAGATCAACGAGACAGAAAGTTAACAAGGATATCCAGGAATTGAACTCATCTCTGCACCAAGCGGACCTAATAGACATCTACAGAACTCTCCACCCCAAATCAACAGAATATACATTCTTCTCAGCACCACATCGCACTTATTCCAAAATTGACCACATAATTGGAAGTAAAGCACTCCTCAGCAAATGTACAAGAACAGAAATTATAACAAACTGTCTCTCAGACCACAGTGCAATCAAACTAGAACTCAGGACTAAGAAACTCAATCAAAACCGCTCAACTACTTGGAAACTGAACAACCTGCTCCTGAATGACTACTAGGTACATAACAAAATGAAGGCAGAAATAAAGATGTTCTTTGAAACCAATGAGAACAAAGATACAACATACCAGAATCTCTGGGACACATTTAAAGCAGTGTGTAGAGGGAAATTTATAGCACTAAAAGCCCACAAAAGAAAGCTGGAAAAATCTAAAATTGACACTCTAACATCACAATTAAAAGAACTAGAGAAGCAAGAGCAAACACATTCAAAAGCTAGCAGAAGGCAAGAAATAACTAAGATCAGAGCAGAACTGAAAGAGATAGAGACACAAAAAACCCTCCAAAAAATCAATGAATCCAGGAGTTGGTTTTTTGTAAAGATCAACAAAATTGATAGACCGCTAGCAAGACTAATAAAGAAGAAAAGAGAGAAGAATCAAATAGACGCAATAAAAAATGATAAAGGGGATATCACCACCGACCCCACAGAAATACAAACTACCATCAGAGAATACTATAAACACCTCTACGCAAAAAAACTAGAAAATCTAGAAGAAATGGACAATTTCCGGAACACTTACACTCTTCCAAGACTAAACCATGAAGAAGTTGAATCCCTGAATAGACCAATAGCAGGCTCTGAAATTGAGGCAATAATTAATAGCCTACCAACCAAAAAAAGTCCAAGACCAGATGGATTCACAGCTGAATTCTATCAGAGGTACAAGGAGGAGTTGGTACCATTCCTTCTGAAACTATTCCAATCAACAGAAAAAGAGGGAATCCTCCCTAACTCATTTTATGAGGCCAACACATCATCCTTGATACCAAAGCCTGGCAGAGACACAACAAAAAAAGAGAATTTTAGACCAATATCCCCTGATGAACACTGATGCAAAAATCCTCAATAAAATACTGGCAGACCGGATTCAGCAGCACATCAAAAAGCTTATCCACCATGATCAAGGGCTTCATCCCTGGGATGCAAGGCTGGTTCAACATATGCAAATCAATAAACATAATCCAGCATATAAACAGAACCAAAGACAAAAACCACATGATTATCTCAATAGATGCAGAAAAGGCCTTTGAAAAAATTCAACAGCCCTTCATGCTAAAAACTCTCAATAAATTTGGTATTGATGGAACGTATCTCAAAATAATAAGAGCTATTTATGACAACCCCACAGCCAATATCATACTGAATGGGCAAAAACTGGAAGCATTCCCTTTGAAAACTGGCACAGGACAGGGATGCCCTCTCTCACCACTCCTATTCAACATAGTGGTGGAAGTTCTGGCTAGGGCAATCAGGCAAGAGAAAGAAATCAAGGGTATTCAGTTAGGAAAAGAAGAAGTCAAATTGTCCCTCTTTGCAGATGACATAATTGTATATTTAGAAAACCCCATCATCTCAGCCCAAAATCTCCTTAAGCTGATAAGCAACTTCAGCAAAGTCTCAGGATACAAAATTAATGTGCAAAAATCACAAGCATTCTTATACACCAGTAACAGACAAACAGAGAACCAAATCATGAATGAACTTCCATTCACAATAGCTTCAAAGAGAATAAAATACCTAGGAATCCAACTTACAAGGGATGTAAAGGACCTCG
The DNA here is from genome assembly GCF_043159975.1 of Macaca nemestrina. Taxonomy (NCBI): domain Eukaryota; kingdom Metazoa; phylum Chordata; class Mammalia; order Primates; family Cercopithecidae; genus Macaca; species Macaca nemestrina. The sequence continues at coordinate 109,609,059 of NC_092134.1, forward strand.
TCAAGGAGAACTACAAACCACTGCTCAGTGAAATAAAAGAGGACACAAACAAATGGAAGAACATACCATACTCAGGGATAGGAAGAATCAATATCGTGAAAATGGCCATATTGCCCAAGGTGATTTATAGATTCAATGCCATCCCCATCAAGCTACCAATGAGTTTCTTCACAGAATTGGAAAAAACTGCTTTAAAGTTCATATGGAACCAAAAAAGAGTCCGCATCTCCAAGACAATCCTAAGTCAAAAGAACAAAGCTGAAGGCATCATGCTACCTGACTTCAAACTATACTACAAGGCTACAGTAACCAAAACAGCATGGTACTGGTACCAAAACAGAGATATAGACCAATGGAACAGAACAGAGCCCTCAGAAATAATACCATACATCTACAGCCATCTGATCTTTGACAAACCTGAGAAAAACAAGAAATGGGGAAAGGATTCCCTATTAAATAAATGGTGCTGGGAAAATTGGCTAGCCATAAGTAGAAAGCTGAAACTGGATCCTTTCCTTACTCCTTATATGAAAATTAATTCAAGATGGATTAGAGACTTAAATGTTAGACCTAAAACCATAAAAACCCTAGAAGAAAACCTAGGTAATACCATTCAGGACATAGGCATAGGCAAGGACTTCATGTCTAAAACACCAAAAGCAATGGCAACAAAAGCCAAAATTGACTAATGGGATCTAATTAAACTAAACAGCTTCTGCACAGCAAAAGAAACTACCATCGGAGTGAACAGGCAACCTACAGAATGGGAGAAAATTTTTGGAATCTACTCATCTGACAAAGGGCTAATATCCAGAATCTACAAAGAACTCAAACAAATTTACAAGAAAAAAAAACCCCGTCAAAAAGTGGGCAAAGGATATGAACAGACATTTCTCAAAAGAAGACATGCATACAGCCAACAGACACATGAAAAAATGCTCGTCATCACTGGCCATCAGAGAAATGCAAATCAAAACCACAATGAGATACCATCTCACGCCAGTTAGAATGGCAATCATTAAAAAGTCAGGAAACAACAGGTGCTGGAGAGCATGTGGAGAAATAGGAACACTTTTACACTGTTGGTGGGATTGTAAACTAGTTCAACCATTATGGAAAACAGTATGGCGATTCCTCAAGGATCTAGAACTAGAAGTACCATATGACCCAGCAATCCCATTACTGGGTATATACCCAAAGGATTATAAATCATGCTGCTATAAAGACACATGCACACGTATGTTCATTGCAGCACTATTCACAATAGCAAAGACTTGGAATCAACCCAAATGTCCATCAGTGACAGACTGGATTAAGAAAATGTGGCACATACACACCATGAAATACTATGCAGCCATAAAAAAAGGATGAGTTTGTGTCCTTTGTAGGGACATGGATGCAGCTGGAAACCATCATTCTCAGCAAACTATCGCAAGAACAGAAAACCAAACATCACATGTTCTCACTCATAGGTGAACAATGAGATCACTTGGACTCGGGAAGGGGAACATCACACACCGGGGCCTATTATGGGGAGGGGGGAGCGGGGGAGGGATTGCATTGGGAGTTATACCTGATGTAAATTACTGGTTGATGGGTGCTGACGAGTTGATGGGTGCAGCACAGCAACATGGCACAAGTATACATATGTAACAAACCTGCACGTTATGCACATGTACCCTAGAACTTAAAGTATAATAATAAAAAAAATGAAAAAAAAAGAAAGATAGGACTTTGTAATATTATAGTACATTCCACAGATATTTAGCCAAATAAAATTGATGTTGAGGGAGAAAAAAAAAAAGAAGTAGGGAGTATCATGGCTACTAAAGGCTGAGGTGGGGTGGGGGTGGGGAGGGAGGGAATGAGGAGTTGTTGATGGAAGGGTGCAAAGTTTCAGGTAGAAAGGAGAAACATATTTTGAGATCTACCACACAGCAGGATGACTATAATCTATAATAATATGTTATGTATTTCAAAGTAAGAGAGTAAATTTCAAGTGTCTCCCCATAAAAAATGGTGAGCAAGATGACAAATATGTAATTAGCTTGATTTAATCATGCCACTTTGTATATATATATCAAAACATAACATTGTGCCCCCAAAATGATAGAATTATAGTTTGTGAATCAAAATAACATTAATACATTTTAAATAAAAATAAATACATAAAAACCTAAAGAAAAATAAAGTATATGGTGGAATGAAGAACCCAAGCCAAGAGGATCCAAATAGCTAGCATACAAATCTCAACAATACATTAAACAGGAAATGCATTATTTAGACTATGTCACACATTATTACGTATTTTAATATTTTTCTGCTAAAGCAGATTTGTTCAGTGTCTGGTACTATACATGAAAATCAAACTAAAGTAACTACAACATTATTCTCATCCTCAACACTCTAGAGCTAAAGTATGCCACCACATTCAGTCTCTTTTCAGCCAGGGTTTAAAGTACATAGATGCTATGTTCTGTTAACCTTTTTCAGCAGGTTGATGCCTTTTGGGAATCGTTGGTTTCCTAAGACAAGACGTGTGGGGCTCTGGGAATATTTTAATTAAATATAAAGTCACAGATAAAAAATAATAATTATTATTATTATTTGACCCTTTACAGGAAAAAATGTACGGACCACTGGTATAGGTTAAACAAATCACGGTAAAAGAAGTTTGCCTAAAAGAAGCACCCTTTCATTAAACACTTCATCTGCTAACATCTTGGATAATAGCAACAAAAACTGAAACTTTTTGCTTGTTTATGACTGACTTAGCCTACTCATATTTGGAAACAGTCCTTATTTGGGTGCCAGTTGCATAACAGGGAATTGAAACCAAAATTGTAACCAGATGGTCCTCTCATTTAAGACGTTTTACATTAACTCTAGAGGTTCTTTGACTAGAAATTACAGTATCAGGAAGAACCAGTAGGGCTGATTTATAATTATAAATAGTTATCTTAGACACAGCTATAACAAATTACAGTACGTTAGTTAGCATGGGGAAGGAGAGGTATATGATTTAAATACTGTCTCCTCTTGAGGGCTGGTCATCTTTTTAGCCACTTTTTAGTACTAACCCATTTTGTACTCTGACCTTGGGTTGCTGACCTATGCTTGCTGGGTTGTAATACCTACAGGAATTCCTAGACATATGCTAACTGCAAATATTCTCAATTGGCCTCAGTGTTGACTGCATGTAGCTCCCTCGTTCCATCTGCAGAGGTTGCCACTATAGCTTAACTTTCCTTTATCTGTCTTTTTTGGCATTTCAATAGTCATGCACTAAGTCATGCTTTTGTGTGGTAGATATGCCCTATGATTAGGTTAAGGTGACTTTTGCTACTATTTGCAAGACTCTGTTATAGGCTGTTATATTATATTTTACCAAATCATTCTTGAATTATTCTTTTGCATTTTAAGTTTGGACCCTCTCTTTGGCTATCCATTGCAAAGTCCACTCAGTTCTCTGATTCTTCGGGCCTGACCTCTTGCCACAGCGTCCATGAGCGCAGATCACATCTTTACACGGTCTTGCTTACAGTCTGGTTATACTGTCTCATCCATCCATGCACTGGGTCTCTAGCCCAGGAGATCTCAATGGAGTCCACCCTTTGGGATAAGGATCTCTTGGATTTAAGAGGGAAGACACAGTTTTCTAGGGTAGATGATCTTTATGGGAGCATATTGTCCATTAGGATAAACATACTTTAAAAAACCAAAACCCACTTTATTTGCAATTAGTTTTCACTGTCTCCTTAGTGTACTACAACCTGTGAGAATTACTTAGATTTGTCTTGCATGACTTTTGGCACCATGGATGGTACTTTTGAAGAACACGGTCAGGTATTTTGTAGAATGTCCCTCAAATTGGGTTTCTCTGTTATTTTCTCATTATGAGACTGTGGTTATGGGTTTGGGGGAAGAATATCACAGAAGCAATGCACCCATCTCACTTTATTATATTAATATCACTGCATGATAGCAATATGATTATCATGTGATGTTAACCCTGGTCGGCTGATGAGGTGGCATCTTCCAGGTTTCTCCACTGTAAAACATTATAAAACGTTACTCAACAGTCTTCTATCATAACTCCCAAAACTCCCCCATTTGTCCCACAGATTGCAGATTACATCTCCCATATAATAGCTAAAACACCTAGATTAAGAGATCAATTGCCTTTTTTAAAAAAAAGTCATTAAGGTTATAAAACTCACAGTTTACAACTCTCTTGCTAAGGGGAACGAATCCAAAGCCAGGAAATTCATTTGAGTGTTATTTCAAACAGCTCCCCAAACTTCTAAACCTGAATAACAAATTTTCTAGAAACATAATTATCAAGCCACAAAGGTTCTTCAAAAAGAAAATCTGATGAAGAGTTAAAGAAAGTTCCTTGAACCCAGGAACTGCACTTCTAGGACTCCCATCTACGCTAACAGCCCTGAACACGTAAAGGTAAATATAACACTATAGAACATATGCAGCAGATTGGGAAGATTTCTGAAATATTAATAATTGAGAGGTCTCCAAGACATTATTAAACTATAGACTATGTACAATATCTCAGTTTTTAAAAAGAATAAGATATAGACAAATGTATAGAAATGTACTGAAAGAGAGGGAAGATAACACACCAAATGTAACTTTGGGAATTGCAGATGGAGGTGAGGTGAGAGAATGAATGAGAATTTTCATATTTTGGTCTCTAATTAGCTATATCATTTAAATCTTTTATGATAAAAATGTATTTATATATTACTCATATTTTAAAAAATCTATGAAAGTCACAAAGTATACATACCACAGAGACTTTTAAAAAAGCATATCCCTGCTGGGCACGGTGGTGCATGCCTGTAATCCCAACACTTTGCGAGGCGGGCAGATCACCTGAGGTCAGGAGTTCAAGACCAGCCTGGGAAACATGGTGAAACCTTGTTTCTACTAAAAATACAAAAAGTAGCTGGGCATGATAGTGGGTACCTGTAATCTTAGCTACTCAGGAGACTGAGGTGGGAGAATTGCTTGAACCTGGGAGGCGGAGGTTGCAGTGAGCCGAGATTGTGCCACTGCACTCCAGTCTGGGTGACAGAGTGAGACTCCATCTTGGGGGGGGGAAAAAAAAAGCATATCACTTACATTTGTACATCCATGTTCACAGCAGCATTAATTCACAATAGTCAAAAAGTAGAAGCAGGCCCGGAGCAGTGGCTCACACCTGTAATCCCAACACTTTGGGAGGCTGTGTCGTCCACCACCACGTGCAGCTGATTTTTTTTATTTTTAGTAGAGACCGGATTTCACCATGCTGGCCAGGCTGGTCTCAAACTCCTGACTTCAGGTGATCCACCCACCTTGGCCTCTCAAAGTGCTGAGATTACAGGTGTGAGCCACTGCACCCAGCAGGAAATTCTATCAACAACATGGATGAATCTTGAGGACATACATAATGCTAAGTGAAATAAGCCAGTTACAAAAAGAGAAATACTGTATAATTCCACTTTAAAAGGTACTTAGAATAGTCAAAATCATAGAAACAGAAAATGGAATGATGATTTTGAGGAGCTGGGAGGAGGGGGAAAAGGGGGTTATTGTTTAGTGGGTGCAGAATTCAGTTTTGCAAGATGAAGAGTTCTGTGGATGACAGTGGTGAATGTATTTAATGACAGTGAAATGTACATTTAAAAATGGTTATGGCAAATTTTAAGTGCTTTCTACCACAATTAAAATTTTAAAAAATTTTAAAGCATACCCTTTGTTTAACCAAGGAAAAGTCAAGAAATATTAAGCTGTTCCTATCTCTGATAGGGCAAGAAACCATATTAAAGACTCTTTAAAATTAAAGCGCCTGGCCAGGCGTGATGGCTCATGCATGTAATCCCAGCACTTTGGGATGCTGTGGAGAGAGGACTGCTTAAGATCAGAGTTTGAGACTAGCTTGGGCAACACAGCAAGACACTATCTCTACAAAAAGTAAAAAAAAAAAAAAAAAAAAAAATTAATTGGGCATGGTGGTGCACACCTATAGTCTTAGCTACTTGGGAAGATTACTTGAGCCCAGGAGTTTGAGATTGCAGTGACCTGTGTTGGCGCCACCGTACTCCAGCTGTAACAGAGTGAAAGACCTTGTCTCTTAAAATAAAAATTAAATATTGAAGTGCACTTGCATTAGTGCTTGGTTCTCATCTCCCACTTGCACCCACAATTCCATGCCTTCCACATGCTGAGATTATCCTACACTTAAATCTCCACTGCAGACCTCGCCCGCCTCCAGATTTACGCATACAGTTGCCTACCAGAATCTTCCCCAGTATGTCTGAGAGCCATCTCACTATCAACAGATTCATATCCGAACCCCTCATCACCCAACTCTTATCTAAAACTAACTTCCTTAAGGTTTTCTCTGACTCAAGAGCAACAACTCCATTTATGCATAGGCTAAAACCTTGGAAACACTCCAAATCCTCTTTTTCTCTCATACTCTACATCCTATCCACCAGGAAATTCTGGTGGCTCTACTTCCAAAATATTTCCAGATTTTACCATCTAGCATTATCTCTGGTGCTACTATTCCGGCCTAAACTACCATGATTTTTAACTGAATTATAGCAATAAGATCCCTGCTTCTTCCCTTGTTCCCAGTGCAGTCCGTATTTTCAAACCAGGACCAGAGAGACCCTTTTAAAACTCAAGTCAGATACTGTGCTTAAAATTCTCCAGTGGATCCACATTCTACTGAGAGTAAAATCTCAAGTTATTTGCAATGCTTTGTAAGCTCTATAGGATCTGGCCTTAGCCCCATTACTACTTTCACCTGATTGGCCACTATTGCCCCTTGGGCATTCCATTCCAGGCATGCTGGCTCCTTGCTATTCCTCCAACAGGCTGAGCAAACTAGTTGGTGCTAGAATGTTCTTCCCCCTGATTTTATTTTGAGGTTAATTGCTTTATCTTTTTAAAATCTTGGCTCAAATTGTATCTTGTCCATATGAACTACCCTGGCCACACTATGTAGTTTTATTGCTACTCCAACCCTACATTATAGTTTATTTTTTCCTGTAGCACTTATGGCTTTCTAACAAACTACATCATTTTTTTTTTTTTTATTGCTTATTGTCAGTTTTCCCTGGTTAGAATGTAAGCTCCAGGAAGACAGCAATCATGCTCCTGACAAATCCCAGGAATACCACCTGTCACAGGGTAGATGCTCAATACATATTTGTCAAACAAATGAATTCTGGAGACCTTGGGCAAGTTTCTCTGTTTGCCAAAATTCTTAGTTTCTATTTCATAAAAGATGTTTTCTAAATTCTGACAATATGGAAATATGTAGTTTAGAGCCCAACCTATATAAAATTTTTGATATTTCCATTTAAATCTAAGATCCAAAACATTCAAAGTTATTCTACACAAATCCTCAATATTCAGTTTTTTTTTTAAAAAAAAGTTAAAAGCTACACATACCCAAATGATTTTCTTCACAACCCAGAAGCAGATTTGTAAGCATTTGGAATTGTGGAACTCTTCAGATGTTTGTCTTGATTAAAAAAATAGCAATGGTAAAAAAAAAATCCCAGTTATTGCCTGAATGTTTGTTATTATAATTATTTTCATTTATCATTATGTTTTTGAGACAGGACCTCACTCTGCCACCTAGACTGAGGTGCAATCACAACTCACTGCAGCCTCAATCTGAGCTCAAGTGATCCTCCCTCCTCAGCCTCCTGAGTAGCTGTAACTACAGGTATGCACCACCACATCCAGCTGATTTTTAAAAGATTTTTGTAGAGATGGGGTTTCTGTTGCCCAAGCTGGTCTCTAACTCCTGGTGTGAAGCAGTCCTCCTCCCTCAGCCTCCCAAAGTTACGGAATTACAGGCATAAGCCACCATGCCCAGCATGTTTCTGTTTATTATTTTATTTACATTTACTAGGATCACTAACTTAAATGCATTATAAGCTGCCAATATTTTAGACTCATCATACAATGCTACTTAAAATTAAAGAATGTTATACTGTCAGGTAAATCAAATGGCTTGAGGTCTTTTGAGTTCAAAAGTAATATAAACTCAAAATAAGACTTGAAGGGAGATAACTGCAGATATTCAATATTTCTAAGGGTCTCATGGTTGGATGACCACAAATATAAAGTGTAAAAAGGCAATCTTGACTGTTATCTTTCTTAAGCATATCAACAATGTGGCCATGCAGTTGACATAAATGTACAGCCTCTAAAGACAAAAATAATTTTTAAAACAATAATTTTCAGACTAGAAATATTTTGTTTTCCCCAAATTAGACTCCATATTATTTACTGAGTGCCTTTTGTTTGCTACCCCAAAAGGATGAAAAGGATAACACTAAGATTTCTAAAGAATACTATCGTCTGTGGCACCTTAAAAGTTAGAATTCTGTTAGAATGCAACCTGCTATGCTCGTCCTAATTCCAATTTTCAACAGGAGCTGATAAGACCCATGGCCATAGTACCTGTTATAAGAAGACTGCATACTGCTACAATAAAAATGTGGGCTCTAGAGGTCCAATACTCTGCTCCACCACTCTCGGGATGGTCATTGTTAGAGACCATGTGTCCCCTGCACAGACATGTTGAAAGTGCACACTCCAGCCAGGCACAGTGGCTCACGCCTGTAATCCCAACACTTTGGGAGGCCAAGGTGGACGGAACACCTGAGGTAGGGAGTTCCAGAACAGCCTGACCAACATGGAGAAACCCTGTCTCTACTAAAAATACAAAAAAAAAAATTAGCCAGGCGTGGTGGCGCATGCCTGTAATCCCAGCTACTCAGGAGAATAGCTTGAACCCAGGAGGTGGAGGTTGTGGTGAGCCAAGATCGCGCCATTGCACACCAGCCTGGGCAACAAGAGCAAAACTCTGTCTCAAAAAAAAAAAAAAAACAACAAAAAGGCACACTCCATGATGACTCCTGCACTGGGGCTGGCCAGTGTGCTCTGTTGTACCTTGGCATGCTGTTTTCTTAGGTGGAGACTGAACTTGCAGCAGGAAGGCAGCTCTCCCACACATATTTGCCCTCACTACTGCCTGAGTTCCATGTGATAATGGAGGTTCCCCTTTCTGCTGTGTTCAACTAAGAATGTTGGTTAAAGCCGGGAGTGGTGGTTCACGCCTATAATCCCAGCACTTTGGGAGGCCAAGGCAGGCAGATCACCTGAGGTCAGGAGTTCGAGACCAGCCTAGCCAATATGGTAAAACTCTATTTAAAAAAAAAAAAAAATGCAAAAATTAGCCGGGCATGGTGGCAGGCGCCTGTAATCCCAGCTACTCAGGAGACTGAAGCAGGAGAATCGCTTGAACCCAGGAGGCGGAGGTTGCAGTGAGCGGAGATCGAGCCACTGCACTCCAGCCTGGGCGACAGAGTGAGACTCCATCTCATAAAACAAAGAAAGAAAGAAACAAATAAAGATTACAGAAAGATCTAGCTATTTACAGTACACACATTACTCTGTGTCTGTAGTGATGACCAGAGTGGAAGGTGGCAGTAAAGAGAAACCACAATCAAGTACATGTGTCTTTTCTGCCTGCTTAAAAAGGCAATTCTATTGACACCATCTTGAGCTGGAGGAGGTTTGCAGACTGATGTGCTTTATCTGAAAATTGTTTCCAATTCAGCATAACACCCATTTCTTGGTTCCTTCTTTTAGAGCTAAGCATAGCCATATGGAAGAGACTGGGCAATAGATTTATTAAAACACCTTGCGTTATTGCTGTGCTGGTGGTGAGAAATGGGCCTGAGAAGTTGCCCATCCACAGGATAAGATAAATGCCGAATTTTTAAACAATCACATTTTTTTGCCAGAGCCTGAGAGTCATAATAGTTTTGAGCTTTGATATCAGTGAACAGTGAAATAGTTTTGAGCTTTGACATCATGAAGAACTCCAAGCATATTACTGTGCAGATAGGCCTGAAAACTGATGGTATACTTTTCTGGTATGATCATCTGTATCAAAAGGCAACTCAAATGCTAGGTACATGCACACTTAGGCAGCTTTCCTTGATCCCTAAAAGCATGACATTCAGCTGTTTGGATACCGATTGTATCAGTTATTGTATATCGTTAAGCATTAAATACATTTCTACAGCAATCTAAACATTCTTCAAGTCAGCCCTGTCAAATAACCCTCATTTTCCTGCGGTCAAATCGTGGCTTTTCCATTTACTGATGATCAGCTGGGTGAATGACTTACTTTCCCTGTATTTCAATTTTGTCATCTATAAATGAAAAGTCATAGGATTCATAATAGTATCCACCTAGGTTGCTGTGAGGATTAAAGCAGTAAATTCTAGTGAGCATACTACAACAGTAGCTAGCACATGGTATATCTAAAATAGTTACAATTATTTGCAATTACTAACACTTATGTAATAATGCTGCATGATGCCGGGGGAGTGTTCCTGAGTCTCTGCTCCTTCAGCCTCCTAAAGCCTCTTACTTCCTGTCTCCTTCTAGGTCTGCCCTGTCTGCTTGTATTTACCTCACAACTACCTGAGTTCTATTTTCTTACCACCCAGCACTTGCTCATGCTGGCTTTAGGACCTGCTGTTAGCTTCACTGCCCAGTGCCTCTGCTACTCTCTGGGATTACCAATCGACCATTCTGGATAAATTCTTGCAAAATCATGACTCTTGCAAACTAACATAATAATGAATTATTTACAAATGTATGGACCTTGTATATTAAGTATGACCCTCTTATTCAACAATGATGGTAACAGGATTAGTAGTGATAAAATGCCTAACAACCGATATGCAGCTGAATTTACTGCAGGTAATTCAAGTCTCAAATAATTTAATCATAATTCTCCTCCAAATTATTTTCACAGTATTTCACATTCTTGTAAATGTGTGTCCTGGATTCTATAAACGTTTTTCATTTCTCCTCCATTTGACATTTCTTCATTTGCTATTATCACAATTGCTAGTTTTTGATAATTAGTTGTTTTCTGAAAAGCATGTTTAAGTATTTATGAACTTTTTGGCTTTTCTTTGAGATAGGGTCTTGCTCTGTCGCCCAGGCTGGAGTGCAGTGGCACTGTCACAGCTCACTGCAGCTCTCACCTTACAGGTTCAAGTGATCCTCTCACTTCAGCCTCACAAGTAGCTAGGACGGCAGGTGCACCATCACACCCAGCTAATTTTTTGAAAAATTTTTGTAGGCCGGGTGTGGTGGCTCACGCTTGTAATCCCAGCATTTTGGGAGGCCGAGGCGGGCGGATCACGAGGTCAGGAGATCGAGACCACAGTGAAACCCCGTATCTACTAAAAATACAAAAAAATAGCTGGGAGTGGTGGCGGGCGCCTGTAGTCCCAGCTACTCGGAGGCTGAGGCAGAAGAATGGTGTGAACCCGGGAGGCGGAGCTTGCAGTGAGCCTATATCGCACCACTGCACTCCAACCTGGGCAACAGAACGAGATTCCATCTAAAAAAAAAAAAAAAAAAAAAAAAAAAAAAAAAAAAATTTGTAGAGACGGGGTCCCACTATGTTGCCCAGGCTGGTCTCAAACTCCTGGGCTCAAGTGATCCTTCTTCCTCGCCCTCCCAAAGTGATGGGATTACAGGCATGAGCCACCACGCCCACCTACTTTTTAAAAACTCAATGTATGATTTTAACGTATCTTATCTGTATGCTGCTAAAGTGCTAACTGTTCTACAAGCATTAAGAATAGCCAATGATCAACTGCAAAAAGAGTAACAAAACCTATCAAGATTTTACTTTATTCCATTCTTTGTTTTTTTCTTTTTTTCCCTATTTAAAAGTACTGAGTGATAACTCCTTAATTAAAAGTGCCAGGTACTGGGCTAATTACTAGAGACAGAAAGGCAAATAAGACACTATCTTCACCCTCAAGTAACTCATGGTTAATGGGAAAAAAGACATGAACAATTCTATAAATATCTGGAATGCCTGCCTTACCCCCACATCCATCCCCAGCCGACTGCAGCTGGGAAGCAAAGGCATCAGCCCAGGCACAGGATGATGAGACCAGAAGCAAGGCCGGGCCGAGGGGGAAAAGAAGAGGAACACGGGAGACATGCTGAGGAGACAACTGGCAGGGGCACTAGCTGTAGAAGGCAGGGCCAAGGAGGAGGCAAGGATGACACTTACTTCGCAGCATTGCTAGTGTGACAGGGAAACAGTGCCTTTCACTTTAAGAATGCAAGAAGAATACTGTTTTGTGTGTGATGATTTCAGGAGCCAGTGAGGCAAGGCTGTCAAAGATGCAGTCTGTCTTGACATTCATTAGCCTCAGCCATCCCTAAACACACAGTGTGCCCTCATTTTTCAATCTCATTGTTACATTATTAGATACAGTCACTTTGGTACTTTCTTTAAAATTTTCATTATATTTTCATTTTAAGGGAGTGGGGAAAGCCTGTTTGCCTAATTCAGGGCCAATTATACACAAGCTCGATCCATTCATTATGTTTTGTTGTTTGTGGTCTCACTTGTCCTTCTTCCTCTAAGAAGGGCTGATTTCCTGAATTCTGTTAATAGCAGCAACAAATATCAGCCAAATGACTCAGATGGAGGACGAGGGGGAAGCACTCAGTAAGAGCCTAGATAACTTTTTTGGGTGTTTGCTGGTTCCTTCCGAACCCCAGAGTTAAGAGCCAGGCGAAAGGTCACAGCAATGAATTCAGAGCACACGCCACAGGCCCTGGGACAACTTTTCCCTAAGTGCGTTCTGTGGAGTGCTACTCTGACGAGAGGATCCCTCCTCTCTCATCACTCTTGGCCACATCCAGGATTCTGTATGAAATATCTGTTATTTGCCCAATTTTAAAGCTACATCTTGTATACTTACAATATTAATGGGCATATCAGAGGCTCTGACAAGCTCTGCAATAGAAAAAACCTGCTTAACTCTGAACTCAGTGTTTGTCTAGAAAACCTTTCCACCACATATTATTGTAAGTCAACATCCCATACAGCTAGTATATCTTGGAACATGTTTTGGGAAAAGCTGCCCTAGGGACTCCGTCCCACATTCCTGACAGTTACGTTTTGGCTGTTTCCCAGACTTTCCCATTGAAATTACTGGCACGTGCTTTTGACTTCTCGGTAATCATCTTGAGGTGCCCTCATGACCCTGACCTTGAAATCATGAACTCAAACTCCAACCTGCTCTTGGACCTGATCCCATATGTTCCCAGCCTTGAGGCTGCACGATCTCACGATGTTCTGACCACAAAGCAGCAGTGGGGCAGGACCCAGGATGCCTGAGTTCTATGCATGGAATCTAAAAATGGAGTAGTCCTCAGCCTAAAAAATCAGATGAAACCACATTCTGTAATTCTGCCAGTCCACTTTCTCTTCATTCTCTCCACCTCCCTCATTTCTCTCAAATGCAAAATCCCACAACCTAACAGACTTGGAGGCATGCAACTTAGGAACCACAGGAAATCTCCAAAGGAATTGGTTCTTTCCTTGAAGTGGTTATAAAATAAATCTGCATGCTGCTTTAAGTACGCGAAGCAAGTATCGTAATAATTACCAATACAGAGAATAGTAATATGGAAATGCAGAATAATGCATGCACAGTTTTACTTCATTGAGACAAGTATCATAAGATCTCAGAATACAAAAGCAAATTTCTGGCCTGTAATTCTAAGTAGTGAAAAGATGTTTTAGCCCTTTGCTTTGTTACCTCCTTGTGGGTTTAAACGCTAAGATCAGACAAAACACTTCATTTGATAAGAAGCTTGCCTTCACACTGAAGACCTATAATCCAAATACCCCTCACACACGGACGCCCCAACAGGGTACTAAGGTATGCTCCCTGGAAAAAAATAGTTTTCAAAATGGCCTTGTCTCAACTGATTTGTTCTCTGGACACCAAGACAACTCCGTGTAAATGCAATGTAACATATGGCTTCAGGAAAGGACACACCGATCCTGAGACATGCCCTTCAGTAGCATAATACTAAAAAGTATTTATCCTGAATGTCACAAAAATATTAACAATTATAACTTAAGGCCGAGTGCGGTGGCTCATCCCTGTAATCCTAGCACTTTGGGAGGCCAAGGCGGGAGGATCACTTGAGGTCAGCAGTTTGGGAACAGCCTGGCCAACATGGTAAAACCCTGTCTCTACTAAAAAATACAAATAAAAATTAGCTGGATGTGGTGGCACGCACCTGTAATCAGAGCTACTCAGGAGGCTGAAGCAGCAGAATCGCTTGAACCCAGGAGGCAGAGACTGTAGTGAGCCAAGACTGCACCACTACACTCCAGCCTGGGCAACAAAGTGAGACTCCGTCTTAAAAAACTTGGGATTTCATACTGCTTTAAAACTAATGCAAACTTGCTTTTTAAGTATTACTACTATTCTTACTACTGTTAGTAATACTGGTAGAAATCATATCTAATAATACTAAGTGTTTATTGTGAGCCAAGCACATTGTGCACGGCACCTTATATGTATTATTTTATTTACTCCACTCAAGAATACTATGATGTAAAGTATAGCAGGCATTTTTATGTCCATTATAAAGATGATTAAGAGGTGGTAAGTGGTTAGGCTGGTGTGTGTGTGTGTGTGTGTGGGCGCACGCACGCACGCGTGTGTCTTTATTTTTTGTTTTCACATGCAGACAGGCTGGAATATAGTGGCATGACCGTATCTCACTGCAACCTGAAACTCGTGGGCTCAAGTGATCCTCTCACCTCAGCCTCCCAAGTAGGTGGGACTACAGATGCATGCCACCACACTCAGCTATTTTTTTTTCTTTTTTCATTTTTATAGAGACGGAGTCTCATCATCTTGCAGAGGCTGGTCTCAAACTTCTGGGCTCCAGTGATCCTCCCAAAGTGCTGGAATTACAGGTGTGAGCCACCGTGCCTAGCCTTGCCTGATATTAAATGTCGTATCTACATGTGGTTTGTAAGCAATTTGTGGACACAGATTCTAGCTATTGATTCTTTGGCTTTCACTCAGCAGGTACACAAGTGACTGCAGCTATTTGCCCTAATTCTGTGCCTTTATTTCAGCCAAGATTATGCAACTAGGAGCTTCAAAATACCCAGGGCATCAAACAAATCAATTTAAGAAATATAAGGTAAGAAGAACACGAGTCTCGATTTAGCATAACTCAACGGACATCAAGACAGAGTTCCAGATTACCTTGCCTGTTTCCAGCTTTGAATCACTTACCACCTCTTCAGCTCTGCAGACTCCTGACCTTCCTCTTTTCCTCTTGTTCTGCTCCCCATTTCTGACCTACACTTGCTTCTCAAATCGAGGCTGATGAGGCCTCCCCATTGTAGACTCTTTGACATTCTCTCTGGAAACCAGTGGGCACACTCCCATAGACTCACTCTATGCTAGTCTAGTCCTACTTCCCTCTGTGCTCTATGGCTGTAGTTTCTGCTGGGCCTGACCCAAACCTCCTTAGGGAGACGTCAGAAAAGTGCTCACAAGGCACTGTCACATAGACAGCACACCTCATTTCACCTTTGGCATCCCTAAAGAGTGGGACAGATACCTGCACACTATAGGTAAATAAAAGTAGGGTTGGTTAAAAGTGGCAAAGCCATGAGTCACAACAGGGCTTTTAATTCCAAGGTCACTGCTCTTTCCACCACAACCAAGGGCCCTGTTGTCAGGTCAATATCTGTTTTGCATCAGAAATTAGAAATGGGTGCATGTCTGCGGTGGTGGCTCATGCCTGTAATCCCAGCTACTTGGAAGGCTGAGGCGGGAGAATGGCTTCAGCCCAGGAGTTTGAGACCAGCCTGAGCAACATACTGAGACTCTATCTCTTTAAAATAAGAAGAAGAAAAGAAAAAGAGAAACGGGCTCCTAATCTGGGGCCGTACTTCTAACATTTGGGTGGCTGTGGGAACCCATTAGCATTTGTTTAATTTTGCTAAAGAGTCTACTGGCCACACATAAGTACAACAAAGATCTTAGGTCCAAATGAATTGAAATAAATATTGTTGTGAGAAACTAACAACATTCACAAAAATAATTAAAGACAGTGTATCATAAAACAGATTTTAAGAAAAACTTTCAGATTTAAAATGAATTCTTAGAATCTGTTCCAGGAAATTAAGATAATTATAAATGCCCTAGGGCAAATTCAGATCTTTAATTCGCTTGAAGAATTCAGCAATTATACCCTGCTACAGACTTCAAGCATTTCCTCTCCAAAGCTGGAATATGTGCCAACTGTTTCCCCTACTGGAAGGGTTAGAAGCAACAAAAAAAGTTAAGAGCTGACTAGATATGAATTCAACAAGCACTCATCTAACACCTTGCAACACAGGGCACTGTAACAGTACCAGGAAGTAAGGCACCACGGGGGACCAGTAACGTCTTCAACCTACTCTCAAGGAGCCAACTTTCCAGCGGGAAGATTCAAACAATCCTCAATCAGGGATCTGCAGCCTACAGGTCATAGGCCAAATCCAGTTTCTGTCAATAAAGTTTTACTAAAATACACATTCATTCATTTACATAATGTGTGTGATGCTTTTTACTATGTTAGCAGAGTTGAGTAGTTGCAACAAAGACCATATGGCCTGCAAAGCCTAAAATCTTTATAATCTGGCCCTTTACAGAAAAAGTTTACAGAACTTGACCTAAATAATCAAGGCAACAAACTATGAATTACTGCTGTAATTTTCCAGTTTTGGTTGTGTCCCCAGCTAGTGGTGTGACCTTGGGCAAGTAAAAACCTCTAGGTTTCTGTGAACTCATTAGCAGCACCATACACAGTTGATCTAGCACATTTTGGCTTATAACCCACTCTGGAATGTATTTAATAAATTCACAGTGTTGTATGGTATAATCTTTAGTTTCTTACCGTTCTAAACCCTGCATGCCTACCACGTGATTGTGTCAGTTGTTTTCCTATTTTAAGCAAAAATTATCTCCCCAACTATCTCTACTGCATGTAAACCAGTAGACCAGAAGGGGTTAGCCACCTTAAAAAATCATGCTTCTTGGTCAGTAGTTCTCAACCATGACTACATTAGAATCATCTGTGGAACTTTAAGAAAGAAAACTGCAGTACCTGGGTTGCACCCCAAACCACTTAAGTCAATCTCTAGGGTGTGAGACCCACGTATCAGTGTATGTTAAAGCTTCCCAGGCAATCCCACTGTGCAGTCATGGTTGAGAATCACAGTGCTTAGTGTTATTAACAGAATTGGATCAAGTTAGTATTTACAGTGGAAGCTATATGAAATGAATTCCATAATTTTAAGCTGGTAAGCTAAAGTTCACCAAAACACCATGAAAATTAATTTTAATAGTAATTTTTTTTTCTTTTTCTTTCTTTTTTTTTTTTTTTTGAGACGGAGTCCCGCTCTGTCGCCCAGGCTGGAGTGCAGTGGCGCGATCTCGGCTCACTGCAAGCTCCGCCTCCTGGGTTTACGCCATTCTCCTGCCTCAGCCTCCCGAGTAGCTGGGACTACAGGCGCCCGCCACTTCGCCCGGCTAGTTTTTTGTACTTTTTTTTTAGTAGAGACGGGGTTTCACCGTGTTAGCCAGGATGGTCTCGATCTCCTGACCTCGTGATCCGCCCGTCTCGGCCTCCCAAAGTGCTGGGATTACAGGCTTGAGCCACTGCGCCCGGCCTTTTTTTTCTTTTTGGAGACAGAGTATCCCTCTGTCACCAGGCTGCAGTGCAATGGCACGATCTCAACTCACTGCAACCTCCACTTCCCGGCTCAAGCAGTCCTCCAGCCTCAGCCTCCCAAGTAGCTGGAACCACAGGTGTGAGCCACCATGCCTGGCTCATTTTTGTATTTTTTTGTAGAGACGGGATTTCACCATACTGACCAGGCTGGTCTCAAACTCCTGAGTTCAAAGTGATCCACCTGCCTTAGCCTCCCAAAGTGCTGGGATTATAGGCATGAGCCACTGCGCCCAGCCAAAAAAAAATTTTTTTTTGTTTTGAGACAGAGTCTTGCTTTGTCACCCAGGCTGGAGTACAATGGCACCATCTCGGCTCACTGCAACCTCTGCCTCCCAAGTTCAAGTGACTCTCCTGCCTCAGCCTCCCAAGTAGCTGGGATTATAGTTACTCACCACCATGCCCAGCTCATTTTTGCATTTTTTGTAGAGACAGGGTTTCACCATGTTGGCCAGGCTGGTCTCGAACTCCTGACCTCAGGGGATCTGCCCATCTCGGACTCCCAAAGTGCTGGGATTACAAGCATAAGCCATGGCGCCTGGCCCTGGCTAAATTTTACTAGTAATTATTTTTAAGTTCATAGCACCATGTGACTCTTGTTTAAGTCATGGCCAGTACTTATGTACAAAGTATGAGGTCCTCTTCATAGGTAAGTAACAGTAAGATTATCTGATTTTAGAATCCATTTGTGACATAATAAAAATATATATACTTGATCTTTGTCTCTGGTTTCTGACAAAGGGCAGTACTTAAATCAAAATTTCCGGCTGGGTGCGGTGGCTCACGCCTGTAATCCCAGCACTTTGGGAGGCTGAGGCAGGTGGATCATGAGGTCAGGAGATCCAGACCATCCTGGTTAACACAGTGAAACCCTGTCTCTACTAAAAATACAAAAAATTAGCCAGGCGTGGTGGCGGGTGCCTGTAGTCCCAGCTACTCGGGAGGCTGAGGCAGGAGAATAGCGTGAACCCGGAAGATGGAGCATGCAGTGAGCTGAGATGGCGCCACTGCACTCCACCCTGGGGGACAGAGCGAGACTCCGTCTCAAAACAACAACAGCAACGACAACAACAACAACCTCTTGTAATTTCCTAAGTGGTGGGGATAAGAGGAGCATCTTTTGTTCCTAACAGAGAGTTCTTAAATCTCTTGACGCTTCATAGGTGGAAGAAGCCTCTTTTGTTTTGATGAAACGACTCTTGGCGCAACCCTAGGTAGCCTCAGGATGGAGCTGGTTGCCAGAAAGATCAAGTAATGATCAGAAGCATAGAACTTTCAGACCCATTCCTCCCAACTTCTGGAGAGGGAGAGGGCCTGGAGACTGAGTTAATAACTGATCACGTGCACATGATGAAACCTCTAAATGACAAGGATCAGAGAGCTTCCAAGTTGGTGAATACATCCATGTGCAGGGAGGGTGGCCTACCCTAACCCATGGGACAGGAGCACACAAGATCAGGAATCTTCTGGACCTCACCTTATGTATTAATCTCTCTTCATCGGGCTGTTCATCTATATTCTTCATAGTATCCTTTATAATAAACCAGCAAATGTCAGTAAAGTGCTTTCCTGAGTTCTGTGAACCAATCTAGTAAACCTGATGAGGAGTTCATGGGAACTTCTGATTTACAGTGAATGAGTCAGAATTATGGGGTGCATGAGACTTGTGACTGGCATCTAAAGTGGAGATAGTCTTGTGGGACTCAGCGTTTCACCTATGGGATCTGACGTGAACTCCAGGTAGAGTCGAAGAACTGGTTGTTGCTGGGAGGAAGACCCTCCATTTGGTGTCAGAGGTGTTGTCTGGGTACAAAGAGATAATATCAGAAACAACCTAGGCATCCGCTTATATGAAAAGTCACCAATCAGGAGCCTTGAGAAATCAAAAGTAAATTATTTATGGCCAACAGAAGGCATGAAAAGCTCCTATACAAGGAGAAACTTCTGTAACAATGAAATCAAAATTTTTATTGACTTCATAAAGTGTGAAAGAAATAAAAACAGATGTAGGAAAAGAACTTGAAGGGCAAAAGTTAGCCTTTTTCTAAGAGCTGTAGCCAACTCATTTATTCACAATGTCTGGTTTATAAATCGACCAGATTCTTGGCTTTTCCCGTGCTTCTGCCCACTGCCAAACTATTTTCCATTTATTCACAACAGATTTATCTGCAGGTCCAGAGAGGAGAAGAAAATCAAACTGCCTAATATTTCATAAGTTTTCACAAGGAGGCTGCTAAAACCAAATAAAATTGCTTTTAACTATCTCAATCATAAGTAACCAAGGGTGAACAAATGTTTCTCTTCACAAAAGGGAAAATAGATCCTTTTCATAAGCAAATTCTTCCTGACATTGTTGCTATTAATTTTGTACTACTTCGCTGGTTTATTTTTCTAAACTTGATTTCTCTAAATCTGAAATCTAGTGGCCAAAACATCCCAGCCTAACACTATTTCTGTAAACTAATTTCTGTAGACTTTATCTGCTTCAAACTACCTCAGCCTCCTGTGTTGCAACACTTTGTTTTGCAGTTACCAACACTGCTCATTCAACTTTTCAAACCTGTATTTTGCTTCATGGCAGTAATAGATAAAATGAACACTGCTAAGTAGGAAAAACTCCTCAGGACCAGCCAGTCACCCAAAAGCTGCTACTTTAAATGCACCAACACTATCACTTGTTCCAAGGTCAGGATCACCCAGACCTGCGGTGAAACGCAAGGTGATGTTTATCTGGGAAGTACATTTTTTTTTTTTTCTGAGGAAAAAAGCAGGGTGGATTACTAAAACTAGTAGTTGAAAGGTCAAATTTTTGACATGATTATTTTATGACTGTGGGAAAGTTGCTTAACTTCCTTATAAATTAGAGAAATATTTTTACTGCTCTACTGACATCTCTTAGGCATAGATACAGATCAAAATTCTTCTTTTTGATGGTTGGTAATTTTAAGAAAAACTTAACAAATTAGGTGACTCTCTAAAAAAGGCTTGGTGATACCCTCTAGTCTTGACTCTCCTCTTTATTTTGATATTCTCTCTTTAAGAAAAATATTACTGGCCAGGCACGGTGGCTCATGCCTGTAATCCCAGCACTTTGGGAGGCCAAGGCGGGTGGATCACGAGGTCAGGAGATTGAGACCAGCCTGGCCAACGTGGTGAAATCCCATCTCTACTAAAAATACAAAAATTAGCTAGGTGTGGTGGCGGGCGCCTCTAATCCCAGCTACTCAGGAGGCTGAGGAAGGAGAATCGCTTGAACCCGGGAGGCGGAGGTTGCAGTGAGCCAAGATTGCGCCACTACACTCCAGCCTGGCAACACAGTGAGACTCCATCACAAAAAAAATTACTATAAACCCCGTTTTACTAAACATTTAATATTTAGTAGCTTACAAAGTTAAGTATTGGCTTTCCTTACTCCCTGCTGCAGAATCAGACTAGCAGGCCTCACATTTTTTCTAGACCCAGAGCACAATAGCATTGTGTGTTAGGCTTCTAACAGTGTAGGGGATTGTTTCAGTGATGCAAAACTTAAAAAGCAAATACTGCTTCTAGCTTATCCATTATTTCCTATATTTTTTTCTGGCTGACAGAAGAAAGAAGTTAGGAAGAAAAGAAAATGAACCAGTTAATCAAAGATAACAAATTTTCCAATTCTGAATTTTTAAATTGCATTACATAAGCCATATTTGGCTACATCTAATACAATTTTTCTCCTATAAATAAAAAGGTTGATGATTTTATTCATTCAGTGATATAACCAATTTTACTACTCCCTTGCTTAAAATTATTTAATGGAACTGCAAGGCCCAGTGGGGAGGGGGAACCTCAAAACCTCTAGTTTGCATAAAGGACCCTTCACATTAAGACATCAATCTCACCTGCAATCCCAGCACTTTGGGAGGCCGAGGCGGGTGGATCAACTGAGTCGGGAGTTCAAGACCAGCCTGACCAACATGGAGAAACACCGTCTCTACTAAAAATACAAAATTAGCTGGGCGTGGCGGCACATGCCTGTAATCCCAGCACTTTGGGAGGCCGAGGTGGGTGAATCACCTGAGGTCAGGAATTCAAGACCAGCCTGATCAACATGGAGAAACCCAGTCTCTACTAAAAATACAAAATTAGCCAGGTGTGGTGGCGCATGCCTGTAATCCCAGCTACTAGGGAGGTTGAGGCAGAAGAATTGCTTGAACCCTGGAGGCAGAGGTTACGGTGAGCCAAGATCATGCCACTGCACTCCAGCCTGAGCAACATAAGCAAAACTCTGTCTCAAAAAAAAAAAGAAAAAAAAAGGTGTCAATCTCCTCAAGGGCCTAATATCCATCTACTCGGAACTATGCGCCCTAACGCTCTAGCCACATTCCCATCTTCTCCATTCCTGGAAAACGTGGTTCTCTTTTCATATGTTTCTCTCCGCTTTTGCATACGTTAGTTCTTTCAGCTTAAAAAACAGAAAGTCTTTGTTTAAACAAATTCATCAATATCTAGTTCCAATGTTACCTTTTTTGAGGAAATTTCCTGGAATCAATGAAACGTTAGTTGTTCCTCCTTTTCTATTCTTCAAACATATTTTGTACCTCTCCTATGACATTTCCATAGTCATTGCTTTTAGAGGAGTATGAGGGAGGCAAACTTAAACCTTCTTGAAGATAGAGGTATTACAAAATTTTTAGGACTGAGTATAGTGAATACAGTTACATGTCCTAACCCTAAGCATGTCTTGTTACCATTCTGTATCTAAATGGTCAATTTTAGATAAAAAGTTACCAGAAATACCTTTTTTCCTTGATATTTCTTATTTTGCTATTTTATACTCTAAATTTGTAACTCTGATGGAAATAAATAAAAAAAATTTTACTGGGCAATATTAGAGAAAAACTTGCTATTTCTAATAAATCAGTAACTCTACTGATAGTCATTAGGGGTCTTACATTTATAAAATAACAAAATTATTTTCAAGCTTTGAATAATTTCTTTTTGCTATAGCCAAAATTGATTCCATATTTCTAAGAAGTCATGTAATCTAATAATGCATAATTACTATTCAGATCAAGTATATTATCAAATAGCAAACAGCAGTTCACAGATTTTAACTGTGCATTTGGGGAAGGGAACTTTTTTTTTTTAATGTTAACTGTTGCTACAGATTTTAAAATGTAGGTCAATTTCCAATTATCTAAATTTGGAAATAAACTACATGAAGTGTAAACACAAATAATTCTTACACTTTAATTCATGTACTGTTTTTCTTTCTTTCTTTTTTTTTTTTTTTTTTTTCCTGAGACAGAGTTTCGCTCTTCTTGCCCAGGCTGGAGTGCAATGGCGTGATCTCAGCTCACCACAACCTCCGCCTCCCAGGTTCAAGTGATTCTCCTGCCTTAGCCTCCCAAGTAGCTCGGATTACAGGTGTGTGCCACTACGCCCGGCTAATTTGGTATTTTTAGGAGAAACGGGGTTTCTCCATGTTGGTCAGGCTGATCTTGAACTCCCAACCTCAGATGATCCACCTGCCTAGGCCTCTCAAAGTGCTGGGATTACAGATGTGAGCCACTGCACCTGGCCCATGTACTGGTTTTCTATTCCACATCAAGCCTTACAGGAACTACTAAGGAAACATTTCTAAATTATTTTTTATTCAATCTTTTTACTTTTCCTATCACCCTCCTACAAGAGTATTTCAAAGAGTGAAATGACTTAAATGTAGGAAGAGAAAAAACAAAAAGAGGGGCAAGTACATCATTAATACAAAACATTAAGTACCTCTTTTTTATTTATTTTTATCTTTTTATTTTTTGAGACAGAGTCTCCGTCTCCCAGGTTGGAGTACAATAGCACGATCTCGGCTCACTGCAACCTCCGCCTCCTGGGTTCAAGTGATTCTCCCGCCTCAGCCTGTTGAGTAGCTGGGACTACAAGTGCGTGCCACCATGCCCAGCTGATTTTTTGTATCTTTACTAGAGACAAGGTTTCACCATGTTAGCAAGGATGGTCTCGATCTCCTGATCTCATGAGCCGCCCTCCTCGGCCTCCCAAAGTGCTGGGATTACAGGTGTGAGCCACCACGCCCAGACTAAGTACATCTTTAATAGCAAAAAATCTTGGCCACAATTTTCTCCATACAGACAGTGTCGCTCCAAATTTTTTAGTTTCACACCCCAAAGCTTCTCCCTCATCTCTTTTCTGTCTTACAACACAGCCCATTAATTCATCATCCAAAATCGTGTATGGGCTCAGCCACAGATTCCAGTCTCACTAACCCCTCCTTACTTTATTTGTTGATTGAAATGTATTCAATCAACAAATATTAACAAAGTACCCAGTACCTACCTATTAGCTACCTTTCTAGACCCTAGGAATATAGCAGTGAACACCACAACAACAACAACAACAAAAAATCTGTACAACATGCTAAATGGTAAAAGTGCTATGAGGAGCCAGGCACAGTGGCTCACCCCTGTAATCCCAGCACTTTGGAAAGCCAAGGCTGGTGAATTGCTTGAGCTCAGGAGTTTGAGACCTGCCTGGGCAACAAGGCAAAACCCATGTCTCTACTAAAAATATAAAAATTAGCCAGGCATGGTGGTATGTGCCTGTAAGTCCTGGCTACTATGGAGGCTGAGGTGGGAGGATCGTTTGAGCCTGAAAGGCAGAGGTTACAGTGAGCCAAGACTGCGCCACCACATTCCAGCCTGGATAACAGAAAGACCCTGTCTCAAAAAAAAAAAAAAAAAAGTGCTATAAAGAAAGTACAGCTAGGTGAAGGAACAGGAGTGCTATTAGATGAGAAGATATTATTATATCCTATATACAGGGAGGACAAGGAGGTCTCACTAATACAGTGTTAGCTGAGTAGACATGAAGGGAATAAGGCATAACATATTTTGAGGATTAGCATTCCAAGCAAAGTGTAAACACTACAAAAATTCTAAGGTAGAATCACAGTTGATATGTTCAAAGAGAAATAAGGAATACAACATGGATAAACTAGGGAGCATATTTGATGCTGAGGTCAGAAAGTTAAGGGGGTAGGGATAGGGGCTAGAGAAGGTAGGGCCTTGCACATCATTGAAAGAACAGGTGATTTCCTTTGAAAGAGATGGGAATCCACTGAAGGACTGCAAGCAGAGAAGTGGCAATTATCTGCCTTTCGTTTTTAGAGGTGCACACAGGCTGTTAGGTAGAGAATGGACTCCAGGAGGTCAAGGGTAGATAGGAGACTAGTAGAACCAATCCAGGGGAAAGCTGTGGGTAACCTAAAGCAGGGCAAGAAGCAGTAGAGGCAATAAGACATAGTCAATTTGATAGATCTTGAAGCCAGATTTGTTGCCAGATTGTATGTAAGAGAAAAATGACTCAAGGAAGACTAGGTTTTTGGGACTGAGCATAAGAAATAATAACTGCTTTATGATCAGGCACGGTGGCTCATGCCACCAGCACTTTGGAAGGCCGACTGGGCGGATCACAAGGTCAGGTGACCAAGACCATCCTGGCTAACACGGTGAAACCCTATCTCTACTAAAAATACAAAAAATTAGCCGGGTGTGGTGGCAGGCGCCTGTAGTCCCAGCCACTCAGGAAGCTGAGGCAGGAGAATGGCGTGAACCCGGGAGATGGAGCTTAGCGCCACTGTACTCCAGCCTGGGTGACAGAGTGAGACTCCGTCTCAAAAAAAAAGAAAAAAAAAAAAGAAAGAAATAACTGCTTTATAATGGCATGGAAAAGACAAGACCACAGTGACACAGTCTTTTATTTTTTTGTTTAAATTAAAAAAAAAATGTGTGTGTACTTATTCTCTAAGAAGGTGAAGGACCCATTTTCGCCAGGCCAAATTTATTATAATAACCACCATGTAGAATGACCAAATTCTATGATCAACACTATTTTTCTTCTTATAAGTATTTTCCTTCTGCCTGCTAAAACATATAACCAACTAACTGTGTCAATTCGCCAGGGAATAAAAATGGAAGGACCTGTTCCAGCCAGAGCTTAGCAGGTGCTGTGGTGGGAGATAAATCAGAGAACACACACAAACCAGGGTGAAGACATTTATAAATGTACTTCAGCCAATAAAAATTAGCTTGTTATTTTATAAAGATAAAAGGCGCCTATAGTAAAGGTTATCAGAAGGTGGCTCAGGAAGTGGGCAGGGATGGTCTACAAAACATCTAAGAAAATGCCTTTTTATTTTTGAAATAAATGAACTCAACTTTTCCTTAGATTATTCCAGGAACCTCCTATCTACTCTTGACCTCCTCAAGTCTATTCTAGTATCTAAGAAGAACCGATTAAATTTAAATCTTAATCCTAGTTTGCAGTTCAGGTTACACGTACATTTGGATGTTTATTAAATGAATACCAGGTTATCATCCTTCCAAAGAACTGCATAATATTTCCTATTGAGTCATTCATCATACTCCATCATATTTCATTTCTTTCACATGAAAGGAGTTTGCCTGAAAGCATAAGCTTTAGCAAAAGAAGTTTTTTCAGGTCATTTAAAAAAGATAAAACTGTTGTAAATAACATGTGCACTAAATACGCATATTTACAATTTTTCTTAGATGATTTAACAAAATTATCCAGTAGTGTAGGCAGGAAGTGCTATATTACTATCTTCTCAGTTTAAAAACCTAAAAAGGAACTTTAAAAGCCCGTACTGTTGTAGTGGCCACTCTCTAAAGGGTGCTGTCCATTAAAGCAGAAAACAAGAGCCAACAATTTCTCTATGTTTGTCAACATTGACCTCTCAAGCTTCATCTTCCTGTTCTAGAAGGATTTTCCTCCCTAATTAAGAGCTGCCTTCCAGGAGGGAATACTGTCTCTCCAATCATCTCTAACTAAAGATGAAATGAGAAGGGACAGAAGCTATTTCAGGAAAAAGAGAACCTAAAACTTCACTGCTTGGGGTGAGAAAACACTTTCCTTTTGCAGCATTTTAAAAAATTTATTTCATATTTAGAGTATGATGGTAAATTTTGGAGAGATCACAAGACCTCCAAACTTGATGCAAGAGTGGTAGAACGCCTGCAAAAGAATTCAGCCTGCTGCCTGAGTGACGGAGGGAGCAGGGGCAGGCATGGACTGGGCTGCTTAACCCTCCCGCAGCTACTAGAACCTGGGAACAGAGCCAGCTGTGCAGCTGCAGGAGGGGCGCCTCAGCTCTCCCGAGGCAGTGCTGTCACCAACCCCAACCTTGGGCTTCCACACTCAGCGTATGCCCCTGACACTTAAGGAAGGAAAGAGCCACACCACCATCAGAAAGAATACTGATAACTGTGAGGGCTGCCGGTTCTAAGTTTTAGTTTATCTTGTTCAGCAATGTAGACATTTTTCAGCGAGGCTTATATCCAGTCAAAAACGAACGGAAAAATAGATAAACAAAATGAACCCATTTCAGCTATTAAAAATATTTTTAGCACACATTTCCCGTCACATGATTACATTTCTATCACACAGTAGAATTACACTTCTATTTCA
Source organism: Macaca nemestrina (assembly GCF_043159975.1). NCBI lineage: Eukaryota > Metazoa > Chordata > Mammalia > Primates > Cercopithecidae > Macaca > Macaca nemestrina. Next base: position 109,636,215 of record NC_092134.1, read on the forward strand.
AAGACTCAGTTTCTCATTAATATACTCTCTACAACATTCAAAGAGACCACAGTGGCTTACTACTACTACCACTAACAATTTTTAAAAAACAAACTCGTGCCTATCTCTACAATGTTGTCTTTTATGGAAAAACAAATAATAGTTACTCCCCTGAACTTCACCAAAACAAGACTGGGATGGTGGGAATTTTTGTTTGTTTTAACAGAACAATGCTCCATGCAGTAGCACTAGAAAAAAGATTAGTAATAAATATTTCTTAACATTTGTTCACACCAGAAATGGAAGGAAAAAGAGAAGACTGTTTCTTTCTTTCTCTGTATTTCTCCCCTCAGTGACTGAATTTCCAAACTTTACTTATGTTAATAAAAATAAGCCAGAGGAACATAACTATCAAACACATTTGTATCTGGTTAGCCCAGAAGAAGCCTCCAGGAGAGTCAAACCCATCAATAGCATATATTTTAATCTTGAAGTTGAAAACCAATGTGAGTTCTATTAACTTTAAAATAAAACCAAACTCTGCCACTTTTACATCCCGCAGCACGCCGTGTTACAAAGTGACCCACGCTGGGGAAGAAAAAACTATATCTACTAGAAAATGAAACCACTTACCTTGATCAGTGGACATGATTTCACATATACTGATAATTAATCTACTCTGGTTTAATAAAAAGATATTTGGCTTTACTCTTTTAAAGTTCATGTGATAAAATCTCACTCCTGGCTGTAAAGCCTCGGGGAGGCTGAAGATCACACAGGATCTGCCAGGAGCTCAGACCAATGCACTATGACTTCAGTGCATTCTTCGAACTTAACTGCCCAAGGACGACCTCATGCAAAACATGCCACACCTCCCCAGAGGACGGACTGCTGCAGCGCACTGCATGAGACGGAGTATATGAGCACAGAGAGCCTTCTATTTATCAAAGTAAAGTAAACAACTGAGGCACATGGAACCTTTAAAAGCGTTCAAAGTACAGCTGGGAATAGGGTGATTTCTAAATGGACTAATGCCTTAACTATTAGTAATGCTCTAAAAAGCTAACGGAAAAACAGTTTGTTTCTATTTAACAGGGCTACTGCCCTGGACCAAGATGTTGGTTACAGATTCATGATTCACAAGCTTAAGATGTTAAAATCTCATTTTGAATGACCTCAAATACCATTTTCCCATTTATGTTTTCCTTTCCAGCACAGCTCATTGATTTCAGTGACTAAATAATACAGAATTAATAACTACTACATACATATTTCCTAAGGAAAACAAGTTGTATATGTTATTTCAAAACATAGTTTAACTGGTAAAATATTTATTACTCATTTTTATCTGTCTTTATAATTTTACATACTGCAATCAGTACATTAACAATTTCCCACAGCCTTGAAAAATCAGAAAATGTCAGATTAAAGCCAGGCACGGTGGCTCATGCCTGTAATCTCAGCACTTTGGCAGGCTGAGGTGGGTGGATCACCTGAGGTCAGGAGTTCCGAGACCAGCCTGGCCAACATGGTAAAATCCATCTCTACCAAAAATACAACAATTAGCCAGGCGTGGTGGGGGGTACCTGTAATCTAAGCTACTCAGGAGGCTGAGGCAGAAGAATCGCTTGAACCCAGGAGGTGGAGGTTGCAGTGAGCTGACATTGCGCCACTGCACTCCAGCCTGGGCGACAGAGTGAGACTCCATCTCAAAAACAAACAAACAAACAAAAGAATATGTCAGATTAAAATATTTATAAAATCATAATGAGTTAACAGGCTACAGACATTCTCCCTCACTGAGGAAAATAACCTCTCCAACCCCCTCCTCTCTGGTGGTTCCCTCTCTCTAGTGTGCACTTGAATCACCTAGTGGGTTATCAAGACGTACATCACTGAATGCCCTATCAAAGTCAGATTCAGTGTACGGTGGGGCCACATAATTTGCATTTCTAACAAGCTCCCAGGAGACAGTGACACTGCTGACCTGGGCCTTCACTACAGGAATCACACTTTGAGAGCCACTGGGGCAGTGAATTGCTGGGTTGGGGAGGATTAAAGGACTTGTAAATTGCACGCCTGCTAGGAGCTGATGGATGTCAGGTGGGAGCCAATACAATGCTGAGGATGAGGTGTAAGGGGTTTGTTCTCCCACTTCAACACAAGCTCCCCATCAGGACACAGGGGTTGTCAATCATTTTAATGAAAGTGGTACTTTTTTAGTAATAGAAATGTGTATATAAGGCATGAATAAATAAGCTTTACAATTAATCTAATACAGAATAGGGTAATAGTACATGGAGAAAATAAGTCAAAGAGAAGAAACCTGAACTGTTTTTAATTCCTTTGCAAACTCCACCCATATGTGTTTAAATTTCACTGTGGCAGAGAAACTGTTTAGGTTTGATTCCAAGACCACTTAGCCTTGGCAAATTTCAGTAATGTAAAAACCAGACTATTTCCCTGTCACAAAAATGCCCCAGCGTCTGTCTGCACTTCCTGAGCTTTGATAGGAATGTTTAAATTATAATCTCAGGTTTGGTATTAAAACAAACACTTAAAAAAAAAAAAAAAAGCTAACATGTGCTTTGTGCCCATTGCTATGTTAAGCATTTTCCATGTAGAATTTCATAAAGTCCTTATTGCAGGGTAATAATTTATCACCATCTTACGGAAGAATACCACTCTGTAAGGTAGCGATAATTTATCACCATTTTGCAGAAGAGAAAACTAAGTTCAGGAGGTTAAAAATCTTGACCACTCATGCTAGTACAATGATAACCATTAAGATATTAAATTCATCGTTGTACAACAAATTAAGACATAATGGTACAGCAGTCACCCTTTACCTGTGATCAACTTTAGGCTGAAAATATTACATACAATATTTTGAGAGAGATACCACATTCACATAATCTTTATTACAGTATATTGTTATAATGTTCTATTTTATTGCTATTGCTGTTAATCTCTTACTGTGACTAATTTATAAATTAAACTTTATTATAGGTATGGATGTAAAGGAGAAAACAGTACATATACTATTCAGTACTATATGCAGTTTCAGGCATCCACTAGGGTCTTGGAATACATCCCCTGCGGAAAACGGGACACTACTGCATTCACTTTTGAATCTTTATAGATAAAGGCCAGAAATCAAAACATGGCTTGCAGGAGAAAGTGGTAACTAAAATAAAACATAACAATTATGACTGACTCTCAATTGCCCACAAGTGGACAATCTGCAATAATCTGCAGCATCTACCACAAACTTAACACGAAATTCTAGGCTACCCAATAGGAGCAATAGCAGTTTCTCACCAGGTGGGAATGCACTTACCCTATGAGCCAGCAATCCTAACTCTTAGGTACTTAACCTAAGTAAAACGATTATTTACATTGACAAAAATGTTTACAGAGCCTTTATTCATAATCACCCAAAACTAGAAATGCATACTTGTTCTTCAAGTAGTGAATGGGAAACAAACTGTGGTACATCCATACAATGGCATACCACAAAGCAATAATAAGGGATGAACGCAAGATACCTGCATATGCATTAGAAAGAAGCCAACGTAAAGGGCTACACATATATGATAAAATGAGACATTCTGGAAAAGACAAACCTATAGGAATAGTAAACAGATCCAAGGTTGCCAGGGCTGGTGGTAAGGGAACTGACTTTTCGTAAAAGGGCATGACAGAATTTTGGAACTGAAGGAACTGTTCTGTATCTTCATTGTGGTGGTGGTGGTTACATGACTGCATGCATTTGTCAAAATTCAGAATTGTACCCTAAAGAGGTTGAATTTTAATGTATGCAAATTATCTTTTAATTTAAAAAAAAATTAGAAGCAAATAAAAACAATTCATTCATTAAAAAAGATGCTAGTTGGGCCGGGAGTGGTGGCTCACACCTGTAATCCCAGCACTTTGGGAGGCCAAGGTGGGATCATGAGGTCAAGATCGAGACCATCTGACCAACATGGTGAAACCCTGTCTCTACTAAAAATACAAAAATTAGCTGGGCATGGTGGCGTGCGCCTGTAGTCCCAGCTACTCAGGAGACTGAGGCAGGAGAATTGCTTGAACCCGGAAAGGGGAGGTGCAGTGAGCTGCGATCGCACCATTGCACTCTACCTGGCGACAGAACAAGGCTCCGTTTAAAAAAAAAAAAGGCTAGGAAACTAACTGTCATAGATAGTGTAAACTCAACACTAAATGATTTTTGGTATATCCACTACACTTCTCATTGTCAACAGTAGAGATAATCACAAATTCATTTTCTGTGATTTACAAAAAAGTTGGCAAATTTATTAAAAGTGATCTAATTAATTCCCCATACATTGTCCATTTGTAAAAGCTGAAGTTTATGATATCATGCTCTGAAGACTTAGTGGCTATCATCCAACCCTTTCACTTCTCCCTCCTCGTAGAGATGTTATTTCTGTACACATTCCACTGAATAAGAAACTTAACCAAGTTCTGCCAAACATTCACGTGATATTTCTTTTTTTGAGGACTCTCTGTCACCCAGGTTAGAGTGCAGTGGTGTGACCTCAGCTCACTGCAACCTCTGTCTCCTGGGTTCAAGCAATTCCCATGCCTCAGCTTCTCTAGTAGCTGGGATTATAGACACATGCCACTGGGCCTGGCTAATTTTCGTTTTAGTAGAGACAGGGTTTCACCATGTTGGCCAGTCTGGTCTCGAACTCCTCACCTCAAGTGATCCACCTGCCTCAGCCTCCCAAAGTGCTGTGATTACAGGCATGAGCCACCGTGCCCAGCACACATGATATTTCGTAATAATGTTTTTTCATTATATTAAAATTTTAAATAAAAGCCTACCTATATTATATTCAATAGTTTACCATTTTCCATGGAAATGATCTGAAATCAAGAATTTTATATGCAACCTGCACTTCCTGAATTAAAACCTATAAATCTACAATGTTTAAAAATAAAAGGAAGACTAAGTTGTTTGCCTTAGCATTTTTATTTAAACTTAACTGGCACATTAGCTGTCATATAATTGAAGACATCCCAATTAACCTAACATACCATTGGCAATGTCAGCTTTATTTATTTTTTTTAAATTTTTTTATTTTCAGACAGAGTCTCACCCTGTCACCCAGGCTGGAGTGAAGTGGCTTAATTTTGGCTCACTGCAACCTCCGCCTCCCAGGTTCAAGTGATTCTCCTGCCAGCCTCCTGAGCAGCTGGGATTACAGGCAAGTGCCACCACGCTTGGCTAATTTTTGTATTTTTAGTAGAGATGGGGTTTCACCATGTTGGTCAGACTGGTCTTGAAATCCTGAACTCATGATCCAACTGCCTCAGCCTCCCAAAGTGCTGGGATTACAGGCGTGAGCCACCGCGCCCAGCCGGCAATGTCAGCTTTAATAAATTATGTACAAATAAGCACATACTAGCAAAAAAGTAACAGGAAAATTATTCCTAGTAAATGTTAGTATTTAACTAACAGATAATATAGAAAATGGAGTAGGAAAACATAATGAAAGTAGGCCAGGTGCGGTGACTCACGCCTGTAATCCCAGCACTTTGGCAGGCCGAGGCGGGTGGATCACGAGGTTAAGAGATGGAGACCATCCTGGCCAACATGGTGAAACCCCGTATCTACTAAAAATACAAAAATTAACTGGGCGTGGTGGTGCACGCCTGTAGTTGCAGCTACTTGGGAGGCTAAGGCAGGAGAATTGCTTGAATCCGGGAGACGATATTGCAGTGAGCCGAGATTGTGTCACTGCACTCCAGCCTGGCAACAGAGTGAGATTCCGTATCAAAAAAAAAAAAAAAGAAAAAAAAAAAAGATGCATAATTTCCATTTTGCATGTCTCTGAGGCTTAATAAAATGAGGCATAGAAATTCTTGAATGTATGCCAAGTAAATCCTATTGCTTGAATATTTTTGTACCAAACCATTTTGGTACAAATCTTCAAAGCAAATCTATTATCCTTGAACATCTTTTTTTTATTAAAAATAATTAATAAAAAAAAGTTTTCTATCACCTCTTTAGTTATCTGTTCACTTATAGTCACACACACACACAGAGTACAGCTGGCCTCCACACCCAAAGTTTCTGCATTTGCAGGTGCAAGCAACTGTGGATCAAAAATATTCAAATACGATTTCAAATAAAAACAATACAACAATAAAAAATAAAATTTTAAAAAATATAACTATTTGCATAGTGTTTACATTGCACCGTATTAAATATTATGAGATGATTTAAAGTATAAGGGAAGGGCGGGTGCAGTGGCACACACTTGTAATCTCAGCATTTTGGGAGGCTGAGGCAGGCAGATCGCCTGAGGTCAGGAGTTTGAGATCAGCCTGGTCAATATGGTGAAACTTCGTCTCTACTAAAAATACAAAAAGTAAGCCAGGCATGGTGGTGCGCACCTGTAATCCCAGGTACTCAGGAGGCTTGAGTCAGGAGAATTGCTTGAAACTGGGAGGCAGAGGTTACAGTGAGCTGAGATTATGCCACTGCACTCCAGCCTGGGTGACAGAGCGAGACTCTATCTCAAAAAAAAAAAAAAGTATAAGCAAGGATGTGCCTAGGTTATATGCAAACACTATGCCATTTTATATAAGAGACTTGTGCAAGCACAGATTTCGATATGAGGGTGATGGTCCTGGAACCAATCCCCCAACCCACACACGCTGAGTGACAACTTAGTACTGTTAAGAAGAAACCTTACCAGCCCAGCTCAGTGGCTCACGCCTGTAATCCCAGCACTCTGGGAGGCTGAAGCCGAAGGATCGGTTGAGTCCAGGAGTTTGAGACCAGGCTGGACAACATGGTGAAACCCTGTCTCTACTAAAAAAGAAAAACAAAAATCAGCCAGGTGTGGTGGAACGTGCTTGAAATCCCAGCTACTTGGGAGGCTGAGGCAGAGGTTGCAGCGACCTGAGATCACACCACTGAACTCCAGCCTGGGTGACAGAGCAAGACTGTCACCAAAAAAAATAGGAAAAAGAAAAAGGAAATTTTATCTGTGATGTCATCCTCCCTTGATCCTCTTCCACCAAAAAATACATAATACTAGAGAATAAAAACATTATACTAATCTAAATTAGGAAATTGATCCCTAAACCCCAATTTACAATCTCTCTGATCTTATCTATAAGGATTTCAGTTGGTAATATTTCCTCTTTCAGCATTTTCCCTCACCGTGGTCGACTTACTACATTAAAATACTAAGATAGGCCGGGTGCAGCGGCTTACACCTGTTAATCCCAGCACTTTGGGAGGATGAGGCGGGTGTATCATGAGGTCAGGAGATCGAGACCATCCTGGCCAACGCAGTAAAACCCATCTCTACTAAAAATACAACAATTAGCTGGATGTGGTGGCACAACTGTAGTCCCAGCTACTCAGGAGGCTGAAGCAGGGGAATCACTTGAATCTAGGAGGCGAAGTCTGCAGTGAGCTGAGATCGTGCCACTGCATTCTAGCCTGGTGACAGGGTGAGACTCTGTCTCAAAAAAGAAAGAAGGGGAGAAAAAAAAGAAAAAACTAAGATAACCATGACACAGATGATGACTTCCAACAAGATACCATGTTAAGGATTAGGATTTTATTGTTATACTTGAGATGTCTGGGGCTGGGCACAGTAGCTCATGCCTGTAATTCCAGCACTTTGGGAGGCCGAGGCAGGCGGATCACTTGAGGTCAGGAGCTCGAGACCAGCCTCACCAACGTGGTGAAACGCCGCCTCTACTAAAAATACAAAAATTAGCCGGGCGTGGTGACAGACGCCTGTAGTCCCAGCTACTCGGGAGGCTGAGGCAGGAGAATTGCTTGAACCAAGGAGGCGGAGGTTGCAGTGAGTCGAGATTGCGCCACTGCACTTCAGCCTGGGCAACAGAGTGAGACTCTATCTCAAAAAAAAAAAAAAAAAAAAAAAAAAAAGAGAGAGAGAGAGATGCCTGGCCAGGCTCTGGGAAGAAAACGATTCTGGATGTGTGTGGTGCCCCTGGTCAAGTAGGGGCAGGACTGCAAAGGGAGCGCACCATCCTCGCTCACTGCTCCTGTCAGCATTCCATAGGCTAGGCTCCCTGTCAGACACCCTTCAACGTATATGTATTGATCAGCCTGACATTAAATACTGCATAATATTCCATGGTTTAACTCTATTGTAATTCATTTAATTTAATTAACAAACATAATTTTATTACTTTTTTAAAAGAGCATCCTAGTAAATTTCTCTATATTTGCACAAATTTTTTTTTGGATAGATTACTAGATGTGGACTTGACAGCTCAATGGTGTCTGAATTTTAAATTTTGGTAACTTACTGAAAACTTTACCTTGCAAGGGATGATATCAATATATATCCTCTCTGCCCTTTACCATTAATCTACACTAGATTATTAATTTTTAAAATCTTTACTCTTAGTTGACAGAGTATGGATAAGTAAATTTATAGTATATTTATGTGATGTAATACTATATCTGAGTTAAAACAAATGAACTACAGCTACACATCAACATAGGCCATTCTCACAATGTGTAGTGAATAAAGTACACAGAATAAAGCACAATTCCAGTTGTATATAGTATGTAGTTTTAAAACATTCCAAAATGTTGTTATAGACACATAACCATATGTGGTGTGATGTTATGATTTTTGTCCACAGTTCCAGTTCATAACTCTCACGGCCTTGTTATGAGGCTGGGGTACTTTACACCTCAGAAAATCATCTCTCTTTGCCCTCCTTGCACCTGCCCAACGCAGGACTCTAATCAGATTGTTGGGTCACAAAACCCTCATTCTGGAGAGGGAGAAAAGCAAAGGTACACTAGACAACAATTTCAGGATGGCAGATACCTCTGGTGGGGAGGCACAGTAGAAAAAGGAAGAACACAGGGGCTTCAAAGGTATTGGTAACATCCTAATTCTTAAAGTCTGTTTTGCTCTTGTTCTTTAAACAATCTTTAGAGATATATACATACACACACAACTTATTATGCATAAAATATTTCATACTAAACAATAGCACTTCATTGTTTAAATTTTGTATTTTCCTAATCAACAATTTCTATGTTTATAAATATTTATTAGCCATTTTTCTAAAAAAACTTCCGTAATCTCTGCACTCTTTTTTGTTTGTTTGTTTTTTTAAACAGAGTCTCACTCTGTCACCCAGGTGGATCACAGTGGTATGATCACAGCTCACCGCAGCCTTGACCTCCCATGCTCAAGCAATCCTCCCACCTCAGCCTCTTAAGTAGCTGAGACTACAGGCACATGTCACCATGCCCAGCTAATTTTTCACATTTTTGTACAGCCAGAGTCTCCCTATGTTGTCCAGGATAGTCTCAAACTCCTAGGCTTAAGCAGTCCTCCCATCTTGCCTCCCAAAGTGCTGGGATTGCAGGTGTGAGCCACTGTGCCCGGCCACATATTTTTTTTGTTTGTTTAACTGAATTATAGCTGTCTTTGAAGGAGTTCATATCACAAATATTTTCTCCAAATCTGTTGTCTCTTATCAAATTTTGCTTTTATACTAATTCCAGGTAATTTATCTTTTTTTTTTTTTAGACAGAGTTTCCCTCTGTCGCCCATGCTGGAGTGCAGTGGTGCAATCTCAGTTCACTGCACCCTCTGCCTCGTGGATTCAAGCAATTCTCCTGCCTCAGCCTCCCGAGTAGCTGGGACTACAGGCGCCCGCCCACGCCCAGCTAATTTTTTGTATTTTTAGTAGAGATGGGGTTTAATCGTGTTGGCCAGGATGGTCTCGATCTCCTGACCTCGTGATCCGCCCACCTCGGCCTCCCAAAGTGCTGGGATTACAGGCATGAACCACCACGCCCGGCCAATTTATCTTACTTCTAAGAACAAACATGGTGTTTAATTATAACAATTATTATTTTTACTATTAATTTCTTTGGATTCCAGTAGATCAATGCCAGGTGGCTATTCATACCAGAAGAACTATGTATTTTCTCTTTTTTTTTTTTGAGATGGAGTCTCGCTCTGTTGCCCAGGCTGGAGTGCAGTGGCAAGATCTCAGCTCATTGCAAGCTCCACCTCCCGGGTTCACGCCATTCTCCAACCTCACCCTCCCAAGTAGCTGGGACTACAGGTGCCCACCACAACATCAGGCTAATTTTGTTTTTGTATTTTTAGTAGAGACAGGGTTTCACCGTGTTAGCCAGGATGGTCTCGATCTCCTGACCTCGTGATCTGCCCGCCTTGGCCTCCCAAAGTGCTGGGATTACAGGCGTTGAGCCACCACACCTGGCCCAGAGCTATGTATTTTCTGAATGTGAATCATTTACTTAAATGCAACCAGATACAAGTTTATTTCTCTTCTCTGCCTCATCCCTCCTTATCAGTCCCTCTCAGCTTCATCCACCTGCAAACAGTAAATGCTTTGTGTAGCATTTTAGAATCCTTTAACCACATCTCTTTCATGCATACCTACCATGACACAGTCCTCTGTCCACCAGTTCTAGTTCTGAGGTTGTCATGTATTGCTAGCTTAAAACTACTACATTAATTGAATGAGTACAGAGTTTCAGTTGGGAAGGATGAAAAAGTTCTAAAGATGGATGGTGGTGGTGGCTGGACTACAACATAAATGTATTTAATGCCACAGAACCACACACTTAAAAATATTCAAAATAGTAAATGTCATAAATATTTTATCACACTTTCAAAAATTGCAAACATTCTCTGCCATAAATTTATGCTTCCCAACCTCAGCAGCCTCTCCTTGCATCCCAACTTGTATGCTCATGCTTAGTCAACCCTATGATAGACACTCCACTGCTTGCACTATTTCTCTGTGTTCTCTTTTTTCACTCTCTGCTCTGAGGAACTGAGCCAGGAGGGGGTTTATAGTTACTCCACTATGCAGAAGGTTCCCTTTTCAGTTCATGCTCTCCTTCCTAAATATCTAGATAACTACCTCCTTCACTGAAGAAGGGAAGCTTGAACTTTACATTGAAGGATAAGTAGGATTTCATTAGGCATCATAAGGAGGGAAAGGATATTATTTCAGGCTTTGTAGAAAGGAAATTGGCGGCAGACATGCAAACTTCACTGTGGTTTACAGAAGTGTTCATCAGTGCCTGCCAAAAGCCTCAGTGGCTGCATACTGCACTTAGAATGCGATCTTAATTTCACAGAAAGCCTGAAGGCTCTACCCCTCATCTCTTGCCACTTTGCTTTCAAAATATGGCTCCTAAACCATGCTCCCTCTATCAATCACCCAAGGTTTTGAGAAGGAAGTCAAGAAAAATGTTTTCATAAATTTCCACAGGAACCTATTATTTTTTCCAACTTTGAAATAACCATGCAGCTTCCAGAAAAGGCTCCTCTGAGACTTAAAGAAAATAAAATGTTGGTTCTGCCCCTGCCGGGTCAGACAAAGGATAAAGTACAGCCAGTTACTTGCTACTAACTTGAGAGAAAAGAAGGAAGCTTTCATTTCTCTTTTTTTTTTTTGAGATGGAGTCTCGCTCTGTCACCCAGGCTGGAGTGCAGTGGCATGATCTTGGCTCACTGCAAGCTCCACCTCCCAGGTTCACACCATTCTCCTGCCTCAGCCTCCCGAGTAGCTGGGACTACAGGCGCCTGCCACCATGCCTGGCTAATTTTCTTGTATTTTTAGTAGAGACAGGGTTTCACCGTGTTAGCCAGGATGGTCTCCATCTCCTGACCTCATGATCCACCCGCCTCGGCCTCCCAAAGTGCTGGGATTACAGGCGTGAGCCACCGCACCTGGCCCATTTCTCTATTTTTTGATGAGCTGCCCGATCCAAATTTCTTCTAATTATCGTCCTCCTTCCCCCAAAACCCTAATGCACAGCTTCCTGGGGTAACAGCAGTGATTTGGGCCTTTTGTGTTGGCCTGAATATTCTTAAAGGCCAAATTCAGAATGTGGAAAGAAAAGATACCCTAAATATAACGAGGATCTTCCTTTCTTTTGCAAATCATCCACTCTACGTATCCACCCCCACCCACCACAGATAATGATAATCTTACACATGCAGTTTCTTTTTTAATACAATCTCAGAACTTTCTTTTTTAATACAATCTCAGAAGTACATTACAGTAATAAAATTCCAAGGAAAAAAGAATATTAGTAGATCCAAATTTAGTCAGCTTTTAAATATCTTCATAAGTTACTGAATTTGTGGTAGGAAATAAGGTCAAAGATAAAAAAGGAACTAATTTTTTAAAAAAACAGCTCATTTCCATCACATGCACTTTTAAATGGGTACTAAATAAATTACACATTTATTTATTTGGAATTTTCTAATTATTATTCTGGCAATCTATATATTGTCAACTTTAGTAATCATGTTGAAACAGTTCTTCAGTACTATGCTAAGGATTATAAAATATCTACATAGGCTTTAAGACACAACAGTTCATCAGTAGTGGAACTTAAGATAAATAATCTTGTATTAGTAAACACTTCACTGTTCAGGGAGTATGGCTTATCTTCATCTTCTGCACGGGATAGCAGAGGCAAATGTTATTTGCCACAAATGGGTAAGGATTCGAGTTTAAAACAGTAGAAATTAGAGTAACCTATGGCAAACTAGAAAACAATATTTTTTAAAGTAAATGCTAAAACTCAAAAACATTTAAAATTCTTTCTAAAGATGCTGTATTTGTTTATTTACAAAGAATTACTGAGCCCCTATATGGGACTCAATATACTATATGGGACACATTGTTAGGGACTTGGGAATTTTTTATAAAGTCCTGCCCATCACTTCAGCCACACCAGCTTTTTCACTTCCTGTGACCTTAAGGTCTCTACATATGAATAAGTATAATTATTCCCTGTGGGTTTCCTTTGAATACTTCCACACAAACATAATTAAATATTCATGCAATGTCCTTTTTTTTTTTTGGAGACGGAGTCTCGCTCTGTCCCAGGCTGGAGTGCAGTGGCACGATCTTGGCTCACTGCAACCTCCGATTCCCTGGTTCAAGGGATTCTCCTGCCTCAGCCTCACGAGTAGCTGGAATTACAGGCATGCCAGCTAATTTTTGTATTTTCAGTAGAGACAGGGTTTTGCCATGTTGGCCAGGATGGTCTCAATCTCTTGACCTCGTGATCCGCCCGCCTTGGACTCCCAAAGTGCTGGGATTACAGGCATGAGCCACCGCGCCTGACTTGCAATGTCCTTTTTTAGCATGTCTTCCCTACCATGTCCAAAGCTTCTACAGGACAGGGACCGTGTCTGTCCTGTTCATTATTATGGGTCCCATGCACATTGTTTCAAACACTTTACACAATCTCATTAAATAGTTCCATCTCGAGGAACCAAAGGGAGAGCAGACAAGCAAAATAGTAATCGACGAGTTTGGCTGAGGCTCTGTGACTGCTGGAGGTCCAGAGCAGAGGGTAAGAGAAGGCTTTCTAGAATACTTTATCTCTAAACTTTTTGAGGGCACATCCCTATCAGAATAAAACCTGGGCATGGACCCGCTAGTATGTATATTCACACATAATATAGGTGTGAGTTAAATACAAGCATTCCTGCATTAAGATACACACTTTAAAACACAAAAATAGGCTGGGCGTGGCAGCTCACACCTGTAATCCCAGCACTTTGGGAGGCCGAGGCAGGCAGATCATGAGGTCAGGAGATCCAGACCATCCTGGCTAACACAGTGAAACCCCGTCTCTACTAAAAATACAAAAAATTAGCCGGGTGTGGTGGTGGGCACCTGTAGTCCCAGCTACTTGGGAGGCTGAGGCAGGAGAATGGCGTGCAACTGGGAGGCAGAGTTTGCAGTGAGCCAAGAACATACCACTGCACTCCAGCCTGGGTGACAGAGCGAGACTCCATCTCAAAAAAAAATCCCACAATAGAACTTAAAATAGGGCAAGGTAAAGGTAAAAATACTATTGTTAAGAGAACAATGTGACTGAATCTGCTTGTTTTTAAAAAATCTTTTAAGGTAAATGCTAAAACTCAAAAACATTTAAAATCTCTTTAAAGCTGTTGTATTCGTTTATTTAAAAAGAAATTTTAGTTTTAAGTAGAGGCATGGTCTTGCTGTGTTGCCCAGGCTGGCCTTGAACTCCTGGCCTCAAGTGATCCTCCTGCCTCAGCCTCCCAAGTTGCTGGGAGTTACAGGTGTGAGCCAGTGTACCTGGCCAAAGACTTTAAAAGATAGTTAAAAAGATCTGTATGTAAGTTTGAGTATACTTGCAGAAAAAAGCTTTTTTAAAAATAAGATTTTAAAAATAAAAGATACATTCATTGTAGTGATAAAATTATACAATAATGGAACATTTCCAATCATTTCAGAAATACTCTGTCTATAGTGTACTTTTCTGCTGCTCCTGATTGCAGTCACTTTCTAACTCATTCAAATGTTACCTGTACCTCAAAGGGACAGACTGTGTTTTCCAAATATATCTGCTAAGTAAGAACCTGCTAAATATTTACTGACGGACACTTGTCTTCACATGAAAGTTAGCAAATGGGCACAAGGCAGGGGTGGGGGGCGGGGCTTTTTTTTTTTTTTTTTTTTTCCTGAGATGGAGTTTTGCTCTTGTTGCCCAGGCTGAAGTGAATGGCATGATCTCGGGCTCACTGCAACCTCTGCCTCGCGGGTTCAAGCGATTCTCCTGCCTCAGCCTCCCGACTAGCTGGGATTACAGGCATGCACCACCACACCCGGCTAGTTTTTGTATTTTTAGTAGAGACGAATTTCTCCATGTTGGTCAGGCTGGTCTCGACCTCCCAACATCAGGTGATCTGCCTGCCTCGGCCTCCCAAAGTGCTGAGATTACAGGCGTGAGCCACCATGCCCGGCCCATTTTTGTGTGTGTGTGTGTGTGTAAAGAAAAAGATGCAATACCTTTAGTCTCACAACTTGTTTAAGAATCGTGCCATTAATTAACTTATGTTTGTGGTCACTTATTACCAAGTATTGCCAGAATTCCACTATCTAAAATGCCATGGACACAAAAACAGACAAGTGAGCTTGCATTGTCCACTCTCTCTCCTCAGAATTCCACACATATACCATATAGATTAGATGTATCTGACACATAGATGGAAAAAAGTGCCAGAAAAAGGACAAAAATATTAGGAATGCTAGGGCTGGTTTGTTGTTGTTGTTGTTTGAGACGGAGTTTCACTCTTGTTGCCCAGATTGGAGTGCAATGGCGCTTACTTGGCTCACCACAACCTCCGCCTACCGGTTCAAGCGATTCTCCCAAGTAGCTGAGATTACAGGCATGTGCCACCACGCCCGGCTAATTTTGTATTTTTAGTAGAGACGGGGTTTTTCTGTGTTGGTCAGGCTGGTTTTGAACTCCAAGGTCTAGTACCTGCTTCCTGCTCTCCAAGCGTTCATCTTTTGCGCACTGTAGGGCACACCACCCTTCATAGAACATTGCTCCATAGAAGGCATTTCCTAGAATGTAAGCAGTAGTCGTGTTCCTAGACAGATAGTCTTTCACAAGAATCTCGTACATGTCATCTACACATGTCAATTCTGAAGTTAGTCCTAAAACTTAGTAAGTCATAAAGCTGACATAAATATGCTATGGTGCCAATGTTAAAACCATGATGATGGCAGAAAGTAGGCGGAATAAACAGTAAATGTTACATGCAAAAAACCACTAACGATATTGGGGGTTGAGTGGGGGGGAATCTCCAAAATGATTTCAAGTTGAATTTTTCCAAAACTTTTTTTTTTGAGACAGGGTCTCACTCTGTCACCCAGGCTGGAGTGCAGCGGCACGGTCTTGGCTCAGTGCAGCCTCAACTTCTCAGGCTCAAGTGATCCTCCCATCTTAGCCTCCCAAGTAGCTGGGACTACAGGCACATGCCACCATGCGAAGCTATTTTTTTTGTAGAGACAGGGTTTCACCTTGTTGCCCAGGCTGGTCTCCAACTCCTGGGCTCAAGCGATCCTCCTGCCTTGGCCTCTCAAAATTCTAGGATTACAGGAGCGAGCAGCCGTGCCTGGCATGTCTTCTACACATCAGTCTAGATACGAAGACTACCTAATCCTGTAGTTTGATTCTGGGACATCAACTATGATACTGAAAATTTCATTAAACTAAGGATGCCATTAAATTCTAACATAAAAGTAATGATAATTTAATAAGGATATATGTGTAAAAAAATAAATCTCCATATAATAAAGACACAATTTTTTTTTAGACTTCGACCAGAAAAAAATGACTTTAAATTATAAAATCCAGTGCTGAAGACATCATTGTCTCAGGCACTCACAGTAGCAGGTAAATTGAAACAGCGATGGAGAAGGCAGCGTGGCAATACCTACTGCACACCAGAAAACTGTGAGTCATCTGCCTGTGATGCTTGGGCAAGCTATCCCAACCAAAGAGCTATATGCATAAAGATGAATGTAATGCCATTTAAAACAGAGAACAATTAGAATTAACCTAACAGTTTAACAAAACTATTTTTATGATTATGCTCTGGCACCCAAAATAAGCTCAGCTCAAAGCACGAAAAAGGCATACAAATATTTGCTGATTTGAATGTGTTAATAAAGAAGCTTTACTACGCATCTAGGAACTTTTTGGGTACCCACTAACTACGCTAGACCTGAAATTGCCCGATTTAAATTATGGTCATTTCCAGATCTACTACAGTATTACAGAGTGATATTCCCAATATTATGTCTTAGGTATGTATTCATTAGATAAAATTACCATCTTAAAGTACCAAGTTTCCCATTCTTTTCCTCATTTAAATAATGAATTAAACTTTTGGTACCTTCATAGATCAGTGGCATTTTACCAGAAAATAATTTTTATTCTTTTTTTTTTTTTGAGACAGAGTCTCGCTCTGATGCCCAGGTTGGAGTGCAGTGCTGCAATCTCAGCTCACTGCAGACTCCGTCTCCTGGGTTCATGCCATTCTCCTGCCTCAGCCTCCTGAGTAGGTGGGCTACAGGTGCCCACCACCACGCCTGGCTAATTTTTTGTATTTCTAGTAGAGATGGGGTTTCACTGTGTTAGCCAGGATGGTCTCGATCTCCTGACCTCGTGATCTGCCCATCTCGGCCTCCCAAAGTGCTGGGATTACAGGCGTCAGCCACCACGCCTGGCCAATTTTTACTCTTATCATTTACAAACAACTCGCCTAATAACTACCCTGGGATTTTACCACGTAAGCCATCATACCTGACTGAGATATTTATTCTGTTAAAATAAAACCTTATTCTATGTTAAATGTGAGAGTTTACGCCAAAAGTGCCAACAGACTGCTTCATCATTTCATACTTTATGCATATAGCTCTTTGGTTGGGATAGCTTGCCCAAGCATCACAGGCGGATGACTCACAGTTTTCTGGTGTGCAGTAGGTACTGCCACTCTGCCTTCTCCATCGCTGTTTCAATTTACCTGCTACTGTGAGTGCCTGAGACAATGATGTCTTCAGCACTGGATTTTATAATTTAAAGTCATTTTTTTCTGGTCGAAGTCTAAAAAAAAATTGTGTCTTTATTATATGGAGATTTATTTTTTTACACATATATCCTTATTAAATTATCATTACTTTTATGTTAGAATTTAATGGCATCCTTAGTTTAATGAAATTTTCAGTATCATAGTTGATGTCCCAGAATCAAACTACATTTTACAGTTTACATATGCATCAATGTAAGCATATATGTTTACAACAGATAACTTCTGTCAGTGTCACCATTACCATTATTCCTATTAATCGAGATGCTGTCTAAAAGTCCACCGATACTCAAAGTAAATAGGAAATACTGATGATACTAACCACAACTCAAAAAGAGAAGTTAGGCCAGGCATGGTGGCTCATGCCTGTAATCCCAGCACTGTGGGAGGCTGAGATAAGAGAATCACTTGGGCCCAGGAGTTCAAGACCAGCCTGGGCAACAGAGTGGAACTCCCTCCCTACAAATAAAAAATAAAAAAATTAGCCAGGCATGGTGGCGTGCACCTGGAGCAATCCTCCTGCCTCAGCTGCTCAGGAGGCTGACCAGGTGAAGGCTGCAGTAAACTGTGATCGCGCCACTCCACTCCAGCCTGAACAACAGTGAGATCCTGTCTAAAAGGCAAAAGGGAAATTAGTTCCAGCTTGCTGCCTAATTCTAATCATGCCCAGCCCCCGCACCCCCCGATTATTGTTATTTTTCTCCTGGCTTCTGAGAATGGCTTTGCTTTTGGCAATTTTAGTTATTACATCATGCACTAATTTGGGTTAACAGTTTGTTATTTATTAAAATCAAGTTACTGGTTGAAGACTGGGTTCAACTTCTTCAATACGATTGTCACGTTTGTTTAAAGCTTATTTGCCTGCCCTTTAAAAAGGTGTATTGCATTCAGAACCACAGTTTTCAATTTATCCTATCTTCCTCTGTGGGATTTTGGTCTGTATCCATCCCTGATCATTTTTATATTCAAAAGACACAAGTACCTACATATACCTGCAAAAATAGTTTCCATCTGCCCATGTCTCTTTTATTACTTATGTAAAAGGAGGTACAGGCAATTCATAATTAATTCAAGAGGAAACAAGGAAATGAAGTTGTTTGAAGTGGCACAGCATGTGCAATGCTCAATGTCAGTGCAGATATCTGAAAAGAACAGGAGGGACAGGCAGGAAAGCAGATTTTCAAACCAAAACAAATATGTATTTTAAAATAAGACTTTGGTTTCATTTAAAAAGATTATTGTTGATTGTAACTCAGCCCTACTGTCTATGATACCTTTCAAATTCCTTAGTGATTCTCAAACACTTTAAGAGGTCTGCTTAAGACTCATTCTTTTCCTCACTGCTTCCATTAGGTGCTTTATCTAGCACATTCTATGTGCTGGGCTTCGTGCAATCATCTGGGAGCACAACGATGACCAGGACAAAAACCTATGACCTTCAACAGCACCCAATCTAATCAGAGAAATCTGGACAAGAATGGAGCAAGAACCATAAGATTTGAGCAGGAGCTGTGAAATTCTTACTGGAGTGGGGCCCTTTCCACGGACAGTGGAACTGGAGCAAGGTGGTATCGTCCCTGTTCTAATCCCATGGTGTGGTGCCACTCCTTATCTTCCCATTGTTGAAATCGGATTGCTAATTTTAATAAGTTCCTTTAAAGTTTTCCTTTAGCCTTAGTTCTGTTCAATCTAAATGTTAGTATAGGTTCTGTGCTGAGCCAAAAGCTGGGGATATAAGGTGAGTAAAATAGTTCCTGGGGCTGGAAGTGGTGACTTAAGCCTTTAATCCCAACACTTTGGGAGGCTGAGGCAGGCAGATAGCTTGAGTCCAGGACATCAAGATCAGCCTGGGCAACATGGCGAAAACCACATATCTACAAAAAATTAGCTAGGCATTTAGCAATATGAAATTTATTTTTAGTTAAGGTATGTATTCCTTTTAAACAAATGGATAGTACACTTTCCCAACAATGTTTAGTAAACAATCTGCAATTCGGGCCGTTGATTTGAGATGTTAACTTTATCTTACATTGAATTTTTATAAATACATAAAATACATCCTTTAATAAAATACATCCTTCTGTTAAAAAAAAAATTATCTAGGCATGATGGTGTACACCGGTAGTCTCGCCTACACAAGAGGCTGAGGCAGGAGGATTGCTTAAGCCCAGAAGTTCGAGGCTGCAGTGAGCCACAATCATGCCACCGCACTCCAGCCCAGGAGACGGAGTAAGACCCTGTCTCAAAACAAAAAGAAACAGCTTCCTGGCCTCAGAAACACTATCTATTTGGGGAGAGAGACAAGACAAGAGCCAACTCGTTAATGATAGATAAAAATCATGAGAGCTTCAAGAGCCCAGAGAAGACTAACGTGCCTGAGGGAAAAGGTTTATTGAAAAAGTGGTATTATAGTTAAGAAGTCCAATTAACACTGAACCACTTCTTACATTCATACATAACCACTTCATACATTCAACCACTTCATACATAAGAAAATCAACATCTTATGGCCATTTCTTGCCTCAGCATTCACACTGCTTCTGTATTGTATAACTGAAATGTCTATCACTAAACAAACTACTTGACTGACTGGATAACATGAATATATATCCATTAGTTTTTCCAAGTTATATTGTGAGCTCAAAAGATCCCTGTTTTATTCTCTGCTTTCACCGCACAGCAAGGGTACAGTCACCTGTTGATAGGCAACAATTAATTTTAAACGGTAGAGAGTTGTAGAATTTGAAGTGTGATGTATAAAGAGAAAATGGGAATGGGAGTTTGTTTTGAAATATTTGATTTTCTTTTTATTGTTACACTTTACGTTTTCATAAAATGGAAGCTAATACTGTTTATCAGACATGAATATATAGGATTTCTATGGCATTTATTTGCAAAATTGTAAAGAATACAAATTTCTTTCTTTTTTTTTTTTTTTGAGACGGAGTTTCCCTCCGTTGCCCAGGCTGGAGTGCAGTGGTGCGATCTCGGCTCACTGCAAGCTCCATCTCCCGGGTTCACGCCATTCTCCTGCCTCAGCCTCCCGAGTAGCTGGGACTACAGGCACCTGCCACCACGCCCGGCTAATTTTTTGTATTTTTAGTAAAGACGGGGTTTCATCGTGTTAGCCAGGATGGTCTCGATCTCTTGATCTCGTGATCCGCCCGTCTTGGCTTCCCAAAGTGCTGGGATTACAGGCGTGAGCCACCACGCCTGGCCAAGAATACAAATTTCATACATACATTTAAACCAGTTATTATAAACCGGTGATGAGGAATTTACTAGCGTTCCTGAGTCAAACATAGGATCCGAGTCTGCTTCCCCCACATTATTCCTTATATTAGCCAATGATGCATCATCTAGTCAGCTATCCAAGCTGGAAACTTCAGAGCTGTTCTTGACACTTTCCACTCCTTTACCCCATCTACACATCCAATTAATCCTATAAATTTCTCAATTCCTTCTCTCTTCTACATCCTTGTGCCAGTCTTAACTCAGAGGACTCATCATCTTTCTCCTGTACCATCTGCTCCTCATCAAAATGCCAAGGCTCCTGCACCTTGCAACCTTAGCCCCTCCTCTGCAGTTCCATCAGAGTCATATTCCCAAAATGTATAAAGAACCATGTTGCCTGGCAGCTTAAAACTCTCAGAGAGCTCCCTCCACTGCTTACTGGATCATGTCCCACATCTAACTTACAGCTTAGACTAACATAATCTGGTGCCATTTATCTTACAGATTCCAACCTTTCCACTCCTACACCTAATTCCAATACTCTAGTTAAACTAATTTCTTGTATTCTAAACAAATACGATGCTTTTACAGTTTTCAAGCTTTTATGTGTGCTGTTCCCTTGATATGAAACGCCCTTCACCATGTAGGAGATCTTACTTCCTCCTAAAATCTCCAAAGTGATGTATTTCTGATTCTCTGGCCTAGCCATGAGTCCTCCCTTCTCTCTGCGCAATCATAGCACTTTGCATGTACCTTTGTACAGTATTATGAGCTTGCATCATACACTGTAGTTTCTAAAGTGAGCTTACTGAAAGCAAGACTGTATCTTTATTGGCCCAGCAAAGCTTTGGACATAAACCCTTAAATGTTTAAATGAATGTCCAGGTTGCCTGGGTAAGTATATAAATCTACCTAACTTGGATGTGAGGAGACTCCATCTAATCTGTTCTCCACTAGAAATTTTATGCAGATACCATGCCCTTCCCTCTTTCTGCCAAGGTTTACAAACAATAAAAAGCCTTTCTGAAAGGTATTATGCCTCTGAGTAATTAAGAGAATACAGGCTCTTTACTTCCATGTGGCCAAAATAACTCAATTTTTCCTACTGTTAAAACATAAATGCTCTCTAGGAGAGAAAGAGGTAGGCCCTGGAGCAGCCTGTCTCCAATCAACTGTGCATTTCAGGCAGGCAAGCTATTGGATTTACTGGCTGTTCACCTACCTGGGTCCTTCCAAGAGATGAAACCGCTACCCTGACAATTTTCTGTGACAAGGGGACAGTGACAAAACCTGATAAGGACTTGGCATGTGAGTCCCAAGTGATGGAGCAACAGAAACCGAAGGCTGAGACTAAATGAGCTCAGAGTCATGAACAAGCACTCTACTTCTTTTTTTTTTTTTTTTTTTTTTTTTTTTGAGACAGAGTCTCACTCTGTCCCCCAGGCTGGGGTGCAACAGCACGATATTAGCTCACCGCAACCTCTGTCTCCCAGGTTCAAGCGATTCTCCTGCCTCAGCCTCCCGAGTAGCTGGAATTACAGGCTCGTGCAACCACATCCAGCTAATTTTTTATTTTTAGTAGAGACAGAGTTTCACCATGTTGGCCAGGCTGGTCTCGAACTCCTAACCTCAGATGATCCACCAGCCTCGGCCTTCCAAAGTGCTGGGATTACAGGCGAGAGCCACTGCGCCCGGCCACAAGCACTGTACTTCTTTGAGCCCTCAAGTTGGCTACAACTTTCAGTTTAGGATCACTCACCAGAATTTGTTTAGAAGTTGAGAAGCATCACAGAAAAGACTTCTATGTACACAATCATAAAAAAGAATAATTCAAAGAAAAGCAATATTAATCATTTTATAGTAATAATTTTACATCTGTTCCATGTTTTTTTAAATAGGGGGAACAATCAGCTTCACACAAAATGCTAAGCTGAGTTTCAGTTCTAAAATCAGCTTACTCTTCAGGGAAATTCATCTTCTGAGATTAGACAAGATCGAATGCATTTAGGGTGGTATGGCTGTAGACTGTCTTTTTCTAATGAACAGAAAAAATATATCTTTAATACTGCTTTACTTAAAAAAAAGATGATCACATAACATACAGTAAGACTAAAAGTTCTTGGTTTCTTTATAGTTCTGTGCAGTTTCAAAGAATTTTAATGTGTGAGTTAAATAAGTAGATTGATTTTTATAGCACAGCTGTTAATGTACTACTAATGACATCATTTAACATAACCACCAAAACATAAAAATCACACCAATCAGGCCAGGCACGGTGGTTCACGCCTGTAATCCCAGCACTTTGGGAGGCCGAGGAGGGCAGATCACGAGGTCAGGAAATCGAGACCACCTGGCTAACGTGGTGAAATCCCATCTCTACTAAAAAAAATACAAAAAATTAGCCGGGCGTGGTGGCGGGCGCCTGTAGTCCCAAGCTGAGGCAGGAGAATTGCTTGAACCTGGGAGGCTGAGCTTGTAGTGAGCCGAGATGGCACCACTGCACTCCAGCCTGGGCAACAGAGTGAGACTCTGTCCTAAAAAAAAAAAAAATCACACAAATGGCCCTAAAGTTTTTCTTCTCAGAATATAATTAAGCCCACAAACACGCAGATTTACCATGGTTGCTTCCCTTTGCTCTCTTGTTCAATCTAAGTTTTGTACCACTTCGTGCTCATCTCACTAGAAAGTGAACAAGGAAAATAAATGCCTCTGCCATTTGGCAAGCAATTTGGTTACTATCCCTCATCCATAACTGGCTGAATCCTAACTCTGCCTTAGCACCAATTACTACCTAAGCCTTAAAATAACTTCCCTCTTATAATCTAGTCCCTGCCTATCACCCTCTTCAAGATCTGGCTCAATCCTCCTGCTTAATCCTATAGACTCTGATGACTTCTATATAATTTCACATCTCTTTCATAAAAGGTACTCAGCTTGTATTATTACAGTATCTTCCCCTAACACTTGAGTACTTTAAAAATAATCTTTCCAAAGTAAATTCTACATTCCCAACAGAACATTGGGGTTGAATACTTTTGAAGTCATTTAGTTCCACATACTTGATAGATGAATCTTCTCTACAATATATCTGACAAAGTGTCTAATTTATATTTAAATACCACCAGTGATAGGAAAATAGTTCTTGAACAGGACATTCCATGTGTGAAACAGTCTAATTACTAGGAAATTCATCCTTAAGTTCTTACTATATAATCTATAACACAAATTAAATACTAGCCTGCATTGGTTACTATTGCTTACAACAGGCTTATCGTCCCTATTAGATTATAATGTCTTTTTTGAGCATTTTATATTAGTTCACTTTTTTATTATAGTAAAATTCCTATAAGGTCATTGTTCATTATTTAAAATCTACAAAAAACTTGTAAAGAAGAAAACAAAAGTGATCCTAAAATCTAGAAATAACTAGTGTTATTACTAGAATTTCTAGTAATTCCCTCTAGTATTTTATTGTTATATAAAAAGCATAACATAGCATATACAACATTATATACACTTAACATTTTGTCATGAGCATTTTCCCACATTTTGTGAAGATGTTTTAGTAGTTGTATAACTTACAATCCAATGAATGTATAGTAATTTATTTAGCTATTTTCCTATTGTTGAACATGTTACTAGCTTCCCACTTCTTCCCATTCCCACTAAAACACCTGATGTGATGTGATAAATCATTCACTGAATCACTCAGCAACTTACCAGTGGTAGATTTCTAAAATTGGAATTAGGAGAGTGAAAAACATTTTTAGAGCTATTGATAAGGTAGTAGTTGTATTCTATTTGCTTATTACAGGCCAAGTGACTCCTATGTTACATGGCCACAGCTGACTAGCAAAGGTAATCAATGACCAAAACTTAGCCCATTGGAGTCTCTCCAGGGCATCTGTAGTTAGAACTGTGTGTTTCTACTGAGCAGTGGAAAGGGTGTAATCTGAGATTAGAGGTGGCCACGTTTTCTGCCATTCACAGAGGCATCCTAAGAGGCCAGTGCAAACAGCATGAGGCACACAGGCAGAGTAGTGGGGTTGAGAGGTCACACACCCAGAGGGACGGAGATGTAGCTGTCCAGGGTCCAGCTTCTTGAGAGGCATGGATGAATTTATTGCCCCTGGGTTCCATGAGACACGTTTATGTTGTTTCTATACATCCTCTTTTCTCTTAAATTACAGGGGGATTCTATTTCTTGCAGCCATGTGTTCTCTGATTAAGATAAAACATATTTACCAAATTGTTTTCCAAAAAACTCCATCAGTTTACAGTGTCATCTGAAGTATACAAGGGTGCCAATCCAAAATATGAGCATTTGGAAAATTTCTGCCGATATAAGCATGAATATTTTGTGTATTTCTTTGCTTACAAGTTGTATATAATTTTTTTCATACATTAGCCAATGGTGTCTTCTCCCTCCGTTTATGTTCTTTGACAATGACTAACCCTGAGGACTTCTTAAAGACATTTCTCATTAATTCTCTTTTCATCTCTTTAGAGTCTTATTTCTGTACTCTCGCTGCTACTGTGGTAGTTATGTTTCCTATATTATTATTTTGCCTAGGTTAATGGAATGGCTAACTCAAAAAAAAAAAGAGGATAAAAGTTAAGAACATAGAATTGAGGCCAGAACAGATCAAGGTATTTTTCCTGGTTCATCACTTAATGTTGGTGAACTTGGAAATCCTAGGTACTATACCTCCTAACAACATTTGTATTTTTTCAATGAGGATAAATCTCTTATCTCAAATATTAGTTAACCATTAGATGGATGAATATACTTTGCAGCCTCTGACATATAGAAAACACCAAAAGTTGGTATATATTGCAATTAGAGCAGTTGCATCTTAACTTGCTCAAAGTGAACTATATACACTTTGCAGACACAGAAAACAGCTGTGTGTGATAGCGTGTGCGCATGCACCCAAACGCGGGTGCAATAGTTTAACTTGTTCAGGCAATCTGACCCAATGCTCATGTGCCTTGTAGTGGGAGTAAGACAGACAGAAATTATGAACCTGCAGCTCCTGCAATTCCTCTTGGTTCACATGAGTCACTTGGTGACTCTCCAAGTGTGAGGTCTCAGCACACTGAGCTAAATTCTAGGACTCTATTTCATACAGCATGACCTCTAAATGCAAGCAAAGTAATTATTATATCATGCTCAACCCAAGAAGCAGCAATCTTCTAATGCTAAAAAAACACACATACAGTGTTGGACTTAACAAGAAGAGAGTTGATCTACAAACCTATGCCTTCCTAAGGGATTTTTCAAGAGCTTTTTTGACTTCATTCAAGTTCCGCTTTCTGTGCTGACTTCAGAATCTAAATACCAAAAATAAGATATGACAACTATATTGTGGTGGTGAAAATAAAAGAAAAAGTCTACGTGCTGTGGATGAAAAAGATAAAGAAGAGAATTCCGGCGTCCTTGGAGATTGTTCCCTCCCATGTTTCCATCATTTAAACTGCCAGTTATCTTTTTCAGACTATAAAACTGAAGATCTATTCCCAAATGTTTTAAAAGTATTCAAACATTCCTCATTCTTTACAGGATACAGTAAAAACTTCTGTGCAAGGCAGTATCTCCACTTGCATAGCCTGCCCTGCCTTAGCCCAAAGACTGCACTTCCTGGCCCATCATATCTCCTTGCTTTAGCATCCTCAGATCAGAATTCTCAGCTGCGCCTCACGTGCACAGCCGAGGAACCCGTACCCTCTGTACCCTTCATTCCTCCTCTGCTATGTCAATCACACTGAATGCAAATGATACTCTTAGCTGAGCACTGTGTGAGTGCAGAGCATGTCTTGGTCCTGCTCTTCACCCAGAATCTAGCAAGGGAAGAGTGAACACCAAGAAAGGATTTGCTGAATACATGAATCTGTGGGCTGATAGTCCTACCAAGCTTTCACTGCCAAGAGTAGCAAATATTTCAACATTCAGGCATTATTAATGATGCCCCTAAGAGAACATCACAGTAATCCCCATCATTGTCAGAACAACTTGAATTTTTGAACATAACCTCCTTAATACCCAGGATAACCCCACAAGTTCTAACAAATGGGGAAGATGGGGTTTAAGGAAGTTAAGTGACTGGCCTAGAGACATCCAGGTAGCTAGTATGAGAGACCAGCCTAGCCCCAGGTCTGCTCAACTTTAAAACTGCTGCTCTTAACCACTGGTTAATGCTTTCCTGTGCTCTCCCAATAAACTGTGACTTTGAAAAAGAACACACATTCGGGATTAAGTCCTGAAAGAGAAGTAAAGATAACACGCAGTGTGGCTTTGTAGCACTCACTTAACATGATTGTTATACGATCCTGATGACTGGCTTTCCTCTATTTCTACCTCCATAAATTGAGGATAACAGCAACACACTTTCACCGCACCAGAATACACGTGGCTGGTTCCTTATCATTTGCGTCTCAGCTTATATGGGACTGCCCTAGATAAACATCTGCTGGTTACCCAATCTAAAGTTTGCCACCCTTAACTCCCTCTTTAACACAGCCCGTTTTGTCATCACATACTTGCCACTATTTGAAATTAAGTTGTTTACTTATCTCTTTACTTTTGTATTATGTCTCTTCCCACTACTAGGTAAATTTCACTAACATCTTGCCCATTGTGCTTAATGCCGTATCCTCCACATCTGCAATAGGAATGGCATAGAGTAAACGTGCAAGAAATATTTGATGAATGAATGCAACGTTAATACTGAAGACAGTGAATGTCTCCTTAGGGGGTAGGGTGGTCCTGAGCAAGGAGGTGCCTGTGGGTTGGTGCAGGGAGCGGAGGAAAGGCCGATTAAGTACGCAAGTGTGGGTCGTATACCTGCGGGAAAGGTCCACAGGAAAGCTGTACTAACCCACAACAGGAATGCTATATGCTGCCCAGGTGACAGATATGTCCTAGAGTGGACCATAGTCATTCCTCAGGCTCCTCCCTCCCCCACTTGCTCTGGGATCCACAATGACTAGGCAGCACTCTGATCATTTTACTTCACGTATAGATTGGGCTAGAAGGGAGAATGCCTGCAAGCTGAGAAACCTAAGTGTCCAATTGGCTTGGCAGTTAATGTTTTGTAAAAGCTTGGTATGTATAATGACAAACTGTTTCTTATGACTTTGATTACGGAGAAAATCATCTTTCAAAGGTGTATTCCACCTAGGCACACTGAACATTTCATCTGTGGAATCTGAGGGTAACACCCCAATGTTGTGCTCCTCTTAAGGACAACAATGTAGGATGTTAAGCTGATACTGCCCTACGTGTTTGCATTCAACATGCAATACCCAACATTAGCTGTTTCTGTAACTCACAGGTTTCCTGACCTTGGAAAAGCTACTTAATCTTTATGGGCTCCAGGTTCTTCTCTAAAATGAGGGCATTAAAAAGCAGACAATCCTGTTTAGATTGGCACCCTTAAATTATGTGAAAATAAACATCTAGCGATGTATAACAGGGATCTAAAAACATCCCAGAGATTCAGTCTGTTTGCCTTATGGGAACATACTACATCTCATAATTTCATTAATCTGAGTTTAGGACGAGTAAATTGGTAAAAATAAAAAAAGAATACAGGATTTAGGCAGACAAGGAAGGAAGGAACTATTACTTACACAGGAAGTCAGTAATTCAACAGGTTTGTTACAAAAGAACAATTAGCCGTACAGAGTGGCGGTTATTTGTAAAACATGGAACTTTTCTAAGAATAAGGTATGCTAGGCACCCTCATGTAACTCCATCAAGCTATTTCTGGGGTTAAAGTGCCAGCAACTGAGCAAGAAAAGGTTAAGTGCCATACAGAAGCTGTTCCAACAATCTACATCAACCTGCATAGACGTACTTATTGCCAATTTATGGAAAGTTTGCCTTTTTAGTTTACAGAAGCTCAAGAGCAGTTAAAAAAACAGAAGACGACAACTCAGAAGAAACAGCTGCCGATACTCAAATCAACTGGCACACATATAGAGAAAAATCCTGCCAAATGAAACCGGCTTTGAGCTATAGCTTTTGTGTAAGTTCACATCGTTCACACACATGCTTTCCAGGCTCCCCATCCTGTAAATGTATATCTAATGCAGCAATGCAAAATTGTGCTGATGCACACAATTAACTCATTCCAAGCATTTCTTGTACCCATGGTAATATGGCATTGTGGGAGACAGCAAAAGGGCAATTTTCAGTACATCTATTTCTTAAAATTATGAAAAATGCGAACAGATTCAATCCCAAGGACATGTGAACACAGCAGCATTAGCAATGACAGCATCTGCAGGTGCTCCTCCACTTCAGATCCCTAGCATTCCATCATCTCAGACAGCTCTAGGGCCAAATGGACCACAATGGTCAAAAATACTTAACTTCAAAAAATGGATTATAAATCTGTACCTCAAAAGCAAAGAAACTGAAGGACTCAATTTAGGCTAGGCAGAATGCATGTGTCCACAAAACATAGTATGAAAAACTAAGAAATTTAATCGCCATTAATTAAGTCTAGAGTTTACATGTCTGAATTTGTTATGTCAGGCAACATTCCAGCATAATGTGTCAAAGGGGCAGAAAGATTTGACTGTGTGTGCTGAACTAATGCTGGCTGATTTGCTGCCTACTCAACGTTCATGGATTTGAATCATTCTAAGTACTCTGTTCAAAGTTTCACATTGCCATCTACACAATCCTTTTACATGAAATAACCAAATAAGGTTAGTTTTACATATTTACAAGCATAAATATAAACTCATCACTTAGTAAGGTCTTAAGTCATATTGAAGAATTGAAAATCATCAAGCCCTCAGACAGTTGGAAAAGTTGGAAGAAAGCACAGACACCTCGGAAATCTAGCAACTCTCTTCACCCCCACAAGTAAGGATGGTGAGAATCAGAAAGCAGTGCTTCACAGTGGATCCGCGAATTCAGTACATTCTAAATTCTAAATTCCTTACTGTAAGAAGCTGTGTGGCCAGTGGCAGGTCTCACTGCTGACAGTGTTGTGAGTGGAAGTGGACATCTCACCAGGTCCTTCATGTGCAGGACAGTCATATGACAGTGCACTCCTGTCCCATAGGTACCCTGGTTGGGATCACAGATGTTCCAGGGACTGTCCCTGCTGCCCACTCTTCACCTATTTTTGTAAAGGGTTACCCTCAAGAACCACTAAGTCTCTTGTTAGTGGTGGATTGGACAAAGCTTTTTAAAAACATTTTGAAAAACCTGTGGTTTTATTACTTGTTACTCTGGAAACTTGGTCAATGTAACATGCTCACACATGAAAATATACACATGCCTGCCAATACTCAAAAGGCTGGAATACTGTCTAACATTAACACCCAATTAAAAACACAATCTTAAAACTTTACCTCAATAACAAAAAGAAAAGAGTAAGTAAATTCACCAACACTAGGAACTTGAGAAGTGTACAGATTTATCTAGCCCACCTCAATTGCTCTAGGTAACTACATCCCAAGCACCCAGATGCCACACACTTCAGACCCATTCACTCACAGCCTTTTTCTGGATTCTAAGATAATGGTAATTAAAGCAACATGAACACCTAATCATACACGAGACTTTCAAATTACCTAATTTCCTCCCAAGCCTTATATTGCTTATGAAAGACTGACATTTATGGGTGAAAAAAATTATCCCAATACTATTACATTGGCTTGAAAATTTTTAGATTATGCTAAGGAAATTTTGAGGCAGACATGTATCTACTATTATTAAAACATGCTTCTTAGAGCTAGTATGTAGCTAAACTACTTTTGTACATTAAGAAAAAAACTTTTTAAAAGTAGTAATAATGATGTATAAACACCAGTAAGCACAAAAGAGGGTAACAATTTTAAAGTCAACTACAATTAACACCAAGAACTCGCAACTGTCTGGCCTAAAAACCTGTTCTTGAAATAAGAACATGAGTCCTTGACTAATATGAGGTTATCTAATTTTACATTATCATCTTAAAAAGAAAATGAAACAATTAGGGCCTATTAGCAATAACCTTTTCTAACTCTCCGGGCAGCCACTGACATGAATGTCCAAGATGACAGCAGCACCGCACAATTAGAAAGGCTGAACCTGCATGAGCCAAGCCTTTCCTTGCAACCTTTCCTCTATCCCTCTATCAAGTAAAAATGGCAGACCCAGTTAGACTCACAGAGCACTGGCCCTATGGTTTCAATGATAAAAAACAAACAAACAAAAAAGAAACTTACACAAAAGAAGTATCCAGAATATAGACAGCACTCTTTTTGTTTTTTCACATTTATATTTTAGGGAACAGTTTTGGGGAAGGGGATACAATGCTGCCTTACAAAGGACATAGAAGTCCCTTGTTTGAGCTACCAACCTCTTAGCCACACAGAAAAATGTCAGTCATCCGTTTGTTAGGACCCAAATCTCCTTCTACTGCTCACAATATGCAACACACATTTTAAGGGGCTGTTGAAATAGAAAAACAAAGGAAGCCCTTGAAATAGAAGCTGATCTTCCTTGTCTTGCCCTTCCTTTACCACGGTGCCTGCATGCATGCCTTAAAGCACTGCCACATTGTTTCCACATGCTCAGGCCCTTGAAACTTGTGCCAAAGCATTGCAAAATAAAACTGCATAAACATCACATTTCAAAACATCAGCTAGTAATGGTGGGTCAGTCCTGTGGGCCAGAATAATCATTAATTAAATCATAACCTACAAACGTCCCTGACCTGAGTTATTTTTTCAAATAATAAGAACAGGCATTGAATACGTTGGGGCCATGGGCGTATTTCAGAAAGATACCAGTGTAATTCATTCTGAAAAACCATTAAAAATGACTGTCCTTTTGCCACTTTCAGGAGTCACAAAACAATTTCACAAGCAGAAAACAGTTTAAAAGATTAATTTTTTTCCCATTTTTTCCAAAATCAACATGTAATTGCACAGGCATTATTGAACTGCATAAAATCAATACAAGAGAGGTGTATAACGCTGGAGGTTTCTTTAAAAAGAGCTTAGAGCTCACTTTCCTTGGACCACATGGAGATAATGCCCTCACACAAATGTACTACAAACTGGATACATATTACTAGGGTTACTTACCTTATAAAAGCTGAATTTATTCCTCTTGGCCAGAAGTCACAAATGGCTGAAGTAAAACTCCCTTCATTTGTTCTTCCAGCGAGCCAAAGCAAGCCTCCCATTAACCCGGTCCATTGCAGATAATCTCACCCAGCACAGGCTCCCCTGCTTTCCCCAGTTCCCAGCCCAGCAAGGATAATCACATTCCGGTGGGGAGTGAACAGATGGTGGATTCCATGGTAACCAGCCCTCCTAAGGCGATTGGTAGAAGTGTGTGACTACTGCTTATTGGGTAACAATCGCTGTCTTTGTGCTCCAGCCTTGCAAATCCTAAAGGAAGGAACATATATAGCCACTCACATGCGCAGGGCTTGCCTAGCAGGTGTTTGGCTATTTAAACAAGTCAGTGCAGCCCAACTAAAAGCTTTCCAGCAAATTTACCCTTGGTGGTACAAACTCCTGACATTTCAGATAGCTAGCTCTGCTCATTCAGGGAGAAAGGTCACAAGAGGCTTGACTTGACAAACAGAAAATAAAACCTCAAAGTTAACTTGAAAACTAAAGATAAAGCATTCTAGAAAAGTAAGCTTCATCAGCAAGTTGTTTTATGATTTGGAATCCACATCAGAACTGAAACTGCTTTTATAAGGATTTTTTAAAACAAATATAATACTCAAACTTGGAAAAAATGTTAATTTGAAAATAAAGTTTTCAAAAATCAATTGTGTTATAAATGAATAATTTCTGGGCAAACATACATTCATTTTTACTGCATTAATTGAACTTTGTGGGGAGAGGCGGTGCTGGATTTAAAATTTTCATCCAGAGTCCTACCCAGTTATAGGATTAAAATATCTTAATTTTATACTATCTACTGCATTTACTCTGTTTCAGTATATGAAGGTTAAACACTGATTCTGCTGAACAGTTGCCCACCCCGTGGTCTTCATGAGGGAATCACAGATTAAGTCCTTGGAAGATCAAATTGGCTGAAAACCAAATATACCACATAAAAACCAACTATTAGAGGTAAACTATAAATCTAGAAAATATAAAACTATAGGCACTCAAAATGTCCATTATTGACACCAGCCTGAGTAACACAGTGAGACCCTGTCTCCACAGAAAATTTTTTAAAAAATTAGCCAGGTGTGGTGGTGCCCACCTGTAGTCCCAGCTCCTCAGAAGGCTGAGGTGGGAGGATTGCTTGGGCCCAAGAGGTCAAGGGTGTAGTGAGCCATGACTGCATCATTGTATTTCAGCCTGGGTGATAGACAGACCTTGTCTCCAAGAAAATAAAAAATAAAGAATAAAAAATAAATGGCAAAGAAAATAATTAGGATAAGCCAAAAAAGAAAATGAAACAAAAACAGTGTATTGTGACTAGACTTTTAGGTATTAATTACCTCCTTACTCTATAGTAACTCCCTATCTTAATTTCAAAGTTCTTTTCTTGGTACGAACCAGAAATGAGACACGAACACCAAAAGGAAAAAGACAAAAATTATTTCAAATAGATGATATGATTCTATTTCTCCTAAATAAGATCCATTTTATAGATACCTAGCCCCCCCTCAAAAAAAATTAAAAGAATGAAGTACAATATTACTTATAGTACCAGAAGTTTAGTGAGGTAATCATATACAAATATATCAACATAATTCCTTTATAAGGGCAAAACTATCAGAATACCAGTAAGACTGGATTCATAATGGCAACAGAAAGTATAGAAATAATATTATCTAGAAATGTGTGTGAACTATTTGGGGGAAAAAATGAACTCTAAGAGAAATAAAGGAAAGCTAAACAGCGACATAATGTGTTGAAGAATAAGAATATCCATTTTATAGATGCCAAGTCTTCCCTATTTACCAAATAGTCTCCTAGTAAAATTTCCAACATACTCTAAAAAATCAATTTAACAAAGTGACTGTAAAGTTTATTTAAAATTTTTAAAAATAGATAAAAATGGCTGGGTGCGGTGGCTCACCCCTGTAATTCCAGCACTTTGGGGGGCCGAGGTGGGCGGATCAGGAGGTCAGTAGTTCGAGACCAGCTTGGCCAATATGGTAAAACCCCATCTCTACTAAAAATACAAAATTAGCCAGGCGTAGTGGCGCATGCCTGTAATCTCAGCTACTCGGGAGGTTGAGGCAGGAGAACCGCTTGAACCCAGGAGGCGGAGGTTGCAGGAGAATTGCTTGAACCCGGGAGGCGGAGCCAAGTTGCGCCAATGCACTCCAGCCTGGGCAACAGATCAAGACTCCGTCTCAAAAATATTTAAAAAGGCCGGGCACGGAGGCTCACGCCTATAATCCCAGCACTTTGGGAGGCTGAGGCGGGTGGATCACGAGGTCAGGAGATCGAGACCGTCCTGGCTAACATGGTGAAACCCCGTCTCTACTAAAAATACAAAAAAAAAATTAGCCGGGCGTGGTGGCGGGCACCTGTAGTCCCTGCTACCCGGGAGGCTGAGGCAGGAGAATGGTGTGAACCCGGGAGGTGGAGCTTGCAGTCAGCCGAGATCGTGCCACTGCACTCCAGCCTGGGAGACAGAGCAAGACTCCATCTCAAAAATAAATAAATAAATAAAACATAAAAATATGAAAGAAAATTCTACATGAGTTGTAATAGTAATAATGATGGGTGAAGTAACTGTACCATGTTTTTAAAACATCTTATAAATACCATGAATACATTAATACTTCCCAAATATATGACTCCAGGACAAATCTCTCTCCCTGTGAATTCCACACTCTTACTTCTGACTACCTATTGAACATCCTGGACTTGGATGTTTAATAAGCATCTCAAGTCCGGGTGCGGTGGCTCACGCCTGTAATCCCAGCACTTTGGGAGGCCGAAGCGGATAGATCACCTGAGGTCAGGAATTCGAGACCAGCCTAATCAATATGGTGAAACCCCATCTCTACTAAAAATACAAAAATTAGCCGGGCATTGGTGGTACGTGCCTGTAATCCCAGCTACTCAGGAGGCTGAGACAGGAGAATTGCTTGAAACCAGGAGGCAGAGGTTGCAGTGAGCTGAGATAGTGCCACTGCACTCCAGCCTGGGCGACAGAGCGAGACTCCGTCTCTTTAAAAAAAAAAAAAAGGCATCTCAAATATAACATTTCAAAACCCAATTCCCCATTTAATCTTCAAATCTGGTCCTCCTGTGTCCTTCCTTGTGTTTGGAAATGGCAACTCTATCCTTCTAGTCACTCAAGTCACTCAGCCTGGGAGGCCATCCTTCACTGCTCTCTGACATTTTATATCCAACTGTCCCCTCGTGTCCTGGGTATTTCTTCAAATTCAGCCACTTCTTACACCTCCACCATTCCCCCTTGGTGTAGGCCACACCATCTCTCACCTGGATCCCTTAACTTCCTAATTAGACTCTCTGCCCCCATCTTGTACCCTACAGGCTAAAATACCATTGAGATAAGGTCAATTCTCTTCATAAAACTGGCTTTCCCATTTTAATGGGAATAGAAGTCCCAATCTGTATGATGGCTTAAAAAGCCCTTGATAACCTGACCCCACCCACATTAACTCACTTATCTCCTACAACCCCTCCTGACTTCCCTGAGCTCTCGAGGCAGAGTCTGACATTTTTGTTCTCTCCTCTACACTTTCTCAGTAAGTTGGACACTGATGGTGTTTACC
Organism: Macaca nemestrina; assembly: GCF_043159975.1. NCBI lineage: Eukaryota > Metazoa > Chordata > Mammalia > Primates > Cercopithecidae > Macaca > Macaca nemestrina. The sequence goes on from NC_092134.1 coordinate 109,671,631, forward strand.
ACAGGGCAAAGTTATTTGTACACATCTCTTCTTCAGACTGTGAGCACCTCAAGGCCAGGGACAGTGCCACTGTGAACCATTTGTTAACAGCAAGCCAAGGTCCTTGTACACAGTGTGAATTTAGTAAATCTGATGAATGACTAAAGACTGTTTTAAAATTCTAGTGCAAATTTAGAGGTACCTAAGAATCCAGAATTAGAAGAATGGTGATGCAAATATTAATGTATACACAACTGACACACTCTTATGCAGTTATTAAAATATGGTCATGGCCGGGCACGGTGGCTCACGACTGTAATCCCAGCACTTTAGGAGGTCAAGGCAGGCGGATCACAAGGTCAGGATCTCGAGACCATCCTGGCTAACATGTGAAATCCTGTCTCTACTAAAAATGCAAAAAATTAGCCGGGTGTGGTGACGGGCACCTGTAGTCCCTGCTACTTGGGAGGCTGAGGCAGGAGAATCTCTTGAACCCGGGAGGCAGAGGTTGCAGTGAGCCGAGATCGCGCCACTGCACTCCACCACCTGGGTAACAGAGCAAGACTTCGTCTCAAAATAAAATAAAATAAAATAAGATCAGAAAGACTATGTGGCAAAGGGGAAATGTTTATATTAACAAGTACTGTTTACTGGTCCCTAGTATGTGCTAGACACTATAATAAACACTTCACAAATATTTTATATAAACCTCACAGGGCCTATGAAGTAGGGATTATTATCTTCATGTTTTAGGTATAGAACTGAGATTCAGAATTTAAGCTCTTTGCCCTTGGTCTCACCGTTGCAACGAGAACCTTATTTGTCTGAGACCAAAGCTTGGATCTAAGTCACTACGCTACACCACCTCCCAGAAGTGGGAGGAAAAACAAATACAAAACTGAATACCCACTACGAATAAACACTATGCATTTGCAATGATATAAAAATATATATATTTTTTTTTTGGAGACAGGCTCTCACTTTGTCACCCATGCTGAAGTACAATGGCACAGTCTTGGCTCACTGCAGCCTCAACGTTCCAGGCTCAACTGATCCTCCTGCCTCAGCCCCTCAAGTAGTTGGGACTACAGGCACGTGCCACCACACCCAGTTAATTTTTCTGTATTTTTAGTACAGACGGAGTTTCGCCATGCTGGCTTGAGCTCAAGCGATCTACCTGCCTCGGCCTCCCAGTGTTGGGATTACAGGATTCTTGCCGAGCAGAGAAGAGAATCTTAGCAACAAACGGCCAGGCTTACCTAGGCTTCAAAATTTTCAGAGTACCTGTGAGGGAGAAATATTGAACTTATTTATCTTCTCCAGTTTCCAAAATTTTTAATGTCAAATTATAATTTTATAATCTTCTAAAAATATATTTACTCCTCCTATACGTATTTTTTAATGTTCACTCCACCATGTTCTTGGGAAGATCTACAAACAAGTGAGACAATAAAAAAACTAAAAAGAATTGGCACAGTTTTTAGAGAATTGATGCCATGGGAAAAAATGACTCAGAAAGGAAAAATAAAGGCAGATCTATGAAAGGTGAGTAAGGAATAGTAATGTCCTCTGGAGCTCCAAGTTCACCTCCAAGTGTTCTGGTATTATCATCATTATAGTATCCCTTCAAACCACACTGCCCAGAATCTAATTATAGGGCCTGAAACCTAAGTGTAGGGCATGTGACGAACAGCCAACAATCTCCATAAAGGTTCTTAAGATAAAAAGGCGTTGGAAGCAGGAGCCTGATAATTTATCTTTCTCAAATACCGGGCAGGCGGCAACTTTGCCTTGAATATCTGCTGTTGCAGCCATTGTGCCAGCTAGGCAGAGATGGAATAATCTCGGGAGCATTTTTCCATTTCCCTTCGTGGCTGAATATGCCTAATTCCATTTGCCCTTACTCCTCCTTTCTCTTTCCTTTTGTAAGAGGCTTTACCCAGGAAATCAGAGGTTCCCAAACTTTTCAAATCAGAGCATCTCAGTAACTTCTGCACAGTGACCCGGGGCAGGAGCAATTACTTAGAGTTCCACTGATTAAGTGGTTTGGTACAAAAAAACTAATAACTGCTGGGCACAGTGTCTCACGCCTGTAATCCCAGCACTTTGGGAGGCCAAGGTGGGCAGGTCACGAGGTAAGGAGTTCGAGACCAGCCTGACCAACATGGTGAAACCCTGTCTCTACTAAAAATACAAAAATTAGCTGGGCATGGTGGTGCATGCCTGTGGTCCCAACTACCTGGGAGGCTGAGGTGGGAGAATCACTTGAACCCAGGAGGCAGAGGTGGCAGTAAGCCGAGATCACATCACTGCACTCCAGCCTGGGCGACAGAGATTCTGTCTCAAAACAAACAGACAAACAAACAAAAAACGAATAACTACCTTTGACTTAGCAACTTAGCAATATTTGAGAATATAACAAATAATAATTTCAAGAAAAAAAATCGCACTTTTATTCTATTCCTAAATCACTCCTACTACTTACTAATGGGATGTGGATGTACCCTGCCAACCTCTCATACCATAGGATCCTATTAAACATCGCAAACCTCATTTCCTCTCCCAAGTTGATTTTCACCAGCTTGTTATCATGGTACCCACCAAACCCTCGACTCCGCAAAATATGCCACTATCAAAAGAAATATATTGCAATCAAATATTTTTTAAAAGGGAACTATCTAGAGGTAGGAGTTCGCACAGTATTTGATAGATGTTGTTGTTTTTCCCTTGAAATTTTTAAATACCCTGCAGACAGCACTCCTGTGAGTTGGCAGTGATACCCAAAGTACCTAGGCACATAATTTTGGGAGTTATGTGTTTAAGCCCTTAGCCTCTATAATTAGGGAGTCCAACTACAACTCCCTAATTACAAATTCAGAAACCCAGACTCCAGTTCCTGTTTAGCCAGCCCTATGACACAGGCAAGACATTTACTCTGTCTGCTCCTGTGCAATTCAGTCACAAAAGGAGGACGCTGGCTTAGACCATCTCCAAAGTTCTCTTCAGCTCTAAAATAATGAGAATAAATGTTAGAGGAGAGTCTTACTGAGTCGAGAAGAAGAAAAAAGCTTGAAGCAGCAAAGACAAGAAACATTTATTTTCCAGAAGGAAATCGCATATTAAAATTTAAAATAACATACTTCTGCATACTACCCTTACATGTGGTATGACTGAAAGGCTTGAGCAGGAGGTATTGCTCAAGTACCAGTTGAAATGGCAATTGTACCTGCACAATGACATGCAATTTAGGGTGTACTTTCAGTAAAAATGCCACAAGCTCTGCTACTGGTTTTACTTGTCTTTCCATGTTCTCTTTCCATTCTTGCTGAGACTCCTTCTTGACAAACAGTTTATATTGTGAATTGACCAGATATTGTTAGTGTTGCCTGTGACTATGAAACACTCAAATTACCTATCCTAATTGGGGATCAAACATATCAATGAACCCAAAAAGCCTAAACAGCAGAGCTAACCAATTACAGATATTGAAACCACAAAATACAGTATCTATAAAGAGGTGGCATCTCCTTAGATATTTTCTATACATTACCAATAATTTTGCATTTTTGGTTAATATTCTATGAATTTGTTTTGTTTTAATTTAATGGGGTTTTTATAATTCGTGTCATAAAAGTGACTTAGAGCAAAAATGTATTTGCAGGGTACAGAGTACTTTATAAGGAAGATAAAACACATTGAAATATTAATAAATTGAACTTTTCCGCCCAGTTTGCAAGGGGTTAAGGTTAAGAATCTAAAGCCTAATTTGATAGAAACTTTTTTAGTGGGAGCAATACCTCCTGCTCAAGCCTTTCATTCCTCTCCTGTGGTTAGCATTTCAGAGAAGTACTTGTTGTTCCAGGACTTGCCCAAGTATACACTGCCAAAAAAACAACCAACATTGACTAGGGAAGTCTATGCGAGGAGGTCTTATATTTCTAGCCCTTTTCTATTCATGTCCAACCATCAAAAAACTCACCCAGATCTACCAATGCCCCAGGGATATTTTTAATTAAAGTTTGAAAGATAATGTGGCTTAGTCAAATAAGAATAATGAGATTTAGTTCTTTACATCATTAGATTGTTTGTTACTGTCTTCATTATAGTAATATTCCCTATCCTTCCAAATCCTTAATATTGATTCTAAAACAAAGGTGGGAGGAAATTACACAAGCACCTAGGCCCTGCCTTCCACACTCTTAATTCTTATCCACATTTTTTTTCAAAAAGTGATTCATAGATAATTGAAGTCTAGATATTTTAATTCTTCTTTCCTTAAGAAAATTTCTGAAATATATGAAAATGAAGACTCTACAAGGATATATGTAAGACATATGTATAACATATATAGATGTATTAATTACATTAACAAATCTAAAATATGTGTGGAGTGTAAAACAGAAAAAGGGCTAATAATAAAGAACGTTCTATAAATGAGGCTTCTAATAATATGCAAAGTTCCATTCTAAACTCCACAGACATAAAAGCATACGTTACCCCTTTTTCTTGATGAGTTTTTGATATGTATGAGAAATAAAGACATTTAACTTTTGTTGTAGGGGGTTGGGGAGAGGAGCTAACAAGATAGATGTATAGCACCAGGTAAACAGCAAAGATATATCACACAGACATTCTGCAAAAGCTAATACATTACCAACATTATGAACCTTCATTCATATTTTAGGGCTGAGATCAGGCCAGAATAAAAAGTATAATTCAAGCTTTGTGCTGATAAAACCCAATGCTGAATGGTTAATCCTTGCTGCTCAAAAAATATCCTAAAGGACCAAAGCATGCAAACAACTATGGCTTTAGGTTCAAACTTAAACAAAAACTGTTTCACTCAAGTTCTACAGGGTTGCATTTTTGAAGAGAGAAAGCAAATTCAGCAAAAATGTAATGATCACTTGAATGTTTATTGTTGATACCAGGGAGTTATTTATGACCTCTCATCTGATCTTTTAAAATCAATCCTAACTTTACTTTTCTACCCCAAGCCCAAATCCCAGAAAGAATAAAGTATTGAAAAGCGAGGGTGGCCGGGCGCGGTGGCTCACGCCTGTAATCCCAGCACTTTGGGAGGCCGAGGCGGGCGGATCACGAGGTCAGGAGATCGAGACCATCCTGGATAACACGGTGAAACCCCGTCTCTACTAAAAAATACAAAAAATTGGCTGGGCACGGTGGCGGGCGCCTGTAGTCCCAGCTACTCGGGAGGCTGAGGCAGGAGAATGGCGTGAAGTCGGGAGGCGGAGCTTGCAGTGAGCCGAGATCGGGCCACTGCACTCCAGCCTGGGCGACAGAGTGAGACTCCGTCTCAAAAAAAAAAAAAAGAAAAGCGAGGGTGGCCAAGCCTGGTGGGCAAGAGTCCCTTAAGACTAGGACTGAGGTGCATCTAATTATGACATTTGAAGATAACTGAATTTGAGGTTTTGTATGCAGCAAGGGTGTGTATGCAGGGTAGGCAGAGTGTGTGTGTGCGCACATGCATGCACACAAACAGATATGCAGCAGTGATATGCAAGGCGGGTGAGATCAATGTGTGTGTGCAGGAGGATATGGAAGGAGGTGGTGGAGGGGGTTCTGAAAAGCTTCTTCTTTTTCTTTTTTCTTTTTTTTTTTTTTGAGACAGAGTCTCGCTCTGTCGCCCAGGCTGGAGTGCAGTGGTGCAATCTCGCCTCACTGCAAGCTCTGCCTCCCGGGTTCACGCCACTCTCCTGCCTCAGCCTCCCAAGTAGCTGGGACTACAGGTGCCCGCCACCATGCCTGGCTAATTTTTTGTATTTTTTAGTAGAGACGGGGTTTCGCCGTGTTAGCCAGGACAGTCTAGATCTCCTGACCTTGTGATCCGCCTGCCTCGGCCTCCCAAAGTGCTGGGATTACAGGCGTGAGCCACTGCGCCCAGCCCTGAAAAGCTTCTTAATCGCCCTGCAAGTTTTATTTCATAAATGCTCTGGGTTCTTTTCTAAGATAACCAAGGCATAACCAGTTAAATATGGGGCAAATCATGATTGGTTAATGCTGTGAATATAGGTTCACAAACTCTGTGAATGTGAGTATGTGACAAAACAACTTGTTAGCAGGGTGATTTCTAAGCTACAATCTCTGAGCTTTGAGGCTTTCATTTAAGAAATAAACAGGCATAATATTTGGTACCATCGTCTCAGGAAGATCAATGAGATCATGTAGGTGAAACCTCTTTGAATATCTGGAAAACTATGCAGCTATAAGAAGTATTAAGCAGGTTTAAAAATGGGGGGTGGGGGGACTCTATTCTGTGAAGACAGAATGTCAAACAATTGACTTCCTATCGTGAAAAAACAACAACACAGAAGTCTCTTACGAAAAAAACCTCTTGGCCCCATTCATATTACTGTCAAGCTGTCTAAGCTCATTCCTTTCTTGCTTTTCTATGCTTATCAAAAGGGTGGGAGGTCTAGTCACTTCTCACCTCTTAGTCACTCCTCAGCCACATCTATCTGACCCAGCACTCAACTGACACTGCTCCCAGCAAGGCCAGCAGTGACATCTCAGCTCCAAACCCATAGGTCGGGTTCAGTTCTCGCATCCTGGACCCTCTTGGGTGCCAATCACGCCCTCTTTCTTGACCTTTCCTCCCTGGCCTTCTCATAACCAGCTCTCCTGGTTCTCCAGGATTCTGAACACTTCTTTCATCAGCAATTCTGTGCCCTGCTCTCTCCTCCATCACATCTAATAAATCGGGTAAGATCAATAAATGTTCACTGAACAGATGTTCATAAAAACAGATATCACCAGTAAATGTGTTTAGATATTACCGCACAGCAATTCATTGTTAAAATATAAAGTTATCAGTTCAGACATGGAATCCGACTGAATGGCTAGAAGCTCTTAATCTCTGTAAATAAGAAAGCAAACTAAATAATATTTTACTGATTATATGGCTGGAGGTGGGTAAAAGACCTCACCATCCCTCACAAATTGGTCCAATGAACAGTTGTGTAGGTATTTTAACACTTCTTTGCAAAATCCCAGCACCTCTGGGAGGCCAAGGAGGGAGGATCGCGAGCCCAGGAGTTCAAGACTAGCCTGGACAACATAGCGAGATCTCATCTCTACAAAAACAAAATAAAAAAGTTAGCCAGCTTTGGGAGGCCGAGACGGGCGGATCACAAGGTCAGGAGATCGAGACCACCCTGGCGAACACAGCAAAACCCCGTCTCTACTTAAAAAATACAAAAAACTAGCCGGGCGAGGTGGCGGGCGCCTGTAGTCCCAGCTACTCAGGAGGCTGAGGCAGGAGAATGGCGTGAACCTGGGAGGCGGAGCTTGCAGTGAGCTGAGATCCAGCCACAGCACTCCAGCCTGGGCGACAGAGCGAGACTCCATCTCAACAACAACAACAACAAAAAAGTTAGCCAGGTGTGGTGGCATACACCTGTAGTCCTAGCTACTCGCAAGGTTGAGGCGGGAGGATTGCTTGAGCACAGGAATTTGAAGCTGCATTGATCGCACCACTGCACTCCAGCCTGGGCAACATAGCTAGACCAACTCTTAAAAAACACTTCCCTGATGAAATTTGACTACAAAGCTCATTCCTGCCTCAGACCCTTTACATTTGCAGTTCCCTCTACCTAAGACATTTTCATCCAGATCTTCCTCTTGTTTCTTCAGTACACTTCATTCAAATCTGCTGAATGCCACTTCCTCAGGTGTTTCCTTCCCCACCACCCTATCAAAAATAGTACTATTCCCACCTCTGTCACTTTCTATCTATTCCAATGCCTTGCTTGTTGTTTAAGGTATCACTGCCCAACATTATACTGAACATTTCTTTTTCCCTTGCTTTAATTTATGGCTCCTACCCTAAAAGGTAAAATCCATACAGACAGGGGGCTTTGTCTTGTTTACCAAGAAATCTCCAGTGTCTGGCACGCAGTAGGTGCTCATTAAATCTTTGTTGAAGGAACAAATAAAAAACGGCTGGGCATGAAGGTAATGCTAAGCCTGGGCGGCACCACTGTTGATTATTCAGGAGGTAACTGTGGACCTGGGTCACTGACACATCTGAGCTAATGGAGTGGAGGTGGGTGACAAGTGTCTGAAGCAGGTCAAGCAGCAAGAATGCTTTCTAGTCCTGATGAGCTGCCAGACAGGAAGCCTATGTCCCAGGACTAATAACCCTGGCTCATCAGATTACCACACCTTCTCCAGGACAACAGAGTAGGGCTCAAAGGAAAGCGGTGTGACAGCCTGGGAGACAATGAGGACCCTGCAGAGGTCACTGACTTTCTCCATGCTTTTTGAGGAAACTTGAAAGAGAAGTCCATTCTTAACAAAACTGGAAATCAAGTGAAACATTTAAAAAACTAAGGAAAACAAAGGAAAACAAAAACTCCTTTTTCCATATCTCCCTATTTCTCTGCTATATTGCCAGGTAGCTGGACGCTGACTGCCCAGTGACTTTGATGCTAGATTTCTACCTTCCTGGCTGTGACCCAGACATCTTGTGACCTAAATCTGGCAGTCATCTAAATCCCAACCGGGTGCAATGAGCTCAGACCAGAGTTTTCACCTTGAAAACTGAAATAGAGTCAGCAGGCCTGGGTGTCCATAATAGCTGCCCAGTCCATAAGCATCCAACTACATTCTCTTAGAGTCTGTTCCACCTTCACTGTCTGTTCCTGGAAGGCAAGGCTGCCCGAGGTGGCGCAGCACCAGCCTTTCACCTTTGCTAAAGCTAGAAGAAATACTGATTCCCATGCTTGCTGCGACTGCTTTTTAAAAAACTTTGTGAACCAGGAATTAAGGTTTTATTTTAAAAATTATAAGAGAAATAACCAAAAATATAACCAACATAGCTTATTTCCCATCATCTAGAGGTAACTGCCAATGATACCTTTTCCTATCATTTTGGTATACATTCATATACCTCTACACATGAATATATCACAAATGTATTATGTTTATAAAGCAGCATATTGTACATCCTGCTCTAACACTTTTATCATAAACTATAGCAATTTCAAAGACACATTCTGTGGAACATATTTGTAAGTATATTTAAAATATGAGTTGCAACTAACATCAATTGTTTTGATAAAAAGAAGAAATTAAAATCCACTATAAAACCATTGTGTAGACATAATCACAATCAGCATTTTGGTGCATTTCTGAAAGGTATTGTGTGACACATATCAGAATTAGGGTTTTTCTGAATATTGTGCTCTGTAACAAATTTTATGAAATGATTTCGACCGAAGAGTCTGCTTTGTATTTTCTCAATCATGTCAGGTAGTTGCGGTTAAAAGGAGACTTTGATGTGTAATTAAGCCACTTAATTAACTTTTATTTCATAGAGGTTGGCACTATTTATGAACCTAATTTCTGTAACAGCCCAATAAATGTCAATACATTCATTTCAAGTTTCTTTAAATAAACACTCTGCCAAGAAGGCTTGCCACCTGATTCAAAGAAGACCTGTCAGCTGATGTACACTTTCCTCCTGCAAGTTAAGCTAATTCATTGTCCAGAGTCACTATCTTTCTAAAAAGGTTTTTAATAGTCTCCAAAGTGCTGTTCACTTTAGAAAATTTTCAACCATCAGCTGAATAGTGATTCATGCTGGATAAAACTCATGAATGTTAACAAGCAATTGGGATGCTATAATTTGGTTCTTTTCTTTTAAAAATGGACAACGCAGTATCTGAAGGAACTGTAATGCCAGAGAAATGGCAAAAACATGCAGAGACATAATCCAGTCCACACTTCCGCTGCCCCTGGACCAAAATAACAAATTGCCATTGCTAGAAAGAGGATCAGTGTTACTTTTGATTTAACATATAAAACAGGATTTAAGATTTTCAGTTAAAGTAGCATACCTAGGAACATTATAGCTCACAATGTTCATGATGGGCTATAGTGACGTATACGATGTATATGTACCAAGGAAACCCTGAGGCATTCTTATTCAGATATAGTTTCACAAACATAAGAAATGAAACCTTTACCGTATCAGCAGGAACATACATTTTCTGAAATGCATTAGAGAGAAGGACAAAAGTTCCTTACCAAGGAAAAAAGGTTAAAAAAAATTATTAGGTGTTTCAAGGGATGGGACTTTCTGTACCTGGTACCATGTCATGCTCTCAATTCTATTCAACAAACATTTACCAAGAATGTTATACCACACACAGACAATTAAAAGAGGCTTATAGACCTCAGAAGCCTAAGACAATGATCCTCAAAGTGCGGTTCCTGGACTGGCAGCACTATGGCATTATTTACTAGATCTTAAATTGCAAATTCATTTCCTTTAGTACATGTAGGGCTATTTGACCTTTCTCTCTCTACTTAGAGTTTAATTATTTCCTTAAGGTGGAAGCTTATATCTTCATAATTTGTTTCTAATATGTTCCTATAATGCCTATATATCTTTCCAATTTTATAGTTTGTTCTTTTTTTATTTTTATTTTTTAACTGGCAGAAGGTATTCCAGCATCCATTACTCTTCGTACCGGCCAAAACCAAAAGTCTTTCATGGAAGTCTTTACCTCAGTGCTTACTTAAAAATCCAATGGGTCATTGAAAAGAGTGAGTAAAACAAAACAAATCAGGCAGGGTAAAAGGTCTCCAGTCTGGTGAACTGTGTAGACTGACTGAAAAGACACCCCAGCGCACACACAGAACACAGCAGATACTGCAGTTGAAGAACTCTGTTTTGAATGGATGACTCCTCTGATACTTGCTTTCACTCCTGTGAAAGGAACTATAATCCAACCTTTCCTGATTTTTAGTAGAAAGAAATTTATGGGAAAAGTGCAGCTAGGAAGATTATACCCACAGACACACATACTGCTTCCATCTAGCAATGTGAAGCCATTTCCTTCTCTTTCCCTGCAGGAATGTATACATCCCAGCTGCTGCCATCCCATTAAAAAAGACTGATAAGGCCAGGCGTGGTGGCTCATGCCTGTAATCCCAGCACTTTGGGAGGCCGAAGCAGGTGGATCACAAGGTCAGGAGTTCAAGACCAGCCTGGCCAATATGGTGAAACCCTGTCTCTACTGAAAATACAAAAATTAGCCGGGTGTGGTGGCAGGTACCTGCAGTCCCAACTACTCGGGAGGCTGAGGCAGGATAATTGCTTGAACCTGGGAGGTGGAGGATGCAGTGAGCCGAGATCCCAGCACTGCACTCCACCCTGGGTGACAGAGCAAGGCTGTCTCAAAAAAAAAAAAAAAAAGACTGATAAAAATCTCTTTTCCTACAATATATATTTTCTATTTTATCTCACTATACTATACTAGATAAAATAGAAAACATAGTCTATGCCTGAGACAATTTAAGAAAAACTACAAAAAGCATCTGAGATAGTTTAGATTCTGGAAATGTCAAATGTCAGAATTTTTAGTCAAAACTGTAGAGATTACAAAGTTGCCACTAAAATATAGTGGGCAAAGGATAGTCACTCCAAATGGGACAAAAAATGAATCTTGATTCCTACCTCTCATCATTCACGCAGATCAATTACAGATGAGTCATAGACCTAAATGTGAAAGGTAAAACAGTAAAGCTTCTGGAAATACTATAGGAAAATACCTTTATGACCTTCAGGTACGCAAAGTTTTTAAAACAGGATACAGAGACCTAACGGTAAAGGAAAAGACTGAAACTGTTCAAAGGATACCAAGTATGAAAAAGAAAGCCTTAGAGGAGAAAAACACGTTTAGCTCATATCTCTGACATACAGAATACATGAAGAACTCGGACAACTTAACAAGACAAAAAAATGTTTTTAATAGGCCAAAGTCTTGATTTTTTTTAATATAAATAAAATAACCTCATTGAGCTTGCTTTCTCCACACGAAAAATAGGGTCTTATCACCTATCTTATAAGATTGTTCTCAGGATCAGGAATAATGTGTATATAACACAAACCACCGTGTCTAATAGGTGCTCAATAAGCAATAATACAAGGAGTTCGCAGACACAATATCACTCAGAATCAATCATCAACCCCTTTTATACACAAACTTTCCTCTCGTAAAATCAAGATAACTGTAAAATCAAGATAATGTTCCACCTGACCTGCCAAATAAGTCTGTAGCATTTCTGCTATAGAAAGACATAGGAGGTAAAACTACTCATTGAATATACGTGAACTTCCAAAGAAAATTACGCAGTTTGATCATTCCCACTTGAATATGAAAAGAGTTGTTGATTTAGTCATCAGTGAAACTGTACAAGAACTGGGTCATGACATTTGATTATTCAGCTACTTTATGAACTCCATATGCAACTGCAGCTGTCAGCTCTAATACCAGAGGATCAAATGAGTTGGAAAGATTAAACAAATGGGCAGGAGAGATGCCAAGAAGGGTATAAACTCCTGGACAGGAGTCCAGTTGGTTCAGTTACAAAGTTGATCCTTAGAAGACTTATGTGCACTACAGGCATACACTGAAGAGAAGCATATGACAGGCTGAGATGCATGAAATACAAAAAAAGAAAAGAAAAGAAAATGAAGGCAAATACAGGAGGAAAAAAAATTAGTATGGTTTTCAGACTAACTCTGAGTCTACTTTTAGTCTTACAAATGAATATACTCACTACTTATCACAGAGAATAAAATATAGGTTCTATAATAAATCCCACTGTTACTTTTTTTTTTTTTTTTTTTTGAGACAGAGTCTCACCCTGTCACCCAGGCTGGAGTGCAGTGGCACAATCTCAGCTCACTGCAACCTCCGCCTCCCGGGTTCAAGCGATTCTCCTGTCTCAGCCTCCTGACTAGCTGGGACTACAGGCAAGCGCCACCACACCGAGCTAATTTTTGTATTTTTAGTAGAGATGGTGTTTCACCATGTTGGCCAGGCTGGTCTCGAACTCCTGACCTCATGATCTGCCCACCTTGGCCTCCTAAAGCGCTGGGATTACAGGCGTGAGTCACTGTGCTCAGCCAACTTATTTTTTAATATTAACATATATCTGGGATTTAATACAAATCAGATAATGTATTTTTAAACAAAAAAATCAGGTTGTTGCCTATACTACACCATCTAAGCTCACAAAGGGAACACAAAGAATGGGCAAATAAAAAAAGAAATCCCCTGAGATCTTGAAGTCAAATTAAAAAAAAAAAAAAAAAACACCTCAAATTTTCTGGTCTAAAATTACTTGAAGATAAGGCTTCAAACTTCCAAATTCTGACCATATAATCATATTACCCTAGCTATTTCTCTTCTATTATTATCTTTATGACTGTAAGTTTTAAATAGAAGGCACACTTAAGAATTTATAAGTAACTCAAAGTACTCTAAACTCAGTTCTATTCATTCCCCAAGAAAGGTCAGTACACCATCTTGGTGCAAGTCTGTGACACAGAAACTTTTTACAATGTCACAATGTTAAAAAACAAAAAGCCTTTTTTCTCTCTCTCTCTTTTTTTTTTCTGTGGCTGAATTATTTGGGAAAATCTAAGGCCATTGATAACCTAATAAAACAAAGAAAAACTGGCCAAAAGCTTTGTGAATTTCTGTTTTTCCAGTTACCAACATTTTCACAGCCCAGGCTTGATTTATCTCCTATGCATGGATCTAGTTTTCATTCATATAAGACTGGGAACATAGAAGAGCTTGCCTTAGTTGAAGTCCTCTATTAGTTTTCTCAAGGGTCCAGCTATCTGAATAAGTTCTATGGCTTCCATTCCACTTTGTCTCTCTGAAAAAAGCAATGGAATCCACATTTTTAAAATGGCTAAGGCAGGTGTGATGGTACTTGCCCATAGTCCCAGCTATCGGGAGGCTGAGGTGGGAGGACTGCTTGAGCCCAGGAGTTCAAGTCCAACCTGGGAAACATAGTGAGAAAACCTTGTTTCTATAAATAAATAATATAAATTGGCTGGGCATGATGGCTCACGCTTGTAATACCAGCATTTTCGGAGGCCGAGGCAGGCGGATCACTTGAAGTCTGGAGTTCAAGACCAGCCCGGCCGACGTGGCAAAACCTCATCTCTACTAAAAACACAAAAATTAGCCAGGCGTGGTGACATGCACCTGTCATTCTTGGGAGGCTGAGGCACGAGAATCACTGAAACCCAGGAGGCAGAGGTTGCAGTGAGTCGAGAACAGGCCACTATACTCCAGCTTGGGCAACAGAGTAAGACTATGTCTCTTAAAAAATGATAATAATGATAACAACAACAACAATAACATAAATTTTAAAATGGTAAGCACATCGCTACCTGTCACATAGAAGTAAAAGTGTAAAAAGGGCAATATTCATAAGTTTAAACAAATATATGCCCAACACATGTGTTTAAAATCCTAATTCAATGTTTGTGCTTAAAAATCTAAGGTCGAGCTATTATTGATATCTTAAAATCAAGAATACAACTACAGTGAGACTCCCCCCAACCAAAGGCACCTTGCAAGATAGTCTTACAAATTCATGTTCTTCTCACGGTTATTTATAAAACAAAATTTAGAAAAATTTTAAATATCTAATAATAGTGGATGTGTTAATTAAGGTACTACCCTGTAACAGAATAGAGTACAGCAACTGAAATGGATATTTCCTAAGAAATTTTAGTAACCTGAAATAATTTAATGATACTTGGTGGGGGTTAGAGGGAGAAGCATAATTCAAAATCCACACACAGTATAGCCTCAGTTTCACAAAACGATAGCTACAAAGAGGAAAAACACCTCAAAATGTTATAGTAGCTGATACTTGGATATTTACTTTTTTCTCCTTCCTACTCAACAAAAATATTGGTTTAAAATTTAAAATGTTTCTCTGAACAAAAACATCCACCTAAAATGGTTTTTCAGTTAAATATAAAAGACTACAAGATCACTTAAGCCACAATGATAGAAGTATCTAGTCGAGTCAACTATGCTTCAGATCCCAATAAATCAGATAATGTTACTTCAAGAAATCCTTAAGCCTGAGAATTACCAATGTACCTTGCTAATGTTTTAACAGTAGGGGGAATTCTTATCCTCAAATAATTGATGACCAAGAGAATATTAGGTACACAAGTTTTAAGAAACTGGCTAAAGCATAAATCTTAAACATTAGAAATAGAAGACAAGTGAAAAAAGTAGAAGGAAAGAGGTTATAATAAAAAAGACTGAGATGACAAGGGTCAACAGTGGTTGCACTTACTTCCACTACTCTCAGGAAACACTCTGTGCCACAAACTCACAGGGAGAAATGCCATTCCCTCAAGTAATTGTTCCTGGATCATGAAGATAAGAAAAAACACACCTTTGTGCTAAAACCACAGCACTGAATTACTCTAAAGAAAATCCACAGTAATTTTTCCATAATGGTACAAATTACTGTCACTTAATAGTGAACAAAGAGAAATACCTGTTACTTCATTTATTTTATACTTTGCATAGTGAAAAAATCCAAATGTTTTAAGCTAAGATATTTCAGAAATGGCAATTGCAAAACAATACTCACAGCCCCCCATAAAAGATTCCTTTCATAACATCCAGCAGTCTTCTGATTAACCTATTTCCTGCTTCTGGAGCAAGGATTTGGATCCATAATTTATTGGTAGAAACTATAGGCATTCTGTATTTAGACACTAGACACTTACACTTCTAGTGTTCAACATGATAAAGAACTATCTAATGGGAAGTACAGAGTTCTGTTTCATAAGTCTTCTTCTAGCAGTGATGCAGCCTCAAGGAACTATGCAAGTAATGCATTTCAAAATTCCACCAAGGTGTTTCAAAATGTAGTGAGAGAGCTCTAGAACACTGGGGGTGGACTAGGAAGTATGACGCCAAATGCACGTGACTTTATTACATTTATGGCATTTAGGCTTGTAACAAACTTCCCTTTAAAAATAGGTCTTGGCCGGGCGCGGTGGCTCACGCCTGTAATCCCAGCACTTTGGGGGGCCGAGGTGGGCGGATCATGAGGTCAGGAGATCGAGACCATCCTGACTAACACAGTGAAACCCCGTCTCCACTAAAAATAGAAAAAAAAAAAAAAATTAGCCGAGCGTGGTGGCGGGTGCTGTAGTCCAGCAACTCAGGAGGCTGAGGCAGAAGAATGGCCTGAACCCGGGAGGCGGAGCTTGCAGTGAACAGAGATCGGGCCACTGCACTCCAGCCTGGGCGACAGAGAGAGACTCTCTCAAAAAAAAAAAAAAAAAAAAAAAAAATAGGTCATAAAAGATCTCGGAATTCTTTCTGACAGACATCAGAAAATTGTAAGAAATAGTGCAAGCAATGCTGAATAGTGAAACTGTGTATAAGCTCTCCATATTCCCAAAAGCAAAAAAGGGCCTTCCATTTTTTTCCAGGAATGGCTATGCGGGTTACCTAGCAATCCCAAGTAATTTCTATACAAAAACATGTCAGGTTTTTAAAAGAGGAAGACACTGATTGGTAGGCAAATTTCTCATCCTTGTTATGCCTATAAATTAAAATTATGGATTAAAATGAATGTTTTATGTTTGAGGCCGGAAACTAGAGACCAACCTAGGCAACATGGTGAGACCCCATGTCTACAAAAATAAATTTTAAAAAATTAGCTGTGTGTTACTGCACGTGCCTGTCATCCCAGCTACTCAACAGGTGGGAGGATCACTTGAACCCAGAAGGTTGATGTTACATAGTGAGCTATCATCATACCACTGCACCTCGGTCTGGGCGACAGAGCAAGGCACCATTTCTTAAAAAATACAACGGGAATTTTTTTTTTTTTTTTTTTTTTAAGACAGAGTCTCCCTCTGTCACCCAGGTTGGAGTGCAGTGGCGTGATCTCGGCTCCCCGCAACCTCCACCTCCCAGGTTCAAGCGATTCTCCTGCCTCAGCCTCCAGAGTAGCTGGGATTACAGGTGCCCGCCACCATGCCTGGCTAATTTCTGTATTTTTAGTAAAGGTGAGGTTTCACCACGTTGGCCAGGCTGGTCTGAACTCCTGACCTCAGGAGATCCACCTGCCTTGGCCTCCGAAAATGCTGGGATTACAGGCATGAGCGACCGCACCTAGCCTAAAAGGGTTATTTTAGTTAATTTATCACATAACAGATGTTTCAAACACACCTAAACATTAATGACCATGTAAATTCAACATTTACATAATAACACAAATGTCCCTTTTCATGTAATATTTAAATGTTGAAGTCAGAATCAAACCATAATACCTAGACTCAGTTCAACTTTATAATATCACTTCTTAAAATTATTATGTTTCTACAAGAATAACAAACTGAAAATTGTGTATTACCTTAAAGCATTTTGAGAGTACGTGAGAAAATTTTGATGGGTATAGTAAAACAGATACCTGATATAGCTTATGAACCAACAAGTGGAAGCATGGAGGAAACTACTTGGAGAAGTAACACTAACATCATTAAGTCTTAAGCCATTTAGAAATCCTCCCACTGCGTGGATAAGAAAATTGAGGCCAAGACTGATAAGGCAGTCAAGATAAAGCCATACTGTATGAGGGAGACAAGATATGTACAATTCAGAGCTTCCAATGGATCTTCTTTGGTGTAATTTCCAAGGCATTATACATCTAAATAATTAACTCTTTCTTGAACACACCATAATCTAGTATAATACTGCAATGGAGTGGTGATTTTGAGAGCTACTAACCTACCTCCAACAATCACTTGCTGTCAATGGATGTTATTTTCATAAACTTTAAAAGCTGATCTTTATGAAGTGAAAGGTATAGGAATAAGACACAGCATGTTCATATACTGCGGTGGTGTCCATCTGAGGGCTCATGCTTTCCAAACCTCACCAATTCCAGCCATCATCCTCATCCAGGTCAGCTGAGGGCTGGGGGTGTCCTCTACAGTCAGGATAGGTTTTATACAGGAAGTGCTGGCACTTACACAGGCTGGAGTGAAGATGTCAAATGAGGATGTCAGCATTTTTGGTTCCCTCTCTCTAGTTCAGAAAAGTACTGCAGGAAACTTCAAACTGACCATATGGGCTAAAACTGGAACTGTCCTGCACTGCTACTGGGAACCAGGGCCAGAAGGATCCTCATGAGTATGCTGCCTTTTGTTCTTGACCTCTTTTTCAATATTTTGGCAGTTTGGAGGGCAAAGAAAAAGAAAAGTTATATGGAATATTTTCTGATAATTTGACATTGTATATTGTAGATTTTTATATATCTTTACAATTGACTAAACCTTTCACTATTCAGTCAGAGATTACATGGATCTAGCCATAGAAAACTGCTGCAGGGATTACACTGAAATAAAATTGCACTCATAGATGTGTGATTGTGCTGTTTTTCTGAGTTCTATGCACAGATTCTCTGCCTTCTAGATTTTATAAAATACAGATTTATCCCTACTGGCTTTAAATCAAGAGATCCTGATCAATTTACTCACACACACTTAAAATTCAGAATGGCTCTAGGAACTGCGATTTTAACCAATTTGTTACAAGCTAAAATTAGTATGCTACCCACAAAAAATTATCACATGGCTAAAAATAAAGCTTCATAAAAAGAGAATACCATAAGCTATTCATATTTTCCTAATACCACTATTATATTCCGTATCTTGATAAAATTAAGATTATCAGTAATCATAGCAGTATACTTAACTTGCTATGTGCTCTCCTCATAACCACCTCAACAAAAAGTCATTATTAGGTGTTGAAACTGAGAAAATCTACACATCATCTATAACTGAGAAAGTAACTTTCCAGATAGTAAATGGCAGGTCTGGAATGCAAATCCTCAACTATTTAAACTTCAAAACCTGATTCTAAAGTGCAGAATGTCTGCTTATCCTCCCAAAGTTTGTCAACCTGGGATGAAATAAAAACTTTTACAATATGTCTTCGTTTTCTTGTATTTTCCCCCCAAACTCAAAACTTAAAAATTTTTATGCCTGGTAAAGTTCCTCTTTCTACCTCATGTGATTCTTTGCATAACTAAATTCCTGAAAACTCTGCATTTAATCTACTTGTAAGCAAATCATTTTATATATAATCTGGAATAGTGGGATCATTTTAGAGTAACATATCTTGCAATCCTACAGTCCGCTCAGCAAGAGTTGCTTTGATCTTAATTTGCTTATTCGCTGTACAAATGAGAAGAACACATTTGTAACTTCCTCAAGGTCACTTCGAGCCAGAAATAGAATTTTGGTTTAAGGTCTGGTTGCTAAATCACACTTCCTCTGCAATGGTAAGCTACCATTGGTAAGCTGGTCACTAAGAAATAGAAAACAAGAAGTATGGGATATTCAAAATACTTTTCATGCCAGAATTTCTCTTTTCCCTACCCATCTGTCTCTGTTTTGCCATCTCCTAAATATGCTATATTGTGATTACGGAAAAAGCAACTACTTTGGCAGATAAGGAAAAACACCTTATTCCTATTTCAAACATGAAGCAAATACTTCATTTCCTTTGTTCATTAAAATATAGAATGTGGCCTTGAAAGTCATGGCACTGTTTAAAAAAATGCTTGTTAAATTTATTTATTCTATTTAATCTTACTGGTATAGACAATTATTTTGATTTATAAATTTGAGACTGTTCTCTAAGAAATGTGTAGGTACCAAGACATGTGACAACTGGCACTACTGTAGAGGGTTTTATCTAAAGCAGACTGCCCAATTGAACTTTATGCAATAATGGAAAGTTCTATAATTATGGTATATAATAAGGTGGCCACGTGAGCACTTGAAACATGGTTTGTGTGATCAAGGAACTGAAATTAACTTTTATTCTTTTATTTCAATTAACTTAGTTTTTTTTTGGTTTTTTTTTTTGTTTTTTTTTTTTTGTTTTTTTTGAGATAGCCTCGCTCTGTCACCCAGGCTGGAGTACAGTGGCATGATCTTGGCTCACTGCAAACCTCTGCCTCCCAGGTTCAAGAGATCCTCCCACCTTAGTCTCTCAAGTAGCTAGGACTACAGGTGCACACCACCACACCCAGCTAATTTATATATTTTTAGTAGAGACAGGGTTTCACCATGTTGGCCAGGCTGGTCTCGAACTCCTGACCTCAAGTGATCTGCCCACCTGGGCCTCCCGAAATGCTGGGATTATAGGCGGGAGCCACCACGCCTGGCCTGATGTTTTTGTTGTTGTAGTTGTTGTTGCTTTTGAGATGGAGTCTCACTCTGTCACCCAGGCTGGAGTACAATGGCATGATCTCGGCTCACTGCAACCTCCAGCTCCTGGGTTCAAGCAATTCTCCTGCCCCAGCCTCCCGAGTAGCTAGGATTACAGGTGCAAACCACCACGCCCAGCTAATTTTTGTATTTTTAGTAGAGATGGGATTTCACCATGTTGGTCAGGCTAGTCTCGAACTCCTGACCTTGTGATCCACCCGCCTCAGCCTCCCAAAGTGCTGGGATTACAGGCATGAGCCACCGCACCTGGCTGATGTTATTTTTAAAGCAATCTGTGGCTAGTGGACAGCATAGGTCTAAAGTCTGGATATATCTTTTAGCTTTTTATTTTGAAATACTTACAGACTCATAGGAAGTTGCAAAAACATGACAGAGAGGTCCAGTGTACCATTCACCCAGTTTCCTTTGATCATTACATCTTGTAAGACCATAACACAATATGAAAACTAGAACACTGGCATTGCTACAATGTATTTGGTTCTATACCACTTTGTCACTTGTATAGATTTGTGTAATCATCACCACAGTTAAAATACAGACAATCATTCTAACAGAGTTCCCTGGAACTACCTCTTTAGTCACACCCAATGCCCTGCTCCCCAGTATCCTTAACACTTGGCAACTACTAACCTGTTCTCCAAGTCTACCATTTTGTCACTTACAGAATGTTTCTTATATAAACAGAATCACACAGTATGCAACTTTTTGAGATTACTTTTTTGCACTCCACATAATGCCCTTGACAGTCATTCAAGTTCTTGCAGGTACCAATCTCACATTCCTTTGTCCTGCTGCACAGAATTCCACTGTGTGGATGTACCACAGTTAGTTTAGCTATTCATGTATTAAAGAACATTTTGGTGGGAAAGGTGGCTCACGCTTGTAATCTCAGCACTTCGGGAGGCTGAGGCGGGCAGATCACCTGAGGTCCGGAGTTTGAGGCCAGCCAGGCCAACATGGTAAAACACAGTCTCTAATAAAAATACAAAAATTAGCTGTGCATAGTGGTGCACCCCTCTAATCGCAGCTACTTGGGAGGGTGAGGCAGGAGAATCGCTTGAACCCGGGAGGCAGAGGTTGCAGTGAGCCGAGATCGCACCACTGCACTCCAGCCTGCATGATAGATCAAGACTCTGACTCAAAAAAACAAAATTTTTCATTGTTCATAGGTTTTGGCTATTACAAATAAAACTGGTATGGGCATTCATGTACAACTTGTTTGTGTGGCTCTAACATTTCATTTCTCTGGAATAAATGCCCAGAAGTATAACTGCGAGGTCTTATGATTATCATAAGTGTTCACACGTGCTTATCTCGTCTGTCTTCTGTATATCCTTTGTGGGGAAACATGTCATTATGTTGTTTGCCATTTTCTAATTAATTGATTTTTGTTTTTTACCGTTGAGTTTTGAGGTCTGTTTAAATAGTCTAGATAGAATGTTTTGTCAACTACAGAGTTTCCAAGTGGTTTTTTCCCCAGGTTAAACCTTGTCTTTTCTACCTTTTAACACAGACTTTTGCAAAGCAAAAGCCTTTCCTTTCAATCAAATTCGATTTATCAACTTTTTTTGATGGATTATGCTTTTGGTGTCATGGCTAAGAACTTTTTATCAGATTTTCTCCTATGTTTTCTTTAGAAAGTATTACAGTATTACTTTAGAAAATATTACAGTTTTGGCTGGGCACAGTGGCTCACGCCTGTAATCCTGACACTTTGGGAGGCTGAGGTGGGCGGATCATGAGGTCAAGAGATCAAGACCATCCTGGCCAATATGGTGAAACCCTGTCTCTACTAAAAATACAAAAATTAGCTGGGTGTGGCGGCACGAGCCTGTAATCCCAGCTACTCGGGAGGTTGAGGCAGGAGAATCGCTTGAACCCGGGAGGCGGAGGTTGCAGTGAGCCGAGATCGCACCACTGCACATCAGACTGGTGACAAAGTGAGACTCTGTCTCAAAAAAAAAAAAAAAAAAAAAAGTATTACAGTTTTATGTTTAACATTTTAATAAATGATCTATTTTGAGCTAATTTTTATGTAGGGGCTGAGGTATTTTTATTTTTTTGTCCACAGACATCCAACTGCTCTATAACCATTTGTTAAAAAGATCATCCTTCCTCAACTGTAATACTTTTGCACCTTTGTCAAAGACCAGCTGGCTGTACTTATGCATGCGTATTTCTGGGTTCTATATTCTGTTTCCTCTATTTGTCTATCTCTCTTCCAATATCACAGTCTTGAAGATTGTAGTGACATAATAAATCCTAAAAGTGAATAGAGTGATCCCACATACATTTTTCTTTTTCAAAACTGTTTACTATCCTAGTTACTTTGCCTTTTTCTCCCCGCAGACAGGGTCTCATTCTGTCACCCAGGCTGGAGAACAATGGCACAATCTTGGCTCCCTGTAGCCAGTCTCCTGGGCTCAAGCAATGCTCCTGCTTCAGCCTCCTGAGTAGCTGGGACTACAGCCACCACACCTGGCTAACTTTTGTATTTTTGTAGAAACAAAGTCTCCCCATGTTACCCCAGGCTGGTCTCAAACTCCTGGACTCAAGTTATCTGCCTGCATTGGCCTTCCAAAGCACTGGGATTACAGGGTGAGCCACCATACCCAGTCTACTACTTTGCTTTCTATGTAAACCTTTAGAATGATCTTGTGTTTAGCTACAAAAATCTTGCCAGAGATTTTATAGGAATTGTGTTACACCTTTATATAAATGTGGGATAACTGAGATCTTTACTATACTGAGCCTTCCAATTCATGAATACAGCATGTCTCTCCATTTATTTACTCCACTCACTGCCCCCTCCTCCTATTAAAAAATCTTTTTTGACAGGTGGAGTTTTGCCTTTTGTCTTTTAACTTACATACTAAAGATATAATTTACACACCAATACAGTATTTAAGTATTCTTTTTCTTTGTTTTTTGAGACGGAGTCTCGCTCTGTTGCCCAGGCTGAAGTGCAGTGGTGCAATCTCGGCTCACTGCAAGCTCCGCCTCCCAGGTTCAAGCAATTCTTCTGCCTCAGCCTCCTGAGTAGCTAGGACTACAGGCGCATGCCACCATGCCCAGCTAATTTTTGTATTTTTAGTAGAGAAGGGGTTTCACCATGTTAGCCAGGATGGTCTTGATCTCCTGACCTCATGATCCACCTGCATCAGCCTCCCAAAGTACTGGGATTACAGGCATGAGGCACCAAGCCTGGCTTTTTTTTTTCTTTTTTTTTTTTTTTGAGACGGAGTCTCACTCTGTCACCCAGGCTGGAGTGCAGTGGCACTATCTCAGCTTATTGCAAGCCGGTCTTGCAGTGACACAAACACAAGCTGGGCACATGGCTTACACCCGTAATCTCAGCAATTTGGTAGGCTGAGGTGGGATGATGCTGAGCCCAGGAGTTCAAGGCCAGCCTGGGCAACATAGGGAAACCCCATCTCAGCATGCACACACACACAATTATTTTTACATTGGCCGGATGTGGCCGTGCACACCTATGGTTCCAGCTACTTGGGAATGTAAGGTGAGAGCATCATTTAAGCCCAGGACATCAAGGCTGTAGTGAGCCATAATGGTGCCATAACACTCCAGCCTGGGCAATAGAGCAAGACCCTGTCTCAAGATTTAAAAAAAAAAAAAAAAAAAAAAGCCATGTGCGGTGGCTCACACCTGTAATCCCAGCACTTTGGGAGGCTGAGGCGGACAGATCACGAGGTCAGGAGATCGAGACCATCCTGGCCAACATGGTGAAACCCCATCTCTACTAAAAGTACAAAAAAATTAGCCTGGCGTGGTGGCACGCACCTGTAATCCCAGCTACTTGGGAGGCTGAGGCAGGAGGATGGCGTGAACCTGGGAGGCAGAGCTTGCAGTGACTTGCAGTGAGCCGAGATCACGCCACTGCACTCTAGCCTGGACAACAGAGCAAGACTCTGTCTCAAAAACAAACAATCAAACAAACAAACAAACAAGTATATCCATTTGGGGCAAATAAGCAGAATATGCTGAAAAATAGACTTTACAGCCAGGGCGTAGTGGTTCATGCCTGTAATCTCAGCACTTTGGGAGGCTGAGGTGGGCAGATCACTTAGTCCAGAAGTTTGAGACTACGCTGAGCAACATGGCAGGACCCTGTCTCTATAAAAAAATACAAAAAATTAGCTGGATGTGGAGGCATGCATCTGTGGTCCCAGTTACTTGGGAGGCTGAGGCAGGAGAATCACTTGAACTTGGAAGGTGGAGGTTGCAGTGAGCCAAGATTGTGCCACTGAACTCCAGCCACAGTGACAGAGACTGAGTCTCCAAAAAAGAAAAGAAAAAAGAAAAAATAATAATGCTTTATAAATTTTTCTTAGATTTCTGCAGAGAAGGTCAAGTGGAAAAAATAAATTCTGTTAAATAGTAAACAAATATAACTATTTGGACAATTTACTAAAACTACAGGGAAGAGTGAAATGTATGGAAAAATCTTTAGAGGATTAAATTTAATTAGCCCAGCAGTGAGAGGTCTGTGAAAATACAGACCTCTCACTGCTAGGCTAATTAAGGAATATATTCCTTAATCAGAAAGTTATGTACCTACCCAGGGGAAATAAAGGATAATTTAAAAATTATATGCAAGAATACATTCTTAACAACAGAAGTTTAAAATAGTAAGAACTCATGGGAGGCTGAGGTAGGAGGACTGCTTAAGGCCGGAAGTTTGAGACCAGCCTGGGCAACACAGCGAGACCCCATCTCTATTAAAAATAAAATAGAACACGGCAAGTTTTACAAAACTTTAGTCATATGACTATACTTTAGTCATATGACTATACTTTAGTCATATTTAATAGGAAATGAAACAATATTAAATATGACTAAGTATAGTTCTAAGGCAAGAGCACCAAAAAAACTCAGAGACCTCCTAAAACAGCACAAGTATATACTCCAAGCCTTCAGAAAACTACATTCAGCTTTCAAATCTGACTGAAAAATTGTGAAGACTGAAGACCAAGGAGCCAATTACAGTGAACATTTCCTGTTCACCTCTGTGTCTCCTAGTTAACATTTTACTAGTTCACATATAATAATTGCTTGACGGATTGATAAGTATCTAGCATATCCCAAAGCAAACGGAGCTATAATTTGCACAGATACAGAAGGAAATAATCTCTAGAAACCAAGAGTGTGGGCATCGTTGTTGAAACAGTTGGTAATGGTATCGTGCCACAGAAGTTTGACACTGGGATGGAGAATATCAAGAAGGAGCTGGAAGGATTCCTCATGCAGATTCATATGACACGGATCATAATTGTGATCATGCCTCAACCACGCTACCCATAAGATCATTCCTAAATATGTTACTCCACCAGACTTGGTAAGGTATGAGGAGGATGGAAGAAGATACACTTGCAAACTACTCAGGTGTGGCAGAGTAAAACTGCAAGCAACTAAGGGAAGCTTGTGCTATCCCAAACATTTTCACAATCATGATGAAGAAAAAATATTCGAGTTATTTCAATATTTAACAAGAAGTCAGGCACAATGGCTCACATCTGTAAGCCCAGCATTTTGCGAGGTCAAGATGGGCAGATCACCTGATGTCAGGAAATCAAGACCAGCTTGGCCAACATGGTGAAACCCCATCTGTACAAAAAATACAAAAAATTAGCTGGGTGTGGTGGCATACACCTGTAGTTTCAGCTACTCGGGATGCTGAGGCATGAGAATTGCTTTAATCTGGGAGATGGAGGCTGCAGTGAAAGTCGAGATCGGGGCACTGCACTTCAGCCTGGGCAACAGACTGAGACTCTGTCTCATTAAAAAACACAATCACATTGAAGAAAAATATTTAAGTTATTTCAATACTTACCAACAACTTACGGATGCTATCAAGAAAATGTATAACCAGAAACAAAAGCATTAAATCAAAAGTACAACAATACGATAAAAAAACAAAATAAAGGTCAAAGACTTAATACTAATCAGATTCTATGAAAGATGGATATAAACTCTGTTGAATCACTGTTGTCACAGGGCATTAATTTGATATTTTTTTTTCTAAACAGAACTCCAAATAAGACATGGAGAAATTTACGAGTCTAAGTGCTTAACAAATTCAGGAAGCCATTTACTATCCCGTATGAGCAAACCTAATAGATGACTCGGGTGAATAAGCAAAGGCAGAGGCAACCTCTGCTGCCATCTGTTTTGTCATCTCCTAGCAATCTACAAACAGCTGCACCACGAAAGTTCCAAGTGATAGAAGGCCCTGGGCTCCTGTCATCCCATTATTCCCTCTTTGGTTTACCACAATCATTTCTACCATGCATCCAGATTATGCCTCTCATTGTTCACAACTCTTGAGCATCTGGTTGCTATTTTGAGGAGGGGAGTGTGTGGAAGGGGACTCTTTCTCTACATTGAGTAGTGTATAAGGCAAGCTTTATTTTAAAAAAATACACAGCTCACTGGTAAGATCAAGTAAGATGTATAAATGCATTCACACTTCCCTGTCACACACAAACTTTGACACAACCAATGGTGCTGGAGAGTGTTACTCTGTTGGCAAGGAACTTAAAATGACTTCTGTCCATCTGTGAAATATACCATTTAAAATTCCTTCCAATAGTGCTTACTTTGGCAGCACATATACTAAAATTGGAATGACACAGAGAAGAATACAAGGATGACATGCAAATTCGTGAAGTGTTCCATATTAAAATAAGATTTCAACAAACTGATATCAAGAGAGGCTCTTTATAGGGAAAGGTTTTCTTGCTACCTCTTTCCAGATCTTCAAGGTTTTTCCTTTTTTTTTTTGAGACAGAGTCTCACTCTAATCACCTAGGCTAGAGTGCAGTGCATGATCTCAGCTCACTACAACTTCTGCCTCCTGGGTTCAAGCGATTCTCCTGTTTCAGCCTCCTGAATAGCTGGGATTACAGGCACCTGCCACCATGCCCGGCTAATTTTCGTACTTTTAGTAGAGAAAGGGTTTCGCCATGTTGGCCAGGATGGTCCTGAACTCCTGACCTCAGGTGATCCGCCTGCCTTGGCCTCCCAAAGTGCTGGGATTACAGGCCCGAGCCACGCGCCTGGCCAGATCTTCGAGTTTTTCAAGTAGTAAACAATTACTTTTCACCAACTCATAACCTTAAGCCAAGAGTGTCTTCTGTCACTACCCCCACTAAGAGATGGGGTATATTTCTCCACCTCCTTGAATCTGAGCTAGGTATATGACTGCTTTGTTCAGCAGAAAAGACCAGAAATTCCACTGTATACCAATTGTGAGCTTAATGTTTAAGAGTCCAGGCAACTTCTGTTTTGTTTGTTGTTGTTGTTGTTTTTTTAATTAGAAACAGGTTCTCACTGTTACCCGGGCTGGCCTCAAATGATCCATTCACTTCAGCCTCCTGAGTAGCTGGTATTACAGGCACCATAACCCTCCACCTAGCTAGAGGCATGGCAACTTCTGCTTCCTGCTTTTTGGAGTCTAGCTGCCACGTTGTGAGAAGGTCTAAGCAGCAACATGCATCAGGAAGGGCTGTGTGGAGTAGAATTAAGGCCCCAGTTGACAATCCCAACTAAAACCTCAGGTGGTAGGACCAACTTGACAGTCATATAATTAAGGTATCTTGGAAATAAATCAAATCAAGCCACCCAAGCTGACAGCACACAGATCACAGATGCGCCATTCCTACCAAACTCTGGCCAAACTGCAAGACCATCCTCAAGAAAATACTTGTTTTAAGCCATTAAATTTTGAAATTATTAATTATGCAACAACAGATACAAAATAAAATTTGGTATCAGAAGTGAGGCTCTGCTGTAACAAAAACTCAAAATATGTACTGGTTTTGGGTCCAGGTGGTAGACAACAGCTAGAAGACTGTTAGTAAAGATTTGAAAAACAGTATAGATATGTTACTGGTGGCTGAAGAAATGGAGACCCAAGAAAAAGCAGCAGACCCGTTTCATACAGTAATATGGAGGACAGAAAGGGTCCCTAATGAACTCATGGACCCAACTAAGGAGAATTCCAAGAATGTCAAAAGTGCCAACTGGCTTGTTTTTAGCTGCCTATAATAAAATACAGGAGTAGTGAGATGAATTAAAAAAGGAACTGTTTGGTTCCTTTTTAAGCAGAATTCAGAGGAAATACAAAGAAGTTGGACTTCATGGGTTAAAAAATAAAACAATTCCTCTTTTCACCAGCTAAGCTTAAAACCACTCAAAATAAGAAATGGCCTTAGGGCAAAGATCAAATCCAGTGCTACCAGTAGAGCCTCTAGGATGTACTGGTAAGACCCTTTTTTGAGACCTCATGAAGATGTTAGGTGGTTGCTCGTGGACTTTCTGTTAGACCAGTGATTCTAAAAGTTCATATG
Source organism: Macaca nemestrina (assembly GCF_043159975.1). NCBI lineage: Eukaryota > Metazoa > Chordata > Mammalia > Primates > Cercopithecidae > Macaca > Macaca nemestrina. The sequence goes on from NC_092134.1 coordinate 109,700,101, forward strand.
CATCAGACTCAGATGGAGATTTTATTAAAACCTAGATTGCTGGGATGGATCATCACAGTTTTTCATCTCCAAGTCTGGATGCAGACTTCAACTGTAAGTTCCCAGGTGAAACAAATGCTGCTGGTACAGACACCCATGCTTTTGGAATCACATAGCTAGACCAAAAGGCTTTAAAGAATCTTAAGTGGGTGCTTTGAGTATCAACTAAACCAGACAGTAGAGCTTTTGACAATAAAAGGTTATTTTCACATGACAGTCTGATACAAAGGCAGTCCAGGGTAAAGAAAGTCCTATCTTAAAAAGATTTGTAGGGGCATTTTTTATCTAATATTGTGAACACCTAAAAGATCTATGGTAAAACCCAAAAGGCATTTCAGAGAAATATACCAGTGGAAACACCATCAGCTTGGACTAATAGAGCTAGTTAAAAATGAAAAATATTAGCACCCCTATTCGGACAGGAAGAGGCCAAAAAACACGGGCCATTTCTTGTGGAAAAGAAAGAATCAGAAGACAGCCAAGAGCCTAGGGATGGAGATGAGGGCCAAAGAGAGGCACCCGGTAGTGAACTAGTTCCTCAACAAGGATATAGATCGAGCTAAATGTCAGAACTGCTATGTACCAGTCACGGCCATGTGTCTCCCAGTCACATCTGCTGCTTTTTTCTATTTAAATAAGTTTACAATGGCAAGGTTTTTACTATATTCACAGATACATACACCCACCATCAATTTTAGACCTTTTTCATCACACCAAAAATAAATTTGTTTTTAATTTGGAGATAGGGTCTGGCTTTGTCACCCAGGCTGGAGTACAATGGTGCAATCATGGCTCACTGCAGCCTCAACCTCCTGGGCTCAAGCGATCCTCCTGCCTCAGCCTTGGAGTAGCTGGGACTACAGGCACGTGACACCATGCCTGACAAATTTTTGTATTTTTTGTAGAAATGGGGTTTCGCCATGCTGTCCAGGCTACTCTCAAACTCCTGGATTCAAGCAATCTACCCACCTTGGTCTCCCAAAGTGCTGGGATTACAGACATGAGCCACCTCTCCCAGCCCAAAAAAGTTATACCTTTTAGCTATCACCTTCCCCCATTCCAGCCCTCCCAGCCTAAGCAACGCTAATCTTTCTGTCTATAGATTTGGCTGTTTGGGACATTTCATATACATAGAAGCACACAATATGTGGTCTTCTGTGACTGGATTCTTTCACTTAGCACATTTTTAAGATTCATCCATGTTGTAGGTAGGAATACTTTATTCATATGGCCAAAAAATTCTATCATACAGGCATATCACTTTTTATTTATCCATTCATCAGCTGGACATTTGAGTTGTTTCCACCTTTCGGATATTATATTGCAACTATAAACATTTATGTACAATGTTTTCTGTGGAACTAAGGTTTCATTGCTTTTGAGTATATGCTTAGGTACAGAATTGCTGGATCATATGGCAACTCTATGTTTAACCTTCAAAGAACTACCCAGACTGTTTTCCAAAGCAACTGTTCCATTTTACATTTCTACCAGCAGTGTGTCAGGGCTCTGATTTCTCCACAGCCCCAATACCTTTTTTTTTTTTTTGAGACAGAGTCTCGCACTGTCGCCCAGGCTGGAGTGCAGTGGCGCAATCTCAGCTCACTGCAACCTCTGCCTCCCAGGTTCACGCCATTCTGCTGCCTCAGCCTCCCAAGTAGCTGGGACTACAGATGCCCGCCACCATGTCTGGCTAATTTTTTGTATTTTTTAGTAGAGACAGGGTTTCACCGTGTTAGCCAGGATGGTCTCAGTCTCTTGACCTCGTGATCTGCCCGCCTCAGCCTCCCAAAGTGCTAGGATTACAAGCATTGGCCACCGCGCACGGCCCACAGCCCCTAATACCTTTTTGAAGAGGAATATCTGATGCAATTTTCCTGTCCCTGTCTTACCATTATATGTTGGGGTGGAAAGTGGTGAAGAAGGGAAAATAACGTGTCCTTTTAGTTCATAGGTCTTCAGTTTGAGATGAGCTGCACTCAAGGAGCCTCACCTGCAACTGGACCTGATTTACAGGATGAGATCCTAGACCCGTCAAGCTGATGTAGTAATGGAGTGAGTGAGAGAGACTTGTGTGGGCTGCTCTATCATGCATGTGTGAAGGGCCAGAGAGCACAGTCTGGTCAGTGGTTATTTTGGTGATCATCCCCAATGAACTACATGTCTAGGTGCTTACATCTTTGTTTAGTCCCTTCCCACACTGATGTAGGCTGGGCCTATTACTGCCTTGACACATGGCAGAAATGATGCTGTCCCGGTTCTGGGCCTAGTCCTTAACTGTGTAGGGTAGCATCCACTGCCTCCCTGTTGGAATCCAGATACAACTCCACAAGTGACCCAAGCATCCACCAGGTCCCAGCTGAGCACCCATCCAAGTCTCAGAGGAACACAGCCATTCCAGCACCTAGCCAACACCACATGAACCAGAAGAACAGCTTGGTCAGCCCACTGAATCATGAGACGTAATAAATCACTAGTTGAAGCTACTAAGCTTTAGAGTGGTTTATTACACTGCAATAAATAGCCAAAACAGAGATCCCCTTTGGGTGGGCTTCTGAAGAGATGTAATGTGGAATAAACCTTTTCTTTCTTCTGAAAAATCTAATGCATTACATGTAGATCAATTCAACAACGTTTAAACAAAGGAAACATAGCTTCTAAGTCTCAGGAGGCTTTTCTAGAATACATATTAGCCACGGTTCTCCAGAGACACATAACGAATAGGATATAGATCAGATAGAGAGAGATGGATGGATGAGAGGGAATTCATTAGGGAAATTGACTCACGTGATTATGGAGGCTCAGAAGTCCCACAACTGGCCATTTGCAAGCTGGAGGCCCAGGGATGCCAGTGCCTGGCTCAGTTGAAGCCCAAAAGCCTCAGAACCAAGGAAGGCAATGATGTAATTCTCAGTCTGAGGCCAAAGACCTGAGAGCTTGGTGTGGGGGTTGGGGGGAAGGTTGGCAGGCCCCTAATTAGTCCAAAGGCCAAAGAGCCCGGGGTTCTGATGTCCAAGGACAGGAAAAGAATGGAAAGACAGAGAAAGAGAAACATCTAAAATTAACCATCACAGGGTCTAAACAATTAATAACAAATATTTAAAGTTTCCATTTTCATCAGAAAACAACAAGCAGCTATGGAGGCCATCAGGGAAGAGCACCCAACTGACATGTCTTGATGGCAGACCAGAATACAGCCCAATCTAAGGCAAGGCCCTGTGTATCAATTAAATTCACAAGAGAATGTGGAAGTCAGCAAGGACTACACAGACACCAATCGATTGGTGGGAAGAGCCAAGGAAACCTTCAAAGCAGGCCGGACGTGGTGGCTCATGCCTGTAATCCCAGTACTTTGGAAGGCCGAGGAGGCCGGATTATCTGAGGTCAGGAGTTTGAGACCAGCAAGGCCAACATGGTAAAACCGTCTCTCTACCAAAATACAAAAATTAGCCAGGTGCAGTGGTGTGCACCTGTGCTCCCAGCTACTAGGGAGGCTGAGGCAGGAGAATCGCTTGAACCCAGGAGGCAGAGGTTGCAGTGAGCCAAGATCAAGCCACTGCACTCCAGCCTAGGCAACAGAGCAAGACTCCATCTCAAAAAAAAAAAGAAAAGAAAAAAGAAAAAGAAAAAAGAAAGCTTCGAAGCAGTCAGAACGGTTAAGAAACCAGTTCTTCTGAAACCTGTCATGGCAACCAGCGAATACTTTGGCATCAATACCTCGGCAAAAACTTGTGAGCTCTGCTTTTTTGTACTGAGGCAGATACTTCCTTCCGCCTGTTCCTTTGGATTTAGGAGCCCTCACATGTCTGATCCAATCACCCTGTCTTTTGGTCCATCTCAGGGAGGGTCAAGATGGCGCATAGGGAACTTGGAGGCTTTCTGAACTCTGGAAGAGGTATAGCAACTCCCTCATAAAGTTGTAGAATTATTCTAATTCGTGCAGGATAATTCTTAGAAAACTTCTAGACACATAGTAAAATGTGAATATATTAAATTATTAAATTACTACGTATTTGTTCAATGACAAGTGTATCTGCTCTAAAAATGATGACTTTCAAGAAAAAAATGTTTTTAAATAAAATATTATCAACCCACAGGTCTATTAATAGAAAATTGGTTAGGCCAGACGCAGTGGCTCACGACTGTAATCCCAGCACTTTGGGAGGCCGAGGTGGGTGGATCATCTAAATTTGTGAGTTCAAGACCAGCCTGACCAATATGGAGAAACGCCATCTCTATAAAAATACAAAATTAGCCAGGCATGGTGCCGCATGCCTGTAATCCCAGCTACTCAGGAGGCTGAGGCAGGAGAATTGCTTGAACCTGGTAGGTAAAGGTTGTGGTGAGATGAGATCATGCCATTGCACTCTAGCCTGGGCAACAAGAGTGAAACTCCGTCTCAAAAAAAAAAAAAGAAGAAAAAGAGAATTGGTTTAAACGAACTGTAGTCTAGGTATAGAGTGAAATACTATGTTGTCTTTAAAAAGACAGCAAATGCCTGGACGCGGTGGCTCACGCCTGTAATCCCAGCACTTTGGGAGGCTGGGGCGGGTAGACTGCCTGAGGTCAGGAGTTTGAGACCAGCCTGGCTAACATGGTGAAACCCCGTCTCTACTAAAAATACAAAAAAATTAGCCAGACATGGTGGCGCACACCTGTAGTCCCAGCTACTTGGGAGGCTGAGGCAGGAGAATTCCTTGAACCCAGGAGGCAGAGGTTGCAATGAGCCGAGATCACACCACTGCACTCCAGCCTGGGCGACAGAGCAAGACTCCGTCTCAATAAATAAATAAATAAATAATAAAAAGATAGCAAGATAGGGAATTTTAAAAGATTTCTGTGGAAATTTTCTAATATATATAAATAAAAAAACAAGTTGGATAAAAAGTATAATTCCATTTAAAGAAAAAGTATATACTGTTAAAATATGTATTTTAAAAATCTGATAGAAACCACCAGAATAGGCTGGGCTCATGCCTATAATCCCAGCACTTTGGGAGGCTCAGGAGGGTGGATTATCTGAGGTCAGGGGTTTGAGAACAGCCTGGCCAACATGGTAAAATCCTGTCTCTACTAAAAATACAAAAATTAGTTGGGCGTGGTGGCGGGCACCTGTAATCCCAGCTACTTGGGAGGCTGAGGCAGGAGAATCACTTGAACCCAGAGGCAGAGGTTGCAGTGAGCCGAGATCGTGCCATTGCACTCCAGCCTGGGTGACAGAGCGAGACTCTGTCTCAAAAAAACAAAAAAAGAAACCACCAGAATAAATAAATGCTATAAATTGGGTGCGAATTTCATCTTCTACAAAATACATGGTTACTTTTTTACTTTTGACAGGGTCTCATTCCGTTGCTGAGGCTGCAGTGCAGTTGCGCGATCACAGCTCACTGCAGCCTCAACCTCCTGGACTCAAGCCATCTGCCTGCCTCGGCCTCCCAAAGTGCTGGCTTTACAGGCATGAGCCACTGCGCCCAGCCCCTATACTATCTTTTTAACAGTAAGCACACGACTTTTAGAATCAGAAAACTATTAACGTAAAGGCACATGGATCCTTCTTAGAACACACCATACTTTTACCTGAATTTGTTCACAATGTTTTCAATATTCGTGCTTCTCTAGCACCCGAGAGCTCAAGTCTGTTTTTAGAACAGCATCATAAGCTGCTACATGAGCTGTTTCCTGTGTTGGTCAGCTATTTTTAATTAATGAGCATTTGCTGTAAGAGATCACTGAGAAAGAAAAACACTAACTCTTTTGCAAGTTACACTACAGAAAGGTTTCCTCTCTAGAATTAAACAAAAAAAAAAATCTAAGCTATAAAAAAAGTACCCTACTTCATTTTTATTTTGAGACAGGGTCTCACTCTGCCACTCAGGTGGAGTGCAATGGCACGATCATAGCTCACTGCAGCCTTCAACTCCTAGGCTCAAGCAAGTAGCCTCAGGAGTATCTAAGACTACAGGCACATGTCATCACGCCCAGCTAATTACGTTTATTTAGAGATGCTGGTCCCAAAGGCTGGGCTCAGGCAAGCCTCCCACCTTGGCCTCCCAAAGTGCTGAGATTACAGGCATGAACCACTGTGCCCAGCCAGCCAGTATTCTACTTAAAAAGGTGTTAGACGGTATTTTGTATTAAGTACTCACTTCCACTCTGATATTAAGATAAATTAATCTGTCAAAAGTTCCTCAAGGGACAGATCTAAATTCTATTACTTTTTCTTTAAAAAAAAAAAAAATATATATATATATATATTTTTTTTTTTGCTATATATATATATAGCATTCATCATATAGTAGACAATGATTGAGAATAAAATTAGAGGTAAGCATTGGCTGGGCATAGTGAGGCATACCTGTAGTTCCCAGCTACTTGGAAGGCTGAGGTGGGAGGATTGCTTGAGTCCAAGAGTTTGAGGTTGCAGTGAGCCAAGAGGGTGCTACTGCACTCCAGCCTGGGTGACAGGGTGAGACCCCAACTTAGGAAAAAAAAAATTATAATTAAATAAAAATTAAAAAAAAATTTTTTTTTTGAGATGGAGTCTCGCTCTGTTGCCTAGTCTGGAGTGCAATGGTGTGATCTCGGCTCACTGCAACCTCTACCTCCTGGGTTTAAGCAATTCTACTGCCTCAGCCTCCCAAGTAGCTGGGATTACAGGCGCCCACCACCACTCTCGGCTTATTTTTGTATTTTTAGTAGAGACGGGGTTTCACCACGTTAGCCAGGCTGGTCTCAAACTCCTAACCTCAGGTGATCTGCCCGCCTTGGTCTCCCAAAGTGCTGGGATTACAGGCGTGAGCCACCACACCCGGCCAAAGGTTAAAATTAAAGACCAGTGGAAGAGAAAAAAGAAAACAATTACAAAAATAGAACAAGATTGGTTTTAAATCAAACATTTATATTAAGCACCTATATACAAAACACTGTCCTACACTGACTAGAAGACTTAAAATTGTGGTTGCTGTTTCTGTAAGATCAGTAATATAACTATGCCCTCCACTTTATTAGCTCCTTTCAAGGTTTATATGAGATAATATGGTTAAACAGTAGCTGCTATATAGACTTTAATTACGTTTTATGCATTTATTCTTCAACCAACAAGTTATATACCACCACAAGGAATTCCTCTGAAGAGTTAGCAGCATCAAAAGAGGTAAGACTTGTCCAGTGTTTGGGTAGTACAGCCAGGGTTCCTAAGGTCCCACAGCTACTCTCCCTTAGAATGAAGATAGAATTTTCCTGTAGATCTAATAAGGCCCCTATTGCACTGTGTATAGTAACATACATTCCAGGCTCAAAATGAAGAAAAGCTTTATTTTTCTTTTGCCAAACTGTAATCCTTATGACAGGTGACAATCCACACAATTATAATAAACTCTACCCACATCCTCTTAACTCACCACTCCCCTAAATTCTTTGCATTGTAACTGTTTCACAATAGGATGCTTTCTTGCCTATTTTTATTTGGTTTGAATAGGTTTTAGGATTTCTACCTAATAAAATATATTTCCACCTAATAAAATATATGTGCAAAAATACAGCTAAAAATGCTGGGCTTGGAGAGAAGCTCTGGGAGTAGGGTGGTGAGGGCTGATGCCCTCTAAAAAGGCCTTGCCTGTACCACATTCCACAGGGGCTGTGATTGCTAAATTTTTTTTTTTTTTTTTTTTTTTTTGAGACAGACTCTCACTCTGTTGCCCAGGCTGGAGTGCAGTGACGCCATCTTGACTCATTACAACCTCCCACTCCCAGCTTCAAGCAATTTTCCTGTTTCAGCCTCCCAAGTATCTGGGAGTACAAGCGTGCGCCACCACTTCTGGCTTATTTTTGTATTTTTAGTAGAGACAGGGTTATGCCATATTGGCCAGGCTGGTTTCAAACTCCTGGCCTCATCCAATCAGTTAAAGGCCTGAACAGAACAGAGACCAGCCTCCCAAGCAAGAGCAAATTCCCCAGCAAATGGCCTTTGGACTTGTTTTGCACCATTGACTCTCCTGGGTCTTGAGTCTGCCAACCCCACTGCAGATTTGGAATTGTCAGCCTCCATAATCTCATGAGTCAATTCCTTACAATACATTTTTTTATATGTATATATACAGGCACACTCAGAGATATTGCAGGTTCAGTTCCAGACCACCAAAACAAAATAAATACCTCAAAGCTAGTTGCAAACTTTTTTCATTTCCTAGCAAATATAAAAGTTAAAGTTATGTTTACAATATACTGTAGTTTGGCAAATGTGCAATACCATTATGTTTTAAAAACCAATGGGCATCCTTAATTAAAATATACTTTAGGCTGGAAACAGTAGCTCATGCCTATAATCCCAACACTTTGGGAGGCCAAGGTGGGAGGACTGCTTGAGGCCAGGAGTTCAACACCAGCCTGAGCAACATAGCAAGACACCATCACTACAAAAATTTAAAAAGCAGCCAGGCATGGTGGCGTATGACTGTGGCCCCAGCTACTTGAGAGGCTGAGGCAGAAGGATTACTTGAGACCAGGAAGCTAATGTTGCAGTGACCAGTGACTGTACCACTGCATTACAGTTTGGGTGACAGAGCAAGATCCTGTCTCAAAAAACAAACAAATACACAAATACACACACACACTTTGTTGCTAAAAAATACTAATGATCATCTAAGTCTTCAGTAAGTAATAATCTTTCTGCTAGCGGAGGGTCTTTCTTTGATTTTTTTTTTTTTTAGGCGGAATCTTGCTCTGTTGCCAGGCTGGAGTGCAGTGGTGCAAATCTCAGCTCACTGCAACCTCTGCCTCCTGGGTTCAAGTGATTCTCCTGCCTCAGCCTCCGGAGGAGCTGGGACTACAGGTGTGCGCCACCACGCCCAGCTAATTTTTGTAGTTTTAGTAGAGACAGGGTTTTACCATGTTGGCCAGGATGGTCTCTATCTCTTGACCTCATGATCCGCCCACCTCAGTCTCCCAAAGTGCTGGGATTACAGGTGTGAGCCACTGCATCCAGCCTCTTTCTTTGATTTTAATGGCTGCTGACTGGTGAGGGTGGTGGCTGCTAAAGGTGAGGGCTGGGGGGGCTATGGCAATTTCTTAAGACAAGGAAGAAAACAGTATATAATATATATAACATACAAAATATGTATTAATCGACTGTTTATGTTATCAGTAAGGCTTCTGGTCAATAGTAGGCTATTAGTAAACTAAGTTTTCGGGGAGTCAAAAGTTATATGTGAATTTTCAGCTCAACAGGGGTCACTGCCCCAACCCCCAAGCTGTTCAAAAGTCAACTGCATTTTTTAACACTTTCTATTGTTTTTACTCCTCCTGTTCCTCTAATTTCCATAATGTATCCTAGCCTATAGCCACTACTCTGGCTTTAATCCCTATTACATCACAATTTAATCAGAAACTGGAGTTGTAGGTAGAACAGCACAATTTAGGATGACGAAACAAAAAAAGAGATTGACTTGTACAAGCTCGAACTTTAATGATAAAATTATGATTAGGACCCATTTTCTAGTAACTCTTAGTTTCATGTCTATTATAAGGGACCAGCATAACACAGTTATTTTAGCACAGGATGTAAGTCACATTACTCTATCATTTATGAAACTATGACCCTTAATATTAACTTGTATTTTTTGTGCTTTGGTTTCTTCATCTATAAAAATTGAAGTAATTAATAGCATCTATCTTCAGACGAGATTTTTCTGAGATAAAATGCATAAAACACCTTGAATATTACCCAGTACACAGAAGCTCTCAATAAATTTTATCCATTCTTACTCTTCTATTATTATTCAATCAGCCTTTCAATGAGCATATAATATAAACACCCTATGTGCATTTGTCCTTTTTCTTTAACCCCTTGTGGAATCAAACTTCAGGTGGTTGGGGCCAAAAACACTTATAAAACATGACTAGGCCGGGTGCAGTGGCTCACGCCTGTAATCCTAGCACTTTGGGAGGCCGAGGTGGGCGGATTGCTGGAGCTCAGGAGTTCAAGACCAGCCTGGGCAACACGGTGAAACCCCGTCTCTATTAAAATAGAAAAAATTAGCCGGGTGAAGTGGTGCGCACCTGTAGTCCCAGCCACTTGGGAGGCTGAGGCAGGAGAATTGCTTGACCCAGGAAGAGGGAGGTTGCAGTGAGCCGAGATCACACCAGTGCACACCAGCCTTGGCGACAGAGCGAGATTCTGTCTCAAAAAACCAACCAAACAAACAAACAAAACCCAAAAACATGACTAATCCAGTATGTACATACGTAACATGTTTCACTGGGACACATGCAAATAAGTGCTTAGCAAAAGTTAAAAGAAACTTGGGGCCTAAAGGAAATCAGAATTTTTAAGAATATTTCTACCTACTGAGTTGTCTACTTAGTGGCTACGTTAAATTAGTGTCTTCTAAATATAGAATTTTACTGAATTCTTTCTTCATGGGATCACTTTATACAACACTGACAAAGTCTTCACAAGGCTACATTCTAAATCCAAGTAGCAAATAAATCGCAAATAAATCTTCCTCTGCCATTTTTTATCTCTTGACTTTAACCACAACATTTCATTTTCTGCCCACGTGGACTAATGCTTCTGCAAAGAAATGGGCAGTGGTCAGAAAGCCTGAGTTCTCATTTCAATTCTCACACAAAAGTTAAAAGAAACTTGGGGCCTAAGTTTCTTGGGGCAACCTCAGTGTTGCCAACAATGGCACCACCTGCTCCCCCTATTTCACAGGGTTTCAGAACAAAAACAGTGAAGACACATCATAAAACAGGGACATTTACCCAGGCTTCCAGGTTCACTGCACAGGGTTAAAAAATACATATTTATGGGGACTGTATCAATGTTTCTCCAAATGAAGGCATTTTAGACATCTGAAGCTCAAAGTCAAGAAGAATACATTATTTACCTTTAAACAATGAAAACTGAATGATACTTTATTATATTATAGTCTAACCTAATCTGTTGCCCCAAAAGTTGGTGTTTTAATCCACAACAAAGGTGACTCTTGACATTCTTAATTACATAATGAAGGGGTTTTTGTTTTAAGATCTTCAGTATGAAATCCACACGTGGGTTGAAGTTTTACTCTTTTCTACTAGTCACATGTGACTTAGAACAAGCTATCTCAGCTCTTGGGTTTTGTTTGCTTGTTTTTCGGTAATGGTTATCGTGAAAGAAGAAAATTCCATCTGGTCTCAGAGCTACCTATGAGGAGGCAAGTGAGATCATACACACCAAGTTATGAACAAGAAGGCACCTGTTCAACACTGGTTGCTCAGTTCAGTCAGCATCTGAGGCAGCAGTTTTCATTCAAGAGCTCCCACTTGATTTCTAAAGTTGTCTCCAGTGTATTCTCTAAGTGATGTGAGTTAACACAAGCCCACTGCTCTAAAAATTGCAAGAAATTAGGTTAAAATCCCCCCACAAAAGAAATACAGGATGAGTAGAAGTTTTAGCAGGAATATTTGCCATGACGCACAGTACTTACATTGCGTTTTCTTGCTGTTCTCACTGCTTTTGTATTACAGCAATGGCACAAGTAAATGTGGGGGGAGCTGATGAAAATTCCACTGCCTGAAAGCACTATTTTAAGCATCAAGGTCTAATTATCCAACCTTACATATTTCAAGAGGTATATAACCTTCTCACTTTGAATCTGGCCCTTGGATATTGCCAGCCTGGAAGGTATTCAGCTAAGACAGAAAAATAAACGAAAAAGAAAATGTCTTCCTATCTTTTTCTCTAAGGCATGAGGTTTTACAAACTATGGTCTCATCTCATTAGTGGTTCTGATAAAAAAAAAAAAAAATCAGTGTACAAGCACCTGAAAAAGTTTTATTTCAAACACACATACAAGCACACTCACACACATACACACAGTGTTATACTGGGCTGTGGTTAAAAAATTTGAAAGTCAGCCGGGCGCAGTGGCTCACGCCTACAATCCCAGCACTTTGGGAGGCTGAGGCAGGCAGATTGCCTGAGGTCAGGAGTTTGAGGCCAGTCTGGCCAACATGATGAAACCCCATCTATACCAAAAATACAAAAAAATTAGCCAGGCCTGATGGCATGCATTTGTAATCCCAGCTACTTCAGAGGCTGAGGAAGCGGAATTGCTTGAACCAGAGAGGTGGAGATTGCAGTGAGCCAAGGTCACGCCACTGCACTCCTGCCTGGGCAACAAAGCAAGACTCCTTCTCAAAAAAAAAAAAAAAAAAAAATTGAAAGTCACTGTTCTAAAGTACCCACTATGTGAGCAACAGTGCCAGAATCAGAAATCTTGCTTGGAATCACTACTTTGTCAGTTATTAGTGGTACAACCTTCGAGAGCCTGTTACTTAAATTCTCTGAAGCCCAGTTTCCTCCAACCTAAACTGGGGATAACACATTCCATAATGTATACTAAACAGCCGAGCCCTGCACCTGGCTAGTGTTGGTTGCATTCCCTCTATTGTCACCCTGCTTCTACTTTCTTGCAGCAATCAGGGGCAAGGGAGCAGTTAAGTAGGGTTGCAAGCATTTTTGCACATATAAATGCCTCCAGTATTTTGTCTATTTATAGAAATATTTGGAATTCTATTAGGATAAAATTTAAGTTCAGTTTTAAATAAAAGTATATAGTGGCTTCCTCACCGATAAAAAAAGAAATAGATAAAAACAAATGCAGGGTCTAAATGGCAATTATGTAAAAGATGAGTGAACCCTGGAGAGAATACACGAATGAATGATAATAGAAGCTAATTGCCTTGAATCAGAAAAGGAAGCTAGTCAAAAATAGGAGATAAAGGAATAATAGCAATTAAGTGTTCAGCACTTACCTCTGCACTGGACATTGGGTTAAAAGTTTTGCATGCATCATTGTATCTGACACCCACCAAAAAAAAAAAAGGCAAACCACAGAACAAACTGTGATGGCACTTAAGGCTGCCACATCAAGAATGGAAAAGTAATCTTCCCACCAACTTTCCAATCACAGATATGCAGTGTTTACTTGCTATAAACCACCTGATATTATGCAGAAACCAAACTAAATCCATAACTTAAAAGGTCACGGTTAAAACTATTATAAAGGCCAAGCGCGGTGGGTCATGCCTGTAATCCCGGCACTTTGGGAGGCTGAGGTGGGTGGATCACGAGGTCAAAAGTTCAAGACCAGCATGGCCAAGATGGTGAAAGCCCGTCTCTACTAAAAACATAAAAATTTGCCTGGCGTGGTGGCGGGCGCCTGTAATCCCAGCCACTCGGGAGGCTGAGGCAGGAGAATTGCTTGAACCCGGGAGGCAGAGGTAGCAGTAAGCTGAGATTGCACCACTGCACTCCAGCCTGGGTGACAGAGCAAGACTCCTTCTCAAAAACAAAAACAAACAAACAAACAAAACTGTTGCAAAGATGAAAAGAAAGGATAATAGTCACAAGGGAAAGGGCATAAACTGTGGAAACAGAGCACAGCAGACACTTACATTTTAAAAATGCACAACATTCTTGAAATTCTCCCTGGAAGCCTTCTTCTGTTTGCTTTATGGGAGCTTTCAGTGCTCTGTGCAAATACGTGGATTCAAATTCCACTTCTGCTAAATTCACATTAAATAAACTACCTGGCAAAAACATGTCAAAAGAAATAGAAAAACAGATGAATAAATGGAAATGTTACTACTAATTTCTTCAGGTAAAAGCCTCTTAAGCATTGTGGCATTTTTCTACAACATGTGAGCTCCTGAGACTGAAGAAATCATTTTAATCAACACTTTTGTTACTAGAGCTTGGTGATATCATGAATCATATAGGACCATGAAAACTCTCATCTGAAAAGGGTAAAAAAAAAAAATCAGAAAATTTCATATTTATACCAGTTTTAATTGCTTAAATAGTTATTATGGTTTTTTGTACATCATCTTAATTTAAAATATGATATTTTCCCAAAGGAAAAATATTTTGCCATAACTGAATATTCTGTTATCAAACACAAACTTAGAAGAATCAATACTAACTTTCAACATGATGAATAAGTTACGGACCACAGATACAACTAGCACACATTATATATGTATTAGATGTCTCAAGTAGGGTTAGTACAAATACATTCTTATAAAAAATTCAATTAGTAATCTGGAGAATATCAGTTACTTGTATTCCTTATCTCAGCTAATGGCATTTTCAAATGCCCGTTAATTCAATAGAAACAGAATGTGGAAAGAGTTTAGAAAGAAGACTGAGGCTGAAATACAGAATCCGCAATACAGTGACTGTGCCCATGGGCAGGTTATTACACTTCTCTGAGCCTCAGTCTTGCTGACTATAAAGTGGAAATATTTATTTCAGAAGATTATTAACATCATGTCACATAACATATGCAAAGGAAATCATATAATCACTGATACCTACTAGAATCTAAACCCATCCTCAAATGACCGATCTTTCTTTGCCTTAGTTTTCCAGTGTCTTTCTCTAAGTTGTCTCAAGTTTTTCATCATGCAATCCATTGACTTTTTGACTCTCCACTCCAGGATATCTCCACTTATAAATTCTATACATGTACTACTCTACTATATTATAAAATACTCAAAAATAGCTTTTTCTTTTTCTTTTTTTTTTTGAGACAGGGTCTCACTGTCGCCCAGGCTGGAGTGCAGTGGTACCACTGCAGCCTTGTATCTTCCAGACTCAAGCCTCAGCCTCCCAAGTAGCTGGCACTACAGGCACGCACCACCACCAGTGGCTAATTATTTTATTTTTGTTAGTAAAGCCAAAGTCTCACTATGTTGCCCAGGCTGGTCTTGAACTCCTAGGCTCAAGCAAACCTCCCGCCTCAGCTTCTCAAAGTCCTGGGATTACAGGCGTGAGTCACCATGTCTGGCCAAAAATAGCACTTTTAATAAGATGATACAAAGATAAAATGAAAAGCAGTTTTAAATATTGGCTTCACAATACTAGTTAATATCTCAAGGCATGATAAAATGTCAGGCAAAGTTCATACATAATAACAGTGGATGTAAATTCAGACTTCAAACAATCTCTGTGATAGTTCTGATTTTATTTGCGGCTGTAGAGGCCTAGTCTCCCTAAACAATAATCATCAAGTAGGCTAAGCATGGTGGCTCATGCCTATAATCCCAGCACTTCAGGAGGCTGAGTTGGGGGGATCACTTGAGTCAGGAAGTTAGAGACCAGCCTAGGCAACATGAGACCACATCTCTCCAAAAACAAAAAGCAAAAAAAATCAGCCAGCTGTGGTGCCATGTGCCTGTAGTCCCAGCTACTGAGGAGGCTGAGGCTGGAGGATTGCTTGAGCCCAAGAAATGGAGGCTGCAGTAAGCTGTCATCACACCATGCACTCCAGACTGGACAACACAGTGAGGCCCTGTCTTGAAATTTAAAAAAAAAAAAAAAAAAAAAAACCTACTTATAAACACTTTTAGATTTTTAAATACATTTCTTTTTCAAATCTTTTTTAAGTTTTTATTTTATTTGTATTTTTATTCCGGGAATAGCACAAAAGAATCAAATGTTTATTTTTGAAGGAGATAAATCCAAATGCAGAAGCATTTTTGAGTGCCTTAAATTTACATTTTATGATCCTTATAAATAGCAGTGTCTGGCCAGGCACAGTAGCTCATGCCTATAATCCCAGCACTTTGGGAGGCCAAGGCAGCGGATCACTTGAGGCCAGGAGTTAGAGACTAGCCTGGCCGACATGGCGAGACCCCATCTCTACTAAAAATACAAAAATTAGCCAGGCGTGGTGGTGCACACCTGTAACCCCAGCTAGTTAGGAGGCTGAGGCATGAGAATCGCTTGAACCTGGGAGGTGAGGTTGCAGTGAGCAGAGCGTGTACCCATGGACTCCTGCCTGGGCGACAGAGTGAGAGACTCTGTCTCAAAAAAAAAAAAAAAAAAAAAAAAAAGCAGTGTCAAACATCCCAATAAACACAATTTACTAACCAAATTAATAATCTTTTGCTGGCCAACTCTTCCTGCTATCTAAATACTTGAAAATTATTAATTCTAATAAGTTGTTGACTCAAGAGATTTCTGAAGGTATCATCACTCCTGTTAATAATTTTCCTCCTACCAATAGCCAATTACATAAGGAAAGGATTGATAATTCCAATGAAAAGACCTGGCTTCTTTTCTAACTAGTGGAGAAGCTTCAGGAAAACTTTAGGCAAATCCTTCAAACTCTATGAGCCTGTTTCCTCTTTGGTAAAAATGAGGATTGTATGATGGGTGAATGCTTCCTAAACAAAAACTCCCTCCAAATTCAGTTGTACCTGTGAAGTACTGCTGTTAAATTTAGAACAATGAATGTTAAGTTGTAAGCCACAGAATACAACCTGGACTCTACCATTAATTTGTCAAGTAACCTTAAGAAAGTCAATCTCTCTGGGCCTAATTGGTAAAAGAGATTACTGGACCAAATCACTAGTTCCAATAATTGTTATGGGAGATGGAGCACTTGAAATTAACAAACGATGCTCTTTGCTTAACACGTTTCAGTGGAATAAAATATTTATTTACCAGCTAAGTTCAGTTCTATCACACACAGGGGATATTGAATGGAAAATTCAATCATATTATATATATTAAAATTTTTAAAAATCAGGCCGGGCACATTGGCTCAGGCCTGTAATCCCAGCACTTTGGGAGGCTAAGGCAGGAGGATCACTTCAGCCCAGTTCAAGAGCAGCCTGCACAACATGGCAAAATCCTGTCTCTATA
This sequence comes from Macaca nemestrina, assembly GCF_043159975.1. Taxonomy (NCBI): domain Eukaryota; kingdom Metazoa; phylum Chordata; class Mammalia; order Primates; family Cercopithecidae; genus Macaca; species Macaca nemestrina. The sequence goes on from NC_092134.1 coordinate 109,716,839, forward strand.
AAAAAAAAAACACAAAAATGAGCATGGTGGCGCGCGCCTGTAGTCCCAACTACTCAGGAGGCTAAGGTGGGAGGATCACCTGAGCCCAGGGAGGTCAACACTGCAGTGAGCAGTGATCACAGTACTGAATTTCAGCCTAGGCAACAGAATGAGATCCTGTCTCAAATGGAAAAAAAAAAAAAAAAAAAAGGAAAAAAAGAAAAACAAAGAAAAAAATCACAGCTACCAGCACACAAGACTACAAAAAAAATTGGTTATTTGAGTCTTCCCTCTTAATCTGTATTCATTTGTACCTGTTATTTCACTTTGAATTCAGGTTAGTACTCCCAAGCAGAGAAATGGTAGAAAATAATGAAAAATTAAAAAAAAAAATAGGTGAAAAAAATCATAAATGAGGAAATTATATTATCTAATTGAAAGAAAACAATCCTGTCATTAATTATTAATTATTTATTTAAATTCACTAGCAGAACTCCACAACCAAGCTCCTTAGAGCAGAGCTAGAAGATTAAGGCACCACATATTCTCCAAGGTCCCTTTCGACCCTAGGGACTCTGTTTCTGGTTTCCACTGCAATTTGCATTCTATTTTTATATGTTACACACTGTTCCAGGCACAAATAACAATGTAATATTTTTAATAGTACCTGATAAACTGATCATTTTAGTAAGAGTCCAGTAAACATTTATTTACACATTTACACATAAAACACATACCCACAAGAAGCAATCCTTGTATTCTGAGTCCACTGAAGATATCTCAGAAGCTCAATAAACACTGTTAACAGTACATATTATTCCATACTAATTTAATAAACCAAGCACAAACTGTCTTTTCTTGCAAAAGACCCCAGCAATTAGATATTAAAATTTTCCTTGCACACTGCACTATATTTGTGACATATACTTGTGGCATGCATAAGATAGGCTAGTTCCAAAATAAACACAGTGGTAATTAGTAAGAAAAGAAAAATCTAGGCCGGGCGCGGTGGCTCAAGCCTGTAATCCCAGCACTTTGGGAGGCCGAGACGGGCGGATCACGAGGTCAGGAGATCGAGACCATCCTGGCTAACACGGTGAAACCCTGTCTCTACTAAAAAATACAAAAAAACTAGCCGGGTGAGGTGGCGGGCGCCTGTAGTCCCAGCTACTCAGGAGGCTGAGGCAGGAGAATGGCGTGAACCCGGGAGGCGGAGCTTGCAGTGAGCTGAGATCTGGCCACAGCACTCCAGCCTGGGTGACAGAGCGAGACTCCGTCTCAAAAAAAAAAAAAAAAAGAAAAAGAAAAGAAAAATCTAGTCACTACAGTTTTTCATCTTAAGATCATGACATCTTTAGGCATTATTATTTCAAGTGTTACAGTCCTGAACTAAGTTAACAGACAAAAACAAGCCAAGGCACACTTTGGCTAAAATAGAAAATGTCTCACATGTGTATCTCTGATTTCTAGTTTAAAAAAAAAAAAAACTATAAACAATGTTAAAATGGAATACTTAAAACTTTACTGTTGCTTATAAGAAACTTTCTAATGACATAATATAGAGATAAGTAAAAAATAGAGGATAGAAGCCTTATTCTGCTTTGTAAAATCTAGAGGTTTTCAAATAATTCAATCCCTTCATCAAGTCCACTCCTGCTCATTACAGAGCTTAGAACAGGATACACCAGTTCCTGTTCTCCCATTCTCATTTTGTCCCAAATATCATCCTGTCAATGCAGAAACAATGCACATTCAAATAAGTGTTTACAGAAAAAGCAAAAGAAGCCCAGCTCATTAGCTGACTGAAGACATTTATGTCTCGAATACAAAAGAGGAGATGGAAGTCTCAGATCACTCAAACAAGAAAATGGCAGGTTATTTGTTCCTTTAAAAAGGACTGCATCTTTTTGTGGACGAGGATCTACTGGAATTATTTAGAAATATACAGCAGCTCTAATTTTTCTAAACATTTATCAATTCTTTCAGTACAGCTTTTGACTACTTTGGTCAAATATTTCTAGATTAAGTATATTCTAGGGCATGAGAGCATGACCTGAACTTTATAACATTTTGATCAAAATAGATCCAAAATTAAATTAATGATAATATTTGGCAGCATCAATCTCATTAATAAGATTACAGGTAAATCCTCTCACAAGTTACTTTGCCTTCTGAACCTAAAGTTTTGAGCAGAATAAATTCTCCCAAAGCTGGCAATTCCAACAACCAAGGGGCAGTATCCTTTTACTACAGTAGTCTCATGTGAGACACTAAATAGAAATTATCCAGGTGCTACAAAAACAGAAAGAAGTAAAGAAAAATAGATCGGCTAAAGGATAACCGTTCATCCACTGTCCCCTTACAATACATGCCTAGTCTCTATTCCCCTGAAGCCACAAATTATGGCAATAGTCACATGGGTACATTCTAATCACATAGGAAAAGTATACACTCTTACAGTGAAAAAATGGGCACAATGTATCTCCTGAATTTCAAGCAATTTTAGATAGCTTTTAGTAATAACTATAGGAGAGCTATAACATTTGCTAAGATTTTACTGATGTTATCTTTAAATAAACACTTGACACATTATTTTAGCAAAAACATCAGCTAGAAAAAGATATCCTCAGCTGTTAATGACAGTAATGCTTGCAGGGTTTTACACAACTGAGAAGGCTGGATGGACACTAGCAGTCTGCAAACTGAAAATGCACTCATCCATTGAAATGATTACTTTTTCTATTGTTATTCTACTGCTACAGCAACCACAATAATTCCTTTTGCTTTTTAAGTATTCACAAAGAGAATAACAGGATCACAAAGTCTAGTCTAGGGCTCTGTGACGATCCGCTATTATTTAATTCATTTATAGCAAAACTTTATGATTCAGAAGGCAAATATTTTCATACACAAAAGTTCTTAAAATGACAGAGGACTAAGTTTCCTGATTCAGGATACAGAAATCTTAGACTAGATCATGCTGCCTCCTAGAGGCCAAAGGTACGTAAAAACACCTCTATTTCACAAAAAGTCTAATTTTAACAAAAATTACACACTCTCAAATTTGAGGCTTCACAAAAACTGCAAAGAATATGTCTTGTTTATTATCTTAAGGGACTCTATTTTCTAGTTTTTGGGTAAATACCTTTGTATGTTAAAATACTACACTGATTAGGGAAAGTCTATGGCAAATGATCCAACCTTGAAGAGACAAAAGAAATGGCATAGATATTCTGCTATCACAGAAATGGAATATTAATAAACGTAAATATTTCAAAATCTATACTATACGTTTAAATACAATTATCCTGATATTTTAAAATAAACTATCTAAAAGGAATATACTACTATACTTCATGATATAGCCATGTCTAAAAAAGCTCTAAAGATAAATAAAAAATTTTATGTGTAAGTATGATCTCCTACTGAACAAAATGCATAAAGGTGTTTCAACAGAGCAAACATACTGACACTGAACACATATGCAATCAACTGTTGCTGCTAAATCCTCATTCACAATATTATTGTCAAAGAAATCTGTAGAAAATACCAAGATGAATAAACTTCTTAATTCAAGGAAGTACAAGAACAATGCAATTTTCCTCATTTCTTTTTGGCTGCCTGCTGCTTCATTGTGTTTGTATAATAAAAGATCTGGCAAGTTGCAAGTCTCAATGCATTCACATGGGCAATTCTGTAGCAGAGTTACCTTGGGAATAAACATGCTCTCTGGCACAAAGAACCATTCTAAGTAGGTCAAAGCTCCCCTAAACTGTATTTAGATCACCAGATGTTTCAAAAAAGACTTTAAAATTCTGTCACTTCACCCAGAAAGGAAGAAAAATTTAAAAATCACAAGATACACTGTCAGAACAAGAACACTGAGGATGGAAAAAGGCAACTATTTAAAAGAAAATTTTCTGAGACTCTAAATTATACTGCAGTCAATTTAAGATAACAGCAAAATATTTGGTCAAAAGCATGCTTTATGATCCTGTTGAATTTAATTTTTAAAAGTAAAACAAAACTACTACAGTCAAAGGAAAACAGGAATCAAAACTTAAAACAATCATTTGAGAGGAAGGAATCAGCAGCTGGGACCTATCACACTGACAGTATTTTAAAGCACTAGTGGTTTTTTAAAAATAAAAGTTTAGAAAAGACTAGTAATTGGCCCTAACCTTATATGCTTATGAAATTAAGACCGACAAAAACAAAATGTTTTTAACCAGTAACACGGTTTAAAAAATTATCTTTGCTATAAAATCCTCAACTATAGGAAAACGTCTTAAGTGATGGAAGAAAGATCACTTCTCTTTTTTTTTTTTTTTTTTTTTTTTTTTGAGACGGAGTCTCGCTCTGTCGCCGGGGCTGGAGCGCAGTGGCTGGATCTCAGCTCACTGCAAGCTCCGCCCCCCGGGTTTACGCCATTCTCCTGCCTCAGCCTCCTGTGTAGCTGGGACTACAGGCGCCCGCCACCTCGCCCGGCTAGTTTTTTGTATTTTTTTAGTAGAGACGGGGTTTCACCGTGTTCGCCAGGATGGTCTCGATCTCCTGACCTCGTGATCCGCCCGTCTCGGCCTCCCAAAGTGCTGGGATTACAGGCTTGAGCCACCGCGCCCGGCCTAAGATCACTTCTCTTAAGGAAGAGAGGATGCTGCCTAATCATTTCCACTCTGCTTTTTGGGCAACTGAGATTTTGCATTTCAAAGAACAAAAGGCTAATCCCTTAATGAAGGCACTAGAAAAAGCAAAAACCCTCGCATGCAGTACAAATGCTCATTCCTTCAAGTCACTCCCATATTACTCATTCAGTGTGAATGTTAGAGAAAAGAACATTGCTCTGCTCCTGAAACACAGAGAACTTGTCTCTTATGTCTCGTTATCAATGTGCCTATTTCTCCTCAATGCTGTTAGGAGTTTAATAACTGGCTACCAGGTTAAGAAATAAACCATTTTTTTTATCATTTCACATCTTATCTTCAGTTGGGGCTTTTTATTAACAGCTAAACACTCACAGAGATCGAGTCCACAATATTTCCCCGGTGGCAAGAGTCCACTTACAAGGAAAACCACAGAATTATTATTGATGGGAAGGAAATAAATAATGCCACCTAAAATATTTTTAGATGCAAATCAGACTCCTAATATAAAATAGTTTTGATCCATTCATTCAACAAATATTTAATGAACTCTATACATCCGTTGTTCAGCTAGGTACTGGGTGTGGATTAGTAAATACAACAGGTGTAAGCCTGCCCTCCTCAGTCTAAAGAATGAGATAAATGAATATCTAAAAAATAAAGTATGGTAATAATTACAGAAAAAAGTTTTTGAAAGCCTGAAACAACGAACCCAGGTTAGGCTTCTTCTAAGCAAGTTGGGCAAGTTAATTGTCTGTCTGAACACCAGTTTGCTTCTCGGTACGATGAGCACACAATTTATCAGCCAAATTGGAGTACTTATCCAGGACTAATGATAAATAAGAGATCCTAGGCCAGGAGCAGTGGCTCACACCTGTAATTCCAGCACTTTGGGATGCTGAGGCGGGTGGATCACTTGAGGCCAGGAGTTCGACGCCAGTCTGGCCAACATGGCAAAACCCCATCTCTACTAAAAATACAAAAATTAGCCAGGCATGGTGGTGCATACCTGTGATCCCAGCTACTCGGGAGGCTGAGACACAAGCATTGCTTAAACCCGGGAGGTGGAGTTAGAAGTGAGCCAAGATTGCACTCTACTCCAGCCTGGGCAACAGAGTGAGGCTCTACATTAAAAAAATAATAATAATAATTATATATATATATTTATTCTAAATTTTATAAATCTTTATAACATAAAATTATTTGAATGTGTTAATAATTATCAAAGCTGGATGATGGGTAAATGGAGGTCATACCAGTCTTTGCATAAGTTTGAAATTTTCCGTAATAGAAAGTTCAATAAAATTGTGTATCTAGTGCATTCTTATTTTTTGAGACAGAATCTCGCTCTGTTGCCCAGGCTGGAGTGAAGTGGCACAATCACTGCTCACTGCAGCCTCGACCTGCTGGGCTCAAGCGATCTCCCACCTCAGCCTGATGAGTAGCTGGAACTACAGGCATGTACCACCATGCCCAGCTAATTTTTTAATTACTTGAAGAGACAGGGTATCTGTATGTTGCCCAGGCTGGTCTTGAACTCCTGGGCTCACTCACACAATCCTCCTGCTTCAGCCTCCCAAAGTGATGGGATTACAGACGTGAGCCACTGCACCCCGCTCATTCTTTACCATAATACACTCTTGGCTATTAACAGTCATATGGTTCAAAGGACAATAGTAGACTAGAATTCAAAGCAAGGAGAATGCTCAAGTAAAATCATTCACCTACCATGTGATTACTGCAGCTTTACTTTTTGTGTAAATCTAACCAATTCAATCAGTTGTATTACTTTGCATGCAGTGTAACTGCATTTACCTACACTCAGATTACCTACACTCAGATTATTGATCTACCTACACTCAGATTAATAACTTCTTCAGGCCGGGCGCGGTGGCTCAAGCCTGTAATCCCAGCACTTTGGGAGGCCGAGGCGGGCGGATCACGAGGTCAGGAGATCGAGACCATCTGGCTAACACGGTGAAACCCCGTCTCTATTAAGAAATACAAAAAACTAGCCGGGCGAGGTGGCGGGCGCCTGTAGTCCCAGCTACTTGGGAGGCTGAGGCCGGAGAATGGCGTGAACCCAAGAGGCGGAGCTTGCAGTGAGCTGAGATCCGGCCACTGCACTCCAGCCTGGGCGACAGAGCGAGACTCCGTCTCAAAAAAAAAAAATAAAAAAAAAATAACTTCTTCAGTAGTTTCCTACTTGTCTACCAATATTTAAATATTGTCTATCAATAATTCATTTGTAGACAAATGAATGCATTAACTTGCTTTTGGAAGAACATTTATCTGCCCACTTATGGCTGCAACACTGACCTCTAGATTCATTATGAATGAGAGATGATATCTGAATTCTGTCTGGTACTTACTAGCAATGAGAATTCCATAAAAATTTCTATCTATCACAGGCAAAGACATAAATCTTTTTCCTATACAACTGTTCCCCAGATCACTGAAAAATAATAGTGAAACAGGATGGCTTCCCAGAAGAGTTACTTCAGTAGAATGGACTTAACAAAAGGAAATGTAAAGAAGAAAAAGAACTCTAAAGTCAGCATGCTTTTTAATTAGTCAGAACCTTGGGAGTAATTAAACAATTGTTCCCAGAGTGCCCACATTTACGTAGCTTGCTATAAATTAGGGTAGGCGCATAGAATAAAAAACACTCAGGAAGTTCTATTTTCCAACAAAGTGACTTGTTTTTGAAGAAGGATATCCATGGAAACATAGCTTGGGCAGGTAAGAAACTCTGTTATTGTTATCTTTAGAATATCAGCATGATCTTAAGTAGTAACTTTCTTTTTTTTTTTTTTTTTGAGATGGAATTTCGCTTTTGGTGCCCAGGCTGTAGTGCAATGGAGTGATCTCAGCACCGCCACTACAACGGCTAATTTTTTGTGTTTTTAGTAAAGACAGGGTTTTGCCATGTTGGCCAGGCCGGTCTCGAACTCCTGACCTCGGGTGATCTACCCATCTTGGCCTTCCAAATCCCTCCTGGGATTACAGGTGTGAGACATCACGCCCGGCCTTAAGTAGTAACTTTCAAACCTCATGCATTTTTTAAAGAAAAAAAAGATCCTTCTAAGGAATAACAAACACAAAAGAAACTAAATCACTACTGGTGAGCTCTTTGATATAATTTTAAAATCAGAGAATCATAAGTTTTGTGATAGTCTAGTTATATTGGGTACTCTGATATGATTACAGACTCTATGCAATCCATAATCATGAGGATCACAGGCAGACACATGAGACTTTTAAGCAGGGTCTAACACCTTTGCATTTTATGTTGATGTAGAAACATATAGCTTTACTACTTACACCTTAAAAAGTACTACATATAACATTTATGTAACATATCACAAGCTGTCTAATAATAATGTACATACCCATTGATACGAGAATCAACACCCACCGGTAAATATATTCATCACTACTGTAGTTAAGGACAAAACAAACAAAAAGAAAGTTAATTAGATAGAAGGACTGACCAAAAAAATGCAATTTAAGGTTAAGGGAGATAGGCAAGACCTCAATAAGAACTTTTGCTCTTTGCAAAGCTTCACCCAAATTATAAGAGAAGTCCAGTCCTTGTAGACGTGTCACGCTTAAAAAGAGAACCAAGTGCATGCCAAGTGAGGAGGGTGTGTCCATGTGGGGGTCACTGCAGCACAGGATGTCAGGCAGGGCCCAAGTGTATAGGACATCTGCACAGAGGGAGGGAGCAGCAGCAATGGGAGACTGGTTACACAGAGCAGAATTGACTAAGTAAGTAACTTAGGGATAAAGGAACCAGGTTTCTCATCTTCAGGAAAAGAAGTTACAAATGGGGCAAGGGAGAAAACTGCAATGAATCCTGTGGTAAGATTAGAAGTGGATACGTCAGTAGGAACAATTCATGATTTTTAGAGAGAGAGACAACATGTAAATGTGTACGTGTATATGAATATATTCCCTACCTTTGCTCACCAAGAAAGCCTGAAAGGAGAAACAACCTTTGATTACACTTAGCAGCCAGATCTTGGTTTGTATACGTCCTTTTCCACTAAGAAACCAGGGCTCTTGGAGAAATGGCTGATTCTAGTACCAGGGTAGGGAAGAATAAGATGAGCCTAGAACATTTTGTGTCAGCTAGACATGCTCAAAGAATTATAATAACTTATTAAAAGAGAACAGAAGCCAGCTTGAAAGGGGAGTAAAAGATTACAATTTTTAGGAAATGGTGAGTATACACTGATACAAGTGAATAAACTTAAAGTGTGATAAGAAAAATAGTTGGCCTGGCGTGGTGGCTCATATCTGTAATCCCAGCACTTTGGAAGGCTGAGGCAGAAGGATCTCCTAAATCCGAGAGTTCAAGACCAGCCTGGGCAACATGGCAAAACCGTGTCTCTACAAAAATTTGAAAAATAAAAATAGGCCAGGTGCAGTGGCTCATGCCTGTAATCCCAGCAGTTTGGGAGGCTGACGCAGGCGGATCACAAAGTCAGGAGTTCGAGACCAGCCTGGCCGATATGGTGAAACCCTGTCACTACTAAAATACAAAAATTAGCCAGGCATGGTAGCACGTGCCTGTAATCCCAGCTACATTCTGCTGAGGCAGAAGAATGGCTTGAACCAGGGAGACAGAGGTTGCAGTGAGCTGAGATCACGCCATTGCACTCCAGCCTCGGTGACAGAGCAAGACTCTGTCTCAAAAAAATAAAATAAAATAAATAAATAAATATAAATAAATTAGCTGGGCAGAGTGGTGCATGCCTGTGGAACCAGCTACTTGGGAGACTAAAGTAAGAAGATCCCTTGAGCCCAGGAGGTCAAGGCAGGAAGTAAGGTGTGACTGCACCACTGTACTTTAGGCTGGGCAACACAGCCAGACCCTGTCTCAAAAGAAAAGAAATGAAATAGTTACATAGTTTTAGAGTACTTCCCCACAAAATATTACAAAGAAGAAAAGAAATTTCACACTGGAGAAGCCAGGCAGACACAACCTTAATCAAGTGATCAAAGTAACAGCATCAATAATGGGACAAACAGAAATCATAAGTCACCTGATAAGATGCAATTAGAACACAGCATCAGTTCTATGACAGTCCCATCAAAGGTGTCCAACCTGAATTCAATCACAAGGAAACCTCAGATAAACCCAAGTTTAAGAACATTCTACAAAACATGTGGCCTTTCACCTCTGGGTCATAAAAGTCAAGGAAAGACTAAGGATCTGTCCCAGGCTATAGGAACCTAAATAGACAGGATACTAAAAGCAATGGATAATCCTGAAATTAATCCTTTTGCCATGAAGGGCATTACTGGTGCAACTGGTGAAACTTAAATGGGATCTGGGGATTACATGGTAATAATAGATCAAGATTAACTTCCTGATTTTGATAGCTATATTATAGCTATGTAGGTGCATGTCCTTGTTTGTTCAGACAAAAAAAAAGGCACTAAATATACAGAAATGATGGGGCTTCAAGTGGGTAACTTACTATTAAACCAATTAGGAAAAAATTTTTCTGTATATTTGAGATGGTTTTTGAAATTAAAAAATAATATATAGGAACCACATCTAGTGTAATTACCTGACTTTGATTTATCTATCTCAGTTTCTCAGTCTATAAATGTTAATACTGTCTATCTCTCCAAGAGCATTATGAAGATGATTAAGTTACATAAAAATAAAACATTTAGTTCACTTAGTGGAACAAAGGTTTTATTTAACATATTATTTAATGTATTCATGTTCTAACCACACTTTAGAAACAGTCTAATCTGTCTCAGGAGCTGTCTCATGGTTTCCGGTTTTCCCCAGTTTTACCTTGCTCTCCCTCCCACACATCCTCTCCTATACTGCAGCCTACAGGAAGTGATGAGGCTGCTCCCGTGTTACCGGACTGCTTCCCTTCTATCTTCTTTCCTTCCCCCTGCTTAACACACATTCCTACCTCAAGTCCAAGCTCAATCACCCCTTTTTCTTTTTTTTTTTGTGATGGAGTTTCACTATTTGTTGCCGAGGCTGGAGTGCTGTGGCGCGATCTCAGCTCACTGCAACCTTTGCTTCCTGGGTTTAAGCGATTCTCCTGCCTTAGCCTCCCAAGTAGCTGGGATTACCGGCGCGTGCCACCATGCCTGGCTAATTTTGTATTTTTAGTAGAGATAGGGCTTCACCATGTTGGTCAGGCTGCTCTCGAACTCCTGACCTCAGGTGATCCACTCGCCTCAGCCTCCCAAAGTGCAAGGATTACAGGCGTGAACTACCACGCCCAGCCAAGCACCCCTTTTTCTATGAGTCCATATGACTCCACTCCATTTGCTCCGACAAAAATGATGGCTCCCTTCCCTTCTTTGTACTCTCACTGTACTTTCTACATCCATCCATCCTAATACCTCTAACACCATATTGCACTGTGACCTGCTTCCAGTCATTTTCCGTCTTAAGATCATGGCTTACTTGCTAGCATGAACTCAAGCTCATCTTATGAATCAATCAAAGTGAGTGAATGAGCAAGTGAGAGCATCCAAGAGGCCATGGTTAACATCTGCAGCATCTGAAGATTTGGGGACAGATCAGACATTCAAATCTATTTTTGCTGAACAGTTCTTTGTCTTGTACCAATGTTCTTTCCCTCTGTAATGGGTAAAGGTTTTAGGGTCTGTTCCTTCCCCAACACAGACACAAAAACAAACAGTGAAAATATACACCTTCTGCCTCTAATAATGACCACAGGAAAAATAGGTGTACTTCTCTCTTACATTTATTTCAACCAACAAATATTTGAGTGCTTGCTATGTGTGAAGCACTGTACGAGATGCTAAGGGCTCAAGTGAACAAATCAGACATGGTGTACAAAGTGTTTGTATGTTTCAGACCTTGCCCCATCAAGTATTTAACCAAGTTACACTTCTCTATTTAGGCAAATAACAAAGCAAGTCATTCAGCATAAGTGATTTGACCTGTGTCACTGAGCAGATTTGGATGGCTCAAGACTAGAATGCTAAACCTTTCAGTTGTACATTTAATTCTGAGTTGTATCAGGTTATCTCATATATTACAAATGGGCCATCTCATTTAATACAATATGATACTGTAAATAACTGTGTCACCATAAGTTGGGAATCTAATGGTTAAAAAGAATGACAATAAACTTTAACTCTGGAAAGGTTAAAGGTTAAAAGAATAACTTTAATAGCCTCTATTTGAGTAAACCAACCACACCCCATAAACTACTCACTGAGAAATGTAAAAGTGGTTCTAAAACATGAAAGTCCAGTGAAGGAATAACAAAATTTAAGGGACCAAAGATTTAAATTTGTCCAGTCGTAAGCCAATATCCTTTTTAAGGTAAGGAGTACAAGCAAGGGTTTTATTTTCAGCCCAATGACTCCCCAGATAAAATGAGTGACTACCTATAGAACAGTGGCAGCTCCACTAGACAGAAAAGTTTTCTTAAAGGAGTCAACGGTCTGGATGAGCTAGGAGACATGCCTTAAAGCAGCTTTCTCACAGCTTTATATTTTCATAGTTTCCTTTAACCTGTATGATTTATTTTGGGGGACTTTGAGTATATATAGGGACTCAAACAAAATAAAGGGGTAGCTTTGCCTTATCCTTTTGTTACCTGGAACTTTTCCATAGCCCAAGGCTGCTAACACACTGAACTGTCTGCTGCTCACAATAACCATATTGTGCTTCCAGCTCTGGGCAGGATGCATGCCCCTCATTGCACCACTGCTAAATCCTACGTGTGCTCCAGGAACGAGATCAACATCACTTCCTGTATGCGCTGTTCCTCAGTGTCCCCACTGCAGGTCTTTGGTGTCTCTATGTGCTCTAGGCATTAACACTTTTAAGCTTGTAGAATGGGTATTGATGTCCTGTTTCTCCTCAGAATCATGCCCACACTGTTGATAGGGCTCAGGACATGCTACTCCAAAATATGGCCCGTTGGCACTTGAGGAAACAGCAGAAGCAGGAAGTTTGTTCCCTGTTCCCTTGCCTCTTCTCCCCTGAAGCAGACCATAAAACCTAACTGACCTTCCCCTGAATAGGTCTTAATAGCCTCATTTCCTATACCTGGAGGAAAGGAATATCTTTATCTCTGTAGACACAGGAACACAGAAAAGAATCTGAGGCCGGGCGCGGTGGCTCAAGCCTGTAATCCCAGCACTTTGGGAGGCCGAGACGGGCGGATCACAAGGTCAGGAGATCGAGACCATCCTGGCTAACAGGGTGAAACCCCGTCTCTACTAAAAAATACAAAAACCTAGCCGGGCGAGGTGGCGGGCGTCTGTAGTCCCAGCTACTCGGGAGGCTGAGGCAGGAGAATGGCGTGAACCCGGGAGGCGGAGCTTGCAGTGAGCTGAGATCCGGCCACTGCACTCCAGTCTGGGCGACAAAGCGAGACTCTGTCTCAACAAAAAAAAAAAAAAAAAAAAAAAAAAGAATCTGAACAAACAGGCCTTGCTAAGTACCCCCGACCCTGCGTACTGCCATTAGACATAACCCCTGTATTCAGCATACTGAAGCTTTCACCTCTTAATTACTATTACATTGGGCTTCAACATAAAAATACTGGGGTGGGGTGGGGTGGGGAGGGGAAGGTGGGGTGACACAAACACTCAGACTCTAGCAGTGCACCAGCCATGAACCTTGTAATGAGTGAGGAAAAAAAGATATTACTTTTTCTACCCTATCTTGTCTAGGCCATTCGACCTAGCCCACAGGCAGGTTTCCCTTGGTCCACAAAACAAAGTAACACTTTATTTTTATTTTTTGAGGCAAGGTCTCACTGCAGTTGGCCAGGCTGGAGTGCAGTGGCCTGATCTCTGGCTCCCTACAGCCCTGACCTTCTAGGCTCAGGTGATTCTCCCACCTCAGTCTCCCGAGTAGCTGGGACTACATGCTGGGCTAACTTTTTGAATTTTTAGTAGAGACGGGGTTTCTCCAGTTGCCCAGGCTGGACTCGAACTCCTGGACTTAAACAATCTGCCCACCTTGGCCTCACAAAGTGCTCACAGAAGTGTGAGTCACAGCACCCTGTCCAAACTAACATTTAAATTAGCTGCAAACAAATGCATTTTAAATAAAATTCCAGTCTTCGGACTTTTCTTGAAAATTTGTTCTATAGGTAGAAGGTCCTTACAATTATTTCGAATCTGTGTTTAACAAAGAAATTTTAGGCCCTTGGAAATAGTGTGTGTCTTCTTCATAACTCGCAGTATAGCCCAACTCCCAGTCTTGAATTATGCTTCCTTCCACAAAATGACTGCTTATATGACCATTTGAAATGTGTAAATTCAGTTCCAAAACAGCCAATGCACAGAGGCCCATTGATGAAATGCAATAAATATGTTTTCCAACTGCCATTTTCAGCATTCACAGAAACAACAGATTTTATTCAATAATCCTACCATGAGATGTGTTCTTCAGTCCTCACCCAAATAAAAAGCCATTGTCTTTCAGACAATCCCCAATTTGCAACCTAATCATTCCTAAGCAATGGTCCAAGAGTAAATCAAAGTCAAATTTCCTAAAAACCTATTTTATACCACAGAAATGGCAAAATTAGATGAAGAGAGGAAAACCTCAATAAGGACTTTTTACAAATATTAAACATATAAAAATTTATTTTAAAACAGTCACATTATGAATATTGTATTCCTTTCAAAGGATTTCTTTCTTGTAAGGACTAGCCAAACTGAGATTTCTCTAAATACTTCAATAGGCACCTACTTCTTTCTCTAGCAAATCTTACGAAGGCAAGGGTGAGCTTTTCTGTCTCTTTAAGGACCTTTGAACTACCTTCACACTTCGTCTCACATCCTTTTTTTTTTTCCGAGACGAGTCTCACTCTGTGGCCCAGGATGGAGTGCAGTGGTGCAATCTCGGCTCACTGAAAGCTCCGCCTCCCGGGTTCACGCCATTCTCCTGCCTCCGCCTCCCGAGTAGCTGGGACTACAGGCGCCCGCCACCACGCCCAACTAATTTTCTGTACTTTTAGTAGAGAGGGGGTTTCCCCGTGTTAGCCAGGATGGTCTCGATCTCCTGACCTCATGATCCGCCTACCTCAGCCTCCCAAAGTGCTGGGATTACAGGTGTGAGCCACCGCGCCCGGCTCTGTCTCACATTCTTTCACGGCTAATTCATCACTTTTGGCACACACCCAAAAGTCTTCATCTGGTAAAAGTTACAGGAAGGTACATATCTGCATGGAACTTACTTATCAACGACCCTTGTTCTTCTATCTCAATTTTGCTAAGTGTTGGTGAATGATATTCTAATAAGTCAAACATATATATTAATATCAATCACCATTTCAAATCTATTTGTTACACAATTTGGTAGAAAGCATTTATGTTATTACAAATTTGGAACGGCATGTCTACTTAAAGGCTGGCAAATCTTTTTGCTGAATTCTGAAGAAATGCCCACCCATCCTTTATCTTCACCTCAGGTCTCACTTTGCCACAATTAAGCACTTTTGAAAGGAGAAAATTCTTGTCAAAAATCATTGCTTAGGCCATGCACAGTGGCTCACACCTGTAATCTCAGCACGTTAGGAAGCTGAGGCAGGTGGGTCACCTGAGGTCAGGAGTTCAAGACCAGCCTGGCCAACATGGTGAAACTCCCTCTCTACTAAAAATACAAAAATTAGCTAGGTGTGGTGGTAGGCGCCTGTAATCCCAGCTACTCGGGAGGCAAGGCTGGACAATCACTTGAACCTGGGAGGCAGAGGTTGCCATGAGCCGAGATCGCACCATTGCACTCCAGCCTGGGCAACAAGAGTGAAAATCCGTCTCAAAAAAAACAAAAACAAAAACAAAAACAAAAATTGCTTAATTCAGAGTTCCATGGAACTGCATTAAAACAAACCAAAGTTTTCTATCTTGAAAATCAGCCTGTCTGCTGGGTGCAGTGGCTCACACCTGTAACCCCAGCACTTTGGGAAGCCAAGGTGGGAGATCACTTGAGCCCAGGAGTTCGAGACTAGCCTGGGCAACATAGTAAGACTCTGTCTCTATAAAAATTTTAAAAATTAGCCAGGTGTGGTGGCTCATGCCTGTAGTTCCAGCTTCTTGGGAGGCTGAGGTGGAGCACTGCTTGAGCCTGGGAAGTCGAGACTGCAGTGAGCCATGATGGCACCACTGTTCTCCAGCTTGGGCAAGAGAGTGAGACTCTGTCTCAAAAAGAGAAAAGGAGAGGAGAGGGAAGGAGAGAGGAGGGGAAGGAGGGGGAGGGAAGGGAGGAGAAGGAGGGGAAGGGGAGGGGAGGGGAGAGGAGTCGTCAGCCTGTACACTTTACATGGGTGAACTGTATAATATGCGAACTACATCTCCGTAGAATTGTTTTTCAAAATAAGTCAACCTGTCAATTTTTTTAAAATCACAACTTATTGCTTTAGTTTGGTTTTAGGCTCTTTGAAATAAACATTTTTTCCTTCTTCAAAATTGTCATAATAAAACACAAAACACTCAATTTGAAGGCTGTACCATTCACTTTCATTCTGGCTTTTTTTTTTTTTTTTCTTCAAGAGAAAGACAACCTGGGCAACACGGCGATACCCCGTGTCTACAAAATATACAAAAAAAATTAGGGCTTCTCCATGTTTCAGCACCACCAGGTGTGATGCCACATTCCTGTAGTCCCAGCTACTCCAGAGGATCACCTGAGCGTGGGAGTTCGAGGCTACAGTGAGCTGTGATCGCACCACTACACTCCAGCCTGGGTGGCAGAGTGAGAACCTGCCTCAAAAAAAAAAAAACCAACAACAACCTAAAACACAAGATCTCAGCCAGGCATGGTAGTGGCATGCCTGTAGTCCCAGCTGCTCAGGAGGCTGAGGCAGGAGGATTGCTTGAGCCCAGGAGATCAAGGCTACAGTGAGCTATGATTGCACCACTGCACTCTAGCCCAGGAGACAGAATGAGATCCCATCTCTAAAAATAACAATAAACCAAAAAAAACAGGAGTCTTGTTCTGTTGCCCAGGCTAGACTCAAACTCCTGGTCTCAAGTAATCTTCTCAAGTAGCTGGAACTATAGGCCTGGCCAATTTTTCTACTCTTGATGTCAGATTGTCAGACATAACTCCTGTTACTGTGCCTGTGTCTAAAAGCACCCTTACTATGAACTTATACCGAACTAAAAAGCTTCTGCACAGCCAAGGAAACAATAAGAGCAAAGAGACAACCTATGGAATGGGGAAAATATCTGCTAATCATACATCTAGTGAGAGGTTAAATCCAAAACACATAAGGAACTCAACTCAACAGCAGGAAAACAACCCAATTTAAACATGGGCAAAATACCTGAACAGACATCTGTCAAGACAACAAACAGCCAACAGATACATGAAAAATGCTCAACATCATTAATCAGAGAAACACAAATTAAGACCACAATGAGCTATCACCTCACGCCTGTTAGAATGGCTACTAGTAAAAAGATGGAAGGCTGGGCACAGTGGCTCATGCCTGTAATCCCGACACTTTGGGAGGCCTAGGCAGGTGGATCGCCTGGGCTCAGGAGTTCGAGACCAGCATGGGCAACATGGTGAAATCCTGTCCCTACTAAAAATGCAAAAAATTAGCTGGGTGTGGTAGTGTGCCTATAATCCCAGCTACTCAGGAGGCTGAGACAGGAGAATTACTTGAGACAGGGAGGCAGAGGTTGCAGTGAGATCGCACCACTGTACTCTAGCCTGGGAGACAGAGTGAAACTCCATCTCTTAAAAAAAAAAAAAAAAAAAAAAAAAAAGGATGAAAGATGGGAGAGGCAGAGCAAGATGGCAGAATAGAAAGCTCCATCTATCTCCCCACCCCACCACAAGGACACCAAGTTAACTACGATCTACACAGAAAAAAAAAAACACCTTTGTGAGAACCAAAAGTCAGGGAAGCACTCACAGTACCTGGTTTTAGCTTCATATCACTGAAATAGGCACTGAAGAGACGGAAAAATCAGTCCTGGCCAGGCACAGTAGCTTACACCTGTAATCCCAGCACTTTGGAAGGCTAAGGCGGGTAGATCGCGAGGTCAGGAGATTGAGACCTTCCTGGCTAACACAGTGAAACCCCGTCTCTACTAAAAATACAAAAAATTAGCCAGGTGTGGTGGCACATGCCTGTTGTCCCAGCTACTTGGGAGGCTGAAGCCGGAGAATCACTTGAACCTGGGAGGCGGAGGTTGCAGTGAGCCAAGATCGCACCACTGCACTCCAGCCTGGATGACAGAGCGAGACCCCATTTCAAACAAAAAAAAACAAAAAACACAACAAAAACAACACTCCTGAATTGCCAGCACCACCCTTCCCCCACCCTGAGAGCAGCGGCATGGCGTGGAGAGCATCTCTGGACACTGGGGGAGAACACAACAATTGTGGGGCACTGAACTCAGTGCTGTCCTGTTAGAGCAGAAAAGAAAACCAGACCAAACTCAGCTGACCCCTGCCCACAGAAGGAGCACTTAAACCAGCCCTAGCCAGAGGGAAATCGCAATCCCAGTGCCCACAAACCTAAGGCCAAAGTGCTTTTGGTGTCTAAGTAAACTTGAAAGGCAGTCTATCTAGGTCACAAGGACTGCAACTTCTAGGTGAGTCCTAGGGCTGAACTAGGCCCAGAGACAGTGGACTAGGGGGACAAGCAACACACTAAGACACAAACTGGGGCAGCCAAGGGAGTGCTGGCATCACCTCTCCCCTGGTTCCAGGTTGCACAGCTTGCAAATCCAAAAGAGACCCCTTTCTTCCACTTTAGGAGGGGAAAAAGCGGGGAGGACGTTATCTTGCATCTTGAATACCAGCTCAGCCACAGCAGGAAAGGGCACCAGTCAGAGTCACCAGTCAGAGTCAAGAGGCCCCTGTTCCAGACCCTAGTTCCCAGATTACACTTCTAGACACATCCTGGGCCACAAGGGAACCCGCTGCCTTGAAGGAAAGGACCCAGTCCTGGCAGCATTCATCACCTGCTAAGTGAAGAGACTTTAGACCCTGAATAACCAGCAGAGATACCCAGGTACTACATTGAGGGCCTTGGGTGAACCACTGAGACTTGCCGACTTCAGGCAAGGCTCAGCATATTAACCAGCTGTGATAGGTACAGGGCAAAAAAGCTGCTTGAGAAAAGCAGAGGGAAAAGTAAAGGGGACTTTGTCCTGCACCTTATGTACCAACACTGCCACAGGAGGGTAGAGCACCAAGCGAGCTCTTGGGGTCCCTGGTTCCAGACTCTGACTCTTGGATGGCATTTCTGGACCTGCCCAAGCCAGAGGGGAACCCATTTCCCTGAAGGGTGAGTCCCAGGCCCGGCAGCATTCACCACAGGCTGACTTAAGAGATCCTGGGCCTTAAGGGAACATCAGCAGGAGTCTGGCAGTGCCCTTTGTGGCAAGGCGTGGCAGCGGCCACGGGATGAGGCTCTTCTGCCTTTTGGAAAACGGAGGGAAGAGTAGGAAAGACTGCATTGTGTGGTCTGAGTGCCAGCTCAGCTGCAAAACAACAGATTACCAGGTAGACTTCTAAGGTTTTTGACTCTGGTTCCTGACTTCTGGCCCCACCCAGGGCATGGGGGACCTTGCCGCCCTGAAGGGAAGGGCACAGGCCTGGCTGGTTTAGCCACGTGCCATCTGTAGAGCCCCAGGGCCTTGAGCGAACATAGGCAGCAGCCAGGAAGTAGTTACAGCAAGCCTTGGGCAAGACCCAGTGCTCTCCTGGCTTCAAGTCTGACCCCATGCAGTATAGTGGTAGTGGCCACAGGGGTTCAGTTATAGTGGTGGTGGTCACAGGGGTCACTCTAACCCCAGCTTTATGTGGCTCAGAACAGAGACAGGGACTCTATGTTTGGGAGAAAGTAAGGGAAGAGAACAGGAGTCTCTGCCCGGTGATCCAGAGAATTTTACTGAATCTTGTCCAAGATTGTCAAGGTGGTATTAAACCTCTATGAGTCTACAAGAACTACGCATTACTGAGCTTGGGGTGCCCCCTAAAGCAGAAACCGCTTAGATGACAACAGCCACATCCTTTCAAACACCTGAAAAGCCTTCCAAGAAGGATGGGCACAAACAAGCCCAGACAGGGAAGACTACAATAAATACCTAACTCTTCAATGCCCAGATACTGAAAAACCTCTACGAGCATCAACAGCATCCAGGGAAACATGACCTCACCAAATGAACTAAATAAAGCTCTAGGGACCAATCCTGGTAAAACAGAGACATGTGACCTTTCAGGTAGTGAATTCAAAATAGCCGTGTTGAGGAAATTCAAAGAAATTCAAAATAACACAGAGAAGGGACTGATACTTCTATCTGATAAATTTAACAGAGATTGAAATAATTAAAAAGAATCATGCAGAAATTCTAGAGCTAAAAAATGTAATTGGCATCAGGGTCCTTTATTAGCAAACTAGATCAAGCAGAATAATTAGTGAGCCTGAAGACAGGCTATTTGAAAAGACACAAAAGAGACCAAAGAAAAAAAAAAAATGAAGCACACCTACAGAATCTAGAAACTAGCCTCAAAAGGGCAAATCTAAGAGTTATATTGGCCTTAAAGAGGAGGCAGAGAGAGCGATAGGCTGCAGAAAGTTTATTCAATGGGACAATAACAAAGAATGTCTCAAACCTGGAGAAAGATATCAATATCCAAGTAAAAGAAGGTTATGGAACACCAAGCAGATTTAACCCAAAGAAGACTACCTTAAGGCATGTAATAAACTCCCAAAGGTCAAGAACAAAGAGAAAAAGGAAATCTTGTACACTGCTGGTAGGAATGTAAATTAGTATAGCCATTACGGGAAACAGTATGAAGGTTCTTCAAAAAATTATAAATAGAACGGCCATATGATCTAGCAATCGCACTACTGGATAACTGGGTATGTATCCAAAGGAAATGAAATCAGTATGTCAGAGTTATCTGCATCCCCACGTTCACTGCAGCATTATTCACAATAGCCAAGATATGGAATCAACCTAAGTGTTCAGCAACAGATGAACAGAAAATGTGGCAAAGATACACAAGGGAATACTATTCAGCCTTTAAAAATAAAGAAATTATATCATTTGCAACAAGATGAATGAATCTGGACAGCATTATGTTATAAGCCAGATACAGAATGACAAATACTGCATGATCTCAACTATATGTGGAATCTAAAAAAGTTAAACTCATAGAATTTGAGAGTAGAATAGCAGTTACCTGGGACTGGGAGTTGGGGGTGCAGTTTTGGGGAAATGTTTGGTTAAAGGATACAAAATTTCAGTTGGATAGGAAGAATAAGTTCAAGAGATCTATTTTACAACATGATATCTATAATAATTATTAGTAAATTATAAGTGAGGTAATACATATGTTAACTAGTTCAATCAAAAAATGAAGACACTGGTCAAATCGATCAAGTCATTCCACAATGTATCCATATTTTAAAACATGTTGTAGGGCCAGGCGCGGTGGCTCACTTCTGTAATCCCAGCACTTTGGGAGGCTGAGGCGGGCGGATCACGAGGTCAGGAGATCGAGACCATCCTGGCTAACACGGTGAAAACCCATCTCTACTAAAAATACAAAAAATTAGCCCGGTGTGGTGGCGGGCGCCTGTAGTCCCAGCTACTCAGGAGGCTGAGGCAGGAGAATGGTGTGAACCCGGGAGGCAGAGCTTGCAGTGAGCCGCGATCGTGCCATTGCACTCCAGCCTGGGCAACAGAGCGAGACTCCGTCTCAAAACAAACAAACAAACAAACAAGAAAAAAACATGTTGTATGTGAATAGTATATAAAATTTGACAATTAAAAAAACAACTAAAAGCATCCTCCTGTGTCCACTTACTTACAGATATTCACATTCACATACCTCTCCTAGTTTTTCATCTGCCTTGCCTTGAGCAGTTGAAACCTAAAAGAAAGCTTATTGAAGAATTTGCTAAGAGAAGGCTAACATTTTGAATAAAGTACAGGAAGTACAGAGTTTTCAACTTTATCTTAACAGCAGATATTTTTACCTTTGTCAACTTCAGCTGATGCCTTAGGAGTTACTGTTATCCCAAGTCCGCTCTATAGAAGTGCAGTATTGTTAGATGCTATACATCTCCAAACCATTTCAATAAGGCAAGTGAGAATTCAGTGTTTTCTAAGATGGGAAGAAATGGTTCTAGAACCATTCCTGGCCAGACGTGGTGGCTCGCGTCTATAATTCGAGCACTTCGGGAGGCCCAGGCACGTGGATCACTTGAAGTCAAGAGTTCGAGACCAGCTTGGCCAACATAGCGAAACCCAGTCTCTACTAAAACTCTAGAAATTACCCCGACATGATGGCATATGCCTATAGTCCCAGCTACTCAGGAGGCTGAGGCAGAAGAATCGCTTGAACCCGAGAGTAGAGGCTGCAGTGAGCTGAGATTGTGCCACTGCACTCCAGCCTGGGGGACAGAGCAAGACCATGTCTCGAAGAAAAGATCCATTCCTGCATAGTCCTACCTACAACACTGGAGACCAATAACAATGTAAAAAAATAATATTCACAGTGGCCAAGAATGTTATCAGTGGTATATACAATGTATCAGTGGTATGTGTGGTATGTAGGGTGAGATGAAATAGTATGCAACGTCAATCAGCAGGATTATGTCTAGAAAAAATTTTACTTTTACTAAAAATGAAAAGACACTGGTCAAATGCAAACCATCCAACGAGTAACAGGGAATTCATATTATATGTTAATATAACATCACTTTCTAAGACTTTAGGAACAAATAAAAACATCTGCTTATGTGAAATCTGCTGGTTTTACTCAATGAATACCACAGATATCTGTGTAGCGAAGCCCTGGTAGTTGCTACATGAGCTTTATCAAACATCTTTAAAAAGGCCTGGGCCACGTTGTCCATTAACACATCCGGGTGTTGTCGGACACCTCGCCTAGCTCATCATGTAGGGAGCATAAAGAGCGTCCGTCCTCAGCCACGTGTAGCTGAAGTGGCTTTCCTGAGCAGAAGGCTCTTCTTTCTTTTATGGGTGTCCCAGCTTCTTCAAGACCTTCACTACTCTGCCTCAATGGACAGTCATTTCTTTTTTGAGGTATAACCTTTTGTTTTCATACCTTCAACTTGAAGTCATCCGATGTTTTGTAATCAGCTGTCTGGCCAAATGTCTGACCAGAAAGAGAATGTATTTACATTCCTCCTGCATTGTTCAGCAGCCCAGAAAGAGAATGTATTTACATTCCTCCTGCATTGTTCAGCAGCCCCTTGGTGTTCTGTGTGATTTGTTTTCTTTTTCCCAATTTTTTCCCAGTCTCACTCTGTCACCGAGACTGGGATGCAGTGGTGCAATCTTGGCTCACTGCAACCTTCACCTCCCAGGTTCAAGCAATTCTCCTGCCTTAGCCTCCCAAGCAGCTGGGACTACAGGCACCCGCCACCACGCCTGGTTAATTGTAGTAGAGACAGGGTTTCACCATGTTGGCCAGGCTGGTCTCGAACTCCTGATCTCAAGCTATCCACCTGTCTTGGCCTCCCAAATTGCTGGGATTACAGACATGAGCCACCACGCCTGGCCTCCTTTTTTTGTTTTTTATATGCAGGGAAGTAATTGTACTGGTAGTGTAGGTTCTTTGTGCGGTTCAAACATGAATTTCAAACACACCAAGCTGCTAATGAGATAGCAGCTTTTTTCTGGGACCTAGTGTCATAACCAAATTGATTTAAGACCAGACCCAAGACACCTTTAACATAGGATTAAAGGGAAAAGGGATAGGGAAAAAGCTTATTAAGAAATTTATCAACAGTAAAAGTAAAGCGGGAGAACCACAACCAGTTCATAATACTGAACTGGTTCAAGGGAGAAATAAGGCTTTGGCATTCTGCTGGCTCCAGTGTTTCCTCTGAAACCTGAGGCTTGCCAGTGTGTGGTCACTGTGCAGTCTTTTATTGCAGCCATTCAATGCCCACATGCTTTGCCTTCCTGTTTCAGAAAAGCACAAAGTCACAACAAGGTATTTTATTTCCCTCCAAAGCCTTTTGTCTCCTTGTGCCACTTTTTATCCTTAGGAAAAGATACAGGTGTTTGTGAAAAGAACCATGAATGGAACAGGGGAGGCTGGTCCGGTTGCTGTTGCTGATTAAGCTTTAAACTTTTATTTATTATTTATGTGTGCTGTATTTTAAATAAACATTCTCTCTCCTTCTACTTCCAGTCATAGTGTGTCTGTAGCATTCCAGTCCAACCATATAATTTATTTATTCTAATAGGAGGGCTGCACTGTACATCACAGTGTCCTGTGACAACTTGTTCCAGACATTTACAGAAGGAAAATACCCTAGGTAAATGAAATCATCATTCTGTGTCCTCCCCCTGCAGCAGATATGTCCTTCTGTTGAGTGAGGGTAACCTTACGTCCACCAAGGATACTTTGAGAAACTCCCTAAGGAACAAGCTTCAGTCCCAAGGTTTCAGACTATTTATTCTCTGAACACAAAAGTATTGATTAATTATGTTCTCAGCTCTCCTTGCTGTTGCATTTGGGCACTCACTCACTGCAAGTAACTTACATCTTTTTATTTGAATGTATTTTAAAGCAGTAGGTAGAATAACAAAGGAATATGAAAACCATGGACTGAATTTTATGTATTCAGAAAGCAGGGGCCACCCATCACTGCCAGAAATACCATGTAAAAATTGGCAATTCAGAGGTTGCAGTATTTAGTACAATAAATAAATAAATGATCGACATTGTGTAATCACTAACAAAAAGTGTTATAATGCACCAAAAGAAAATCAACAAAATTATATTCGCTAATGAGTATCAATAAGTTTGAATGATGGAAACCACACACACACAAAAAAGGCCAATTCCAACTTAGTCATCTAAAACACACACACTTTTTTAATTGTAGCTAGCATTTACTGAGTACTGAATATGTAAATATATCATTTTATAAGCATTACTCTCTAATCCTTCAGAACTTCTGAAATGAGAACTTTGATTATCCTGATTTTACAAATAAACAGCCTGAGAGAAACTGACTCACCCAAATCTGCAAATTAACAGAGGCAGCACCTGAACCCAGGCCTATCTAACTCCTGAGCTAGATCTCTCAACCAGTTTTATCTCACTTTAATGAAGTGGCTGGACACGGTGGCTCACACCTGTAATCAATCCCAGCACTTTGGGAGGCCAAGGTGAGCGGATCACCTAAGGTCGGGAGTTTAAGACCAGCCTGACAAACATGGAGAAATCCCATCTCTACTAAAAATACAAAATTAGCCGGGCATGGTGGCACATGCCTGTAATCCTAGCTACTTGGGAGGCTGAGACAGGACAATCACTTGAACCCGGGAGGCAGAGGTTGCGGTAAGTCAAGATTGTGCCATTGCACTCCAGCCTGGTCAATAAGAATGAAACTCCGTCTCAAAAAAAAAGAAAAAAAAGAAAGAAAGAAAGAAAAGAAATGAAGCAAAGCTGCTCCTCTCAGAAAAGAAATCTGTATCATTCACCATTATATTTGATTTTTTGCATCTTATTCAATCCTCTCACTCATATATAGTACACTGACAAAATCTGGTCAAAACATAATATGGTGTCTCAATGCATTGTGTAGATTTTTGCATCAGAATAAATGTGTACCTTGTTAACAAGTTAACCATGTTCTAAACATCAATATCTACAAAAGTTTAAAGTACTTTCCCATTTTCCTAGCATAAAGCAATGAGAAGGCAATTAAGTTAATTACATTCATGAAGAAATCACAGAGCTACCAGAAGCACAAAAGTCATAATTTACATGAAGGAAATAACCTTCCTGAGGAATACAGTGTAATTAATGCTTTCTTCTTTGAAAGGCCAAATATTTCTAAGGAGCTAAGAAATGAATTTAGCCCACAAGTTCAAACTTATTCTTCGTGTGTACAAAATTTATCCAACTTGAAGGGAGGAAAGAAATTATTTTCAATATTCTAGCTGTAAAAAACTGTGTGTATTTAAAACTATTACTGCTCACCTGAGTCTCTGTTCTCTAATCACAGGATAATCAACTTTTCTATGAATTAGAAGCATTAGATAATGCAAACTCACACAGAACAAATTACCATTAAGTCACACAGGGTGTGTGAGGAACTTTGAAAATCAAGGGAAAGGCCCAGCTGCTTGTGCAATTCAGGTTTAAATATATTATCAGGCCGGGAACAGTGGTTCACGCTGTAATCCCAGCACTTTGGGAGGCTGAGGCGGGCTAACATGGTGAAACCCCGTCTCTACTAAAAATACAAAAATTAGCTGGACGTGGTGGTGCATGCCTGTAGTCCTAGCTACTCCGGAGGCTGAGGCAGAAGAATCGCTTGAACCCAGAAGGTGGAGGTTGCAGTAAGCCAAGATCGTGCCACTGCACTCTAGCGTGGTGATAGAGCAAGACTCTGTCTGTCTATATATATATATTTTTTCAGGTAGCCAATTCCTTTACTTTGTAGAAGGATGTTTCATTGCATTCCATGATAAAAAATTTTAAAGAGGTAACTTTGTCTGAAAGCAACAATTAACAGTGATATGGCTAACTTCAATAGCTAGAATTAGAGGATGCTTTGTTACATAAAACATGTACTTTTGAAAGCTACATTTAAAAAACGCACCTTTAGGCTGGGAACGGTGGTTCACACCTATAATTCCAGCACTTTGGGAGGCCGCGACGGGCAGATCACTTGAGGTCAGGAGTTCAAGACCAGCCTGGTCAACATGGTGAAACCCCGTCTCTACAAAAATACAAAAATGATGGCAGGTGCCTGTAATCCCAGCTACTCAAGAGGCTGAGGCAGGAGAATTGCTTGAACCTGGGAGGCAGAGGTTGCAGTGAGCCAAAATCGAGCCACTGAACTCCAGTCTGGGTGAAAGAGCAAGACTCCAACTCAAAAAAAAAAAAAAAAAAAAAAGTATTTTTAAAGTGAATCAGCTCACAAGCAAATTTATGTTAAAGTATCTTATTCCAGGCTGGGCACGGTGGCTCAATCCCAGTACTTCAGGAGGCTGAGGCAGGTGGGTCACTTGAGGCCAGGAGTTCGAGCCCAGCTTGGCCAACATGGGGAAATCCCATCTCTACTAAAAATACAAAAATTAGCCAGGTGTGGTGGTGCACACCTGTAGTCCCAGCTATTTGGGAGGCCGAGGCATGAGAATTGCTTGAATCAAGGAGGTGGAGGTTGCAGTGAAGCGAGATTGCATCACTGCACTCCAGGCTGGGCGACAGTGAGACCTTGTCTCAAAAAAAAAAAAAAAAAAAAAAAATTGTTCCAAAAAAATGCAGAAACCAGGCAAAGAAAATATTAAAGGGGCAAGAAGGTGATAAAGCTTCTATGTAAACTAGGTTTTTATATATTGAGCTGGCATTAAAATATATACTTTGAAAATTAGCACTCAATAGGATTTCATTCACTCACTCATTCAATTAATTAACAAATAACATGAGCCAAGAACTCTTCTGGGTGTTGGAGAGACAGCAAAGAACAAGACAGGTATAGTCACTGTTATTACAATGTTAACATGAAGGTTCATGTTCATGTTAAAGGGATTCACCAAATGACTAAAGACAGTGATGAAGAACCCTTCTCTGTATATAATGCTCTCAACTTTATAAAATGAAGGGCCAACCCCTATTACTACCTTCCTTTTTTGTGTGTGTGAGATGGAGTCTTGCTCTGTCACACAGGCTGGAGTGCAGTGGCGCGATCTTGGTTCACTGCAACCTCTGCCTCCTGGGTTCAAGCGAGATTCTCATGCCTCAGCCTCCGGAGTAGCTGGGATTACAGGCGTGTGCCACCATGCCCAGCTAATTTTTGTACTTTCAGTAGAGACGGGGTTTCACCATATTGGCCAGGCTGGTCTCAAACTCCTGACCTCAAGTGATCCACCCGCCTTGGCCTCCCGAAATGCTAGGATTACAGGCATGAGCCACTGTGCCCGACCAGGACTCCCAATTTTAAATAAGATGCCCAGAGAAGGCCATAAGGTCCATTTAAGTAAAGGTTCAAAGGAGATGAGCTCAATACTTTTTAAAACTTAAAAGGTTTCAAATACCTGAAACTTCATATTAGTCACACCTTTCAGGTTTACCATAAAATTCTATTTGTGTAATTGTATCAATTAACACAGGAGCAAGGAGAAAATATTAGAAGAAAAAAAGGGGAATTATTTTCTTTTTCTTTTTTTTTGAGATGGAGTCTTGCTCTGTCGCCCAGGCTGGAGTGCAGTGGCGCGATCTCGGCTCACTGCAAGCTCCGCCTCCCGGGTTCATGCCATTCTCCTGCCTCAGCCTCCCGAGTAGCTGGGACTACGGACGCCTGCCAGCACGCCCGGCTAATTTTTTTGTATTTTTAGTAGAGACGGGATTTCACCCGTGGTCTCGATCTCCTGACCTCGTGATCCACCCACCTCAGCCTCCCAAAGTGCTGGGATTACAGGCGTGAGCCACCACGCCTGGCCTTATTTTCTTACTTTTTTAAGACAGAATCTCGCTGTGTCACCCGGGCTGGAGTGCAGTGGCACAATCTTGGCTCACTGCAGCCTCCACCTCCCAGGCTCAAGTGATCTGCCCACCTCAGCCTTCTTAAGTGCCAGGATTACAGGTGTGAGCCACTGCGCCCGGTTCAGAAATTATTTTCTTAATCTATTTGTTGGGGACGGGTAGGGGGGAGATTAAAGAAAAACATGCAGACATAAACTATTAAACTTTTCCAAAAGTCCACACAAAGCCTATCTTCTAAATATGCCACTACAGCATTTGCAGGAACTGAATGTAAGGAACTAGCTTTGAGACTCAAAACAAGGAGTGAGAATAAAAAAGCCCTTTTCCAAATGAAAAACAGTATAAATTACACTGGGACCCAGGATCTATGCCAGAAATGGACAATTGACAAAAGATCTGAAAAAGTGGATATTCTGAAATAAGGGCTTGTGCATGAATCAGTGATACATGCAATTGTCAATATAATTTTCCTGGAAGTTTACAGAAAGGGGCTATAATCAAGAGGCAGAGAAGGACGTAACACACCTGCTGCCTGCTAATCAGAGAGGTTTCATGACATTATACAATGACAGCTGCTCCCTACAGGTGGGGGTTACATGATTTTTAATATTTTATTCCTTTTTTCGACCTCTCCAATGCCCATTATGTGGCGAAAGCAAATCTCCCACGTTAACAAAAACATACCAGTTGTTCATTCAGTTCCAAAACCTGGAAATGGACATTAGCCCTCAATGAAAATCAGCTTAGATTGGGCACCACACTGACTTCAGAACAATGACTGCCATCATTGGCAGTTTCCTCCTTGCTTCCTCCAGAACCCTTCTCCTCTTCCCTTCTTTTCAATGCTTTCACAGGCAATGGCTTGAGTTTACCACTTTCTATAAAAGGACTACAGAGGGTCTCTAATTAGCACCCTAGTCAGTTCCTAGTCCTGAAGCTAGTTCTTCTACTTTGGACAGTATCTCTGGGTGTGAATACTCTCAATTTTTTATTACACTAAGATGTTAAAAGAGTGGGGAAAGGCTTACCTAATTTTCTTAGAAAAATTAAAGTGGTTTGCCAACATATACCAGTAAGATCATGATATTAATATATTAATATTACTTTTACACACATGCAATTATATGTATCAATCCATTACAGTTTTTGTAAATAGAGTAAAAGAGGAATGAAGTTTTAGCTGTTTTTGCAGAACATATAAAATTCACAGGATTCTTGAAAATAAAGGTTATTCAAATAACTTCAAAATTTAGTAGGTAACTGTTACCCTGCTAATGATATATGATATAATCTAGTAATATAAGTTCCTAGAAAGCAATAGAAGATCTGAGTTAATCAAGTATTACCAAAAGTGCAGTTGCCCAGCAAAGATCAAGAAACTATTTCTTGTTTCCACCTCCAGCATCTTTTCTTTCCTTTTTTTTTTTTTTTTTTGTTTTCCTTTTTCGAGAGTCTCACTTTATCACCCAGGCTGGAGCACAGTGGGGTGATCTCAGCTCACTGCAACCTCTCCCTCCCAGCTTCAAGCAATTCTCCTGCCTCAGCCTCCCAAGTAGCTGGGATTACAGATGCCTGCTACCACACCTGGCTAATTTTTGTATTTTTAGTAGAGATGAGATTTCACCATGTTGGTCAGGCTAGTCCCAAACTCCTGACCTCAGGTGATCTGCCCACCTCAGTCTCCCAAAGTGCTGGGATACAGGCATGAGCCATCACGCCCAGCCCAGAATCTTTTCTAATAATGTTTCTGTTTCTCCTTGAAAATGTCCTTTTTTTTTTTCCTCATTAACTACAGTAAACCTGAGATAGGAATTTGGCAGGACTTGTTTTAACAAGATGCAGATCACAAAGACCTCGCTGATAAAACAGGATAAGAAGCGAGCGGGCCAAAACCCACCAAAACCAAGATGGCGACAAAAGAGACCTCTGGTTGTCCTTGCACCAATTACAGTTAATTATAATTATGTATGCTAATTAGCATGCTAAAAGACACTCCCAGTAGCCAGACTGCCTCTCTAGATTCCTCCTCTCTGGACAGGGCATCTCTGAAAGAAAGACAGTAGCCCCAGTCAGGGGTTTAAACTCCCATCTCCCTGGGACAGAGCAACTGGGGGAAGGGGCGGCTGTGGGCGCAGCTTCAGCAAACTTAAGAATTCCTGCCTCTCAGCTCTGAAGAGAGCAGCAGATCTCTCAGGAAAGTGCTTGAGCACTGCTAAAGGACAGACTGCCTCCTCATGTGGGTCCCTGACTCCATGCCTCCTGATTGGGAGATACCTCCCAGCAGGGGTCAACAGACACCTCATACAGGAGAGCTCTGGCTGGCATGTGGAGGGTGCCCCTCTGGGATTAAGCTTCCAGAGGAAGGAATAGGGAGCAATCTTTGCTGTTCTGTAGCCTCCACTAGTGATACCCAGGCAAACAGGGTCTGGAGTGGACCTCTAGCAAACTCCAGCAGACCTGCAGCAGAGGGGCCTGACTGTTAGAAGGAAAACTAACAAACAGAAAGGAAGAGGATCAACATCAACAAAAAGGATGTCCGCATAGAAACCCCATCTGAAGGTCACCAACATCAAAGACCAAAGGCAGATAAATTCACGAAGATGAGGAAAAACCAGTGCAAAAAGACTGAAAATCCCAAACACCAGAACACCTCTTCTCCGAAGGATCACAACAACTCGCCAGCAAGGGAACAAAACTGGACGGAAAATAAGTTTGATGAACTGACAGAAGTAGGCTTCAGAAGGCAGGTAATAAAAAAACTCCTCCGAGCTAAAGGAGCATGTTCTAACTCAATGCAAGGAAGCTAAGAACTTTGAAAAAAGGTTAGAGGAATTGCTAACTAGAATAACTAGTTTAGAGAAGAACATAAATGACCTGAAGGAAGTGAAAAACACAGCACAAGAACTTCGTGAAGCATACACAAGTATCAATAACCAAATCAATCAAGTGGAAGAAAGGATATCAGAGATTGAAGACCACTTAATGAAATAAAGCATAAGACAAGATTAAAGAAATATGGGACTATGTGAAAAGACCAAAGCTACGTTTGATTGGTGTACCTGAAAGTGATGGGGAGAACTGAACCAAGCTGGAAAACACTCTGCAGGATATTATCCAGGAGAACTTCCCCAACCTAGCAAGACAGGCCAATATTCAGAAATACAGAGAACACCACAAAGATACTCCCCGAGAAGAGCAACCCCAAGACACATAATCGTCAGATTCACCAAGGTTGAAATGAGGGAAAAAATGTTAAGGGCAGCCAGAGAGAAAGGTCGAGTTACCCACAAAGGGAAGCCCATCAGACTAACAGCAAATCTCTCTGCAGAAACCCTACAAGCCAGAAGAAGAGTGGGGGCCAATATTCAACATTCTTAAAGTAAGGAATTTTCAACCCAGAATTTCATATCCAGCCAAACTAAGCTTCATAAGCAAAGGAGAAATAAAATCCTTTACAGACAAGCAAATGCAGAGCGATTGTGTCACCACCAGGCCTACCTTACAAGAGCTCCTGAAGGAAGCACTAAATATGGAAAGGAAAAATCAGTACCAGCCACTGCAAAAACATACCAAATTGTAAAGACTGTTGACACTATGAAGAAACTGCATCAACTAATGGGCAAAATAACCAGCCAGCATCATAATGACAGGATCAAATTCACACATAACAATACTAACCTTATATGTAAATGGGCTAAATGCCCCAATTAAAAGGCACAGAGTGGCAAACTGGATAAAGGGTCAAGACCCATCGGTGTGCTGTATTCAGGAGATCCATCTCACATGCAAAGACACATATAGGCTCAAAATAAAGGGATGCAGGAATATTTGCCAAGGAAATGGAAAGCAAAGAAAAGCAGGAGTTGTAATCCTAGTCTCTGATAAAACAGATTTTAAACCAACAAAGATCAAAAGAGACAAAGAAGGGCATTACATAATGCTAAAGGGATCAATGCAACAAGAAGAGCTAACTATCCTAAATATATATGCACCCAATACAGGAGCACCCAGATTCATAAAGCAAGTTCTTAGAGACCTACAAAGAGACTTAGACTCCCACACAATAATAGTGGGAGACTTTAACACCCCACTGTCAATATTAGACAGATTGCGACAGAAAATTAGCAAGGATATTCAGGACTTGAACTCAGCTCTCGACCAAGCAGACCTAATAGACATCTACAGAACTCTCCACCCAAAATCAACAGAATATACATTCTTCTCAGCACCACATCTCACTTATTCTAAAATCGACCGCATATTTGGAAATAAAATACTCCTCAGCAAATGCAAAAGAATGGAAATCATAACAAATAGTCTCTCAGACCACAGCGCAATCAAATTAGAACTCAGGATTAAGAAACTCACTCAAAACTGCACAACTACATGGAAACCGAACAACCTACTCCTGAATGACTACTGGGTAAATAATGAAATTAAGGCAGAAACAAATTCTTTGAAACCAATGAGAACAAAGAAACAACATACCAGAATCTCTGGGATGCAGCTAAAGCAGTGTTTAGAGGGGAATTTATAGCACTAAATGCCCACAGGAGAAAGTGGGACAGATCTAAAATTGACACCCTAACATCACAATTAAAAGAACTAGAGAAGCAAGAGCAAACACATTCAAAAGCTAGCAGAAGACAAGAAATAACTAAGATCAGAGCAGAACTGAAGGAGATAGAGAAATGAAAAACCATGAAAAAAATTTAATAAATCCAAGAGCTAGTTTTTTTTTAAGATTAACAAAATAGACCACTAGCCAGTCTAATAAAGAAGAAAAGAGAGAAGAATCAAATAGACACAATAAAAAATGATAAAGAGGATATCACCACTGATCCCACAGAAATACAAACTACCATCAGAGAATACTATAAACACCTCTATGCAAATAAACTATAAAATCTAGAAGAAATTGATAAAATTCCTGGACACATACACCCTCCCAAGACTACACCAGGAATAAGTTGAATCCCTGAATACACCAATAACAAGTTCTGAAATTGAGGCAGTAATTAATAGACTACCAACCAAAAAAAGTCCAGGACCAGACAGATTCACAGCGGAACTCTACCAGAGGTACAAAGAGGAGTTGGTACCATTCCTTCTGAAACTATGCCAAACAATAGAAAAAGAGGGAATCCTCCCTAACTCATTTTATGAGACCAGCATCATCCTGATACCAAAACCTGGCAGAGACACAACAAAAAAAGAAAATTTCAGGCCAATATCCCTGATGAACATCGATGTGAAAATCCTCAATAAAATACTAGCAAACCGAATCCAGTAGCACATCAAAAAGCTTATCCACCACAATCAAGTTGGCTTCATCCCTGGGATGCAAGGCTGGTTCAACATACACAAATCAATAAACACAATCCATCACATAAACAGAACCAATGACAAAAACCGCATGATTATCTCAACAGATGCAGAAAAGGCCTTTGATAAAATTCAACACCCTTCATGCTAAAAACTCCCAATAAACTAGGTATTGATGGAATGTATCTCAAAATAATAAGAGCTATTTATGACAAATCCACAGCTAATATTATACTGAATGGGCAAAAGCTGGAAGCATTCCCTTTGAAAACCGGCACAAGACAAGGATGCCCTCTCTCACCACTCCTATTCAACATTGTATTGGAAGTTCTGGCCAGGACAATCAGACAAGAGAAATAAATAAAGGGTATTCAAATAGGAAGACAGGAAGTCAAATTGTCTCTGTCTGCCGATGACCTGATTGTATATTTAGAAAACCCAGCGTCTCAGCCACAAATCTCCTTAAGCTGATAAGCAACTTCAGCAAAGTCTCAGGATACAATATCAATGTGCAAAAATCACAAGCATCCCTATACACCAATAATAGACAAACAGAGAGCCAAATCATGAGTGAACTCCCATTCACAACTACTACAAACAGAATAAAATACCTAGGAATACATCTTACAAGAAATGTGAAGGACCTCTTCAAGGAGAACTACAAACCACTGCTCAAGGAAATAAGAGAGGACACAAACAAATGGAAAAACATTCCATGCTCATGGATAGGAAGAATCAATATCATGAAAATGGCCACACTGCCCGAAGTAATTTACAGATTCAATGCTATCCCCATGAAACTACTATTGACTTTCTTCACAGAATTAGAAAAAACTACTTTAAATTTCATATGGAACCAAAAAAGAGCTTGTATAGCCAAGACAATCCTAAGCAAAAGAACACAGCTGGAGGCATCGTGCTACCTGACTTCAAACTGTACTACAAGGTTACAGTAACCAAAACAGCACGGTACTGGTACTGAAACAGATTAATAGACTAATGGAACAGAACAGAGACCTCAGAAATAATGCCACACATCTACAACCATCTGATCTTTGACAAACCTGACAAAAACAAGCAATGGGGAAAGGATTCCCTATTTAATAAATGGTGTTGGGAAAACTGGCTAGGCATGTGCAGAAAACTGAAACTGGATCCCTTCCTTACACCTTATACAAAAATTGACTCAAGATGGATTAAAGACTTAAATGTAAGACCTGAAACCATAAAAACCCTAGAAGAAAACCTAGACAATACCATTCAGGACATAGGCATGGGCAACAACTTCATGACTAAAACACCAAAAGCAATGGCAACAAAAGTCAAAATTGACAAATGAGATCTAATTAAACTAAAAAGCTTCTGCACAGCAAAAGAAACTATCATCAGAGTGAACAGGCAACCTATAGAATGGGAGAAAATTTCTGCAATCTATCCAACTGATAAAGGGCTAATATCCAGTATCTACAAAGAACTTAAACAAATTTACAAGAAAAAAACAACCCCATTAAAAAATGGGCAAAGGATATGAACAGACACTTCTCAAAAGAAGATATTTATGTGGCCAACAAACATGAAAAAAAGCTCATCATCACTGGTCATTAGAGAAATGCAAATCAAAACCACAATGAGATACCATCTCATGCCAGTTAGAATGGCGATCATTAAAAAGTCAGGAAACAACAGATGCTGGAGAGGATGTGGAGAAACAGGAATGCTTTTACACTGTTGGTGGAAGTGTAAATTAGTTCAACCATTGTGGAAGACAGTGTGGCGATTTCTCAAGGATCGAGGACCAGAAATACCATTTGACCCAGCCATCCCATTACTGGGCATATACCCAAAGGATTATAAATCATTCTACTATAAAGACATATGCACACGTATGTTGACTGCAGCACTATTCACAATAGCAAAGACCTGGAACCAACCCAAATGTCCATCAATGATAGACTGGATAAAGAAAATGTGACACACATACACCATGGAATACTATGCAGCCATAAAAAAGAATGAGTTCATGTCCTTTGCAGAGACGTGGATAAAGCTAGAAACTATCATTTTAAGCAAACTAACACAGGAACAGAAAACCAAACACCGTATGTTCTCACTCATATGTGGGAGGTGAACAATGAGAATACATGGACACAGGGAGGGGAACATCACACACCAGGGCCTGTTGAGGGGTTGGGGGCTAGGGGTGGGATAGCATTAGGAGAAATACCTAACGTAAATGACGGGTTGATGGATGCAGCAAACTATCATGGCACGTGTATACCTATGTAACAAACCTGCACGTTCTGCACATGTATCCCAGAACTTAAAGTATAATAAAAAATAAATTAATTAATAGCAGGAAATTCTGTCATTTGCAACAACATGGATGAACCTAGAGAACATTATGTTAAGTCAAATGAGCTAGGCACAGAAAGACAGCTTATGTGTGGAATTTAGAAAAGTCAAATTCATAGAAGTAGAGAGTAGAATGGTAGAAGTAGGGAAAAGGTGGACAAAAAGAAAAAAAAAAAAAAGACCCTCCCACCAGTGCCATGACAGTAAATTTACAGATGCCAGCAACTCCTGGAAATTACTCTATATGGTGTAAAAAAGGGATGAACTCTTGGTTCCAGGAACTCCCAGCTTCTTTCCTGGAAAACTCATGAATAATGCACCCCTTGCTTAGCATATGATCAAAAATAACCATAAAAATAGCCAACCAATAGCCCATGGGGCCGCTCTGCCTATGGAGTAGCCAGCCTTTTATTTATTCCTTCACTTTTTTTTTTTTTTTTTTTTGAGATGAAGTCTCACTCTTGCCCAGGCTGTAGTACAGTGGTGCGATCCCAGCTCACTGCAAGCTCCGCCTCCCAGGTTCGAGCAATTCTCCTGCCTCAGATTCCTGAATAGCTGGGATTACAGGTGCCTGCCACCACGCTTGGCTAACTTTTTGTATTTTTTAAGAGACAGGGTTTCACCATGTTGGCCAGGCTGGTCCTGATCTCCTGACCTTGTGATCTGCCCGCCTCGGCCTCCCAAAGTGCTGGGATTACAGGAGTGACCCACCACACCTGGCCTATTCCTTCACTTTCTTAATAAACTTGATTTCACTTTATTCTGTCAGCTTGTTCTTGAATTCTTTCCTGGAGGAAGACAAGAACCCACGTGGCCTCTCCAGCTGAATCCCAATTTTGGGGTTTACCCAATGACAAACCAGTTGTTTTGTTTTTTAGACTTTAGATAAACTGGATAAAGAATATCAGGAGGAAATGATTTTTCCATTGCTAAAGATAAACAATATCCTCACGTTCAGTGATACTAAAAATGGGCAATAAGAAATTTACATCAGACAGAAAAGTACAGAGATTAAGAGCACGAGTTTAAATCTTCACTCCCGCACCTACTAGCCATGTGAACCTGGAGAAAGTATTTAAACGTATGGGCTTCTGCTTCCTCTTCTGTACCGTGAGGATGATAGTTCCCACTTGTGATGACTAAGCAAGTTTATACACGTGAAGCACTTGGAACAGCATCTAAAAAGTAAGTAGTCAATAAATAATAGCTGCTATGACTCAAGTTTATAATTAAGAAGGCTAAGGAAGTAGCAAGATATATGAAAATGATATTCATATATAGTATGTTTTTAATTTAGAAAAGGGGGAGGAGAATTTGTTAGTGTATTTTCTCAGTTATATAGTCTAGGAGAGTATTTAATAAACAATTATGCAGAGGCAGTAAATATTGTGCAATTACATTTTAAAATTTAGGCCAATCTACATTTCAATGTCACATAATTTTTTAAATGCCGCCGATTTAAGAAGCTCCCAATTTGGGAGGCCGAGGCGGGCGGATCACGAGGTCAGGAGATCGAGACCATCCTAGCTAACATGGTGAAACCCCACTTCTACCAAAAATACAAAAAATTAGCTAGGCATGGTGGCGGGCGCCTGTAGTCCCAGCTACTCAGGAGACTGAGGAAGGAGAATGGCGTGAACCCGGGAAGCGGAGCTTGCAGTGATGCAGTGAACCAAGATCACGCCACTGCACTGCAGCCTGGGCGACAGAGCAAGACTCTGTCTCAAAAAAAAAAAAAAAAAGCTCCCAAATTCAGAGATGCTTAAATGTGGAAAAAAAAAATGTACATTTTAGATTTAATGAAATAGATTAAGTAAAAGAGATGGAAAACAGTAACAGCAATATTCCAAGCATCAGATGTTTTATAGTCTCATCTTTTTTTTTGAGACAGAGTCTTGCTCTGTCGCCCAGGCTGGAGTGCAGTGGCGTGATCTCAGCTCACTGCTACCTTCACCTCCTGGGTTCACGCCATTCTCCTGCCTCAGCCTCCCAAGTAGCTGGGATTACTCGGGTGCCTGCCACCACGCCTGGCTAATTTTTCGTTTCTTTTTAGTAGAGACAGGGTTTCACCGTGTTGGCCAGGATGGTCTCGATTTCCCGATCTCGTGATCTGCCCGCCTCCACCTCCCAAAGTGATGGGATTACAGGCATGAGCCACCGCGCCTGGCCTATAGTCTCATCTTTTTCTATACAAGCTGTGAACTAAAATCCAGCTTCTAAACATGCATAGCTTCTTTTGTTTTGCTTTTGTTGGTGGTGGTTTTTTTGTTTTTTGTTTTTAAAGCAAAGCCCACTAGAGACAGCACCACGTATGTGACTGGTAAGTCAACAGCAGAAGAAAGGAATACTTTTATTAGGAGTCTTGACCTAAAAAGCCAAGTCCTAATAGTGAAAAAACAATGAGCAAAGAAAGAGGAAGAAAAAAGCTAGGAAAGAAGAAAGGACAGTGGAAATGGGATAGGATAGAGAAAGCTACAAGATAAACAGAAATTCCTGACAACGTAACAAAGCATTCTGGGGGCTTCCAGTGGAGGAGCAGCCGGGTCCTACAGCCCAACATGCTCTTGAAATGAGGCCCTACTACAACATCAGAAAGGATGCCAAGAATATTGGAACTGTTAAACTAAAAGGGACATAAAGAAAGTCCAGTCTGTGAATATTCGAAGAGAACAAAAAGTATACTATTCTATAACACACCCCAGCACAAAATTGCTACACATTGC
The DNA here is from genome assembly GCF_043159975.1 of Macaca nemestrina. NCBI lineage: Eukaryota > Metazoa > Chordata > Mammalia > Primates > Cercopithecidae > Macaca > Macaca nemestrina. The sequence continues at coordinate 109,755,355 of NC_092134.1, forward strand.
TGATGGGAGTATGTGAATGGTGTAGACACACAAGGAAAGCTGAGTACCACTGATGTTATTTAGTTTGCAAGCTGGGATTACAGGTCAGAAAGAATTACATCTGGCATTCTGTCTCCTCTATAGCAAAGTCAATAAGTCATCTAGCCTCTCCTTGAATATCCTCATTATTAAGAAACTCATGATCACTGCAGGACCTGAATTCCACTTTCTGACAGTGTTGGTGGAAAATTCTTATGTTTGGTTGGGCATGGTGGCTAATGCTGGTAATTCCAGCACTTTGAGAGGCCAAGGCAGGAGGATCACTTGAGCCCAGGAGTTCGAGGTTGCAGTGAGCTATGATCATGCCACCATACTCCAGTCTAGGTGACAGAGTGGAGACCCTGTCTCTTTAAAAAAATAAAAAGTAAAAAATAATTATTACATTGAACCAAAATGTACCAACTAGTTTGGGGTTCTTCTGTTTATTCAATATCTATTGAGCCCCTGAATGGACTTTGAGAGGCCCTTGAGGAGCAATGGATGACTACAGAATTAGGGGCTATACAGACACAGAGCAAAAACAAGGACAAGTTTGGTGAAGAAATTGAGGTGACTGACAAGGCTGAAAGCAGGAGGAATTTTTTCTAGTCAGGAAAAGCTAGAAGAGGGCTGATCTCAGGTCCTAACCGGAGACATGTGGGTCATGAAAGATGACCAACTGTCACTTGAGTGTCACCAGGGAATCAGTGATGTGGGAGAAAGCCAGGCTTTATGCAGGAAACTGTGTGGGTTTTAGGGAATTTTCTAAACATAAAACTGAGGCTGCTCAAGACAGCACAGAAGGAAGGACTGAGGAAAGTGGTCAGCAACAAAAGGCAGTTTTGGAAGGTGCTAGGGAGGCAAGGGCTAAGCCAGAGGGATTGAAAGGGAATGGAAAGACATGCCCAGAAGAGCTTGCACCGAGGGCAGTAACTTGTAGTAGGTGCTAGATCCTTGTAAACAAACATGATCCAATGAGACAAGCATTAGATTAGAGATACACAAAAGCTGCCACAAAGAACTGCTGGGGCATGAAAAACAATACCCCAAAATACAGCACTTTGGCATGCTGAACTAAAGCAGCAGCCACAGGGGCAGAGCAAGAGAGTGGAATAGAAGAAGCCTACACTGTTTGTCACCCCCCTCACACCCAGGAGGAACACCAAATTTTAACAACTAACTGCATGTAAAAGACACCCATCTCAAAGAACCAAAAATCAGGTGGACATTCACAGTAGCTGGTTTTAACTTCCTCTCACTGAAAGAGACATTGAAGAGGACAGGAAAGACAGTCTTGAAGGGCCAATGCCAGCCTTCCCCCTTCTCCCAGCAGTGGCCACACATGCAGATTTTGTGCTTTTGGGAGAGGGAGAGCACAGCAGTTGTGAGGCTTTACTTTGAATTCAGTGCTGTCCTGTCAGTGAAAAGCAGAACCAGGCTGCACTCAGATGACATCTAACCACAGAAGAAGCATTTGGACTGGCCTTAGCCAGAGGGAAGTCACCCACCACAGCAGTCAGAGCTTGAGTTCCCACAAGCCTCACAACCATAGGCCAGAGTGCTCTGGGGCCCTAAAAAGTCTTGAGGGGCAGTTTAGGCCACAAGGACCACAATTCCTAGGCAAGTCCTAGTGCTGGGCTGGGCCCAGAGCCAGTGGACTGGGGTAGGGGGCACATGACCTACTAAGACACCGGCCAGGGCAACTAAGGGAGTGCTTCTGCCATGCCTCCCCCAACCCCAGCAGTGGCTATGTGGCCGGGAGAAGTCTGTGCATTTAGTAGAGGGAGAATGCAGTGACTGGGGGACTTTAACTTAACTCAGTGCTGCCCTGTCACAGAGGAAACCTGGCAGGATTTATCACCTGCTGACTCAGGAGCCCCAGGGCCCTGAATTATCAACAGCACTACCCAGGTAATATACCATAGGCACTGGGCTCTGAGACATGCTGGCTTCAGGTGTGATCCAGCACATTCCCAGCTGTGATGGCTACAGTGAAAGACTCCTGTTTAAGAAAAGCAGGAGGCCGGGCGCAGTGGCTCAAGCCTGTAATCCCAGCACTTTGGGAGGCCGAGATGGGCAGATCACGAGCTCAGGAGATCGAGACCATCCTGGCTAACATGGTGAAACCCCGTCTCTACTAAAAAATACAAAAAACTAGCCGGGCGAGGTGGCGGGCGCCTGTGGTCCCAGCTACTCGGGAGGCTGAGGCAGGAGAATGGCGTAAACCCAGGAGGTGGAGCTTGCAGTGAGCTGAGATCCGGCCACTGCACTCCAGCCTGGGCGACAGAGCGAGACTCCGTCTCAAAAAAAAAAAAAAAAAAAAAAAAAGGCAGGGGGAAAATAAAGGAGACACTCTGTCTTGCACCTTAGGTATCAGCTCAGCCACAGAGGGTAGAGCAGCAAGCAGGCTTCTGAGGTCACTGAGTCCAGGCCTAGGCTCTTGGTCAGCATTTCTGGACCTGCCCTGAGCCAAAAGGTGAGTCCCAGACTTGGCAGCATTGGTCACAAGCTGACTGAAGAGCCCTTAGGCTTTAAGTGAGTATCAGTGATGGCCTGGCAGAACCCCCCCGCCATAAGCCAGTGGTGATGGCAGCCACAGGGAAAGGATCTTCTGCCCGCGGAAGGGGGAGAAAAGGGTGGGAAGCACCTTGTCTTGTGGGTCGCGTGCCACCTTAACCATAGTAGAACAAAACACCAGGTAAATATCTAAGGTTTTGACTTTAATTCCTGGTTCTCAGACAGCATCTATGAACCAATCCGGGGCCTAGGGGAACTCACCACCCTGGAGGGAAGGGCACAAACCTGGCTGGCTTTGCCACCTGCTGACTGCAGAGTCCTAGGGCCTGGCGTAAACTTAGGTAGTAGCCAGGTAGTGTTTACAGTGGGCCTTGGGCAAGATCGAGTGCTGTCCTGGCTTCAAGTCTGAACCAGTGCAGTCCCGGTTGTGGTGGCCACAGGGGTGCTGGTGACACCCCACCCCCCAGGTCCGGGTGGCTTAGCACAGAGAGACTCCATTTGTTTGGGAGAAAATAAAGGAAGAGAACAAGAGTCTCTGCTTGGTAATCCAGAGAATTCTTCCAGATCTTATCTAAGTCCATCTAGGTGGTACCTCTATAAGTCAGCAAGAACCACAGAGTTCTTCAGTTTGGGCCCACATCCCCTCAAATACCTGAAAAGCCTTTCCAAGAAGGATGGGCACAAGCCCAGACAGTGAAGACTACAATAAATACCTAACTCTTCAATGCCCAGACATAGGCAAATATCTATAAGGATGAAGACCATCCAGGAAAACATGACCTCGCCCAAAGAACAAAGTAAGGCACCAGGGACCAATCCTGGAAAAAACAGATACGTGACCTTTCATACAGAGAATTCAAAAGAGCTGTGGTAAGGAAACTCAAAGAAATTGAAGATAACACAGAGAAGGAATTGATCATTCTATCAGATAAATGTAACAAAGAGACTGAAATAACTAAAAAGAATTATGCAGAAATTAAAAATGCACTTGGCATACTGAAGAATGCATCAGAGTCTCATTAGCAGAACAGATCAAGCAGAAGAAATTAGTGAGCCTGCAGTTGGAGACCAGCCTGGTCAACACGGGGAAACCCTATCTCTACAAAAAATACAAAAATTAGCCAGACATGGTGACATGCACCTGTAATCCCAGATACTCAGGAGGCTGAGGCATAAGAATCACTTTAACCCGGGAGGCGGAGGTTGCAGTGAGCCAAGACCGCTCCACTGTACTCCAGCGTGGGTGACAGAGTGAGGCTCTATCTCAGAAAAAAAAAAAAATAGATAACATATAATGGAGCTCCAATACATGTAGCACTTTTCAGTGGAAACTTTACAGGCCAGGAGAGAGTAGCATGACATATTTAAAGTGTGGAAGAAAAAAAAATTTAACCTAGAATAGTGTATCCAGCAAAAATATCCTTTAAGCATGAAGGAGAAATAAAGACTTTCCCAGACAAACAAAAGCTGAGAGATTTTATCAACACCAGGCCTGTCCTACAAAAAATGCTAAAGGATACTTCAATCAGAAAGAAAAGGACAGGCCGGGCGCGGTGGCTCAAGCCTGTAATCCCAGCACTTTGGGAGGCCGAGACGGGTGGATCACGAGGTCAGGAGATCGAGACCATCCTGGCTAACACGGTGAAACCCCATCTCTACTAAAAAATACAAAAAACTAGCCGGGCGAGGTGGCAGGCGCCTGTAGTCGCAGCTACTCAGGAGGCTGAGGCAGGAGAATGGTGTAAACCCGGGAGGTCGAGTTTGCAGTGAGCTGAGATCCGGCCATTGCACCCCAGCCTGGGCAACAGAGCAAGACTCCGTCTCAAAAAAAAAAAAAGAAAGAAAGAAAAGGACATTACACCAGGCGCGATGGCTCACGTCTGTAATCTCAGCACTTTGGGAGGCTGAGGTGGGTGGCGGTCAGGAGTTCAAGATCAGCCTGACCAACATGGTGAAACCTCATCTCTACTAAAAATACAAAAATTAGCTGGGCGTGGTGGCACGCTCCTGTAGTTCCAGCTACTCAGGAGGCTGAGGCAGGAGAACTGCTTGAACCTGGGAGGCAGAGGTTGCAGTGGGCCGAGATCATGCCATTGTACTCCAACCTGGGTGACAAAGCAAGACTCCATCTCAAAAAAAAAAAAAAAAAAAGAAAAGGATGTTAATGAGCAATAAGAAATCATCTGAAGGTACAAAACTCACTAGTAATGGCACATAGAGAAATGGAAATACAACGTGGAAATTTTTGGTGTGTGAAATACTCTTAAGTAGAAAGACTAAACCATGAACCAATCAAAAATAATAACTACAACTTTTCAAGATACAGACAGAACAATAAGACATAAAAAGAAACAAAAGTTAAAAGGGGAGGAGAAAGTTAAAGTGTATAGTTTTTATTCATTTTCTTTTTGCTTACGTCTGCGATCAGTGTTGTCATCCATTTAAAATAATGGGTTACAACATAGTATTTGCAAGTCAAATACTAATTGTTGTGTTTTATGTGTGTCCATTGTGTGCATGTCCAACATACAATGGACACACAAAAAATAAAAAGAAATTAAAGCATATCACTGGAGAAAATCATCTTCACTAAAAGGAAGACAGAAAAGAAGGAAAGAAGGAAGAGAAAACCAGAAGACAAATAAAATGGTAGGAGTAGTGCTTACCTACCAATAATAACATTGATTGTAAATCAATTAAACTCTATAATCAAAAGACATAAAGTTGGCCAGGTACAGTGGTTCACACCTGTAATCCCAGCACTTTGGGAGGCCAAGGTGAGCAGATTGCTTGAGCCCAGGAGTTCAAGATCAGCCTGGGCAACACAGGGAAACCCTGTCTCTACAAAAAAATACAAAAATTAGCTGGACATGGTGGCATGCACCTGTAGTCCCAGCTACTTTACTTGGAAGGCTGAAGAAAAGGATCACTCGAGCCCAGGAAACAGAAGTTGCAGTAAGCTGAGGTTGCACCACTGCACTTCAGCCTGGGTGACACAGCAACCCAAAGACACAGAGTGGCTGAATGGATGAAAAAGCAAGCCCCAATGATCTGTTGCCTAAAAGAAACACACTTCATTTATAAAGATACAAATAGACTGAAAATAAAGGAATAGAAAAAGATATTCCATGCCAATGAAAACAAAAAAAGAGCAGAAGTAGCTATACTTATCAGATGAAATAGGTTTCAAGAGAAAAACTTTAAGAAAACACAGATTAGGTCATTATACAATAATAAAGGGATCCATTCAGCAAGAGGACGTAACACCTAGATATAAAGGAAATATTATTAGAGCTAAAGAAAGAGGCCAGGCACAGTGGCTCACGCCTATAATCCCAGTACTTTGGGAGGCCAAGGTGGGAGGATCACGAGGTCAGGAGATCGAGACCATCCTGGCTAATGCGGTGAAACCCCATCTCTACTAAAAATACAAAAAATTAGCCAGGCGTGGTGGTGGGCGCCTGTAGTCCCAGCTACTTGGGAGACTGAAGCAGGAGAATGGTGTGAACCCAGGAAGCAGAGCTTATGGTGAGCCAAGATCCCACCACAGCACTCCAGCCTGGGTGACAGAGTTAGACTCTCTGTCTCAAAAAAAAAAAAGAGAGAGAGATCCCAATACAGTAATAGCTGGAGACATCTAAACCCTACTTTCAGCACTGGACAGATTTTCTAGACAGAAGATAAGTAACGAAATATCAGACTTAATCTGCAGAATAGAACAAATGAACCTAATAAGTATTTATGAAACATTTCATCCGACGGCTCCAGAACATCCTTCTGAGCATATGGATCATCCTCAAGTACAGATGACATGTTAGGTCACAAAACAAGGCTTGAAACATTCAAAAAAACTGAAATGATATGAAGCATCTTCTCTGACCACAACGAAATAAAGCTACAAATAAATAACAAGGGGAATTTTGGAACATATACAAACACATGGAAATTAAATAATATGCTCCTGAATGAACAGTGGGTCAATGAAAACATTACAAAGGAAACTGAAAAATTTCTTGAAACAAATAATAATGGAAACACAACTACCAAAATCTATGAGACACAGTGAAAGCAGTTCTAAGAAGGAAATTTATACCTATGAGTGCCTACGTCAAAAAACAAGAAAAACCTCAAATAAATAACTTAATAATGCATCTTAAAGAACTAGAAGAGCAAGAGCAAACCAAACCCAAAATTAGAACAAACAATAAATATCAGAGCAGAAATAAATACATTTGAAACGAATAAAATACAAAATATCAATAAATATCATTTGCAACAGCATGGATACAACCAGAGGTCATTATGCTAAAGTGAAATAGGTCAGTCACAGAAAGACAGACTTTGCGTGTTCTCACTTATTTGTGGGTGCTAAAAAATCAAAACAACTGAACTCATGGAGATAGCAGAAGAATGATTACCAGAGGCTGGGAAGTGTAGCTGGGGAGGAGGGGAAATGGGGATGATTCATGAGTACAAAAAAAAAATAGAAAGAATAAGACTTAGTATTTGATAGCACAACAGGGTGATACAGACAATAATTTTAATTGGACATTTTATAACTAAAAGAGTGTAATTGGATTGTAATACAACGATGAATGCTTCACAGGATAGTTACGCCATTTTCCATGATGTGATTATTACTTGTTGAATGCCTCTATCAAAGTATCTCATATGCCCCATAAATATATATGCCAACTCTACACCCACAAAAATAAGTATTAAAAAAAAAAAAAAAAAGAAGTAGGCTGGGTGCAGTGGCTCACACCTGTAATCCCAACACTTTAGGAGGTCGAGGCAGGTGGATCACCTGAGGTCAGGAATTTGAGACCAGCTTGGTTAACACGGTGAAACACCATCTCTACTAAAAATATAAAAATTAGCTGGGTGTGGTGGTGGGCGCCTATAATCCCAGCTACTCAGGAGGCTGAGGCAGGAGAATCAATTGAACCCAGGAAGCAGAGGTTGCAGTGAGCCGAGACCACGCCATTACACTCCAGCCTGGGTCACAAGAGCGAAACTCCTTCTCAAAAAAAAAAAGGGCCGGGCATGGTGGCTCACGCCTGTAATCCCAGCTCTTTGGGAGGCCCGGGTGAGTGGATCACACAAGAGATCAAGACCATCTGGCCAATATGGTGAAACCCCATGTCTACTAAAAACACAAAAGTTAGCTGGGCGTGGTGGCGCCTGCCTGTAATCCCAGCTACTTGGGAGGCTGAGGCAGAAAAATCACTTGAACCCGGGAAGCAGAGGTTGCAGTGAGCCGAGATCACACCATTGCACTCCAGCCTGGTGACAGAGCAAGACTCCGTCTCAAAAAAAAAGAAAGAAATAGCTTCAAGGGCTCTCTGACCTTCGCTCCCCTATCTCTCAATTATCTTTCTCTCCAAAAGTACAGGATGAGGCTGTTCTCTGTAGTTCTTTCATCTACCTAGAAACTGGACCCCCAAAGAATACAATTGCCTTCAATCCTGTTGACAAAAAAAAAGCAAATTCTGTAAAATATTTAAGGTTTATTCTGCACCAAACATAAGTGACCATGGCCCGAAGCACAGTCTCCAGAGGTCCTGAGAAAGCGTGCCCAAGGTGGTTGGATTATAACTTGGTTTTATACATTTTAGGGAGATTTCCAGATTGTGCCAGCAGGCTGCTGCTCCCACCAGATGCATAAGCCAGTACACACAAGCTCCCAGATGACCTTGAGGGCACAAATTACATGTTCAGTTTTCCCCAAAGATGGATGCAGCACAGTCCCAAGTGTGCCTTCCTCTTAGACACAACAGTGGTATTAAAATTATGCATCATATTCCCCTTTCTAGGATGAAAATTACCAATACTGCTAACGTACTGGTAAGTCATTAATATGACAGCATAATTTACACATCACATTAATATGACAGCATAATTTACACAGCATGTAAATGTTACATGTTAGTCAACTTTCTGCAGAGTAAACGAAGATCATTTTGTTAAAAGCTTTTTTTTCTATAAAGGGGTTTTTGGTAATTTTTTTTATATATATACTTTAAGTTCTGGGAACATGTGCGGAACGTGCAGGTTTGTTACATAGGTATACATGTGCTATGGTGGTTTGCTGCACCCATCAACCCATCATCTACATTAAGTATTTCTCCTAAAGCTATCCCTCCCCTAGCCTCCACCCTGCTGGTAATTATTTTTAACCAAACTTGGCTATGATTTTTAAAAATTTTTTAATTTTTTTGGAGACAGAGTCTTACTCTGTCACCCAGGCTGGAGTGCAGTGGTGCAATTATGGCTCCACTGCAGCCCTGACCCCCCAAACTCAAGCAATCCTCCCACCTCAGTCTCCTGAGTAGTTGGGACTGTAGGCATGCACCACCGTGGCTGGCTAATTAAAAAAAAAAAAATTTCTAGAAAAGGGGTCTCTCGACAGGCGCAGTGGCTCACACCTGTAATTCCAGAACTTTGGGAGGCTGAGGCAGGCAGATCACAAGGTCTAGAGATCAAGACCATCCTTGATCTTGATGGATGGTGAAACCTCATCTCCATTAAAAATACAAAAAATTAGCTGGGCATGGTGGGTGTGCCTGTAATCCCAGCTACTCGGGAAACTGAGGCAGGAGGATCGCTTGAACCCAAGATGCGGAGGTTGCAGTGAGCCGAGATCGTGACACTGCACTCCAGCCTAGCGACAGAGCGAAATTCCATCTCAAAACAACAACAACAAAAACGAAAAGGGGACTCCCTATTGCCCAGCCTGGTCCTGAACTTCTGGTTTCAAGCAATGCTTCCACCTAGGGCTCCCAAAGTGCTGGAACACAGGTGTGAGCCACCATAACCAGCCTACAACAATTTGATAACTTCCAATTGAAGAACACAAGGAATTTCCATCCCAAAACACGGCCTCCTGAGATAATGAGTATTTTGAATTAAAAGTCCTTAGAAATCAACAGGTATTAGGAATAGACTTTTCCTCTGTCTACATAAACACCAGACAGACCCAACAAAAACAATACTTTTTCCTTCCCTCCATTATCTCACTATCTACTGTAGAAAAAATGACCAAGAATGTAACCAGACCTAATCAGACCTTTCTACAAAATAACATCTGCCTCTTGGGATCACTCCATTTCCAAAGAGAATCATTTACACATCAATCTCTGTTCCCTCATCCATTCATTCTCCACAGTAATCAATTATTACTCAGCAGAATACCAATATTCCCTATCTCCTCTTCCCCTCTGAAATAAGGTTATGTAAGTATTTGGGCCCCACTGGGACACTGGGCAATCATTCTGTGATTGTCACGTGTGCATGTTAATAAATTTGTATGCTTTTTCCCTATGTGCCTTTTTTTTATTTCCTTTTAAGATGGAGTCTTGCTCTGTCACCCAGTATGGAGTTCAGTGGCATAATATCAGCTCACTGCAACCTCCACCTCCTGGTTTCAAGCGATTCTCCTGCCTTAGCCTCCCGAGTAGCTGGGACTACAGGCGCCCGCCACCACACCCTGTGAATTTTTGTACTTTTAGTAGAGACAGGGTTTCACCATGTTGGGCAGGCTGGTCTAGAACTCTTGACCTCAGCTGATCTGCCCACCTTCGCCTCCCAAAGTGCTGGGATTACAGGCATGAATCAATGCACCCAACCAGTATGCCTTTCTGAGTTGATTTTTACACCGCTCTGTACTTGCAACTTGATAAGCAATGACCCCTCAATATTCTTCAGTTTGGGGTATCTTATAATTTATATGGTTCCACATGCAGACTTTTCACCTCCTAGCATGTGTTTGTTGTTGTTGTTGTTGTTTTAAGACGGAGTCTTGCTCTGTCCCCCAGGCTGGAGTGCAGCGGCGTGCTCTCGGCTCACTGCAACCTCCGCCTCCCAGGTTCAAGCAATTCTCCTGCCTCAGCCTCCTGTGTAGCTGGGATTGCAGGCGGGCGCCACCACACCCCGCCTGTATGTTTTAAAAATATAAAGGCGTGGCCAGGCACGGTGGCTCACGCCTGTAATCCCAGCATTTTGGGAGGCTGAGTCGGGTGGATTGACTGAGATCAGGAGTTCGAGACCAGTCTAGCCAACCTGGTGAAACCCCATCTCTACTAAAAATACAAAAAGTAGCCAGGCATGGTGGCGGGTGCCTCTAATCCTACCCACCCGGGAGGCTGAGGCAGAAGAATCGCTGGAACCCGGGAGGCGGAGACCGATCCAAGATCTCACCACTGCACTCCAGCCTGGGCAACACAGCAAGACTTTCTCAAAAAAACAAAAGAGTTCATTGTAAAGTCATTGTACCTTTTAAGACTATTATTAACATGTGGCCTAAAACAAAACCCTGCCAGAGGCCCCAGGGGACAACCTCAGCCTTGCAGAGTAGGGTGGACATTTGGCATTTTGTTCAAAGCTGCACTGAGGCTCAGTGCAGTTCCCAGAACCATGGTAGCTCCCTGGTTTCCACAGACACTGCAGTTGATGAAGGCTGACAGTTTAATTTCAATGAATGGATGTGCATGTGTGAGGCCCACAGCAACTGGGTTTGTTTTCACTCTATTCTCGCTTAAGTGAGGCAATAATACGAAGTTGACTGTGGGCTCCCAGAACACTTGCTGGTGCTAATGTCTGCACTGCCAACTGCAATTCAAGAACAGATGACAAATTCAAGACAATGACCTGCAAATGATGCCAATTTTTTTTTTTTTTTTTTTGAGACAGAGTCTCATTCCATTGCCCAGGTTGGAATACAGTGGTATGATCACAGGTCACTGCAGCCTCAGCCTCGCCCTTTGGGACTTCAGCAATCCTCCCACCTCACTCTCCTGAGTAGCTAAGACTACAGGCCATACTGGCAATTTTTTTTTTTTTTTTTTTTTTTGAGATGGAGTCTCATTCTGTCGCCCAGGCTAGAGTGCAGTGGCGCGATCTTGGCTCATTGCAAGCTGCACCTCTCAGGTTCACGCCATTCTCCTCCCTCAGCCTCCCCAGTAGCTGGAACTACAGGAGCCCGCCACCATGCACAGCTAATTTTTTGTATTTTCAGTAGAGATGGGGTTCACCGTGTTAGCCAGGATGGTCTCGATCTCCTGACCTTGTGATCCGCCTGCCTTGGCCCTCCCAAAGTGCTGGGATTATAGGCATAAGCCACCTCGCCCGGCCCATACTGGCAAATTTTTTTACTTTTTTTTTTTTTTTTTTTTTTTTTTTTGAGAGACAAGACAAGGTTTCACTGTGTTACCCAGGCTGATTTTGAACTCCTGAACTCAAGCAATCCTCCCGCTATGGCCTCCCAAACTGCTGGTTTTACAGATGTGAGCTACAACGACTGGACCAAATGATGCCAAATATATTCCTCAAAACAAACATACACACAACTTCTAAAGTGTGATCAATGCATGACTACTCTAGCTTTCATAGTTCAAATAAGATTAAATATTTGTGTCGATTTTTAAAAGATATACCTATTCCAAGGGTTACTGGTAAGGTTTAACCAACAATCACTAAGGCAATCATTTCCGGATCCCATCACAGACATCAGTAACAGGCAGCTGGGGAGACATGAAAGGTTTTTGACTATGGCAAAGATATGATACATACTCAGATTTAAGAAAAATTACTGGGGGGAGGCTGGGCGCAGTGGCTTATGCCTGTAATCCCAGCATTTTGGAAAGCCGAGGCGAGCAGATCACCTGAGGTCAGGAGTTTGAGACCAGCCTGGCCAACTTGGTGAAACTCCGTCTCTACTAAAAATATAAAAATTAACCAGGTGGGGTGGCAGGCGCCTGTAGTCCTAGCTACTTGGGAGGCTGAGGCAGGAGAATCACTTTAACCTGGGAGGTGGAGGTTGTAGTGAGCCAAATCATGCCATTGCACTCCAGCCTGGGGGACAAGAGTGAGACTTCAACTCAAAAAAAAAAAAAAAGGAAAAAAAAGAAAAATTACTGGGGCAAGGAAAGAGATACATAGAATGAACAGTAACACTATTGTTGAGAAATAGGCCAAAAATAAGGCAAAAACATTCAATGTGAAATAAAGGAAAACTGATAAGAACTGGTAGCTCATTGGGTGGCAGGTAGATTCCATTTTAAAAAAAACTTTGAAGCCAAACAAAAGCAAGGTTAGGAAAATTGCCAAGGAAAGTCAGGAGAAGGGGCTGGTTGCAATATTAAAAGAAATTGTGATTTGGTGCCCTTGGGGCATTTATGTTCATTAAGCAGGCTCTTGAAAACACGAAGTAGCTATAGATACTCTCTGCTGAACCTTCCCAGAGGGCAGATGGGACCCCCAATGATAAGGGAAGGCTGGGGAGAGGAGAAAAAGGGGATGCTGGCAGAAGACAAGAGGAGAAAGGAGAAAATGGGAAAGCCAGAGGAAGAAAGTTGAAGAACCAATGAGGTAAGAAAATCAGGATATCTCAGGTCATCAGAACCAAGACAAGAGCTTTAAGAAGGTATAAATGTCACAGAAAAATTAAGAAGGGCTGAAAATAGGCGCTGAATGCTACTTGGGAATTCACTGCTGACCTTAAAATTGCTAATCCAATGTTGTAAACACAAGTCAGTCCAAAAGAAGACAAGGAAGTGGTGAGGATGATGAAGAAGTGAGGGCAGCAAGGGAGGTCCCACACAGTAAGTTAAGTCACTGGGAGGATGGTGAGGTCGAGGCAGGTGGATCATTCAAAGCCAGGAATTCAAAACTAGTCTGGCCAACACGGCGAAACCCCATCTCTACTAAAAATTAAAAAATTAGGCTAGGTGCGGTGGCTCACACCTGTAAACCCAGCACTTCGGGAGGCCAAGGTGGGCAGATCACCTGAGGTTGAGAGTTCAAGACCAGCCTGACCAACATGGAGAAACCCCGTCTCTACCAAAAATATAGAATTAGCCAGGTATGGTGGCGCATGCCTGTCATCCCAACTACTCAGGAGGCTGAGGCAGGAGAATCGCTTGAACTTGGGAGGCAGAGGTTGTGGTGAGCTGAGATCGCACCATTGCACTCCAGCCTGGGCAACGACAGCGAAACTCCGTCTCAGAAAAAAAAAAAATTGGCTGGGCGTGATGGTGTGGCCTGTAATCCCAGCTACTCAGGAGGCTGAGGCAGGAGAATTGTTTGAACTTGGGAGGTGAAAGTTGCAGGGAGCCAAGATGCACTCTAGCCTGGGTAACAAAGGGAGGCTCTGTATCAAAAATAAATAAATAAATAAATAAATAAATAAATAAATAAATAAATAAAGTCTAGGATTACCTCACTGGGGGAGGGGAGGGGAAAAAATACCCTATAAATGAGAATAAAGGGGCAAACCATGGAAGGTAACAGAGGAGAAATGTCTCTGAGAACTGGGTTTACCTGCCAGATTAGGAAAAGGAGAGGGCTGCAATAAAGGAGATTATAAATCAAGTCTGAAGTGACAGGTCAGTTGAGCTCACTTCAGATACCCCAGTCTGATAAAAATTGTATATCGGCACAAATTCAGGTCTACTTCAAGAGAGAGAAGGTGGAGTTGAGACAAAACAACAAAGTAGGAAAGACCTGTAACAGATACAAAAAATGCAATTAGGAATCAAACAGAAATGAGCAAAAAGTCTGCCAGAAAGTACAGAGGGCCCAGATTATGTATTGAGGGACTATCTATAACACTCCTTGTCTTATTCCAAGCAAATCTTGGCTACCTGTCCTCAGGACCAAAGTGGGGTTTACCCATGCTTGGGAATGCACAGAAGCTTATAAACCGGGTTGTACATCAGGATCGTCTGGGCACTTGTTAAAAATACAGCTTCTTGGCTGGGCGTGGTGGCTCACGCCTGTTATCCCAGCACTTTGGGAGGCCAAGGCAAGTGGATCACGAGATCAGGAGTTCAAGACCAGCCTGGCCAAGATGGTGGAACCCCATCTCTACTAAAAATACAAAAATTGGCCGGGTGCGGTGGCTCACGCCTGTAATTCCAGCACTTTGGGAGGCCGCGGCGGGTGGATCACGAGGTCAGATCAAGACCATCCTAACTAACACAATGAAACCCCATCTCTACTAAAAATACAAAAAATTAGCTGGGCGTGGTGGTACGTGCCTGTAGTCCCAGATACTCTGGAGGCTGAGGCAGGAGAATGGCATGAACCCAGGAGGAGGAGCTTGCAGTGAGCCGAGATCGCACCACTGCACTCCAGCCTGGGCAACAGAGCAAGACTCCATCTCAAAAAAAAAAAAAAAAAAAAAAAAATTAGCTAGGCATGGTGGCAGGCGCCTATAATACCAGCTACTTGGGAGGCTGAGGCAGAGGACTGCTTACACCTGGGAGGCAGAGGTTGCTGTGAGCCAAGATCACGCCACTGCACTCCAGCCTGGGTGACAGAACAAGACTCTGTCTCAAAAAAAAAAAAAAAAGAAAAATACAGCTTCTTTAACTCTACCCCCTCAGATTCTGAGTCATTATGTCAAGGGTGTGGCTAGGAATTTTTAATTAGCAATCCCAAGTAATTCTGATACAGTTGGCAGAATGACATCTGGAAACCAAGCAGATCATCAGCATTATCTAATAGACCTTTTTACGCCCGGCCCCACATCCATATATTTAAATGCATCATGTAGGCTGGGCACAGTGGCTCACGCCTGTAATCCCAGCACTTTGGGAGGCCGAGGCAGGTGGATCACCTGAGGTCAGGAGTTCGAGACCAGCCTGACCAACATGGAGATACCCTGTCTCTACTAAAAATACAAAATTAGCCAGGCATGGTGGTGCATGCTGGTAATCCCAGCTACTCAGGAGGATGAGGCAGGAGAATCACTTGAACCCAGGAGGCAGAGGTTGCGGTGAGCCAAGATCGCGCCACTGCACTCCAGCCTGGGCAACAAGGGCGAAACTCCGTCTCAAAAAATAAAAAAATAAAATAAAATAAAAAATAAATGCATCATGTTCTAATCCTTTTTCAATCAATTTTCCAGCAAATGCATATTTGAAAAAAAAGAGATTTCAGTAAGAGCAATACAAATAATTACTACTGATTGAATTCTGGTTCTGAACCAGAACTATATGTATGTTATCTCCCTAAAAAAGGACTGACTCCAACAGCAAGTGGCCGCAGGCAGCCCCCCAATCAAGTTCCCATTCCCTCAACAAGTTCCAGTTCCTCTCCTCTGTCACCAGTTAAAACCATGAACCTAGATTTCCTTCAGCAGAGAAAAGGAATGCAAGCAAGCAGGTGACTGTGGAATAAGAGTCTCTCTCAGTGTTCTTAGGTCCACAAGTTTACATGGCTATTCATTAAAAGACCACTGACTAGGCCAGGCGTGGTGGCTCACACCTGTAATCCCAGCACTTTGGGAGGCCGAGGCTGGTGGGTCCCCTGAGGTCGGGAGTTCGAGACCAGCCTTACCAACATGGAGAAACCCCGTCTCTACTAAAAATACAAAATTAGCCAGGCATGGTAACGCTTGCCTGTAATCCCAGCTACTCAGAAGGCTCAGGCAACAGAATCGCTTGAACCCGGGAGATGGAGGTTGTGGTGAGCTGAGTTCGCTCCATTGCACTCCAGCCTGGGCAACAAAAGTGAAACTCCTTCTTAAAAAACAAAACAAAACAAAAAAAACACTGACTGCTCTTTAAACTGTTCTTGGAAGGAAATATAAGAAACCTTTCCTGGTTCCAATTTCAGAGCCCATCTTTAAGGAGCTTCTAAGAAGCATTATTGATAATTAATGATATTCATGTACATGCATACCATCCATCATTTTAATGTAAATCTTTACTTGTTTAGAACATTGTATGATTCTAATAATGCTAAAGATACTTTTATATAAAAATATAATATAGATTTGTTAATGTTACAAATAACATGAGCTCTAACATATAAATGCAAATGACCTATAGGTATTGCTTTACATTTGGCCACTCAAAGCCCTGGTAAACCTTAAGAACAGGTGTTAACAGGCATGAAAGCACTGAAGCTAGTGACATAAGTCTGAATCCTGCCTCCAAAATTTACCAGGTGCAGGGTACTGCAAAAGGACTTTCTGAAACTTCGGTTTTTTCCTTCCCTAAAATTGTAATAATACTACCTATTTTTTCAGGGTTGTTATAAGAACTAGAGGTAAAATACACATAGTCCTGGTTCAGTGCCAGAATTCAATAAATAGTACTTTTTTGTATTGCTCTTACCAAAATTTCTATCCCTCTTCCCCGAAGATGAAATTAGTATTCTAGAAGTTCTCAGGATACTGGAGTATATGTTGAAAATGTAAGCATTCCAGCCATGGTGAGTACCAGGAAAAAACAAAACAAAACTGTACTTATACTTATATAGAAAGTTTACCAAGTAAATAATGTAAAAAGTCCCTCACCGCAAAGCACCCAGATGTTGAATAAATTAAAACAGATATTCAGCTGCTCAGATACAACAAATGCATTGCTGAGCTCATAACAAAATAAAGGAGGTGCCCAAAGGCAAGCAAAAAAAAAAAAAAGAATCCGAAACCTAAACACAAGTAACTAACTTGTAAGACCACACTGCCCAAGAGGCAAAGCCATTGCCAGGAACCTGAAAGCCTAGGGGACTAAAAGCCTTGCAGAGGACCGAAGTTTCGGCCTTGGGTTTTCACAATAGGAAAGAGCAGAACCTGAGGCCTGGGACTAAGGTTCCATAAAAGGGAGCACTGGGCCAGGCACGGTGGCTCCCGCCTGTAATCCCAGCACTTTGGGAGGCTGAAGTGGGCGGATCACTTGAGGTCAGAAGTTGTAGACCAGCCTGGCCACCATGGTGAAACCCCATCTCTACAAAAATACAAAAATTAGCCAGGTGTGGTGGCAGACGCTGTAATCCCAGCTAATCAGGAGGCTGAGGCAGGAGAACCGTTTGAACCTGGGAGGTGGAAGTTGCAGTAATCCCAGCACTTTGGGAAGCTGAAGCGGGCGGATCATGAGGTCAGGAGTTCGAGACCAACCTGGCCAATATGATGAAACCCCGCCTCTACTAAAAAATACAAAAATTAGCCGGGCGTGGTGGCGCACGCTTCTAGCTACTCAGGAGGCTGAGGCAAGAGAATCGCTGGAACCCGGGAGGCGGAGGTTGCAGTAGCTGAGATGGTACCACTGCACTCTAGCCCGGGCGACAGGGTGAGACTCCATCTCAAAAACAAAGGGAACACTGTAAGGCAGATTTTTCTCAAGCTACCTTCTATTAAAAAAAAAAAACAAAAAAAACTGCCTTCCACCAAAGCAAACTGAGAAAATCTGTAGACCTATACCAAGCCTAAGTGGAAAAATAAGCGTCCCCTAAGCAAACCTACACTACACTACCCTGAAGTTAGGGAAATGCCAGCTAATAAATTAAAGCTGGGTTGAAAGTAAAAACAAATATTTGCTACAGAAAGGCATCTTCAATACAGACCCTTAAGAATTCCCACAAAACTAAGGAATAGTAAGGTAATAAGCCACCTTGAATGAGTCAGCAGGAACATTCAATAGACACACTCTCTGGCCAAGTGTGGTGCTTCACACCTGTAGTCCCAGCACTTTGGGAGGCTGAGGCAGGAGGATCGCTTGAGCCTGGTGTTCGAGTCTGCAGTGAGCTCTAATTATGCCACTGCACTCTAGGTGACAGAGCAAGATCCTGTCTCAAAAATAAATAAATTTTTTTTAAAAAGGGACTCTCCTCTACCCTCAAGGGCTTCAGATATTCAACTATAGAAAAGAAAAAGGCTTAAAAAAATCTGGGCCAAATACAGCATGAAATAAGAAGGCAGAAATAAATCCAAGTGTAACAGTACTTAGAAATGGACTAAACTGATACAGTAGACTTAACAAAGAATTTTTAAACTTACTTTGTGTGTGCCTGTATTTATATTCCTTTGAATGTGTGTGTTTTTTTTTTTTTTTTTTTTTGAGACAGAGTCTCATTCTGTCACCCAGGCTAGAGTGCAGTGGTGCAATCTCGGCTTACTGCAAGCTCGGCCTCCTGGGTTCACGCCGTTCTCCTGCTTCAGCCTCCAGAGTGGCTGGGACTGCAGGCGCCCACCACCACGCCCGGCTAGTTTTTTTGTATAGAGACGGGGTTTCACTGTGTTAGCCAGGATAGTCTCGATCTCCTGACCTCGTGATCCACCTGCCTCGGCCTCCCAAAGTGCTGGGATTACAGGCGTGAGCCACCATGCCTGGCCTGAATGTATGAATTTTTTATAATGGAAAAGACCACTTTGAGAGAGGGTAACCAAATGACTTCTAGATCTTTAAATTTATGGGGCCACAATAGTCAAAATGTTCCCCCTACTCCATGCCTAAAGACAACCTGGTGTCTTTTACCCTCTTTGCTCTCATAGCACAACTTGCTTAGGACTAGGACTAAAGAAGCGAACTCATTTTCCAAAGAGACTACTTTATGAATATGGTCAGAGCGCTGCTTCTGATGCCAAACGCACTTATGTTTGAATCCTGACTAATCAACTACCAGTTAATAATGCCAAGCCAGTTAGTAAAACTCTCTGTCTCAAATTTTCAGTTGTAAAATGAGCATAATGTTACCTACTTGGTAGAATTGCTATAAATTTATACACAAGCATATTTGTGTGTACCACAATACAGTTCTCAGTGTAGAAAATGCATTCAATAGGCCCGGTGCAGTGGCTCACGCCTGTAATCCCAGCACTTTGGGAGGCCGAGGCGGGCGGATCACCTGAGGTCAGGAGTTCAGGACCAGCGTGACCAACATGGAGAAACCCTGTCTCTACCAAAAATACAAAATGAGCCGGGCATGGTGGCACATGCCTGTGAACCCAGCTAGTTGGGAGGCAGAGGCAGGAGAATCACTTGGACCCGGGAGGCGGAGGTTACTATGAGCCGAGATCAAGCCATTGCACTCCAGCCTGGGCAACAAGAGCGAAACTCTGTCTCAAAAAAAAAAAAGAAAAGAAAATGCATTCAATAGCCAGTTGCGGTGGCTCAAGCCTATAATCCCAGTACTTTAGGAGGCCAAGGCAGGTGGAACATCTGAGGTCAGGAGTTTGAGACCAGCCTGGCCACTGTGGTGAAACCCTGTCTCTATCAAAAGTATGAAAATTAGCTGGGCATGGTGGCAGGTGCCTGTAATCCCAGCTACTTGGGAGGCTGAGGCAGGATAATTGCTGCAACCCAGGGGGTGGAGGTTGCAGTGAGCCAAGATCGTGCCATTGCACTCCAATCTGGGCAACAAGAGCGAAACTCTGTCTCAAAAAAACAAGAAAAAGAAAAGAAAATGCATTCAATGAACAGTAGCTATTATGAACATCACGGGGGACAGCATTAATTCATTAATTTATTTAAGTATCTATAGAATGTCTCCTATATGTCAGTACTAGTGGTAGACTTTTGGGGACACAGAGATGAGTAAAAATAATGACTCCTTGTGATGATACTGTTTGCTTTGTGTCAGACATTTACCTATACAATTTTACTTAATCCTGCCAGCAGTCTTATTAAGTACTGTTTGTTGGGGTGTGTACGTGTGTGTGTGTGTGTGTGTGTGTTTAAGAGAGGGAGTCTTGGCCAGGCACATTGGCTCACACCTGTAATCCCAGCACTTTGCGAGGCTGAGGCGGGAGGATCACAAGGGCAAGAGATCAAGACCATCCTAGCCAACATGGTGAAACCCGGTCTCTACTAAAAATATAAAAATTAGCTGGGTGTGGTGGCATGTGCCTGTAGTCCCAGCTACTTGGGAGGCTGAGGCAGGAGAATCACTTGAACCTGGAAGGTGGAGGTTGCAGTGAGCCAAGATCACGCCACTGCACTCCAGCCTGGCAACAGATTAAGACTCAGTCTCAAAAAAAAAAAAAAAAAAAAGAGATGGTGTATTGCTATGTTGCTCAGGCTGGAGTGCAGTAGCTATTCATGGGTTCAATCATAGCATACTTCATCCTCAATCTCATGGCTTGTAGTGATTCTCCTGTCTCAGCCTCCCAAGTAGCTGAGACTACAGGAGTGCACCACTGCACTGATTATAAGGACTGTTATCTCCATTGTCCAGATGAAGAAACTTAGAAATTAAGAGACAGTCCAATTCACACAGCTAGCTATGTAAGAGGGACTAGAACGTGAGTGCTATATAACCCCAAAGCCTATGTCTTACTTGCTTCACCTTTCTGTTTCACTTAAACGGGAAGCTTCACATTCAGGAATACACGAAGGATACAGTTGGTACAGTTTATTATTTTTGCCAAAAAGCATAGAACTCTAAAAACAGCAGGGTTTAAAACCATAGAACATGACACAACAATGCTAAGCACAATTATCTGGCAAGTTCTTGAGTTTTCAGTTTTTGTTGCTTCTTCTTTAAAAGGGAAAGTAATGTTTCAATTGAGTAATGCCTACTTTGTAATGCGTTTAAATTTTGTGGTTTTCATATATAAATATTTTTCTAGGTGCTATAGAATGAACTGGCACTTTTCAGTAATTTAAATCTGGTTTACTTTTTGATGAGGGGGGAGGAACAGAATTATCTAATGATAAATAGTTCAATGAGACTATTGAACTAATAGGGAGGCAGATTTGAGTCACAGAAGAAAGCACTTTCTAAAATAGTTTTTACCCTTCCCAAAGTGAACAGGGTGTGGTCATCCAGTAGTTTGAGAGTACTTCTCAAAACACTAGATCATTCTCTCACAGATACTACAAATTTTATTATGGAAAGGGGAACGGCTGTATCTATTAAGATAATTACTTTTTGACCCTGAAAATAGCAACAATTTTGAGTTTCAGCCAGTTAACAATATTGATACAATGTAACACACCTAGAAAAGGTATTGCTAGGTTCTCCATTTTAAAAAAACTGCTCTGGGTTTTCTCTGAATTAAAAAAAAAAATTGGTGTGTGCCTGTAGACCCATCTACTTAGGAGACTGAGGCAGAAGGATAGCTTTGAGCCCATAAGTTCAAAGCTGTAGTGAGCTACGATTGTACCTACGAATAGCCATAGCACTCCAGCCTTAGCCTGGGCAACACAGTGAGACTCCATCTCTCTCTGACTCCCCTCTCCCCTTCTCTCTCTCTCCCTCTCTCTCTCTCTCTGTTTGAGATAAGGTCTCACTCTGTTGCCCAGGCTGGAATACAGTGAAACCATCATGGCTCACTGCAGCCTCCACCTCCTGAGCTCAAGGGATCCTCCCACTTCAGCCTGCACCGGGTCATTTTTTGTAGAGACGGCGTTTTGAAATGTTCCCAGGCTGGTCTCAAACTCCTGGGCTCAAGCGATCCTCCCCCTCGGTCTCTCAAAGTGCTGGGATTACAGGCGTGAGCCCCCGTGCCAAGCAACCCGTCTCTTAAAAAAAAAAAAAAAAAATGCCTGGCCAACATGGTGAAACCTCGTCTCTACTAAAAGTACAAAAATGAGCTGTGCGTGGTGGCAGGCATCTGTAACCCTAGCGATTCAGGAGGCTGAGGCAGGAGAATCTTGAAATCAGGAGGCAGAGGTTGCAGTGAGCCGAGATTGCACCACTGCACTCCAGCCTGCAGGACAAGAGCAAAAACTGCGTCTCAAAAAAAAAAAAAAAGAGAGAGAGAGAGAGAGAGAGAGAATGGAAAACAAAAAAAGCAGAGCCACCTTGTAGAAATGATTTGTAGACTGCCACAACTCCCTTTTATCCTTACCGCTAAGAGGGCACTTCCTCTTTTCACCTACTCAATGGGTTTGTAATTAAGCCAGGTGATTTTAAGTAAAATGATAAGCAATTTGAGGCCGGGAGCGGTGACTCACAACTGTAATCCCAGCACTTTGGGAGGCTGAGGCGGGCGGATCACTTGAGGTCAGGAGTTCGAGACCAGCCTGGGCAACTACTAAAAGCAGAAAAATTAGTTGGGCATGGTGGCGCACGTCTGTAATCCCAGCCACTCGGGAGGCTTAGGCAGGAAAATCGCTTGAACCCAGGAGGCAGCGGTTGCAGTGAGCTGAGATCATGCCACTGCACTCCAGCCTGGGCGACAGAGTGAGACTCTGTCTCATAAAAATGAGGAATTTGGTGCCCACTATCCTCCAATTGAAAACAGTTGATGATTCACAAATTCTGTACATTAAATAACTTGAAAAACCATTAAATAAATACCTTCGATCCAAAGCAAATCATTTTCATTTGATAAGGAAGAAAACAACACCCTCCCATTAATTTGAGTGAATCACACCTAAGACTGGAAGAGAGTTCAGAAACTGTTTCACTAGTGTCCTTATTCTGTAGACGAGGAAATGAAGACCGAAGGCACTGTAATTCAGTTACTTGTTTACATATGTTCTCACCTCACAATTTCTTCCCTTATCTAGTGTAGTTACATATTTTTAATTCATCATGTTTTTCTGCTCTATGCCTACTACAACTTCAGAACCAGGACTAAAAGGGAACATTTAAAAGCTCTAAAATTTGTCATATTTAAATCGTCATATTTGCTTAATCAGAATGAAATGCGTGAAAATAATTAGAATTATTTGTATTTCTGCTGCTCAAATGAAGTTTTGCCTCCTAAGCTGGTCTACATAGCAGACATCTCTGGTTACCGCATAAAGGAGGGGAGGGGTAATTTTAATGAAGTTTTGCAAATCAAAGAAAAAAGAAATCCCTAGTTTCAAACTCGCCTGGGGAGAAGGAACACATTTACAAGACGGGGGAGATTATTTGGCCTTGAATAGATCGCCTTGAATAGATCACCTTGAGGACTTATTCGATGAGAATTCAGAAATCACAACACGGCATTACTGACATCTGAACCTATTAACATGAAAACAGCAATAATGATTCCGTTTTCTGATACCAGGAACAGCTTTCCTTGCCGCTTTTCACACACAGCCTGGGAGTCAAACGTTCCTTTAAGAAAACCCAGGCACTCGGCCGGGCGCGGTGGCTCAAGCCTGTAATCCCAGCACTTTGGGAGGCCGAGACGGGTGGATCACGAGGTCAGGAGATCGAAACCATCCTGGCTAACACGGTGAAACCCCGTCTCTATTAAGAAATACAAAAAACTAGCCGGGCGAGGTGGCGGGCGCCTGTAGTCCCAGCTACTCGGGAGGCTGAGGCCGGAGAATGGCGTGAACCCAGGAGGCGGAGCTTGCAGTGAGCTGAGATCCGGCCACTGCACTCCAGCCTGGGCGACAGAGCAAGACTCCGTCTCAAAAAAAAAAAAAAAAAAAAAAAAGAAAACCCAGGCACTAAGGAGGTTTGCTCACCACACCTAAGTTGTCGGACCTGGGTGGACATCAGCCTCCCCTTCACCCTATTAGGCCTTCACCACGGCTGCCCAAAGCAGGAATTTAGCGAAGCAGCTTAAGCTTCAGTAGCTAGAAAACTGGTCTCTCCAATTCCTAACAAAAGTTAGAGAGAAAGAAAGAATTATACCTTTACTTTCTGAATTCTCTGAGAAGTGACCTCTAGGGCAAGCTCAGCGGTAGGCGGATTCTTGCCCAAGGTCCTCTGGGGGAAGGGACAGCATAGCTAAGGGAGTGGGCGGCCGAGCGCAGCCTTCCACGACCAGTCTCTCGAACCAGTTACTTCCGCAGCGGGAGGAGAGGGCGCACCTGCAGGGCGCTGAGAGCGTCCCTCACTCGCACCTACGCGCCGGGGCCACCCTCCCCCCGCGCCCCAAGGCGCTTACCTGTGGTGCCTGAGGGCACCTGGCCCTTGAAGGCAGCCGTCCCCGCACGTCCCAGGTGCGACGCAGGACTGCTCCAGGGCCGGGGGACCCCGGGCGGCAGGTAGGAGGGGTTAGACTTCCGCCGGATCGCCACCCGCCTGAAGTTGGAGCCGCCCTCGTCGCTCATCTTGCCGGGCTCGACCGCCGCTCCGCGACTTCTCCCGCTGCCGTCCAGCCGCGAGCGGCCCCTGGGGGGCGTCGCCTGCATGCCCAGGTTCGGTGCGACTCCGGAGGCGCCCTCTACCGCGGCGTCTCCTCAGCGAGTGCCTCCTCTCCCTCTCCTTCCCGGGACGCTCCCTCCGGGCGTCGCGACGAGTTTGGCTGCAACTCCTCCTGCGGCAGCCGCAGCGTCTCGGTCTCTGCAGCTCCCGCACTCACTCAAAGCCGCTACCGCAGTGGCCAGGCCGGGGCTGCCTCCACCCCTTCCTCTGGAGCCAATCGCCAGCAGGCCCCCAAGGGCGGGAGAAGGAGAGCGCAGAGGGTTCAGCCTGTTGGCGCCGCCGCCGCCGCCGCCTCCTCCGGCCGAGGAAGCCGCCAAGAACTTGCAGTGCCCAGCGGACCGCCCTGGGCGCGGCCCGGGAGCTGGAGCCGGTTCGCTCTGGCCGGCCCCGCCCCGCCGCGCTACTGCCTCGCCCTTCGGCGGAGGGGAGCCGCGCGGGCGCGCACCTGCGGCCGCACACCTGGGGTGTTGCGAGGCTGGGGGCCGCGCTCACCTGCGGGCCACGCAGTGCAGTCGGGAAGAAGTCAGCTACATGTCCAGAGTGCTTGCATTCTCGCAGACCCACACTCTGAGGGTCGCATATGTGTCTCAAGCCGTTGTGCTGAACCCTTGATCTTATGTCCTAAAACTACCGAATAAGTATTTCAGATCAGCAAGGTGCTGAACCTACAGTGGGGTCACGTAACACCGCAGAGCTGGAGTCTCCGCACTGAAGTCTGAACCTTACTCCACTGAACCAAACATTTTGCCAGGGACAGAAAATGAAATAAGGGGTGTGGAAATAAACGAGCAGGGGTAGAGGTAACAATCCACAGGTTTCCAGAAAAGCAGCAGACCCTCCATTCAGGACTTCATTAGGAATACAATTTACAGTCCTTTTACTTTGTTTGTTTGTTTGTTTGTTTTGAGACAGGGTCTCGCTCTGTCACCAAGGCTGCAGTGCAGTGTTGTGATCATAGCTCACTGCAGCCTCGACCCTCTGGTCTCAAGCGATTCTACTGCCTCAGCCTCCTGAGTAGCTGGGACAACAGGGGCGCGCCACTACTGCTGGCTAATTTTTCTAGGTTTTGTAGAAATGAGGCCTCGCTATGTTGCCGAGGCTGGTTTCTAACTCCTGGGCTCAAGCAATGCTACTGCCTTGGCCTCCCAAAGCGCTGGGATACAGGCTGGAGTCACTGCGCCCAGCCTAGAGTCCTTTTAAATTATCAAGTCATGTTTTTGTTTTTAACACCAGCTAAATACTAAGTTGAAGAAATGCTTTTTTGTTTGTATGTTTGTTTTTTAGATACCGATCACACCCTGACCCAAGCTGGAGTGCAGTGGCCCTATCAACTCACTGCAGCCTGGACCTCCTGGGCTCAAGGGATCCTACTGCCTCAGCCCCACCACTAGCGGGAACTACAGGCCCATGCCACCACACTCAGCTAATTATTAGTAGTAGTAGCATTTGTTTATTTATTCTTAGTGGAGATGAGGTTTTCCTATGTTGACCAGACTGCTCTCCAATCCCTGGACTCAAGAGTTCCTCCCACCTTGACCTCCCAAAGAGCTGGGATTACAGTCGTTAGCCACAGTGCCTGACCAAAAAAATACATTTTAAATTGACTTGCTTATCTGCATTTGAAAATTCACTAGTCTAATAAAAAAGAGGCTGTGTCCCAAAATCACACAGATAGGAGGCAAAAAGACACCATTCCAAGTACCCCAGCTCAAGCCAAGTTCTCCAGCCATCACTTCCATCTTGGAAGCCACCCCACCTTTTTTCAAATGGTCATTCACCCAAGTACCATCTCCAGTGATGTTTACAACAGACTGATGACAACCAGTTACAGATTTCTTTGTTTCTTTGTTTCTTCTCCACTCCAATTGCTTTCCATAACTAGCCTTAAAAAAAAAAAAAAAAAGGCTGGGCACGGTGGCTCATGACTGTAATCCCAATGCTTTGGGAGGCTCAGGTGGGAGGATTTCTTGAGTCCAGGAATTCGAGACCAGCCCGGGCAAGAACATGAGCCCTTCTCTCTACAGGGTAAAGAAAAAAAGAAAGATTGATTGATTTTAATGGCATCACTATTTATGGGGTTTTTTTTTTTCTTTTTTTTTTTTAGTAGCCAATATAGGAGAATATTTTGTTTTTTAAAAAGTATAATTTATTCATCCTATAGAATATTTTGTCAACCTTAAAAATATTGTAATTGCAGACCGGGCGCGGTGGCTCAAGCCTGTAATCCCAGCACTTTGGGAGGCCGAGACGGGCGGATCACGAGCTCAGGAGATCGAGACCATCCTGGCTAACACGGTGAAACCGCGTCTCTACTAAAAAATACAAAAAACTAGCCGGGCGAGGTGGTGGGCGCCTGTAGTCCCAGCTACTCGGGAGGCTGAGGCAGGAGAATGGCGTGAACCCGGGAGGCGGAGCTTGCAGTGAGCTGAGATCCGGCCACTGCACTCCAGCCTGGGCGACAGAGCGAGACTCCGTCTCAAAAAAAAAAAAAAAAAAAAAATTGTAATTGCAAACTTTTAATAACCTACAAAAATATTCACCATAAGTGTTACAAGGTGAAAAACAGGATTTAAAATTGTATATTCAACATGATTCAAGGAAAGGCACCAAAATATTAACAGCAGTTTTCATTGAGAGAGATTATGGGTGAATTGTATTGCTTCCTTTCCACTTTTCCGTATCTTTCAAACTGGCTACAGGAAATATATATTACTTTATTACTAGAAAAAGAGAAGCAAACATTTGAGAAATAAATGAATGAATGGGATTGGCAGACCTGTATCTGTGGCCAATCTGAAAAAAATAAGCTAATTTATTCCAGGTGAAATTAAAGTTTTTATCCTCAACTGAGCAGATGTCTCCCAAACTTCCTGTCTGTGAGGCAGAGATGTAAATCCTGTCCAAGGACACAGAGAACCTCTGCCAGTGACAAGTTGACAAGTATAATGAGTAAGGCTAGGCTGTTAATAGGATCTTGAACTTAAAAATCTGACACTGCCTCCGCAGCCTAATTGGTGTGATTATCACTTAGCCAATTATCATCCTGTGTATTTGCTTATCTAGGAGATCTTTAAGAACACAATAAGTTCTTGAATAATTTGAACAACACCTTAGGCACAGTTTTTCCATCTGAAAATACACACTGTCACAGGCTCTGCAAGTCTGTTTTCAAACTTTATCAGATGCACTCTAGAACATATTTTAACTATATTATATTGAATTTTACATCCTAAATTAATGGAATTGCTTTAGAAGCATGGGTATACTTCAGTATAGGATTGCAAGTGCCAGGAGAATGCCATTACTTCAGCACATATTCCAGTGTTTCATGTTTGATAGTTGGTATAATTTTGCTCAGTTGATCATAAAGAAATTTTTTAGATTCCACTGATGCAAAAAGAAAAAGAACTCTTCACAAAAAATAATTGAATAGACTTTTAGTAGGGAAGATTTTCACCAATTAGGCTTTATTCTCATCTTTGATATTTATTTGTTTGATATTTATTTTGTTTTGTTTTTATTTTTGTTTTTTGAGATGGAATCTTACTTTGTCTGGAGTCCAGACAGAGTCCAGGCATGATCTCAGCTGACTGCAACCTCCGCCTCCCAGGTTCAAGCAATTCTCTGTGCCTCAGCCTCCCAAGTGGCTGGGATTACAGGTACCCACCACCATGTCTGACTAATTTTTGTATTTTTAGTGGAGACGGGGTTTCACCATGTTGGCCAGGCTGGTCTTGAACTCCTGACCTCAAGTGATCCGCCAGCATCGGCCTCCCAAAGTGCTGGGATTACAGGTGTGAGCCACCACACCCGACTGTTTGATATTTGTTAAGTACTCCTAGTACTTACCTAGGTATAAAATGTGATGATGCCCTTTCCATATTACATAAACATATTAAGTACCGTGGCCTTTATATTCTAATAAAGTAACCCAGAATTAGGACAACTCTTCATGTGAATAAAGCAAACACTGACTTTTAAATATATACTAATTTCTGTTAATTCTGCTGAAATAGCCAACTTTGAAGTTTGAATCTATATAAACCTAAGAAAAATGGTAACACTAGACAGAAAAAAAAAAAAAAAGTAATGCAAAGCTTAGCAATGTAATAATACTTCTCTTTTTTTTTTTTTAATTGAGATGGAGTCTCCGTCTTGTCACCCAAGCTAGAGTGCGATAGTACGATCTCGGCTCACTGCAACCTCCGCCTTCCAGGTTCAAGCAATTCTCCTGCCTCAGCCTCCCAAGTGGCTGGGATTACAGGCATCCACCACCACGCTCAGCTAATTTGTGTGTGTGTGTGTGTGTGTGTGTGTGTGTGTGTGTGTGTGTTTTGAGACAGAGTCTCGCTCTGTCGCCCAGGCTGGAGTGCAATGGCGCGATCTCGGCTCACTGCAAGCTCTGCCTCCCGGGTTCACACCATTCTGCCTCAGCCTCCTGAGTAGCTGGGACTACAGGCGCCTGCCACCGCACCCGGCCATTTTTTTTTTTTTTTTTTTAGAGACGGAGTCTCGCTCTGTCACCCGGGCTGGAGTGCAGTGGCCGATCTCAGCTCACTGCAAGCTCCGCCTCCCGGGTTTACGCCATTCTCCTGCCTCAGCCTCCCGAGTAGCTGGGACTACAGGCGCCTGCCACCTCACCCGGCTAGTTTTTTGTATTTTTTAGTAGAGACGGGGTTTCACCGGGTTAGCCAGGATGGTCTCGATCTCCTGACCTCGTGATCCACCCGTCTCGGCCTCCCAAAGTGCTGGGATTACAGGCTTGAGCCACCGCACCCAGCCATTTTTTTGTATTTTTAGTGGAGACAGGGTTTTACCATATTGGCCAGGCTGGTCTGAACTCCTGACCTCAGGTGATCCACCCACCTTGGCCTCACAAAGTGCCAGGATTACAGGCATGAGCCACCACACCCAGGCAAATAATACTTCTTTATTTTTATTTATTTATTTATTTTAGAGAAAGGTTTTTGCTATGTTGGCCTGGTTGGTCTTGAACTTTTGACCTCAAGCAATCCATCCTCCTGCCTCGGCCTCCCAAACTGCTAGGATCACAGGCATGAGCCACTGCACCTGACCAGCAACGTAATAATAGTTCTTACTTTTGTATTAGGAAGTTTATGAGAAAATATTTTAAAAGACGCCATTAATTTTATAGAAAATCTGGATGAAAGGGTCATTCAAGGAGAAGAGAGTTAGAATTAAGGACTAGAAGAAAAAATAGCCTAGTTTCTGTCTATATGTTGAAAAATAACATTATGACTTATCTCAAAGATTATTTATACAGTCAATTACAAGTCCCTTAGAATTGACAGTTGGCTGGGTACAGTGGCTAATGCCTGTAATCCCAGCACTTTCAGAGTCCAAGGTGGGCGGATCGCCTGAAGTCAGGAGTTCGGGACTGGTCTGGCCAACATGGTGAAACCCCATCTCTACTAAAAAAAAAAAAACAAAACAATTAGCCGGGCTTGGTGATGTGCTCCTGTAATCCAAGCTACTTGGGAGGCTGAGGTGGGGGAATTGCTTGAACCAGGGAGGTGGAGGTTGCAGTGAGCCAAGATCACGCCACTGCACTGCAGCCTAGGCAACAGAATGAGACTCCGTCTCGAAAAAAGAAAAAAAAAGGCCAGGCGCAGTGGCTCATGCCTGTTATCTCAGTACTGTGAGAGGCCGAGGCAGATGGATCACCTGAGGTTGTGAGTTTGAGACCAGCCTCACCAACATGGAGTTTGTCTCTACTAAAAACACAAAAAATTAGCTGGGCGTGAGCCTGTAATCCCAGCTACTTGGGAGGCTGAAGCAGGAGAATGGCTTGAACCCAGGAAGCAGGAGTTGCAGTGAGCTGAGAGCATGCCATTGCACTCCAGCCTGAATGACAGAGCGAGACTCTATCTCAAAAAAAAAAAAAAAAACAAGAGGAGTTACAGTTATCAATAAACCAGTTGAGTTAAATTATTTGATACAAATATTTAAAGGAGAAACCTTAGTGGACAAGTCCCAAAGCTTCAAGAAGGCATGATTTATAAAATAAATATTGGGATTTTAAAGCAACACTATCATGAAATAAAATATATGCATATTAGCTGGGCATAATGGTGCACAGCTGCAGTCTTAGCTACTTGGGAGGCTGAGGCAGGAGTGAGCCCAGGCGTTCAAGTCCAGCTTGGGCAACACAGCAAGACCCTGTCTCTCTTATTTATTTACTTTTTTTTTTGAGACAGAGGAGTCTTGCTCTGTTGCCCAGGCTGGAGTGCAGCGGCATGATCTCAGCTCACTGCAACCTCCACTTCCCGGTTTCAAGCAATTCTCCTGCCTCAGCCTCCCAAGTAGCTGGGACTACAGGGGCGCACCACCATGCCCAGCTAGTTTTTGTATTTTTAGTAGAGACAGGGTTTCATCATGTTGGCCAGGATAGTCTTGATCTCCTGACCTCGTGATCGCCCACCTTGGCCTCCCAAAGTGCTGGGATTACAGGCATGAGCCACCGCACCCAGCTGACCCTGTCTCTTAAAAAATATATATCTATATCTATATCTATATATACATATTTTGTAATGGTTATGCCAAACTATTACACAACTTAAAAAGACTTGTTTTTGAGAATGCTATTACTTAATATTAATTGTTGTTTGATATTTATTTTTATTTTCATTTTTTTGAGATAGTCTCCCTCTGTCACCCAGGCTGGAATACAGTGGCATGATCAAGGTTCACTGTGGCATTAAACTCCTGGTGTCAAGCAGTCCTCACACCCCAGATTCTCCAGTAGCTGGGACTACCAGCAGATGCCACCATGCTTGGCTAATTTTTTAATTTTTTTTATAGAGATGAGGACTCGCTATGTTGCCTATGGTTGTCTCAAACTCCTGGCCTCAAATTGATCCTCCTGCCTTGGCCTCCCAAAGTGCTGAGATTATAGGCATGAGCCACTGCACCTGGCCTGGTATTTTTAGATGGAGAATTAGTTCTACAAAATTTGGGGAAAAAAATTGAATATAGGTTATTTAATATTTTTTAAAACTGAAGCAACCATAATACGAAAAGAATGATTTTTTCTTGTTTCATCTTTTTGATGAGGCCCAACCTGATCACCCCATTTAATAATCTGTTTTACTTTCTCCCTACCCCAATCTGACACAATCTTTTTTCCCTGTTCTTTTTATTTTTACATTACAGTTTCATAATCTAACATACTATGATAGCTATATAGTTATTATACAACTTTTTTGTTTGTTTGTTTGAGACAGAGTCTCCCTCTGTCACCCAGGCTGGAGTGCATTGGCACGATCCCGGCTCACTGCAACCCCTGGCCCCAGGGTTCAAGCGATTCCCTTGCCTCAGCCTCCCTGAGTAGCTGCGATTACAGGCTCATGCCCCTGCGCCCAGCTATTTTTTTTTTCCGGACCTCAGGTGATCTGCCCGCCTCAGCCTCCCAAAGTGCTGGGATTACAGATGTGAGCCACTGCGCCCAGCCACTAATGTTATTTTTAATAACACAGTACCTAGATAATTGGAGTCCTATATATTGACATGCATGAAATTCATTCATTCATTTATACATGCGTTAATTCAGCAACTGTTATTGAGAGCTTATTTCATGCCAGATTCTACTCTAGGGGTTTAAGATACATTAGGGAACAAAACGAGGGTTCATACCTTTTGGAAGTTCCTATTATATATGTACCATGGATGGGGGAGACACAGAAAATGGTAGTATCGGCTGGGCGCGGTGGCTCAGGCCTGTAATCCCAGCATTTTGGGAGGCCCAGGTGCGTGGATCACTTGAGGTCAGGAGTTAGAGACCAGCCTGGCTAACATGGTGAAACCCCGTCTCTACTAAAAATGCAAAAAATTGGCCAGGCGAGGTGGTACATGCCTGTAATCCCAGCTACTCAGGAGGCTGAGGCAGGAGAAGTGCTTGAACCCAGGAGGTGGAGGTTGCCCTGAGCCGAGATTGCCCATTACACTCCAGCCTGGGCAACAAGAGCAAAATTCTAGCCGGGTGCGGTGGTTCACGCCTGTAATCCCAGCACTTTGGGAGGCTGAGGCAGGCGGATCACGACGTCAGGAGATCGAGACCATCCTGGCTAACACGGTGAAACCCCATCTCTATTTTAAAAATACAAAAAATTTAGCCGGATGTGGTGGCAGGTGCCTGTAGTCCCAGCTACTTGGGAGGCTGAGGCAGGAGAATGGCGTGAACCCGGGAGACTGAACTTGCAGTGAGCCGAGATAGGCGACTGCACTCCAGCCTGGGCGACAGAGCTAGACTCCATGTCAAAAAAAAAAAAAAAAAGAGTGAAACTCTAGTAATAATAATAGCTACTAAATACTAAACACTGTTTGAAAGATGTTTAGTATTTAGTAGCTATTATTATTACTAGAGTTTCACAAAGATTTAATTACAAAGATTAAATGAAATATATGTTATTTCATTTAATCTTTGTAATAACCTTGCCAAGTAGGCTTTTGTTTTATTTTTGCTGAGTTTCGCTCTGTTGCCCAGGCTGGAGTGCAGCGGCCTATCTCGGCTCACAGCAACCTCCACCTCCCAGGTTCAAGCAATTTTCCCTGTCTCAGCCTCCCAAGTAGCTGGGATTACAACCACGCGCCACCACACCTGGCTGATTTAGAGCCGGGGTTTCATTATGTTGGCCAGGCTGATCTCAAACTCCTGACCTCAAGTGATCCACCCAGCCGGTTTTTTTTCCCGATCTCAGGTGATCCGCCCACCTTGGTCTCCCAAAGTGCTGGGATTACACATGAGCCACTGAGCCCAGCCGAAGTAGGCATTTTTTTAATCCTCATTTAAAAAACGAGACCACTTAAGCTTGGAGAGGGTAAGAACCTTTCTAAAGTGACAGAGCTAGTAAGTGCCAGGGTTAGAATTTAAACACAATTTTATTTATTTATTTATTTATTTATTTAGAGACGGAGTCTCACTCTGTCGCCCAGGCTGGAGTGCAGTGGCGCAATCTCGGCTCACTACAAGCTCCACCTCCGGAGGGTTCACGCCATTCTCCTGCCTCAGCCTCCCAAGTAGCTGGGACTACAAGCTCCTGCCCCAACGCTCGGCTAATTTTTTTGTATTTTTAGTAGAGACGGGGTTTCACCGTGTTAGTCAGGTTGGTCTCGATCTCCTGACCTCATGATCCGCCTGCCTCGGCCTCCCAAAGTGCTAGGATTACAGGCGTGAGCCACCGCGCCCGGCCGATTTTTTGCTTTTATTTCTGGCTTGTGAAATTTTTAAGAGCCCACATTTTCTTAATTTTTTTTCTTTGGATAAATCATTTATTTACGTGGTTGAAAACAATACATAAAAAAGGCATTCATACACTGGAAGAGTCTGGCTTCCACCCTTTTATCATACCCTTTGCTCTTTTACAGATAACCATTTTTATTGGTGTCCACTGTTACTTTATCCAAAACAAGAAAAACTTAATATATATTTTTATATTCTCCCCTTTTTACATATAGGGTGGTTTACTACACATAAGCACCCATATATTCTAAATCAATGAATTTCAATGAGGTAAATAATTTCTTTTTTGATTTATTTGGAATAAAGGTTGTCATGAATTACTGATTAATCTTGGGCTAATAGCTCTTTTCAGTTAGGCAAACCTTCCTGTGACATTTGACTGACATTATTAATACTTTACAACTTCAAAGGACATCAAACTATAAAAGTAGCAGTAGGGTTCTTAAATTAGTTTTACTTTAATATACACTAATTAAAATGTCTACTGCTGCTTTTTTGAAGATTTAAAGATTTTTATAATCTTAGTATGACTTGATACACGTGTCAGGGTTTAGAAATTTTGAGTTGACATGTTATGGCTTCATTGGAATATGGAAGTATTGCAAGATTCAACTTTAGATCTCTTTGATATATTAGCATTAAATATTTTTCCCCAGGACAGAAACACGTTAATATTTTTCCTTCCAAGCACAGAAACTTAGAAATCTATTTTGTTACAAACAAAGCCCAGTTTCCTATATATATATATGTGTGTGTGTATTTTTGAGATGGTGTCTTGCTCTGTCACCCAGGCTGGAGCACAGTGGTGCAATCTCGGCTCACTGCAACCTCTGCTTCCCGGGTTCAAGCTGTTCTCCTGCCTCAACCTCCTGAATAGCTGGGATTACAGGCGCGCACCACCAAGTCTGGCTAATTTTTGTATTTTTAGTAGAGACGGGGTTTCACCATTTTAGTCAGGCTGGTCTCAAACTCCTGACCTCGTGATCCATCTGCTTTGGCCTCCCAAAGTGCTGGGATTACAGGCGTGATCCACAGCGCCTGGTCAACAAAGCCCAGTTTCTGAATAGCTACATTCAGTGTTGAGATCCTGAATCATTATTTCAGTATATTCTGGGGCAAGGCTGACTTCATGGCCTGTGGATCCCTGCAGTCAAACAAGGCCCTGTGCTTAAAAGGACCCCATGCTTGACCTAATGCATTACTGTCACTGTCTTGAAATTCTATTTTTTGATCAAGGAGTCCTGCATTTTCATTTTGCACTGGGACTAGCAAATTATATAGACAAGCCCATCTTGGCATATGAGACATATGTCTATCCTACTTTTTACAGTCTTTCACCTGACTTTAGTAGTAACAGAAGCTAACTTACTGAATTATCTTTCTTTTTTTTTTTTTTTTTTTTTTTGAGACGGAGTCTCGCTCTGTCGCCCAGGCTGGAGTGCAGTGGCCTGATCTCAGCTCACTGCAAGCTCTGCCTCCCAGGTTCACGCCATTCTCCTGCCTCAGCCTCCCGAGTAGCTGGGACTACAGGCGCCCACCACCTCGCCCGGCTAGTTTTTTGTAGTTTTAGTAGAGACGGGGTTTCACTGTGTTCACCAGGATGGTCTCGATCTCCTGACCTCGTGATCCACCCGTCTCGGCCTCCCAAAGTGCTGGGATTACAGGCTTGAGCCACCGCGCCCGGCCTGAATTATCTTTCTTTTATCCCCTACTGATATAGATAATAAGGAAAATGAGGGGCCGGGCGTGGTGGCTCACACCTGTATTCCGAGCACTTTGGGAGGTCAAGGAGGGTGGATCATCTGACGTCAGGAGTTCAGGACCAGGCTGGCCAATATGGTGAAACCCCATCTTTACTAAAAATACAAAAAATTAACCAGGCATGGTGGTAATCCCAGCTACTCCAGAGGCTGAGGTAGGAGAATCACTTGAACTTGGGAGGTGGAGGTTGCAGTGAGCTGAGATCGCCCCATTGTACTCCAGCCTGAGCTACAAAAGTGAAACTAAAAACTAACTAAATAAATAAATCTTAAAAAAAAATAAAGGCTGGGCACAGTGGCTAACGCCTGTAATCCCCAGCACTTCAGGAGGCCGAGGCGGGCAGATCACGAGGTCAGGAGATCAACACCATCCTGGCTAACATGGTGAAACCCCATTTCTACTAAAAATACAAAAAAATTAGCCAGGTGTGGTGGTGGGCACCTGTAGTCCCAGCTACTGGGGAGGCTGAGGCAGGAGAATGGTGTGAACCCAGGAGGTGGAGCTTGCAGTGAACTGAGATCACGCCACTGCACTCCAGCCTAGGAAACAGTGCAAGACTCTGTCTCAAAAAAAAAAAGAAAACAAGATATTCTTACTTTAACGTTTCTTTACTATTTAACAAGAAGCCAATATAGTTATGATTTATCTTTACGTTGCTTCCTACATTCAAATTATATTATAAATTGTTTACTTTTGACACTGGCAATATTTTTCCCAGAGATTTATCTTCCTTGACAGTTATTTTGTGGATTAATTATTCTGACGGTCTTCTAAAGCATTTAAGTGTAGTTGATTCATAGATTGTTTAAAAAACTCAATTGGACATGGTGGCTCATACCTGTGTAATCCCAGCACTTTGAGAGGCCGTGGCAGGAGCATCGCTTGAGTCTAGGGCTTTGAAACCAGACTGGGCAACATAGGAAGACCTCATCTTTACAAAAAATAAAAAATTAGCCAGGCATGATGGTGTGCACCTGTGGTCCTAGCTACTTGGGAGGCTGCAGTGGGAGGATCACTTGAGAGGTCAGGGCTGCAGTGAACTGTGATCTCGCCAGTGCACTTCAGCCTGGGCAACACAGCAAGATCTTGTCACACACACAAAAAAGAAGAACAACTCTTAGATTATTTCATCTTACATACTTAGCCTCCTGTTACAATGTTAGAGATCCAGTTTTTAGATTCACTAAGAAAGAATGATAGGAATAAGCATTCACTTAATTTAAAGGCCATTTCCCCCAATTAGTTGATATGTAATGCCTGCTGTAATTATTTAAGTAGGTGACATTAGGTTCTGTAAACTCAATTCTGGATGTCTTATGAGAAAGCTAGATATCAAGAAAGCCAAGAAACTCACTTCTCAGGAACAACTACTCTAATTCAAAGTTGACTGAGTTCCTACAATGTACTAGTCAGCATGTGTACAACCAAAAACTAGGAAAATCCTTTCCTGGCTGGGCGATGTGGCTCATGCCTGTAATTACAACACTTTCAGAGTCTCAGGTGAGAGAATTACTTGAGCCCAGGAGCTCAATACCAGCCTAGGCAACATAATGGGACCTCATCTGTTCAAAAAAAAAAATTAAACAATTAGCCAGGCATGGTGGTACATGCCTGTGATCCCAGCTACTTAGGAGGCTAAGGTGGCAGAATCGTTTGAGCCCAGGAGGTAGAGGCTGCTGTGAGCCAAGATCATGCCACTGCACTCCTGCCTGGGTGGCAGAGTGAGGCCATGTTTCAAAAGGAAGAAAAAAAAGAAAATTCGGCCAGGTGTGGTGGCTCACGCCTGTAATTCCAGCACTTTGGGAGGCTGAGGCGAGCAGATCATGAGGTCAGGAGATCAAGACCATCCTGGCCAACATGATGATACCCCATCTCTACTAAAAATACAAAAATTAGCTGGGCACAGTAGTACGTGCCTGTAACCCCAGCTACTCAGGAGGCTGAGGCAGGAGAATAGCTTGAACCAGGGAGTCAGAGGTTGCAGTGAGCCGAGATCGTGCCACTGCGCTCCAGCCTGGGTGACAGAGCAAGACTCCCTCAAGTTCCCACCAATTCTGATCTCTTTCTCATCTCTTATGGGTTGCAGGAATCCTCCCAATGCCTTCACAATATAGGCTGCCCAAGTTGCCTGCAAAACACATAGATAAGAGGAGACTCTCTTGATGCATCCAGCTGTTTTTGCTTTTGAATGTGACAGACTATCAGCTTTATCTTGTAAGAGAAAGTCAAGCATCAAATAGACTTATAGATCCAACCTCAGAGAAAAACAATAGTTCTTTTGGAAGAGAAAAAGGAGAGATTTGTAGAAAAGTTGACATTATTTCTAGTGCTATATTTATGTAGCAGGTGAGCAGACAACTTTAGCCAGGATGTTGGCTGCCCGTGTGGCATGAATTTGATTAGCTATAATGATTGCGTTAGATTTTTTTTTTTTTTTTTTTGAGACGGAAAGTCTCGCTCTGTCGCCCAGGCTGGAGTGCAGTGGCCGGATCTCAGCTCACTGCAAGCTCCGCCTCCCGGGTTTACGCCATTCTCCTGCCTCAGCCTCCCGAGTAGCTGGGACTACAGGCGCCCGCCACCTCGCCCGGCTAGTTTTTTGTATTTTTAGTAGAGACGGGGTTTCACCGTGTTAGCCAGGATGGTCTCGATCTCCTGACCTCGTGATCCGCCCGTCTCGGCCTCCCAAAGTGCTGGGATTACAGGCTTGAGCCACCGCGCCCGGCCAAGAATTGTTGTTAAAGCAAGGAATTTAATTTTTAGTTCAAATAAGTCCTCACTTTGAATAAACATGTAAATCATATCTGAATTCATATACTCTTATCCTTTTTGTAAGTATACATCAAAACGACATACAGAAAAACTGCTCAAATTGATAAAAAGGCAGCATTAATGAAATGAACAAAAAATAACCAGTTTATTTACTGGAAAAAGTTATGCATTACACCATATGCAGTTGGTAACATAAACCAAGATATAAGAAACGACATATTGGCTTCTGGTTATTTTCTTAGCACTGGAGTGCCTTTTCCAACCATTGAGTGCATGATCAGATTACACAAATACAAGCACATATCATGTGGATTCTCCCATGAGACATTATTCACTTAGGATTGTCTACAATAAAAAAAGTTAAAGTACAAGCAATAATAAATTCATAAGAATTTTTTGAATTTAAAACAAATGCATGTGTCTTTGAGAACTTTTTTTTGCAATTCATATTTTTAAAAATAACAACAAAAAAGTTTCTTAGATCAGTCTTTTAGGTCACGTTTTCATATGGTATTTATCAGTAGGTGGAAACACTTCACATCATTTAACCCCAAAAGGCATAATAATAAAACTGCAATTAAATGTAGGAACAGTGGAATCATTACAACAATAATACAGTGTACAAATCAAGGTTGGCCACACAATACACATGTTAATACTGGAAAGAAATACAGCATCAGAATAATGGATGGTTCATCACGTAAGCATAATCATGCAAATAAAAACAGAGTAGATTATAAAAATATCATGAGATTTTCAAATAATAATTGTTTGACTCTCATAGTCAAACCATGGAGCTTAAACATTTCATGGGAATAATGTTAAAATGATGTATTTCCTCTAAGATTGGCTGCATAAATCATACCTATGAACCCAATGGTTCATTTTATATCTCCATTATCTATCACTGAATAATTATTTTTAAATAAAATGATATTTCCCCTTACTTTATAGTTCTCTCATCTTTGTTTTAAAATGATTTTTTAAAAAGAAAAACATATTTACACTAAGAAGCACCAGATTTACTTCTCGGTGTTTTCATTAGAGAAAATGATCGAATAATAATTCTGAAAGAAAAAAAGTAAAAAATATGTTCTCAATGAGTGTTCTACAGCAATTAAATTCCAATCACAGGAATAATCTGGCTCAGCAGTTTATCCAGGCTTCAGTTTAAATAGGGCAAATTTTAAATAACTCAAGAAGTAAGGGATAAAAATACACCAAGGATTAGAGCCATGCATTTCAATATGGAAAGGAGACTAGATATAGATAACAATCTCCTTACACTCCTAATGGACAGAAGATCACAGAGAAATGAGACTTCTATAGTGTTCATCTTATGAATATGGGAAAGCTTACATGATGTGAAATAATTCATGCAAACATTTTACATTGCATATTTCTATGCACTCTCGCCCTTACACTAAAGGCAGTTAATTGCTCTTCTTCTTCTTAAGTAGAATATTCTGGAAAATTCTCAGTTGGGGAACATACTAAATATCTCTTTCATTACACTTTGAATAATACGGACGAAAGACATGTCTAGATGAAATCTTTCAGGTATTAACATAATAGGATCAGGTTACAAATGCAATACGTTAGGGACTCTGGCAGTTAAGTTGGCATATAAATAAAGATGAACTTAATTTTAGACACAACTCATCCGAGGGCATTATTACAGACAATGGAAAAGGTCACTCGGGAGCTAGATTGATCTTGTAGTTCCATAGAAGTTGATTTTAAGATAAAAAAGTACTTGTCAGTATCAGCACTGATCATGCTATCTGTCATAACCTATCATAACTCCAGTTCAACAGCTTTTTGAAGAATTATGTTCCCTTTACTTGAAAACATATTCTTTTACATTTTTTGCAGCCTTAAATGTAAGGATTACTTAAAATCACTCTAGTTTATAAACAAACAAAAAAACTGGAGGGCAACCTTTTTAAAATTGTGAACTTTATCCTATAAGTTTCTTTCAAATGTAGTCCTACTTCCTACCTACCATATCAATGTATTTGTGGCAGCCTGAGGTTGAACCCACCACAGCTCCTTACTGGAAATCCATCAGCTTCCCCCGATGTCACTGAGGGACAGATTGTAACTTTTGACTGATTATGACAATTATACATTAAAATTGACACTCATCCCAGAAGAAAAGGTATTTCATTTCTTCCTTTTCATGTTTTGTGATCTCCATTTGAGACATGTAGAGAACTTTAATTAATACAGAATATCAAGAAATTTCCATATTCTTAGGTTATTGGACCAATGTTTCATGCTTGTTTCAAACAGAAGGACTTCTCTGCACAAGGATATTTTCCAAAGCACGAAAAAGCAAATGTCGTAGACTGAAGATCCTTCTAAATAAAGACAAAATCTGAAATGCATTTGCCCCCACTGAGGGACTGCATACCTTCTATTTCTGAAGTATTCCTGAGGACATTGTTTTCTAGACTCCGACAATTGAAGTGTTTTAGTAAAAGTACTATATTCTGAACAATTTTAAAGATACCATAGAATATAGCTGGAAGAAAAAAATAATACCAACAATCCTTCTTTTTTTCCAACCAATATCTTGGAAAAATTAAGATTGCCATCCTATTTTCAAATACAAAATATTTTATGATTAACCAGTAAAACTTTAACGTATCTTAAAACTTAAAAGAATCACAGGATTATGAGCTCCCAGAACTGAAATGCATTCTCCTATCTTGCCACTTAATACTTACTAGACCACTAATGATATTCAATTTTTAAAAAACAACTATTCCTTATGATTTTCAATTTCCATGTTAATTTCCCAGTGTTAAAAATCTCTTTCCTAGAGTTACTATACATCCTTCACACTGAAGCCTTTTTCATTCTAGACTTAGTAACAATATCTTAGCTGATATCTATCATTTGTTAAATGTTCTTTTCTTGAAGACCACTATTGTACCTCCTCTTGGTTAGACTAAAGTATAATTTCTAAATAGGTCTTCTCTTATTTAACAGTTTTCCTTTTTCTCAAATTCTCCAAATTCCTTTTATTAGAATCCAGAATTGGATATATGAATGGGATCTAATGGATTATGTGTGGACGAGAAAGATCAAGCCAAGCTCCTTTATTTATGCCACTCAGCACTCAGGCCAGACAATTTATTGCTGCTTCTTATTTTTTGATTAAGGAAAATTCTCAGGAGAAAAGCATTTCTCCATACTATTCTTTTCAATATTGTAATTGTGCTTACTTTTTAAAAACTACCTGTTTACTTTGCCAACTACTTTTACTTAGTTAGCATTAATCTTTGCTCACTGTGTTTGCAATAATTAGCCAGTATTTTTT
Organism: Macaca nemestrina; assembly: GCF_043159975.1. Classification (NCBI taxonomy): domain Eukaryota; kingdom Metazoa; phylum Chordata; class Mammalia; order Primates; family Cercopithecidae; genus Macaca; species Macaca nemestrina. Next base: position 109,796,832 of record NC_092134.1, read on the forward strand.
AGTGTATTTCTGCTGTTTATTTTTCCTCTCCAAGTATGTCTTCAATCAGTCTTAAAGAGGTTCATTCTTTTTGGTTCTCACTAGTTCTTCCACTTTTCAATTTCCTTTTGAATTCCTGATGTTATCTTTACAGATACTGATTTTTATCAACACTACACATATTGATTCATTTTAAATGCCTATAAATAAATAGAGATATGGCTCAGTTTAAACTATACTAAATGATGCCACAGTGTAAATACATGTTATTCTCTCTTACTTCTTAGGGACTATCACTTAATTTTGTGCTGAAAATGAGAAATGTATTTCCAAGTTTCTATAACTTCTTGGCAAAGATTCACTAAAATTATTATTTTCATAGAATTAGTATTTCAGAACAAGCCTTTCCCACTCTATGAAGATAAATAACTGAAATGAAACTAGTTTATAATAGACGTAATAATACACTTTGTATTGGAAGAAATACATGTTTTGTGTGTGACCCGGCTTTTCATGGAGTCCTAGATCCAGAGTTAGGGATAAAGAATGCAAATACAACATCGCCGACCGGCAGTACTGCCCCGTCCTCACACACAGACAGTACTTCCTGCTGAACTCCCAGTCCCCCAAACAAAACCGATGCAGTGATATAGGAACATGTTCTGAGGTACGTTTTAAAAAGGCATATATTTCCCTCAGGCACAAACAGTTTTTATTAAAAGTCAGCTTAGCAGCTATGCCACTTGTCAGGTCCAAATACATGGTGCTTGACAAAGGGGGAAAAATAAAAAAACAAAAAGTGAGGGCAGGGGTAAGCTTTCTTTCATTGAACTCTGATAAAATCCACAGTCACACCAATACTGGTACCAGACAGACACAACACCAATGAAATGAAGACAATGTTTAGGAACAGCAAGGCCATGCAGGTAGAAAAGAGCGGAAGGTTAGGCTGCTATGGTTCGGACCTTCGTGTTGAATCGTTTTGTTTCTGTTTCTGTACTTTAACCTGAATCCCTATTTTGGTGAAGAATTCAACTCTTTACTCCACGTTGCATAATAAATGACACTGTGGAAAATAGCACTCATATAAAGAACACAAAACGTCCTGGTTGCTTTGGTAATAGCGACCACTACTTAATAGGTGTATGACTGACAAAAGCTCCTGCAATGTGCTTTATGACTTACCATTTGGTCTCTGATGGACCACTCAATTTCTGTGCCACCCATGTCCGCTCAGTAAGCTGAGTGGCTCCTGGATCTCCTTTTTCAGTGCCCTACACTGGTAACTGTCCTTTGTGTTAACAGTGAGGGTCATTTTTGTTTTGAAGAGAAGTTACAGATGTCTTTACATGAAAAGGTAAACCCTTATGGTTTTAAATAAGTTAAGGCTACCTGACAAAGACAAGGAATCAGGGCTAGGAGCAATTGTGTGGGCAGCACTTGATGGTTAAGGAGCCCAAGAGTGTTAGACCTTTCAGCTCAGTTAGCTGTTTTCCTTGTTTGTCAGATTATGTGCAAAATAAATTTTGCTATGAAAATCCACTGCCTTAAATCAAGTCATAAAAGTTACCCAGCAGAATCTGTAAATTAACCAGGAACATGTATTATCTCAAGATAATAGAATGTTTGTAGGCACCTGAGTGTTTGTCAAAAGTAGACAATGAGCTAAGGTTTATTATCTATTGTTTTTTGGCAAGGAAGATTCGTTATGAAAAAACCTAACAACAACAAAACATACAATTTTAATCAAACTTTGAACACTCTCTGGGTAAATTAACTAATTAAAGGCTATCTTACATCTATGTATGTATATATTTTCCTATTTGTACTTGATACCTTTTATCAGGAAAGACTCAGTAGGACCCTGATTTTGGGAGAAGTAAAAAAAATCCTGGTCGTTAAATAAACACACCATTTTTTCCCCTTCAAGTTATTGAGCCTTCTTTAACGTTATCACACACATACACACACACAAAGGAGCAGCACCAGTACATCTACTCAACTGCGATGAAAAAATAAAATTAAAGATGCCATCAAAACTTGAATAAGTCAATAAATCATAACTTAGTCTCTTTCTTAGATTTACTTAGTAATGTCCAGTGAAGAACTCTAGTTAAAAATACAAAAACAAAACCCAGCAGTTAATAAGCTACTGATTAGAAAATAAGTGCATAAACAATACCAGCGTAGCAGCAAAATACAGTTATTGTTAACATTCTGATGCACCTCATTTATCATTTTGTGCAAGAAAAATGACCACAGTCTGGCCAATTCCAGATTTCAAACTAAATTCAAACTCATACTTAATTGAGCAAATTATGCTTATTTGAAAATAAATGAAGTAAATTCACTTCAGAGAAATTATTTTTGTAGACATAAATCATGTGGCAAACAAAGTACAAAATAAATATCAATGACAAAAATATTGGAATCAACTTCCCTAGCTGAATTTGGAGTGTGAGGAAAGATATTACAATATATGTATTTTACATGTCTTAGGTCTCTCTTATGCTATCGAGGTAAAGCCAGCCATCTGAGACATGTTTCCTGTTTCTCTTTTCTTCTTTTTAAACTTAAATGAACTGTAGCCATTTGATGGCAGAAGTTTATCTGTGACTCAGAGAAACCACAAATGTTTTATCACATCAGGGTCTGTGCTTCGTGTTCTTCTCAATTTTCTCTCGTCTTCCAAAATGACGGACATTAATCCAATTGTACATCTAACAACTGAGAAGAAAACACCCGCTGGATCTTGGGCAGTATCCTGTGTGTGGCTACAAAACTTCCACCCCAGATGTTCGTCCACAGGAGATGAAGACTAGGGGTGAGGAGGCTTGGAGAGACAGTGGAGAGGGGCGCACTGGGAGCTGGAATGTGGCTGCTCCTCAGGGAGAGCTGTGTCAGGACTGGAAAGGAGAAACAAGCACGTCAGCAAGAAACACGTTTCAAAGGGCCAGGCACAGTAGTAGGGGTTAGACAAGTTATTTTTGCATACATTTAAGAACATGAACAGAAATCTTGCACAGTAAATGGTTTCCATCTAAAGCATGCCAAGATAATGGTGGCTTTTCAAAACAAGGCATAAAAAAGAAAAATGAAATGTATTAAGGAAATGATATATGAAAGGCACTCTTTTTTTTTTTCTTTCTTTTCTTGCCCCCAGCATTTTACAGAAGTTCTTTTCAATTTTTGCACAGTGTTGTTCTCCTTGGTCTCTGCGTTAGCTGTAAGATTTCATGAGATCAGTTCTTTTCAAACTTTAATATGCATTCAAATTACCTGGGGATCTCAGTATAAAGGGCAGATTTGGATTCATTAGGTGTGGGGTGGGACCTGAGATTCTGCATTTTTAATGAGCTCCCACTGATGCTGGTGGTACTGGTAGGTTGACAAGGCTTTGGAGTTTAGAGGATTCTATAGTTATCTGGTAGATCCAGATTCACTAGGATAAAGAATTTGCCTGTGGAAGTCCAATTTGCTCTAAGGATTCCTGCTTGGGCTTGGAGGTATAAAAAATACAGAAGAGTTTTATATTTCACCTTTTTTTTTTTTTTTTTTTTAAGATGAGTCTTGCTCTTTTACCCAGGCAGATCACTGCAGCCTCCACCTCCCGGGTTCAAGCAATTCTCCTGCCTCAGCCTCCCAAGCAGCTGGGATTTCAGGCACGCACCACCATGCCCGGCCAATTTTTGTATTTTTAGTAGCGACGGGGTTTTGCCATATTGGCCAGACTGGTCTCAAACTCCTGACCTCAGGTGATCCACCTTTCTCGGCCTCCCAAAGTGTTGGGATTATAGGCATGAGCCACTGAGCCCAGCCTAACATTTCACATTTGTTAAGTATATAGTAGCTTTCCAAATGACCGCCTATGATAGCCTCTAGTTTGCATGAACCCGTGCTCAGGCCTATCAGTGTCTGGATGAATAATCTTGAAGAATAAAGAAGCAAAATCATTTGAGTTTCCTAGTATAAAATGACAAAACACATTTGGGTTTGGGCCTTTTAAAATGTGATTAGTGGCCGGGCACAGTGGCTCACACCTGTAATCCCAGCACTTTGGGAGGCCGGGGCGGGCGGATCATGAGGTCAAGAGATCGAGACCATCCTGACCAACATGGTGAAACCCTGTCTCTACTAAAAATACAAAAAAAAATTAGCTGGTCATGGTGGTGTGTGCCTGCAGTCCCAGCTACTTGGGAGGCTGAGGCAGGAGAACTGCTTGAATCTGGGAGGCAGAGATTGCAGTGAACCAAGATGGTGTCACTGCACTCCAACAGCCTCGCGACAGGGCGAGACTCCCTCTCAAACAAACAAACAAACAAACAAACAAAAAAATGAGACTAGCAGTGGGGGAATCACAACATGGGATTTTTTTTTTTTTTAATTAGAAAAGATGAGTATTTTTCTAAAACTCTTATTTTCCCTTAAACTATGAAAGTCAGTACTATATAATTCGTTTCTGCCAGAAGTGATGTTTGAGAGAATGATTCAAAGCTCATTATTACTATTTAAGCATAGCTTTTTAAAGCTAATATTGTTGGAGTCATTAAAATTAGTATTAAACAAATAATTTTTATCTTTGGTATTGAAATTATCCTTTATATCTCTTACATTTTAATACAAAATCGCAATTATGTAAAATATCTGATTGGCTTGAGGTTATTCTTACTTCCCAAACTTTTTAAAGTGCTGTAAATTTAGTTTAAAAGAAGATTTGCTGTTCTGTACTGGTTAAGACAAGCACTGATTGCCGGGCACGGTGGCTCACGCCTGTAATCCCAGCACTTTGGGAGGCCGAGATGGGCGGATCACGAGGTCAGGAGATCGAGTCCATTCTGGCTAACATGGTGACACCCCGTCTCTACTAAAAATACAATAAAAATTAGCCGGGCTTGGTGGTGGGCGCCTGTAGTCCCAGCTAGTCAAGAGGCTGAGGCAGGAGAATGGCGTGAACCCGGGAGGCAGAGGTTGGCAGTGAGCTGAGATCGCGCCATTGCACTCCAGCCTGCGTGACAGAGCGAGACTCCGTCTCAACAACAACAACAACAACAACAACAACAACAACAACAAAGACAAGCACTGATAAAAATTATTTTTCCTACCTATTTTTAAAATGTGGTAAGTAAACATGGGAGAACTGGAGCTTCAACAAAAAGCCTAAGAAAATAGTGCATAGTTTCATTTGTAAAATTTTTTGATAACGTCTCACTCTGTCCCCCAGGCAGGAGTGTAGTGGCACGATCTCGGCTCACTGCAACCTTCCCGTCCTGGGTTCAAGCAATTCTTCTGCTTTAGCCTCCCGAGTAGCTGGGATTACAGGCGCCCACCACCGCGTCTGGCTAATTTTTTTAATGTTTTTAGTAGAGACGAGGTTTCACCATGTTGGCCAGGCTGGTCTCGAACTCCTGACTTAAAGTGATCTGCCCACCTCGGCCTCCCAAAGTGCTGGGATTACACACGAGCCACCGTGCCTGGCCTCATTTATAAATTGGAAAATAAGGCCGGGCGCGGTGCCTCACGCCTGTAATCCCAGCACTTTGGGAGGCCCAGGCGGGCGGATCACGAGGTCAGGAGATAGAGACCATCCTGGCTAACATGGTGAAACCCCGTCTCTACTAAGAATGGCGTCAACCCAGGAGGCGGAGCTTGCAGTGAGCCGAGATCGCGCCAATGCACTCCAGCCTGAGGGTGACAGAGTGAGACTCCATCTCAAAAAAAAAAAAAAAAAAATTAATTAATTAATTAATTAAGAAACTCTTAGGCCTGTCGCAGTGGCTCTCGCCTGTAATCCCAGCACTTTGGGAGGCCGGGGCAGGAGAATCACCTGAGGTTGGGAGTTCAAGACCAGCCTGACCAACATGGAGAAACCCTGTCTCCACTAAAAATACAAATAATAACAATAATAATAATAATAAGCCGGGCGTCGTGACACATGCCTGTAATCTCAGCTACTCTGGAGGCTGAGGCAGGAGAATTGCTTGAACCCGGGAGGTGGAGGTTGTGGTGAGCCGAGACCATGCCATTGCACTCCAGCCTGGTTAACAATAGCAAAACTCCGACTCAAAAACAGAAAAGAAAATCTTTAAAAAAGAAAACAGAAAATAATATATGGCAAGATTCATGCTTGACCCTCCAAACGGAGTTTGACGGCCTGGGAAACAGCAGGTTACAGGTCAGACTTTCCCACGGACCTAACAGTTTCTTTCTGTAAATATGCATGACTTAGAGCTAATTTCTTTTTTTTAAGTGTTTTATTTCTTCTTTTTACTTTATTTTAATATGGAACGCTTCACTAATTTGTGTCATCCTCGTGCAGGGGTCATGCTAATCTCTGTATCATTCCAATTTTACTATATGTGCTGTGGAAGTCAGCACCAGAACTAATTTCTTTTTAGGGAATTAAACATATTATGCAATGTGATTATGGCAAGTAACGCAGAATGGTCACATTACACAAGAAAGATATGGGGTTGTTTTTTATCTTTTCTTTTCTTTTGAGCAGAATCTCACTTTGTCGCCCAGGATGGAATGCAGTGGCGCGATCTCAGCTCACTACAACCTCTGCCTCCTGGGTTCAAGCAATTCTAGTGCCTCAGCCTCCTGAGTAGCTGGGATTACAGGCCTGTGCCACCACACCTGGCTAATTTTTGTATTTTTAGTAGAGACGGAGTTTCACCATGTTGCCCAGGCTGGTCTTGAACTCGAACCTCAAGTGATCAGCCTGCCTCAACTTCCCGAAGTGCTAGGATTACAGGCATGAGCCACCATGTCCGCCCAAGAAAGATATGTTTTTGAAGACCTTGTGTAATCCAATACTCTTTTTTTTTTTTTGAGACAGTCTCAATCTGTCGCCCGGCCTGGAGTGCAGTGGTGCGATCTGGGCTCACTGCAACCTCCACCTCCCAGGTTCAAGTGATTCTCCTGCCTCAGCCTCCCGAGTAGCTGGGACTACAGGCACATGCCACCACACCCGGCTAATTTTTTGTATTTTTTGTATTTTTTTTTTTTTTTTTTTAGTAGAGACAGGGTTTCACTGTGTTAGCCAGGATAGTCTCGAACTCCTGACCTTGGGATCCGCCCGCCTTGGCCTCCCAAAGTGTTGGGATTACAGGCGTGAGCCACTGCGCCTGGCCTCGGTACTCTTTTTGATAAAGGAGGACAAATATTTCTGCTTGACCAGCTGAAGTGTGTAACAATAGCTTAAATATGGGTTACAACTCACTTTGCCTCACATCTTGACCTTACATCATTCGTGATGATTTAAACATTTTTTCACTCCTTTAGATAGATTTCTCATATAAAGTGAGTTATTATCTATAGTATTATATTTTTAATTTGCATAAAATGCTGCAATCCCATGGTGTATATTATGTGTAAATTAACCTGTAAAACACACGTTCTTGGCTTACAGGTTAAGATACTATTTCTTGGATATAAATATTTGATAAATTATAATCATTTAAGTCATAGAATGAATTCAGTTTCAGTTGTGATTGCTAAATATTTTCAAGAGTCCACTTGTTATTCAACATTTACCATTGATTTTACTTTACATAGGTAGATCACGTTGTAAACAGCAAGTTTAGGAAACTGTTACTAAGATATAAAATTGGATACCTCTTCAGGAAGTTTCTTTTTTTTTTCCCAAGTGGAAAACTACTTGATAGAAGGGAAGTGTTAAATACCAAACAACTCTATATATTTCAATATTATATCCAAGGCTATAAACCTTGGGCATTCCTTTCATATTATAGTATCTATTATCTATAAACAGTTTTGATAATTTAGCTCTACAATGGAATCAGCCTGTACAAAGTATACATGGAAATGTTCTACTTTCTTTCTTTTTTTGGAGACAGGGTCGTCTTCTGCCACCCAAGCTGGAACACAGTGGCACAATCTCGGCTCACTGCTGCCTTGAACTCCTAGGCTCAAACGATCCTCCCACCGCAGCCTCCTGACTAGCTGGGACTACAGATGCAGCCCACTATGCCTAATTTTTGTATTTTTTTTAAAGGACAGGGTTTCACCAAGTTGCCTAGGCTGGTCTGGAAATCCTGGGCTCCAGTGATCTTCCCACTTTGGCCTCCCAATGTGCTGGGACTACAGAGGTGAGTCACTGTGCCCAACTGAAAAGTTCTACATTATTAAATGTGAGAAAATGCTCTTTTATTAAAAAAATCATTCACCTTAAAAGCTGTTTGAATATATGTATAAACTGAGGGAAGTACAAAATAATTTTTTTTTTTTTTTTTTTAAGATAGAGTCTCACTCTGTCGCCCAAGTTGGAGTGCTTGGTTCACTGCAACCTCTGCCTCCCTGGTCCAAGTGATTCTCCTGCCTCAGCCTCCCAAGGAGCTGGGATTACAGTTGCCTGCCACCATGCCCAGCTAATTTATGTCTTTTTAGAAGAGAAGGGGTTTCACAATGTTGGCAAGGCTGGTCTCAAACTCCTGACCTCAGGTGATCCGCCCACCTTGGCCTCCCAAAGTACTGGGATTACAGGCATGAGCCACCACACCCAGCACTGAAAATCATTTTTCAAAATGAGAAACAGAACACCTGATGTGAAATAACTCAACATTCTTAGCACATCTTCTATTTCCCATTAAACAAATATTCCTTTTCGTTTGAGGGAAAAGGAATCATGGTGGGTGATTTCCATACTCTCACTTTGTTCCTCACAGTGTAACTGAAACAGATTTCTCTTCTGCAGTGCAGCCACCTGTGGTGGTAGGTAGGAGTCACTGGGCTCAGTTGTGTTCAGGATATGTGACCTTGAACAAGTCATTTTACCTTCCCAAACCTTGAATTCATCACATAAAAATGGGTGTAAGGCCAGGGGTGGTGGCTCATGCTTGTAACCCCAGTACTTTGGGAGGCTGAGGCGGGCAGATCACTGGAGGTCAGGAGTTCAAGAGCAGCCTGGCCAACATGGTGAAACCCTGTCTCTACTAAAAATACAAAAATCAGCTGGGTGTGGTGGCGCACACCTGAAATTGCAGCTACTTGGGTGGTTGCGGCAGGAGAATCGCTTGAACCCAGGAGGTGGAGGTTCCTGTGAGTCAAGGTCACGCCACTGCACTCCAGCCTGGGCAACAGAGGGAGACTCCGTCTCAAAACAAAAACAAAAACAAAAGCCAAAAATTAAACCAAACAAAAACAACAAAAAAATGGGTGTAATAACTGGCTCACCCCTTACGGGAGGTTACATGCCTGGAATCCCAGCACTTTGGGAGGCTGAGGCGGGTGGATCATGAGGTCAGGAGATCGAGACCATCCTGGCTAACATGGTGAAACCCCATCTCTACTAAAAATACAAAAAAAATTAGCTGGGCATGGTGGGGGACGCCTGCAGTCCCAGCTACACAGGAGGCTGAGGCAGGAGAATGGCGTGAACTCGGGAGGTGGAGCTTGCAGTGAGCCGAGATCGCGCCACTGCACTCCAGCCTGGGTGACAGAGCGAGACTCTGTCTCAAAAAAAAAAAAAAAAAAAAAAAAGAACTGAAACCTTGTCTGGTTTATACTAAGAATTCAAATGTTGGCTATGGGTTAACTTTTCTGCCAAGAAGGAGTAAAAAGGGCAATGAAAGTATTAACATTGACCCATTTAGCAGTGGGTATGGGTGGGAAGAGAGTCAGTCATCATCCCAGCAACTTTGAAAAGGAGCCTTTTCAGATCTATATGCATTTAATCATTTCTTTATGCAGACCACGACCGGGAACAGTAGAATTGGGCTCTAGATCAGGCTGTATTCATGTGGGTAGAAACTGGAAACATTTGAGAAGCTGGAAATATTTGCAATTCATTAAATTGCTTTTCTTTGAAGTAAATCATCCCTGTGGCAGTAGTAAGCAACCTAAATTCATTAATCTCAGAACAGATGGAACTAGACTACATAATTGTTTAGTCAAACTGGTTCTCAAAAAACAAGCAAGGTGGAAAAAAAAAAGTTAAAAAATCTCCTGCTAGCCTTTCAATTTCCTATTTAATGGAAACACTTAAAGCAGTAGTCTTCTGAGGCAGGAGGATTGCTTGAGCCCAGGGTTCAAGTCCAGTTTGGGCAACCTAGCCAGACCCAATCTGAAACAAACAAGCAAACGAAACAGTAGCCTGCTCCATGCTTTCTTCAAGCAAATTAGAGAGGTTAAGAGATTGCAGATCTTTGTCTTGAGGAATGGGAAGATACTAAAAGAGTATTGATAACAGTTCCCGAGCAGACACTCCAAGCCAGGAGTGTGCCTCACTGAATTCCCCCAATAACTACTGTCACCTGAACTTTACTAGTGAAGAAATGGAATCTTAGCCAGCAAAAGAAATTTTCCAAAATTAAACAACTAGTGGGTATTAGAGGTGGGATTTCAACCCAAGCAACCGGATTCCAGAGCTCATTCACTCATTCGGGTATAATCAATATTCAGTGAACAGCTGTCATGTGCCCAGCACTGACCCAGGCCCTGGGTAAGGGCTGGGGGTGCTTGGTAGAGAATGGACTGTAGGTGAAGAGCCTATGTTCTTAACCGCGACACATGTAGAATCCCACTGAGACGAGTTTGAATATTTACATTCAGTTACTTACATAACTGAGATAAATCTATAATTATACTATCATTCTTTCTTTTCTTTTTTTTTTTCCTTTTTTGGGACAGAGTCTCGCTCTGTCACCAGGCTGGAGTGCAGTGGCACCATCTTGGTTCACTGCAACCTCCGCCTCCCGGGTTCAAGTGATTATTCTGCCTCAGCCTCCTGAATAGCTGCGACTATAGGCACACGCCACCATGCCCCGCTAAGTAGAGACAGGGTTTCACCATGTTAGCCAGGATGGTCTCGATCTCTTGACCTCGTGATCCGCCCACCTCGGCCTCCCAAAGTGCTGGGATTACAGGCGTGAGCCACCGCACCCGGCCGCGAAGAATCTTTCTTAAAGCCCTGTTGCTGAAGGTGGTTGGAACAATCAACTAAAAGACACCAATTGGAAACTGCTGGCTAGTAACCTATTTTATAATGTATTTTTCTTTTTATTTATTTATTTGTTTTTTGAGACAAGGTTTCGCTCTGTTACCGAGGCTGGAGCACAGTGGTGCAATCACAGCTCGCTGCAGCCTTGACCTCACCAGCTCAAGCGATCCTCCCACCTCAGCTTCCTAAATAGCTGGGACTACAGGCATGTGCCATTACACGTGGCTGATTTAAAAAAAAATGTTTGTAGAGGTTGGGGGGGCGGTCTCCCTGTGTGTTGCCCAGACTGGTCTCGAAGTTCTGGGTTCAAGCCCTCCTCCCACGTCAGCCTCCCAAAGTGCTGGGATTACAGGCTTTAGCCACGACACCTGGCCAGTAATGTACCTTTCTGTGCTAACTCAATGTTCCACTGATAAAACTGGCTGCACAATCAGCTCTGAGACCATGTGACACTTGGGCTTCAGCTGCCACTGTGCTTCCACACTTGTGGCACCCCAGCTCCCCTGGCTCTGACCCCGACCACGTGTAGCCTGCTACTGACATCTACTCCTCAGACACACATGGAAAGTGTTTGGGCCTGCCCCTGCTCAAAAGAAGCCTTCCCCTGGTAGAAGGGCAACAGCTGTGATAAGGAGACAACACTGAGGAGACGATGAAAACCACAACCAGACTACTAAAGTCTGGCACCATCAGAGGCCAGGTGGCTGAAGATGAAGCATTCCAGGATGGAGGCGAGGTCCTGATGGAATGCTGAGATGCTATGTGGAGGTTCACCAGGATGGAGGGCAATTCATGACTGATTTGGAAAGCTTTCCTTTGGAATCGGAATTGTCAGCAAACTCTCCAGTTAGTGTTCAGGGACTGTGCAAACCTGCTTTTACAATTTTTCAAGTAATCTCACATAAAGTTCACTGTCACAGCAAATATTTTCTTTTGAATGCTGACTACAATGTTTTCCTCTACCTTTCAAATTTAGTTTTTACCAAGGCTACTGCGTGGACAGAGAACAGAAACACAGAAACACTTTTACACAGCTGTTTTGTCTGTCTGTCTATCCATCGACAGGGTCTTGCTCTGTCACCCAGACTGGAGTGCAGTGATGTGATTTTACTCACTGTAACTGCAAATCCATGAACTCAAGCAATCCTCCTGCCTCAGCCTCCCAAAAGTGCTGAGATTACAGGCGTGAGGCACTGCACCCAGCCTTTGTATCTAATCCTTTATATTCTTCCTATCTTCCTGTTTGTTGGCCTGAGATACATATCTTTTTAATTTTTTAATTTTTTTTTTTTTTTTTAGATGGACTCTCTCTCTGTCATCTAGGTTGGAGTGCAGTGGCACCATCTTAGCTCACTGCAACCTCCACCTCCCGGGTTCAAGTGATTCTCTTGTCTCAGCCTCCCGAGTAGCTGGGATTGCAGGCATGTGCCACCACGTCTGGCTAATTTTTGTATTTTTAGTAGAGACGGGGTTTCACCACGTTGCCCAGGCTGGTCTCAGACTCCTGACCTCAGGTAATCCCTCTGCCTTAGCCTCCCGAAGTGCTGGGATTACAGCTGTGAGTCATCACGGCTGGCCTATTTAAACATTTTAAGTTTTATTTTACTGTGGGTTTTGTTTTGTTTTGTTTTTTAGCGACAGGATCTTACTCACCAGGCAGGTGTGCAGTGGTGTGATCATAGCTCGCTGCAGCCTTGAACTCCCAGGCTCAAGCGATTGATCCTCCTACCTCAGCCTCCTAAGTAGCGGGGATTTTACTTTTTTAAATTGACAAATAATAATTGTACATATTCATGGAGTATATAGTGATGTTTTAATACGTATAATGTATAGGAATCAAAGCAAGTCAATTAGTATATTGGTGTCCCTTGGATTCCATAGGAAAATAAATATATTTTAAAGACAAAAGACAAAAGAAAATGAAAAGTAGGACAAACATCATAACAATTCCAGCTTTTATTTTTTGGAAAGGAATGAAACAGTGGACTAATCCAAGTATTTACACAGACAAAGGGGCTGAACGTAGCCTGTAGACTACCAGCTGGCAGCCAGCAAAATAAACCCCAGCTCTCTTGTATTCCCATTGGGAACACAGGGACTGCAGGTGTCCAATGTGTGTCTATGTAACCCACACTTGAAATAAAATATAGCAAAACATAAGGATGCCTAGGCAGTTCAGGTGTTGGAAAGTGGAGCTGGGGTCTATGGATCTGACATGCAGCTGGGTGGGAAGGGAAAGGACATCTGAATTTACCTGACAGTCGGGCAGTCTTGCCTCCCGGCTAGTTGTGAGCACTGTGGCGGTACGGAGGCAGCAGGCTGCTGACAATCTACAAGAAACTGATAAATTAGACATGTATACAAAGAGATGACAGAGCAAGGTGTTAGTAACAGTGACTAAAGCAGCTGCCTGAGAGATTTAGTGAGGAATGTGCATTCACACAGAAACATCCTGATTCAGCTTTTTTTTTTTTTTTTTTTCTTGAATGATGCCAATAGAAAAGACAGGTTTTTTTTTTTTTTCTTAAATACAGTACTAAAAAATTAGTGACACAGCATTAGTAGCGAGATTTCTCAAGTACATTAGGACATATGTGATCATTTATCTTTGGTATTTTGTTATATCTAAAAATAAAGGGTCTATTAATATAATGAAAGATCTTCCAGTTCTAAACTTGAATGTGGTGGTGGTGGTTAATTGCTTAGCACTTAGATCTGTTACTCCAAAATGGAACGTATTCAGATAACTGACTTTACTGTCAGGACACATGGACATATTGTCAGTCCCATAGGTAACTTGAGAAAAGTGTGCAATATAATCTTTTCTATAATTAGTAGAATCTTAATTGAACAAGGAAATCATCTTTACAGTTTTCTGAAAATTGATTTTATATATTGAAAGTAGAATTGTTGGCAGAAATCTTAGAATGTCTATTACATAGTAAATTGTTAGTGACTTGGACTAGAGCACTAACCTGAATAAGAACTCCACTTTATTTTGTTTTTATCATTTTAAAGTCACACAGTATAACATACTAGGTTAACAAAGTGCTAGCTAGTAAAAATCAAGCTTTAGCTGGGTTAATCATCTACTCCAAGAAAGCAGCGCCTGGTGTTCTAAAAAAAAATCAAAGAGCAGTCTGTTTACTGGTACTAGGTGACTATATTAGAATCATGCAAGAAGCTGGTTAGAAATGCATATACATCATATTTCTTTTGCAAACAAGATTAGAATTAAACTTAAAAATTCTTCTTAAATAATTGAAGCATTTCCTCTTGCCCACTGCTTAGACTATGTATTTGCTTAGCAAATCCCTTTCCTTATATGTGTTTGTTTGTTTATTTGAGACAGAGTTTTGCTCTTGTTGCCCAGGCTGGAGTGCAATGGCTTAATCTTAGCTCACTGCAAACTCCGCCTCCTGGGTTCAGGCGATTCTCCTGCCTCAGCCTCCACAGGAGCAGGGATTACAGGCATGTGCCACCACACCTGGCTCATTTTATATTTTTAGTAGAGATGGGGTTTCACCATATTGGTCAGGCTGGTCTCGAACTCCTGACCTCAGGTAATCCACCTGCCTCGGCCTCCCAAAGTGCCGGGATTACAGGCGTGAGCCCCTGCGCCCAGCCTCCTTATATGTTATGTAAATACTATTTAATCCACATTATCACAAATTCTGGATTTACAGCCTTAACGAGGCTCTACTGATTTTTACATTTAAAGTCTTCTATTTAAATATCACCTGTTTTAAAGCTAATATATTCTATTATAAAAAAGCCTGCCTATATAGTTATACAATTCCAGAATTTAAAATTCAAAAAAACTGCTGATGCTTTTCCAGAAATACACTAAAACTGTTTGTGATGCAAAGCAGAATACAATATAAGGCAGGCTTGATTTTTGTTCACTCAAGAAAACATTACTGAAGGGACCCTTTTATATGGTGGGCTTTGTTGCCATCTTACTAATTAGCACATCTTAACAGGAACAAGGAGATCTGATTTTTGTTTAGTAGCTGGTGTTCAGATGATCATATGCTGTAAAAGTCTTTCAAATGTAACAAATCTGTTTTCTCAGATTGAGGAAATTCCTTTTTTAACTCTATTATCCCATTTTGCAGCATTGATTAGCTCCAGATTCCCTTTTGTAGAAACTCAGAGTCTTAAGGAATGCATTCTTTTGTCTTTTTAAAAATCTTTGCTCCTTTTGTCTTTTCCAACAGCTTTCCTGCCTATCTGAGTGGTAATTTAGGAATGTCTTAGACTAATTTGACAACTATTTTGATAAGGCCACCAGACAGGCAGTTTTTAAGTTAACCAGGTGTGCGCTGCCCTCTGATGGTGTATTTGGGTAAATGCAATGGATGTAAAAACCACTCTGGATTCCTTATGTCTTACATTGCTAGGGAAGTATAATGAAACTCTTCCAAAGCAGAGTAGTGGCCTCTGTGGAACAGCGATCCTTAGAATTAGAGTAACTAGAGTATTCAAATGGCTTACATCTTTTAAAAATATCTCATATTTGACTATTTTTGCCAATACAGTCACAGATTATTATTCATTCAAAATATAATTTATGATAAAATTCAGAAAGCAGGTGATCAGAACCACAGCGTACTCCCTTAATGAAATGCTAGAGAGGTGGTAGACATTCTTCATATTTGTAGTGAATATTACTTTTTCCTTCGTTAGAAGTAACATCATCTCTGGCTAATATTTATTTTTTTATTTTATTTTAGTTTTGAGACAAGAGTTTCGCTCTTGTTGCCCAGGCTGGAGTGCAATAGTGCAATCTCGGCTCACTGCAATCTCTACCTCCTGGGTTCATGCAATTCTCCTGCCTCAGCCTCCCGAGTAGCTGGGATTACAAGCATGCACCAGCACGCCCAGCTAATTTTTCGTGTTTTTAGTAGAGATGAAGTCTCACCACGTTAGCCAGGCTGGTCTCTAACTCCTGACCTCACGTGATCCACCCGCCTTGGCCTCCCAGAGTGCTGGGATTACAGGTGTGAGCCACTGCACTCGGCCTATTTATTTAGTTTTTGAGACAGGATGTCATGCTGTTGCCTAGGTGGCTATCATAGCTCACTTCAGCATCCAATGCCTGGGCTCAAGTGATCCTCCTGCCTCAGCCTCTTGAGTGGCTGGGACTACAGGCACACACCACCACACCCTGCTAATTTTTAAAATTTTTGTAGAGATAGGGTCACGCTATTTTACCTAGGCTGATCTTGAACTCCTGGCCTCAAGCAGTCTTCCTGCCTCGGCCTCCCAAAATGTGGGGATTGCAAGTGTGAGCCACTGCTCCTAGCCAAGCTAATTATTATGATTTTGCATTTATTATTTATAAGCACTTAGCTACATGTTATCCTTAAAGAATAAAAAACAAATTTCATAGAAAAAATGGTGATAGATTTAAAAAATTAAACTAAAATGTAGCTACATTGCTCTGACTCAATTGTCTTCTAAATCCCTGTTCTCAGGTCTACAGCCCTCCATTGTGTCAATTGTAGCCTGGCTGAGTCACGGATGTGTCTTAGCATGTACTTTGTAAAATGAAGGAGGTAGGTTGGGAGGCTGAGGAAGTCCCTTGTAGCTCTGAGATGCTGCTGGCTCTGAGTGATCTCCCCTGCTCCATCTAGGATCTATTCTGCTAGGCTCATTCTTGAAGGAACTAGGCCACTCTTGAAGGAACTTGTTGCTTTGGGAGGCATAAAAGATGACAGCTATGTGCATTAAGGAGCAGGCACTGTAGAACCCACAAAGCCATTGCTGTTTGGCCACCAGGGTTTGTCTAAACCATTCAACAGTCAAGTTACTAAACTTCTATTTTGTGTCAGAAACTGTGTTAGGCAGCAGGGGGATAAAGGTGAACAGAGAAAATGTGGTCTCTGCTTCATGGAGGAAGATAAGCATATTTAATAAGCAACTACAATGAAGTGTCATGATGGTGATGGTGATGATGATGGTGATGGTGATGATGACAGCATCTAGTACTTATTTATTGCTTACGATGTGTCAGGCACTGTATAGGCACTTAATATACATTCTCTTCTATAACCCTGTTTTATTAATCTCACTTTACGTATAAGGAAAGGGGAACTTAGGTTAAGTAACTTGACAAACTCTACTAGGAGGTAGAGGTACAATTTGAATCCAGGACTGTATGGTCCAAGGGCCGAGTTGAACTTGCAGAGTTATCACTGTATTGCCTCCTATGATAGGGAAAGTGTAGGGTGTTACAGGACCTCATAGCGGAAGTTAATTAAATTAAATTAGACTGAATCTAACTAACCATACACAACTAAATCTAATTAACATAACTAAATCTAAGAGACAAGGGAGTACTTCCTGGAGGTTGTGATATCTAGGCTGACATCTAACAAAATGAGTTACTCAAGTAACTTCTTTGTAACTACAAACTTTCTATGGTCTTTAGTAACAGTAATAAGACATTTTTTCATAAAATTAAAGTGTTTATTTGAAATGATCAGAATGGAATTAGAAAATGCTGTACATTTATATAAGGCCACAGGCTTGAGAAATGTCATAGCACACTCAAGAGATTATGTATTTTTTTAGAGACAAGCTCTTGCTGGGTCGCCCAGGCTGTAGTGCAATGAGTTCAAGCAATCTTCCTGCCTCAATCTCGTGAGTAGATGGGACTACAAGTGTGTACCACCGTGCCCAGCTCAAGAGATTACTAA
This sequence comes from Macaca nemestrina, assembly GCF_043159975.1. Taxonomy (NCBI): domain Eukaryota; kingdom Metazoa; phylum Chordata; class Mammalia; order Primates; family Cercopithecidae; genus Macaca; species Macaca nemestrina. The sequence continues at coordinate 109,814,475 of NC_092134.1, forward strand.
TGCCTCAAGGGCAAGGATGAATATGGAATACTATAGCTCAAAGCATCTATAGGTCTGTCTTGATATGCGCAAGAAAAGTACCCTTGTATGACATTCCTCCATAAACAAGGGCCTCATGTAGAAGGAAGATAGAAAAGAAAGGGAGAAACAAGAGAGGAAACTATTTTCTGAATCAACGTGATGTAATCTTTCCTATAGACTTTACAGTTGTTATCTGTTTTAAGACAGGGTCTTGCTATGTTGCCCAGCCTGGTCTTGAACTCCTGGGTTCATGTGATGCTCTCACTTCAGCCTCTAAAACAGCTGGGTCGACAGGCTCGCACTATTCCTACATTGAGGAAAATAAGTGTTTTTGATAATATGGGAGTATATCATAGTCTCACATATATATATATTTTTATTTAACTTCTTTTTATAATCTCTCCTGCCAGAAACAAACACAGAATTTGCCATCACAGTAGGTGCTCTACAAGCCTCCACTGATTAATCCAAGATCACTATGTGTATTAACTTGCCCAAGGTCACACAGTTAGGAAGTGGCAGAACAAGGATTTAAATTTAGCCTCTTTAATGCTAAGGCTGCTTTTCTGTTCACTCCTCTGGATGCTTCTCAAGTTGACACCAGCTACTTCTAGAAAATATCAGGGTCATAGAGTCAAAGAAACAGAAGGAACTTCGCCAGAGATTTGAGATACTGATTTTAAGGCAACCAACGCTCTCAAAAACACAAAGCAAAATGAAGGGTAGACGAATGAAGATAATATTCAGTTTTTAAAAAGAGGTGGCTGAAAATATTACATTTCATTGGCAGGGAGAGAAAGTTTTGCTGTGTGGTTTTCTCTCGGGCTTCTATTATTTATAAAATTTTCAACGTAATTTAGAAAACTAACCAATTTTCTTTTGTTTTCTTTGAGACAGAGTTTCACTCTTGTCGCCCAGGCTGGAGTGCAATGGCATGATCTCGGCTCTCTGCAACCTCTGCCTCCCGGGTTCAAGGGATTCTCCTGCCTCAGCCTCTCGAGTAGCTGGGATTACAGGCACGCACCGCCATGCCTGGCTAATTTTTATAATTTTAGTAGAGACGGGGTATCGCCATGTTGGCCAGGCTGGTCTTGAACTCCTGACCTCAGGTGATCCACCTGCCTCGACCTCCCCAAGTGTTGGGATTACAGGCGTGAGCCACTGCGCCCAGCCAAACTACCAAATTTTCTAAAAGTCAATGCCTTAGGGAGTCCAGGAGCCCACTGGTGGCTCCACTGGTGGCTGTTTGGGATGGGGAGGAGCAGCTCATGTAGGAGACAGGGAACACTTCCATGTTTTGGCTTCACACCTGGCCCAGATGGCAGTAGTGGGCACTGGTGAGCACCATGTGGGTGAAAGCCCATCTGTGGAGACCAAACCAAGCCAGGATGAGTAGTGAGGCTGCAGAGGTGGCTTCTTTGGGGCCTAAGTGCTCTGGGGCAGGCACAGCAGCAGTTATTTGTGGCAAACAGTCTCCTGTAGCATTGCTTGACCCCACCTCCTCGTTTTCCTGACTTGAGAACTAATGCATCCCTACTTTTTCATGAGATCGTACTTTCTACACCACATCTCTTTCCCTCATGACCACAAACACTTCCGGGTGCTCCACATATTCCCATGAAAACTATCTCTGTCCTCTGAGTTCTCCTCAGGCCAAGTATCCAAGTTCTTTTCTTTTCTTTCTTTCTTTCTTTTTTTTTTTTTTGAGATGGAGTCTCGCTCTGTTGCCCAGGCTGGAGTGAAGTGACGCGATCTTGGCTCATTGCAAACTCCGCTTCCCAGGTTCAAGTGATTCTTGTGTTTCAGCCTCCAGAGTAGCTGGGATTACAGGCATGTGCTGCCATGCCTGGCTAATTTTTGTATGTTTAGTAGAGATGGGGTTTCACCATGTTGGCCAGGCTGGTCTCAAACTCCTGGCCTCAAATGATCTACCCGCCTCGGCCTCTGAAAGTGCTGGGATTATAGGTGTGAGCCATCAGGCCCAACCCCATTTCTTCCTTTTAAGATGCGATGTCAATTTCCCTCAATCTTCTCTTGCTCTCTGACCTTGTTCCAGTTTGTGCACATCCTTCTAAAAATGAGGTGATAAGAAAGGAAATCCTGTGTGGTAAGATATGCCTGGTGAAAAGTACAGTGGCACTGTCTTGTCTCATCTGAGACATCCCAGTCCTATTAAAACAGCAGAAACCTCATGGCATTTTTGGACAGCCACATCACACTGCTATATCCATTGAGCTGGCTTTGTTTACAGATAGTGCTATCAAGTCATTCTTCCTCCATCTTACAATGCTTGGAATTCTAGCACAATATTTCGTATCCATTTAAACTTTATGTTTAAAATACATGTGAAATATTTCACCTCTTCCTATCTGATGAATATTTTGGATCCTATTCCGTCATTTAGCATTTTTTTCTCTCTCAAATCAGAAAATGTGAGAATCATGACCTTGATAGCTTTATGTAAGATTAGCAATTAATAATAAGGTCATGCTATGTGAAGATCATATTTCATAAATATAGGTCAATGAATTTGGACCCTTTGCATATATCATTCAATTACTTATGAGTCTACACAATTATATTATCCTCTAGAATTGATTTCTCATTTGTCTCAAGAATATTTTTAAAAAAATGTCTGGTTAGTTGCTTGCCCAAGTTCAGACACATTATTTTACCATTTCCCTGGTCTTATGAGATAGAGAATGTGGGTAGTCCAGTTCAAGTTATTCTTGACGAACTCACACTGGCTTTTAACAATCCCCATTCTATGGAGAGCATTTGTAACTCATCCATTTCCAGAAATTTGCCGAGGATGAGGCTCAAGTTTGTTGGTCTACAGTTTAGAGAAACTTTTCTTTTCCACTGTGTAAAAAACTGTATTTCTACATTTCTTCTTCTGACATATATAGGTACTAATCCTCTTACTTAAAAATACTCTATTTCTCCTCAGGCACCTCTTCCTCTATCTTTCATAAGTTCATGATTTTTCAGTCTCTTTCCTTCAACAAGAAAAGTGAGAAAAAAAGGGATGTGTGCTTTCTTCTTTTCCTTTCCTGTTTTGAAAATGGGCAATTCATATACTTATATTGTTTTTTTTTTTTTTGAGACGGAGCCTCGCTCTGTTGCCCAGGCTGGAGTGCAGTGGCGCGATCTCGGCTCACTGCAAGCTCCGCCTCCAGGTTTCCGCCATTCTCCTGCCTCAGCCTCCCAGGTAGCTGGGACTACAGGTGCCCGCCACCTCGCCCGGCTAATTTTTTTGTATGCTTAGTAGAGATGGGGTTTCACTGTGTTAGCCAGGATGGTCTCGATCTCCTGACCTTATGATCTACCTGCCTCGGCCTCCCAAAGTGCTGGGATTATAGGTGTGAGCCACTGCGCCCAGCGCATACACACATATTTTTTTTTTTTTTTTTTTTTTTGAGACGGAGTCTCACTCTGTCACCCAGGCTGAAGTGCAGTGTCGTGATCTCGACTCACTGTAACCTCCGCCTCCTGGGTTCAGGCAATTCTCCCGCCTCAGCCTCCCGAGTAGCTGGGATTATAGGCATGCGCCACTACACCTAGCTACTTTTTTATATTTTTTTGGTAGAGATGGGGTTTCACCATATTGGCCAGACTGGTCTCAAACTCCTGACCTTGTGATCCGCCCACCTCGGCCTTCCTAAGTGCTGAGATTACAGGGGTGAGCCACTGCACCCGGCCTTATATTCTTAAAAATAGGCAGGAGAAATGGAAGTTGATGATATAAGGAACACGCATGCCTCTTGATGAGACTCTTAGTTATTATCTTTGCTAACTTGGTGTGCTCTTTCCAAGACTGTTTATAAAAAAGGTTTAATACATTTATTTGAACAACTGCTATCATAGAACATTGCTGCTACTATCTATTTGAAAGTAAATACATTCAAATAGATACCACTGCTATGGTTTGAATATCCCCTCCAAAATTCATGTTGACGCTTAATCTCCAACGTGGCAGTATTGAGAGGTGGAACTTTTTAAGAGGTGATTGGATCATATGGGTCTGCCCTCATGAATAGATAAATCCATTCGTGAATTAATGGATTAATGGGTTAATGGACTGATGGATTATGATGGGAGTGGAACTGGTGGCTTTATAAGAGGAAGACAGACCTGACTTAGCACGTCCAGCCCCCTTGCTGTGTGATGCCCTGCACCACTTTGGGACTCTGCAGAGTCCCCACCAGCAAGAAGGCTCTCGCCGTGACCTTGGACTTCTCAGCCTCCATAATTGCAAATTACAAATTCCTTTTCTTTATAAATCACCCAGTTTCAAGTATTCTGTTATAAGCAACAGAAAATGGACTAAGACAACCACTTTAGACCAAAAATCTTATAAACTTGGAGAAAACAGTCAATATTCATTAAAGACCTTTCAATAAGAACAGATGATTAACAGTAGAAAAGCAAGAACATTTAATTTTGAAAGCGTTAACTAGGAAATTGACAGAGCGTTATAGATTGTCCTAAAATTAACACTCCATAGATATGATCAAAGCAGAGAGACATCGTCTTTTAGTCCTTATGGGAAGGAAAAGATACCTCTCTTCCTTCTTTTTCCAAACCTGGCCATGTTCTCCCAAACTATTCATTAACTGAAACTTTAGGCAATGACAAAAAAGGAAGAGCAGGCAGAAGAAATGTAGAAGAAAGAAGAACGGATGAGAAATAATGGTAATATGTAATGCTTATAAAAAGTGCTATATATATATATATATATATTTGCAGACAATTTGCATGCAAAAGCTCTTGAATCCTTGTAAAAACTCTGAGATATATTTTATTTTTGTTTAGAAATGAGAAACTAAGTTTATGCAAGGTCACTTTCTGTATTACCTTTTTTTTTTTTGAGATGGAGTCTCACTCTGTTGCCAGGTTGGAGTGCAGTGGTGCAATCTCGGCTCACTGCAACCTCCACCTCCCGGGTTCAAGCGATTCTCCTGCCTCAGCCTCCTGAGTGGCTGGGACTACAGGTGCACAGCACCATGCCCAGTTAATTTTTGTATTTTTAGTAGAGACAGGGTTTTGCCATGTTGGCCAGGATGGTCTACAACTCTTGACTTCCTGATCCACCTGCCTCGGCCTCCCAAAGTGCTGGGATTACAGGTGTGAGCCAATGCACCTGGCCTCTGTATGACTTTTATAATGAACAAAAGCTTTTTAGTGCCTAGAAAACTCAATTGAGGCCAGGAGCAGTGGTTCATGCCTGTAATCCCAGCACTTTGGGAAACTGAGGCTGGCAGATAGCTTCAGTTCAGGAGTTCAAGACCAGCCTGGCCAACATGGTGAAACCTCATCTCTACTAAAATAACAAAAATTCTGGCCATGGTGGTGCTTGCTTGTAGTCCCAGCTATGTAGGACGCTGAGGCATGAGAACTGCTTGAACCCAGGAGGTGGAGGTTGCAGTGAGCCGAGATTGCACCACCGTACTCCAGCCTGAGCGACAGAGCGAGACTCTGTCTCAAAACAAAAAACAAAAACAAACAAACAAAAATTCAACTGAGATTGGTAGCCATAATCTCCATTTTACAGACTAGAACACTGAGGGTCAGAAGGGTTACGTGATTTTCTTAGGTCCCATGGAGAGAGTGGCAGAGTGAGAACTTGTGCCCAGGTTTCTGGCTCTCCACACACGCCCTTTCAGTGGAGTGGCCCATGATGTTATAGACTGGATTGCGTTCCCCTAAATTCATATACTGAAGCCTTAACTCTCAGAACCTTAGAATGCAACTGTATTTGAACACAGGACCTTTACAAGAGGTGCTTAAAGTGACACTGTTAGAGTTGGCCCTAATCCAATCTGATTGGTGTCCTTGTAAAGGAGAGAGGATTAATACATACAGAGAGACACCAGGGATTAAGTGCACAGAGGGAAGACCACGTGAGGACAGTGAGAAGGTGGCCTTCTGCAATCCAAGGAGGGAGACCTCAGGAGAAAACAGACCTGCAGACACCTCGATTTTGAACTTCGGGCCTCCAGAACTGTGAGAAAACAAACTTCTGTTGTTTAAGGCATCCAGGCTGTGGTCATGTGATGGAAGCCCCTGCATACTAACACAGTCTTTGATTCTTGCTCCAAAGTAGAAGCAGTTAGTGCTCCTTTTTACTCTGCCGAGAGTACTTCTTCGGTCTAAATAAACCAAGAACAGCCCAAGTTCTCTCAAATTATTCAAAACTAAGCAATCCAAGAGTTGAATTAAAAAGTTTTAATTCAAGGAAACTCAAAGTGAAAAAGATGTATACAAAAGGCAGGAAGCACAAATTACGAAGGATAATCTGGGGCCGGGCGTGGTGGCTCACGCCTGTAATCCCAGCACTTTAGGAGGCCAAGGCAGGTGGACCACCTGAGGTCAGGAGTTCGAGACCAGCCTGGCTAACATGGTGAAACCCCATTTCTACTAAAAATACAAAAAATTAGCCGGGCGTGGTGGCGTGTGCCTGTAATCCCAGCTACTCGGGAGGCTGAGGCAGGAGAATTGCTTGAACCCGGGAGGTGGAGGTTGCAGTGAGCCGAGATGGCGCCATCACACTCCAGCTTGGGCAACAAGAGTGAAACTCCGTCTCAAAAAAAAAAAAAAAAAAAAAGAAGGAGAATCTGCATTCGAATTTAGCGGATTCCTTCTTAGCAAAAGCACTGTAGACAGAAGTGTGAAAGTGGTCAAAACAGTGGTACTGGGGAAAACTAAACTGACGGAAGCGGAATGTGAGGAGTTGTGTTAGTAGAAAACATAAATGTCCATATACTGTGCACTGATGTGGAGATAGAAAAGTTGCACAGATATAAAAGTCTCCCACACCCAGTAATTCTGATAATAGCACAAAGGTGCTCTCCATAATCAGTTACTAACACGCTTACATGCACTGCGGTCTTAAGTGAGGGTACACCACAATAATTTCCTTGCATTTGCCAATGATACTTCTGCAGCCATTTCCTATGGCCTCTCAGCTTTCTTCTTTTATTTTTTGAGATGGAGTCTCACTCTGTCACCCAGGCTAGCGTGCAGTAGTGTGCTCTCGGCTCACTGCAACCTCTGCCTCCCAGGTTCAGGCAATCCTCCCACCTCAGCCTCCCCAGTGCCACTACGCCCAGCTTATTTTTTTTTAACTTTTTGTAGAGACAGGGTTTTGCCATGTTGCCAAGGCTGCTCTTGAACTCCTGCGCTCAAACAATTCGCTTACCTTAGCTTCCCAAAGCGCTAGGATTACAGGCATGAGCCACCGCACCTAGCCCTCTTTATTCTCTATTCTCTCTCCTCTGTGCTCCTCAGCTCTTCTCCATTTCAGCATGAAATTTAGAGTCCATCAGCAAGACCTCTGTCTCTCTGTTAGATTCCAGCTCCAACAACCAGTAGCTAGGGACACTGAAGAAGTGACTTAACTGTTCTGAGCCTCAGTTTTTCCGTTAAGTGAGAACATTAAATGCCAATCCTGCAGGGTTCACGTGAAGATCAGGTGAGAGAATGTTTGTGAAAGCGTGCAGCCCTGAGTCCATCCATTAGACGTGATGGACAAAGGAAAGGGAGGAATCGAACGCCCTTAAGGTTTTCAGCTTCAAGAAACAAAGTAAATGCTATTAACAATGATGAAATAAGAAAGGTCAAAATGGATCATAGGAGAAATTCATTTCAACAAGCTATTCCTCCTATCATTATATTCATCGGAAATGCTCTTGTCTATCAGACCATGCAAAGTCAAATTTCAGTCATTATTTCTGGTCACCCCAAAAGGAGGCGTCTGCTTCTTGCAGACTCCTTTAGCACTTCTCTCATCTCCTTCGGCATTTCTTTCTTTCTTTTTTTTTTTTTTTTGAGACAGAGTCTTGCTCTGTCACCCAGGAGTGCAGTGGCGTGATCTCCATCTCAGCTCACTGCAATCTTCACCTCCCAGGTTCAAGTGATTCTTATGCCTCAGCCTCCTGAGTTGCGGGGATTACACGTGCACGCTACCACACCCAGCTAATTTTTGTATTTTTAGTAGAGACGAAGTTTCACCATGTTGCCCAGGCTGGTCTTGTACTCCTGACCTCAAGCAATCCGCCTGCCTCAGCCTCCCAGAGTGCTGGGATTACAGGCGTGAGCCACTGTGCCCAGCTTCCTTTGGCATTTCTTATAGAACTCTAGACCCTTGCTTCCCTTGCAGTATATCTATTCTCCCTAGCCACACCGTGCAGCTCCTTGAGAGCAGGCAGGACCCTGCCTTATAATTCTTCAATTCCCCACAACACTTTGCTAGGGAATTTATGTGGTGCAAACCACCTCCCTTAAAAAAATCCTTGGATTTATTTATTAGTATCATCAATGTCATTGTTTAATTAATTCACTTGAAGGGAGAGTTTACAATTTAGACATTCCTGTCATTGTAACAACATCTTTCTAACAAAAGGAATAAGAATGGATAAATATTATCTGATAAAGATTTTAAGGTGAATTTAGTGTTATCAGATGATCAATTCTTCTTCTTTGGTAACTGTAAGACTTTGATATATAAACCTTGAAAATAATTTTTAAATTGCCATCATTTAAGATGTGCCAGATAACATAAACAGTAAATTATTCCTCACTAAATCTACAAAATGATTAATAATGTTAGTGAATTAACCGAAAGGTTAATGGAAAGAAGCATCAAAGTACATTCTCCTTGTAGTAACAACTTGAACATTTAAACAGTCCTATGTATTCCTAAACAAATAAACTAAAAACCGCACATATAGAGAGTTTAGAAATAATAAAAAAAAACTGAGAAGGAAATATTATATATAAAAGAAGAAGAGCATGAGATAGAAACATTTACATAAATATTAACAGTAGCTAGAAAATAACTACTTTCAGAAATCTAATGATGAATTTAATGGTACACTGATATGAATAAAAATGGAGAGCTGTGAAGCACTGTCAGCATTTTATAATCAAACACATAAAGTTGGCTATCTCATCCCTTTTCACCAAACGTATTACATCCCGTTAAAACATTAGTTATTCTGAAAGTACCCACAGATGATAGTGTAATTTCTGACTTCTCAGGGGTGAAATCTGCTAATTTATATCACCAAACACTTCAGACATATTTACATCAGTCTTTAACACAGCAAAGTCTATGATAGCGTATGCTCTTGATAGTCAGAAACAATCATTCTTCATTAATAAATTTCCGGAGAACAAAAAGAAGGAATTGTTGAAACACATCAAAAAGTTTCAATATAGACAATGCAAAAATAAGACCTGGTGACAAATCTTAAAAAGCATCTGGCTCTTCCTTCACATAAATAACAACTGCATATAGTTCATCCCACTTCAGTGACAAGCATGAAAGTCGTCTTCAACAATGTAGAATGACAGATGCCTTGCTAAGTAGAGAGGGAGCATTTTTAGATTTTTCAGTGGTTATAGATTTGACAGAACTTTTCACCCATCTTCCCATTTGCTGTCCTGATGAATATCGGATGACTAGCTGATAAAACAAAGCAATATTCATGCAAAAATCTATTTTTATTTCAAATCTTGCAAAAGAGAAATAGAAAAATGCCCTGCAGTACAGTCAGCTTTCTGTTTCTGAACAACTTACAATTAAATCGTGAGCATGTGTGTTATCAATAGCCTATGGTAGGAAATACATGGAGGATAAATGGGGTGAGGGTAATTAAATACAGTGGCACCAAGAGGTAAAAGTACATTTTGCTGCCAGATTCTTACACCAATTAAAAACCTTCAAAAAATAACCTTTTGTTTAGAAATGACCTTCTCAAGAGCAACGCCAGCTGGCACAGAGTTAACTCAAGGTGGTACGATGGTCTGTTCTTGTTAAGAAAAGTCAGTAACAGCACATATCTAATGACGACCAGCTGTACCTCTGAAATGTCAGAATTGATGCATCATCAAAAAGAAAAGAGAAATAAGTTAAACTACAACCAATAATTCACTAAAAAGATCAATTATAAAAATAGATCCCAAACAAGAAAAACATGAGACACCACTCAATGAAATGTGTTTGATCTTCTTGTTTAATATTTTCTTCATTTCTTTTAATCATTAAAAAAATTACGCTAGAAAATATTCTGAGAGTTTCAGGGCATCTTCTTCTGTAAATCAATGGATCTGAAAATTATAGACTTTCACCAATGTCCGTTGTTTCTTGGCTTTTTTTTTTTTTTCATTTTTAAGGAAACAGGAAATACTTATAACATGTAATCCACATTTTTGGTGGGAGAAACAATTCAGTTATCTCAAGTTTCAAAATGCCTTGTCTTCACAAGCAAATTAAACCATAAGTATAACTTGGTTAAAGGAAAAGCAAAATGTTTAAATACTAGATATCTTGAAAATCTAAGTTTACAGAAGATGCTTATTCATTTTCAAAGAAAAGAATAAGAATTTCCAATGACCATCTTCCTAATGTAAAAGTATTTGATTCGTAGAAATTTAACTGAAGCAAAGCTACTCAGGAACAAATCTATTAAGAAAAATAAGGTTCACCTTCAGGTTTATAGCCAACTTACCTCTTTTTGCTTTTGATGTCAAGTAGTGCATAAAAAGAGAAAAAAATTTATGTTTAACTGATTCTAATGTCAATACATCATGGCTTATTCCATAAATACCTTCTCAGAGTAAAGGACCTCAGAACTAGTCTTTTAAAAGACCCTATGGTTAGAGGTGAAGCTTGGCCAGAAGCAAACGGTAGCCCTTCCTACTTTAAATTTCTTTCTTTTCTTCTTTTTATTTTTTAGAGACTGGGTCTTGTTCTGTCACCCAGGCTGGAAAGCAGTGGCACGATCTCAGCTCACTGCAGCCTCTGACTCCCAGGCTCAAGTGATCCTCCCACCTCAGCCTCCTGAGTAGCTGGGATCATGGGTGTGCCTCACATCCCTGGCTTCTATTCTAAATGTACAATTCCAGTTCTTATGATCCAAGCTGATCACAGACTAATTTTCTCTTTGTAGTAAGACACAATCTGAAGTGCAATGAAGAACTGGGAGGCAAGGCTCAGTTTACAGCAAAAGAATGGACTAGATATGGACTAGATGATCAGCATCAGAGCAGCAAAAAGGTCCCTAAGATGAGGAAATATGTCTCCTTAAACTAAAAAACAAAACAAACAAACAAAAAACCACCAATTTTTCTTTTTTTTGAGACGGAGTCTTACGCTGTCGCCAGGCTGGAGTGCAGTGTTGCAATCTCAGCTCACTGCAACCTCAGCTTCCTGGGTTCAAATGATTCTCCTGCCTCAGCTTCCCAAGTAGCTGGGATTACAGGCACATGCCACCATGCCTGGCTAATTTTTTTGTATTTTTAGTAGAGATGGGGTTTCACCATGTTGGCCAGAATGGTCTCCATCTCTTGACCTCGTGATCCACCCGCCTCGGCCTCCCAAAAGGCTGGGATTACAGACGTGAGCTACCGCGCCTGGCCAAAAACACCAATTTTTATATTCACTAAGAACAACCTTTTTTTTTTTTTTTTGACAGAGTCTTGCTCTGTCACCCAGGCTAGAGTGCAGTGGCACGATCTTGGCTCACTGTAACCTCTACCTCCCAGGTTCAAGCGATTCTTCTGCCTCAGCCTCCTGAGTAGCTGGGATTACAGGTGCCCGCCAGTGCGCCCGGCTAATTTTTGTATTTTTAGTAGAGACGGCGTTTCACCATCTTGGCCAGGCTGGTCTCGAACTCCTGATCTTGTGATCCACCCGCTTTGGCCTCCCAGAGTGCTGGGATTACAGGCGTGAGCCACTGCGCCTGGCCAACTTTTGTTTTTGTTTTTAAGACGGAGTCTGGCTCTGTAGTATAGGCTGGAGTGCAGCGGCACGATATTGGCTCATTGCAACCTCCGCCTCCCGCGTCCTTGTTCAAGCAATTCTCCTGCCTCAGCCTTCTGAGTAGCTGGGATTACAGGAATGCACCACCATGCCCAGATAATTTTTGTATTTTTAGTAGAGACAGGGTTTCACCATATTGGCCAGGCTGGTCTTGCACTCCTGACCTCATGATCCGCCTGCCTCGGCCTCCCAAAGTGCTGGGATTACAGGCATGAGCCACCACGCCTGGCCAAAAATAACTTTAGTTAAAATGACAGTCCTGCTGTAGATCATTATTCTGCAAAATAAATATATGTATTTTCATATAAGTCTTAAATGCAAATTTTTCTTTTCTTTTTTCTTTCTTTTTTTTGAGACAGAGTCTTGCTCTGTTGACCAGGCTGAAGTGCAGTGGGTGCCATCTCCGCTCACTGCAGCCTCCACCTCCCAGGTTCAAGCGAATTCTCCCGCCTCAGCCTCCTGAGTAGCTGAAATTACAGGCCTGTGCCACCATGCCTGGCTAATTTTTGTATTTTTAGTAGAGACAGGGTTTCACCATGTTGACAGGCTGCTCTCGAATTCCTGACTTTAAGTGATCCACCCACCTCGGCTTCCCAAAGTGCTGGGATTACAGGTGTGAGCCACCACACCCAGCCACAAAATGTTCAAGTTATAGAAGTTGGTTTTTTTTTTAAGTAATTATTTTAAGAGTAACAATCTAATCTAGCCCTGAGAATCATCACTGACTAATTCAGTCACACAAGAGGGCCAGCACCAGAAGCGGTCCCTCAGAAGATCTCATGTGTGTACTGGGCACACTGAAGTGACATAAATCATCTATATGCCAAAAAAGAAAAAGAAAATCTCTGAGATCCAGTAAGACTAAAGTTAAAATAAACTTGGCTATCGCATGTACAGTTCACAAAAAAACTTTAAATTTGTGGTATGGAGAGTATATCAATGACTATTATTGGCTGAGAGGTGACAAAGGACAATGAATTTAGTGGTTCCATGGCATCTTTATGACTTTACACTTTTTGAAGAAAACAAAGAATGGAATAGTCAACCATTTTGAGTTGTGCTTTTCCTTTTTCCTCTCGTACCTTTCCGGCAAAATACACTAGGGAAACTGCCAGGAAAACTGAATAAGATCAATAGACGACTAAAGAGATGGGTGTGTGAAGGACAGAACACAGAGTTATGCAAGAGGAATCCCAGAGGGTGGCAGCAATGCTTCCCTGCTCTATAATGAGTGTGGTGCACCAGGAATCTTTGCTGGTTGATGAGCTATATAAGTTTAATTACTAGGTCACTTTAAGTAGTATAGGTATAAGTGCTATGAAACTATATTTTCACTACATCATTTCTTTCTTTCTATTTATTTATTTAGGCACTGTCACCCAGGCTAGAGTGCAGTGGTGCGATCACAGCTCACTGCAGCCCCCACCTCCTGGGCTCAAGCAATTTTCCCACCTCAGCCTCCTCTGAAACTATAGGCAGCTAATTTTTGTATTTTTTGTAGAGACAGGGTTTCACCATGTTGCCCAGGTTGGTCTCGAACTCCTGGGCTCAAGTGATCCACCCACCTCGGCCTCCCAAAGTGCTGGGATTACAGGCGTGAGCCACTGCGCCCAGCTCACTACATCATTTAAAGTAAAGGAACGGGAAGGAGCAAGCCTGGGCGTTCCATGAACATTCTAACTGCACATCAGTTGAGCTATGCTCACAGCTGGAGCTCAGGCTGCCCTGCCCAGCTCCCTCAGAGCTCAGGAGAACCACTACCGCCAGATTCAGTGTGTAGAAAGGTCAATTTTCCTAACCATTTACAATGCCTCAGAGCACTTTAGGTGGCTGTCATGTTGACGGACATTCCGGAATTGTATCAGTGGTTTCCATATGCCATGTAACAATATCGGTATACTTTTAGATATCAAATCCTGCCCATTTTAAGAGAGAAATCAAAGTGTTGGCACATTGTCAGAATTCAGCAAGAACTCAGGAACATCACTACTCCTTCCTGCCTTGTCTACTCAGTTCACAACACATAGTCACTTTAAATCATCAAAAAGTTTGTTTTACATATTAATGGGAATTTTCCTTCTTTTTTTTTTTTTTGAAAAAACATTCCCTTTTCTTGGGAACTATACTATATGGTGCTGAAATATCATAACATTTATTTAGAAGCACAGATTTTACACAGTGACCTCCGGAGCCAGTCATGGACAGAATAACTTGAATTCATAGCATCAGAGAGTCTCAGACCTGGGAGATGCCCTTCCGGGATTTCTTCACTGTAGGCTCTCCTTTTACATTTATGAGGAGAAATGGACAGATAAGTAGTTGGTTAACCTAGAGACTGGCTTCCCTGGGTACCTACTGTGACTTTCTCTTAATATGTTTTCTTAGTATTCTTTGCAGATAGGAGAAGTCCCTTTGCAAGGTACAGTTTGGATATACCATCTCAGATAATGCCTTATAATCAGAGGGTTTGTTGTAATAGAGGTGGTTGTTATGTAGGTACAGTGGGGGCAAATAGTAGAATATAATAGACTGATGTCAGCAGATTGGATTAAATAGGTATGAGGACAGCATAGAAGATACTGATGCCTCTCTTCCTCTGGACTACAACAAATGGCCCTAGCTGCCCAACAGAACTCTTCTTTGCTTGCAGAGCTTTGGGATATGAAGGCGAGGCAATGTTATAGGTAGATTGTTCAGCACCCAACTCCCTGGGAAGATACCAAAGAAACTGTGGATTTGGTGGTGTAGGCTAGTGACTGCTGGTTGGTAGAATAAAGGCTATTCTCTGTCTTGAGCGTTGAGAGCACACACAGGTAGAAGGTGGTGAGATTAAAATGTATAATTGTTTTATTCTGGATTTAGACTAGTTTGTTATTACTGGGTGGAGGCTGGTCACTTCAGTGAGTCTGAGGCAGTATCTGTGATCTAGAAACGAATCCTAGAAATGTCTCTTTCAGCTTGAGTATCTGCCTGCTGAGATATATATCTATATATCTATATCTATATCTATATCTATATATATATCTCATTGTTTGGGCAGAGTCAAGAGAGGCAGACAGTTTTTGCCTGGAATGTCCTGGGCCTCATGTATGTCTCAGCCCACCCTTTCCTCCCTGTTACTCGTCTGGACACAGTCACCTTCTGGAGGCCGCTATCTTTAGCACTGTATGGGTGGATTTAGGTGAACATAAGTACGAACTAATTACTCTTGCTCTTAAATGTGTAACAATTAAGAATATCAAACAAGTACTTCTTTCCTTTATGGATATATTAGAGAAAAATTGTAGTTCTTCCTCCTAAGGATTTAAATATATTAGGAACTTACAATTTCCATGGATTTAATAAAATTTTAACAAAATCTAAAAGACTTTAAAATTACATAATGATACTAAAATAGTCAATATGGATTGAAAAGTATGATCTAATATAATATACACTTTCTTGCTACAGAGTTTTTCATATTGATCTCTTCAGTAATTAAAAAGTTTCATCCTTTCATCATAGCTTATTTTGCTTACAACGCTCAGGTTTTGAATATGAAATCTTTTAAGGAGACATAATTTCTGGACAGGAATACCTGACAGAGGAGAGAACAGTAAACAATAACAAAAATAAAACAAAACAAAAACACGAACAGGACCGTGGTCACAGATGTTCTACTAAGTATTGCATTTTTGTTGACTGGGTCCAATTTGTAGCATGGAATGGTTTACTCAGTATTATCTTTATCTTCTCTCTTACTGTGGGAAGAAGGAAGACACATGAAATAATTAATCTTGAAAGACTTTGATGTGTTTTCAGTTTATATACGGTGTCGATAAATTCTGCTATTTAAAACTGGCAGGATGTATTTTAAACTTTTTAAGGCACTCTCTGCTTAAAATAAGAAACAAGGGCTTTCACAACTTGATTACAGTAATTAAAAAAGTCATTATACTGTTTTAAGAATGTTTAAGGAATATGTTTTGTTAGGATATATCTAAGTAGTTACGTTCTTATACCGACAAAGAAATCTAGTAACAAATAAGAGATGTATGAAAAAGGTATACAGGTACAAACTTTTTTTTGTTTTGTTTTATTGAGACAGAATTTCGCTCTTGTTGCCCTGCCTGGAGTGCAATGGTGTGCTCTCGGCTCACTGAAACCTCCACCTCCTGGGTTTAAGCGATTCTCCTGCCTCAGCCTCCCGAGTAGCTGGGACTACAGGCGCGTGCTACCACGACCAGCCTGATTTTTGTATTTTTAGCAGAGACGGGGTTTCACCATGTTGGCCAGGATGGTCTCAATCTCTTGACCTCGTGATCTGCCCGCCTCAGTCTCCCAAAGTGCTGGGATTACAGGCATGAGCCACCACGCCTGGCTCAAACATTTAATATATATCTATTTTAAAAAGCATTGCCACCAATCAGAGACAAAGCATAATCAGCAAAATAGCAAATGTTTGCTCCAATATTTCAGTTTAAAAGAAAAACGAGGGCCGGGCGCGGTGGCTCATGCCTGTAATCCCAGCACTTTGGGAGGCTGAGGCGAGAGGATCACCTGAGGTCAGGAGTTTGAGACCAGTCTTACCAACATGGAGAAACCCCATCTCTACTAAAAATACAAAATTAGCTGGGCATGGTGGCACATGCCTGTAATCCTAGCTAGTTGGGAGGCTGGGGCAGAAGAATTGTTTGAACCTGGAAGGCAGAGGTTGCAGTGAGCCAATATTGCGCCACTGCACTCCAGCCTGGGCAACAAGAGCGAGACTCTGGCCGGGCGCGGTGGCTCAAGCCTGTAATCCCAGCACTTTGGGAGGCCGAGACGGGCGGATCACAAGGTCAGGAGATCGAGACCATCCTGGCTAACACGGCGAAACCCCGTCTCTACTAAAAACACAAAAAATTAGCCGGGCGAGGTGGCGGCGCCTGTGGTCCCAGCTACTTGGGGAGGCTGAGGCAGGAGAATGGCGGGAACCCGGGAGGCGGAGCTTGCAGTGAGCTGAGATCTGGCCACTGCACTCCAGCCTGGGCAACAGAGTGAGACTCCGTCTCAAAAAAAAAAAAAAAAAAAAAAAAAAAAAAAGAGCGAGACTCTGTCTAAAAAAAAAAAAAAAGAAAGAAAAAATAAAAATGAAATACATGCTATCTTAAATTTTATTTTAAAATCAGTTATTCAAATTTAGAT
The DNA here is from genome assembly GCF_043159975.1 of Macaca nemestrina. Taxonomy (NCBI): domain Eukaryota; kingdom Metazoa; phylum Chordata; class Mammalia; order Primates; family Cercopithecidae; genus Macaca; species Macaca nemestrina. Next base: position 109,831,489 of record NC_092134.1, read on the forward strand.
TTCTGTGTGGAAATTCTATCTAGTAAAAACTATTGGTAAGAAGTTCTAGAACTGCACCATCCAATACAGTAGCCCTTAGCCAAATGTGGCCGCTGAGCATTTGAAATGTGGCTAGTTCAAATCAAGATATGCTGTAAGTGCCTAATACTGAATTTCAAAGGCTGAATAAGAAAAACAGAATGTGTACGTATGTATGTGTGTGTGTGTGTGTGTGTGTGTGTGTGTGTGTATATATATATATATATATTTTTTTTTTTTGACAGGGTCTCACTCTGTCATCCAGGCTGGAGAGAACTAGCACAATCTTGGCTCACTGCAACCTCTGCTTCCTGGGCTCAAGGGATCCCCACACCTTGGCCTCCTGAGTAGCTGGAACTACAGGCATGCACCACCATGACTGGCTAATTTTTGTAGTTTTTGTAGAGACAGGGTTTCGCCATGATGCCCAGGCTGGTCTTGAACTCTTGGCCTCAAGGGATCCACCCACCTCAGCCTCCCAAAGTGGAATTATAGGTGTTAGCCACCTATGAATTCCATGTTGAAATGATAACATTATGGATATAGTGTGTCAGTTCAAATCTATTACTAAAATTAAGTTCACCTGTTTCTTTTTATTTTATTTATTTTTTGAAACAGGGTCTTGCTCTGTCACCCAGCCTGGAGTGCAGTTGCACGATCACGGCTCACTGCAGCCTCCATCTCCTGGGCTCAAGCAATCCTCCCATCTCAGCCTCCTGAGTAGCTGAGACTACAGGCGCATGCCACTACGCCTGGATAATCTTTTTATTTTTGGTAGAGACATGGTTTCGCCATGTTGCCCAGGCTGGTCTTGAACTCCTGGGCTCAGGTGATCCTCCATTTTGGCCTCCCAAAGTGCTGGGATTATAGGCATGAGCCATGGCGCCTGACTTCTTTTTACTTTTTCTAACATGACTACTAGACTACTAGAGAATTTAAATTTACATATGTGGTTTATATCATATTTCTATTGAATACTTCTGAATACAAACATTCTTGTAGCTGTCATTTTATCATTTGGCAAGAAATATTTCTACTGTACACAGAGAAACATTCCAAGCTTTCTTAAAGAGCTCAAGCATGTCTTCCTTCCCCTTCGTAACTTCTTCTGACTCAAAAGAAACAAAAAGATGAATGGATAGGAAAGAAGAACCCAGATACAGCAATTCAAAAAAACCCGGCAAGCATAGTGTCTGTGGTTGTGCCAATGGTATTAATACATATGTAAAATGCATATTTGTTTTTATATATGTATATATTTATATGCATTTCTTTATGTATAGAATGTTTCTGGAAAAATACACAAGGTTGGTTGGGTGGGCACAGTTGTGGCAGAAATCTACCATCTACTGTATACTTTGTACTTAAAAATTTTTGAACCATTACCTATTGAAAAATATACAGCAAGTTTAAAAATATATTTCTCAACATGTGGTTGACAATTTTGTGAATTAATATATTTTTTCTTCTTCTTTTTACTCTGTCACTCGTTGGAGTGCAGTGGCTCACTGCAGCCTTGACCTCCCTGACTCAAGCAATCCTCCCGCCTTAGCCTCCTGAGCAGCTGGGACTATGAGTGCCTGCCAGCACATCCAGCTAATTTTTAAATTTTAATGGAGAGACGAGGTCTTGCTATGTTACCCAGGCCAGTCTCGGACTCCTGGGCTCAAGCAATCGTCCTGCTTTGGCTTCTCGAAATGCTGGGGTGACAGGAATTAACATTTTTGATTTAACTTTTGTTTTGGCAGATTCCAAACTAAAGACAACATATTCTGACATCAAGAAGTGCCTGGGCCTTCCCCTACAGGGAAGAATTCTGTGGAAACTATGTTCAAAGAAAATACAAGCCTAAAAGATTACAGGTTTCAACAGACTACCCCTTCACTCCTACTACTTCAATAATTGAATCCTGTGGAAAAAGAAAGTATAGTGATATAGGAAGTGAAACACACATAAATAGAAAAGCCTCTATAGGAAAAAATATAATTTATAAAGTACAAAACACTGAGGCCATTAGTTCAAACAAGATTGACTGAGCTCCTTTGACACACAGAACATGGAAAGCGTAAGAGCAGGTCATGTGTGCACAGGATATGCTGGCTGATGAAATATATAGTTGAATTGTAAGTTGGGACATATTTAAACATTCCTATTCCTCACAGTTTTGATTCTGGTCTCCACTACCTCTCATCTGCATATTTTATGAGTCTCTGTACCTGCTTCTTTATCTTAGATGTTACCCACATCTAATCCATTCTCCACCTTGTCATCAGGGTGATTTTATCAAATGAAAATCTGATCCTATTCTTAAAACTGCTAAGCTATGCCCATGGTAAGGTCTGCTCTCACTAACCTGGCTCTCTGTCTTCAGGTCCCTGTCCACCTTCGCAGCCTCGCTTTCTATTACTTCCAAGTCCTGCACCAGGTTGTAGTGCTGAGCTCACTGGCACTGGGGCAAGTTGACCTCCTTTCCTATAAGGTTCTTCTCATGACCAAAACCTGCGCGGCTACCTTCTGCCTATTACGGTATAACCACCTTTCATGGCCAGCGTTGCATTTCTTCTGGAAGGATGTTCCTAACCGCCCTAATTCCTTTATTTATTCCAGGAATATCTATTAACATCAGTACATATTTGTCTCCTACCTCCCCTACCAGACTGTGAGTTTTATTTGAATATCATTGTCTATCAAGAGCCAAGAAAAGTGCCTGACACATAGCAGATATTCACTAAATTTTGTTAAATTCTGGTGAATGAGTAAATGGATTAATGAAATAAATGTGATTTTGGTACATGCTTAAGAACACAGGCTTTGCAATACATGCAACAAACAAATATCTACTTGTTTGAATGCAGTGAAACATAAAGGCAGTTTTTACTACGAACATGTCGGTGTGTATGGTAGACTATGTATCTCAATGGGTGATTATGTATCTAAGGCTAATACACTTCTGTGAGTTGTTTTAAAAAACAGTAAAATGTAAAATGTCACAGAAACATTTTCAGACTTCAAAATAATACCATTCTCTTAAACTAGCTGAGTCACTGTGTCAGAGAAAGAGAGGGAGGGAGGGATGAAGGAGGGAGGAACAGAGGAAGGGAGGAGATTGAAATGATAGGGAGAAGCAAGATATCTAAGAGGAAAAGCGTGACATGGGAAACACAGTGTGAAGAGCAAGCTGCTTAGGCTATTACTTCCAGACTGAGTTCAAACTTGCTTCTCCAGGTTTGCCATTTCCTACTTATCTTGTGTAAATGCTGCAGTCAGGTCTTTACTACAGAAATAACAACTCCTGCCTGTGAATTACACGGATTCCTTTTACATATTCTGACAGGCTGATTATAATTATTGATTAAATGGTAAGATCATGATGAAGAAAATGAGGAGGAGGAGGAAGAGAAGAAGGAGGAAGAGAAGGATATAGGCCTAGGTAGTTAAGGAATCAAGATAAAATGCTGACTAAAAAATACGCAACAATTTTGTGAAGACATACAATCTGCTGCCTAATTACAAACTCCTTGATGACAACAGGGTCCCTTTTGAGTCAAGGTCATCAAGGCTGATAGGCACTTCTCAGATCAGCTGGTAAATGAAACTGTGAAAACTAAGATGAGCATGTGGAAGGACACTGGAATTTGTGTGCCAGGATAAGGATAACGTCAAGAGCAAGAAAATCAACAAGCAAGCCATGGCCAGAAGCACTGGAATTGCAAGGGCTGAGGTTGCAGAAGCTGAGCCAGCCAGAGGGAAACGCCAGAATTTTCCCTTAAAAGGTTGTACTAATGCAGCAAATCAATCAGGTAATGCATTAATTAGTATAAAACATTCTACTAATGTTGAAAATCAATGGCCTACCCTATAGTTGATTCTCTAGAATTGAGAAATTGTGTACTTGAGGAGATGAGGTTTTCTGTTTACCATCTCATAGAAATAAAATCTATTTGAAAGTATCTCTTATATAGAATAAATAACATTTTATGTTCTGTGTCTTAAATTTTTAAATGAGACATACCTCTCTCAATTCCTCAACTGAAGGATTAAGAACAAATTAAACTAATTTCATTTTTAGTTGAGATAATTGCTTCAACGGTCCTCAGTAGAAAAATAAAGCCCATATTTGCTTATTAGAATAATTAAAAATCACCTAAAAACATGTATTAAAAATATATTTTTTAGGTGATTTAAAAATCACCTAAAACATGTATTAAAAATATATTTTAGAAATATATTTTAGTTTTTAGCTTATCAAAAACATTCTGACAAATTAATAGAGAACTTTCTGTTTAAAATGACTAATAGATATTGTTACTAGCTAGCAAATTTTATAATGGTTAAACTCATGAATTTAAAAATACTCATAAAATCTATTATTTCCCATAGGCTTATGATATTTCTTATATAGAACATGAGACTGGTCATATATGGCATATTTTATCTTTCTTGGCTTAATGAAAATATTTTATATAGTAAAAGCATCATAATGAATGTTTGATATGTCTTACCCTATATAGTTCAGTTGAGGGAAAATAACATATATTGGTAATAATGCAGATATTTATAGAAGCTACAATTTATTTGGTGTGGATGGTCAGTCACTTTCTATAGTAATTCATTGAACTAGGACCTTTTAGAAAATGTTGCTAAGACTCATAAGAATTTATTAAGTGTTAATCTGGTTGATTCCATGATACATAATTAAAAATTCCTAAGGCTATAATAACAGCTTTACTTCCTTTCCTCTTTTATTATTTTAACTTTACATAAATGGTGAGAATTATAAAGGTTATCAATATGTTAAGCTGTCAGCGTGATCTTCCGGTCTGGTGATGATTCTGAATTCCACATTCCTTATATCGCTAATCTTTTTTTTTTTTTTGAGACGGTGTCTCACTCTGTCACCCAGGCTGGAGTGCAGTGGTGCCATCTCGGGTCACTGAAACTTCTGCCTCCCTGGCTCAAGGGATCCTACCTTGGCCTCCTGAGTAGCTGGAACTACAGGCGCCCACTACCACACCTGGCTAATTTTTGTATTTTTTGTAGAGATGGGGTTTCACCATGTTGCCTAGGCTAGTCTAAAACTCCTGAGCCCAAGTGATTCACCTGCCTCGGCCTCCCAAAGTGCTGGGATTACAGGTGTGAACCACCACACTCAGCCTCGAATCTCATAAATATAGTAATCATTTCTAAGGTCAATTTCTAAGGTATTTTCTGGTTATTCAAAACTAAAGAGTTTAAGACAATATACTGGTACTCTTATTCGTGTATGCTAACTGACTTTAGAGTTGTAAGATGCGTACAGTGTGTATAAAGTAGCAGAAAGATTCCCAATCTGGGAAAACAGGGAAGTGTTTTATGGGCTTTTAGTACATTGATATACCCTTCTTGACAGCAACATCAGAATGGAGCCAAAAACGTAAAGATGTTCAACTTTTAACTGAGTGATCTCACTCCTGAGAAGCATTTAATAGATGAGAAGCTGAGTGCATGAGGGCATTCCCGGCAGTACTCTGTAATATAACAAACAATGAAAAACTACCTCAGTGGACGAGGGGAAGTAGTGATTAATGTGGTAACAGCATCTGAAACAAAATCTATGATACAATGACTTTAACAAATAAAAGACTAGATAGCAACATGGAAAAGCTTGTGATATAATGTTCATGGCTTAAACAATGTAATGATAACAATATAAAATATATATCCATGTAAACAAAAACCAGTCATACAAAAATGAAAAGTTATTGTTGTTAACATTGATTATTTTTAACCTTACTGAGCTGTTATCTTTTTAATTAAACAACAATAGGAGTTATTTATTAATCATACCAATTTCTTTTCTAAGTTCCAGTAGATAGTTCTACTAAATCCATTTGGAACACTAAAAAGACGACTTTTGTGGGTTTTATCCGAGTTAGGTATCCTGATAAATCATTACCACTTTGGTGATTCACAGAATACTTCAAGGTACCTTCCAAGGAGGTCTAAAACAATAGGAAATCAGTTATGAAATTAAAAACACCAAGCAGTTTTTACTTTTTTTCTTCTTAGGTGTATATTTTGGCTACTACACCATTCCAACGCATTATCACTACCAATTTCCTCAAACACCTTTAGAACATGAAATGCACTATCAGTTTCTACACCACATCTTTTAATGCCAATCAGTAGGCTGATTCCATGAATCAGATAAGGAAAGTATTAGAGATTCAAAGGCTGAGGTTTGCAAAAAGGAATTAAGGTAAAATGAAAAAATAAATTCTATTTCAGCGGTGGCAAACTCAAAGACTACAGGAGGGGCCAGGAGAGAATAGAAATGAGGATAGCAGGCTGGGTATAAGTAATAAGGAGTGGGGACTGTGGCAAAGTGCAGAGCTTGCCCTAACAGCAACAGCCACTACAGAGCTCCAACAGGTGTTGACATGCGTGAACGCAGACCTAGGGCTGCCAGATATTCAGAATCTTCCAAAAGAGGCCAGAAATAGTGATGCTCATACAAAATCTCTTGAATTTTTAACTTTCGATAACTAACTTGAATTAGTTTTATATTTTATTTTCTAGCAATAGTCAAATAACAGCTGCCCTTAAGCTTACTTTGGTTTATGGGCTCCTTGTTTGCCACTTCTGCCCTATACTCACATGCAGGGATTCCTCAAAAGGATGATTTTTATTTGAAAGAAGTCACATTTTCTCTGTTTGCCATATGTCACATTTTCAATTTAGGCGTCTTCATAGAACAAGTAAAAAGAATGAAAGGAAGGAAGGAAGGAAGAAAAATGCAAAATAGGGAAGCTAAGTGTGAGCATGTTGGTAAGCATTAACCAGCGGGGGCTTGCAATCTACAAGAACATTATACTAAGACCTAAATGTTCTTGAGGAGTAAAATCTTAGAGGGTTTTACTTTTATTCTCAATATAATGATTGAGGAGACATTCTGAGTCACTACAAAAGGAAATCAGCCCAAAAGCCTTGTTATACATATGGCTCCCTTTACGGAAATTACATTAAAAATGATAAGAGAGAACTGGCCAAATCTGACCAAGATGGAATCGCCATGAGCTACCAAACTGCAAATAGGATCCAAGTGTGTATGTATTGTGCTTGTTGCTAATTTCCCTTTTCCTATCCCAGTCCTTCCAACTCTCATTTGCCATCTTTGGCTGTTAAATGGAAGTCTGTCATTCTAAGGAATATGAGTAAAGGAGGAAACGGGAAGCTAAGTGTAAGGAAGTTTTTACTTGACCTGTAGGAATTTACACATCATCAAAGGTAGACTCTGCGGATGGGTGGGCCTGAGTGACTGGAAGGAAGGGGAGAGTCTACTCAACTAATCATTTGCATCACATGCACCCAAGGAAAAAATGTTTACCTGGTGGAGCCACGGTTAACCTTTTTTCCTTGCTGAGCCGGTGCCCTTGGATGAATTCACTCATGGAGGGGGGGCCCTTCAGAAGAAATGATTCTGTGGAGGTGGGATCAGGGGGAACTCTTAATAAATTCTGTAGGTAGGAAGCCCCTGAAGTCCTGGGACGGCTCTGATCACAAAGGGAAGGTGAAAATTGTCTTGCAGGAGATCCAAGAAAAATACATATAGGAAACAAAAAAGTTTTACTTTAATTACCTTTCAACGCCTCACCAGTGACAACATTATTTATATTGGCATTTCATTGTTTAAATATGTAAATCAATATTTTTGCTATTTTTTTTTTTTTAAGTTTCCACATCAGGATACAACCCTATTTGGAAACTGTTCTGGATACTGGAAAAGAGATTTATTACAGTTAGTCAGCTTGAACCACAAATAGAAAATATATTATTTGAGTCTTTAATGAAAGCTCCTAAAATAAAAATGTTACCATTAACCGAAAATACATGGTAAGTAACTCAATAGCCAGGACTCTGGAAAAAGGTCACACAATCAAGCCCCTAAAAACCTTACAAGTGGTTTCTCTGGGCAATATTCCCATGCCAAATGAAAAAGCACAAAAACCACTGTCAAGAAAAGGACTGTGCGTATTCCACCCCATTTTATCTAGATATAGACATGCCCTTTCAGTCCGTCATCAATTTTGGTCATATGGACAAAAGTTACCCTAAGAGAACATATTCATATCCTTGTCCCATTAAAGAGAAGCTGATAAACAGCACCATTTCCAAAGGTACAACGACTTTTAAAATTATAACCCAGGTAGAACACGCTTCATTCTTAATATCCACCTTTATCTACTAATTCTTAGGTTGGAGGGAAGGGAGAGGCACATTTACACATACAAAGAGTAGCAAAAATATTAACAGACACTTGAAAATTATATTACGATTAACCAAGAGGAGGGATTGGGCAGGGGGTTAGAAAGGACTACATAAACACAATTATCAAAAAGGTTTTGATCTGGAAAGACCCACATTAGCAAGGATCATTTATATGCCAGCTCCCATTTTTTCTTTTCCTTCCCCTCCTCCATCCTCCACAGCAAGAGCACATTCATTTTTGCAGTTAACTAAAATCTGGCCACTGCACCGTACTATGAAGATCGCTGCATGCATACCTTTTCCTCTGAGTGCCACTGCTGACCCGAATGTTGGGTGTCTGTGGGCCCTGACTATGCAGGAGGTAAGTGTCTATGGTGGGCACGGTGACTGATGCCTCCCCACTTACTTTAGGGCTGCCGATCTTGCTCTTTCCAAGTTTGCCTTTGCTGCGTCGGGACTGCTCATGGTCAAACTCTAAGTCCTCCAGCCTCTGGGTCAGGGCGAGTTTTTGCTGGATAGCCATTCGTAACAAAGTGTTTAGAGTCTTCTTCTCATCCTCTGCGGCTGCTAACTGTCTCTGCATCTCATCCAACTGGGTGACATATTCATCACATCTGCAACCAAAACAAAGAAGGGGTCAGGGGAAAATCTTGGTGAAACTGAATTTGGACTTAAGTTGAAAAGTAATAAATTTGACTGAAATGTAGAAATTCAGAAGACTGGTTTAAAGATCTAGCAATAGAATGTAGATAACTTATAATAGCAGAAAATTGGAATGTATGTTCATCCATACAATGAAGGATAGACAGGACATTTAAAAATATTTATTATTATTTTCTTGTTGTTTTGTTTGTTTGTTTTTTAAGACTGAGTCTTGCTGTATTGCCCAGGCTGTAGTGCAGTGGCGTGATCTTGGCTCACTGCAACCTCTGCCTCCCAGGTTCAAGCAATTCTCATGCCTCAGCCTCCCAAGCAGTTGGAATTACAGGAGTGTGCCACCATGCCCAGCTAATTTTTGTATTTTTTTAGTAGAGACGGGGTTTCACCATGTTGGCCAGGCTGGTCTCGAACTCCTGACCTTAAGTGATCCTCCCACCCTGGCCTCCCAAAGTGCTGGGATTACTGGTATGAGTCACCATGCCCAGTGATGATCATTTTTTAAAGAGACAGGGTCTCACTATGTTGCCCAGACTGGTCTCGAACTCCTGGCCTCAAGTGATCTTCCTGCCTCAGTCTCCCAAAGTGCTGGGATTACAGGTATCAGCCACTGCACCCAGCCCATATGGAGACAGTCTTAATAGGCAACGTCTTAAACCCCAGGGACAGAGTTATTGTGGGGCTGCCGTGTAACAGCAGAATAACGGTCAAGTCTCCCACAATGTCCACAGTACCTGAAGTGTCTTACAGTAGCTCTTTTTACTGTATAACATTTTATTCTTTGGAGGAATGTAACAAGTTTATTATAGGCTATGCCTATAATATCCAAAATAATAATGTTTATGAAGAAAACATTTCCTTATCTGTATTTACAGGTTTTAGTTTTAGTACAGATTGCAGCTGTTGCTCTTGTCAATTTGACTGATTTGCCTGAATTAGAAAACTGAGTATTTTCAATGATTTCTCAACCAGATGACAGAGCAATGAGTTGTCAAAAAAACAAAAAACAGAAAACCCTGCAAAAACCAAGAATTGCGCAAGGTTTGATACAGATATAGCAGGCTGTCCGAAACATCTTTATTCAGGTTTCATACTTGTGCCAAAGAAGGAAGATAAGCTTAGTGATCTTTTTTCCTTACCAAAGGCAAAACCTGAGCACATATACATTTGGAAGATAGAGGTGGCGTGGGGAAAAAGCTCTTTCTGATTTTTTTTTTTTTCTGAATTTATTTACCCACTAAAATATGAATAATAAATATTGTTCACGCCAAAAAAAAGTATATGAAAATGGACAGTTTGGGGATAACAATTCCTTTTTATAAAAAACTATTATTATTATTATTTTTGAGACGGAGTCTTGCTCTATCACCCAGGCTGGAGTGCAGTGGCATGATCTCAGCTCACTGCAACTTCCGCCTCCCAGGTTCAAGCAATTCTCCTCCCTTAGCCTCCTGAGTAGCTGGGACTACAGGTGTGTGCCACCATGCCCGGCTAATTTTTGTATTTTTAGTAGAGACGGGGTTTTACCATGTTGGCCACGCTGGTCTCGAACTCCTGACCTCAGGTGATCCACCCGCCTTGGCCTCCCAAAGTGCTGGGATTATAGGTGTGAACCACCGTGCCTGGCTAGGGGATAATAATTCTTATATAAATCAGATTCAGACTTGAAATGTCCTTTGACATTTTTAAAAGTTTCCTTCTCAAAGAGGAAATTTATGTTTTCTTGATTCCAAATGTAATCCTGATTCTTTCATCAAAGAGGGGGACATTGTGCCCTATTCCTATTCTCTATCCTGTCTACCATAGCAGCCAGGTAAACACATTCTATTCCCCAAACACTGTCATGCCCTGAGACCCAGAAGCCAGTTCCCTACAGTTCCTCTGCACCCCTGTAGGCTTTCAGGCACTCAGCCTTCTCACTGCCATCTCCAAGAGATTCAATCACAAGGTCTGAGCTTAAGCCTGTACTCTCCTAACATACAAAAAAAGCTGGACAGTTTCTGGGGGACTCCTATAAAGCACAAGAGATCTTTTTTTGTTTGTTTTTAACACTTTTACATGTATCAGCTACATGTAAATTATTTAAAAATTCTGCCAGTAAAGACATAGTAATAATTTGTGAATTTTGCACCAAGTTTGCATCATACAAGATATATAATTGGTGGGATTTGGTCGGGCATGGTGGCTCATACCCTAACTCAGGACTTTTGGAGGCCAAGGTGGGCGGATCTCTTGAGCCCAGGAATTTGAGACCAGCCTGGGCAACATGGCGAGACCATGCCTCCACAAAATCCACAAAAATTAGCGGGAGTGGTGGTGCAAGCCTGCAGTCCCAGCTACTGGGGAGGCTGAGGTGAGGTGGGAGAATTGCTTGAGCCCAGGATGTCCAGGCTGCAGTGAACCGAGATGGCGCCACTGCACTTCAGCCTGGGTGACAGAGACCCTATCTCAAAAAAAAAAAAGTAATTTTTTTTTACACTGCATTGTGACAGCAAAATATGTATTTCAACAGTATACTGAAAATCTCAAGATTCTGAAAACTTCAAATCAAATACATTCTTAACAATCACTTCACGTTTAAAAACAAAATATGGCCGGGTGCGGTGGCTCACGCCCATGATCCGAGCACTTTGGGAGGCCAAGGCGGGTGGATCATGAGGTCAGGAGATCCAGACCATCCTGGCTAACACGGTGAAACCCCGTCTCTACTAAAAGTACAAAGAATTAGCCAGGTGTGGTGGCGGGTGCCTGTACTTCCAGCTACTCGGGAGGCTGAGGCAGGAGAACGGTGTGAACCCGGGAGGCAGAGCTTGCAGTGAGCCGAGCTCTCGCCACTGCACTCCAGCCTGGGCAACAGTGCAAGACTCTGTCTCAAAAAGAAAAAAAAAGCTGGGTGCGGTGGCTCATGCCTTTGATCCCAGCACTTTGGGAGGCTGAGGATCACGAGGTCAGGAGATCGAGACCCTGTCTCTAGTAAAAATACAAAAAATTAGCCGGGCGTGGTGGCGGGTGGGTGCCTGTAGTCCTAGCTACTTGGGAGGGTGAGGCAGGAGACTCTCTAGAACCCGGGAGGTGGAGCTTGCAGTGAGCTGAGATCGCGCCACTGCCCTCCAGCCTGGGCAACAGTGTGAGACTCTGTCTCAAAAAAAAAAAAAAAAAAAAAAAAATTCTAAGTAATTAGCTGGTATGATGATTATTAACCTTCATTATGACAGTATCTTCTCACACAGTACTAAAGGTAAGGTGCTTTTATATACTTTGATGTACTTCCTTCACAGAACTCTATTTCAGAGGTGATAATATTTAGCTATTCTAGGAAGTGGGGTTTTTTGCCTTATTGAAAGCTTTTTATTTGGAAGGCGAGTCTCTTTGGGGTGCATAAATTCTAGAAACAATCTATTAATATTAACTCACTTAAAAAATATTTTTATGTAATAGAATTTCTGGATCCAGAGTGTTCAGTAGGGGGCTCTGGAAAACAGCACAGAAGGCTTGCAAAATTTTAGATACATCAGAGGGGACTTCCACAGATTTTCTTCACACTTAGCCATCCTAGACTACACACTGAATACACTCAACATGCACAAAGGCAGGGCTGTGAATTTTAAAGCCTTTTCCCCACCTACCACACCCAGTCGTAGGAAGAAAATACTGTTACCTTGTTGCAAACATTGCTCTCAGGGAGGAGAAGGTTGCAGCATCTTCTTTCAAAGCCTTCAGTTCATTTCTAAGCTTCGTCATGGTTTCAGTCACCATTGCTTTTTCATTTTCATATTTGTTCTTGAGATTAGCTAGTGCCACCTCAGCTGTCTAAAGCAGAAAATCACACTGCTTACAATTTTCATATCAGGAAAATCCATCATACAGATTGCTTCATGCTGGGCCTATTATGTTCTTTTATAAAAGGAAAGTGAAATTGATTTGGTTACATTTTATATAAACATAGGTATGCGCTTGGGACAGAGGAAAGTTTTTCTTTAATGTCAAAATGTGTTGTGAATTCATAATGTAGTTAAATTGCCCTATAAGCCCTTTGTGAGCCAGAGTCAGTATCAGGAGCTAAGAGAATGCCAGTAGTTTAATAAATATTTAATGCAGATTGTTGAAAGTATGGGATTTCAGGACAAGGAGGGAGCCAAAATGAAACTTTATACAAGAAAAATTTTACTAATTATTTCGTAAAGAAGCAGAGCTTCTATTGGAATAATCAAATTGGAATATGTTAGAACTCAAATTTTGTCACCTGTGCTCCGTGGGGCCAAAACATAGAATAAAAGACATACACCATTGTAATTTATGAGTATATGATAAACTATAAATCCATGTTATATGTTTAAGGAAAAGAAGTGATAGAGAACTAATTACTTTCTAATTTGCATACAATTTGTCCAAACAATGAAAGAGTCAAATATAATTCCTTAAAAATCTCCACAAAAGTAGGGGTTACGAAATGTTGAATGAGTTAAAACATTTGTTTGAATCTAGGATTTGGGCATAGTGTTTCAAATCAAGAGCTACCCTGGCACACACATAAGTAAAAAAACACACTGACTGAATCAATGCATAAAATCAGCGTATACTTAGGGATTGCCCGTTTGATGCATAGCACATAGTTTGCATGTTGAAGCCAAACTGTGAACACATTATTTTTATGAACTGGAAACTATAACTTTTCAAAATGTATACAAATACCCCATACTAATGAAAAACCCCATTACGAGTAGAGAAATCCATTACTAATGGGATTTCCCAGGAAGACTACCCTGGTTTTTAACATTTCTTTTGGGGCTTGAAATGGGCAGCTTGAAACCTTCATATGCAAAGTGACAACATCTATAGAAATAAATTCTTTCTTAAGTAAATCAATGTTGGGATGGGGTACTTTGTTATTGTTTTGGTTTCGAAGTAGTTTCTTATGAGTTTTGATTGGATTTAAATTCAGATTAAAATGAGACTTTACTCATAAAATACTTCTGTATGTTCTGTAGTGTTAATACTTGGAGGAATCTTCAGAAATATTACACATTCAGAAAATTATCCACAATGCAGAAATTGACCGAGGGAAAAACGGCAGTTGTTTAGTGTTTAAAAAGCTTAGACACATATTCATTTAAAACAGAAAAGTATGTTTAAGTTGTGAAAATGTAGATGTAACAAATTTGTAAGCACAGAGTCCCATGGTCAGTATCTAAGGGGAATAAAGAGGGGGATAACAGAAGAGCTAGACCTGAAATAGAAATACAAACTCATTTATTGTTTGTGACAAATACCCTAAAGCCTCAGTTTTGTTTGTAGATTTGTTTGTCCATAGACTGTGCAAAGTTTTTCCAGAATTAAGTAATTTTAAGTATCCATAACTCATTGGATTTGCTGATGTCTGCATTCACCACATTCTCCACACACTCCAAAGTTGACTTTCTAAATAAAAAAGTCTTATTTCCAGCCACGTAGACCTTTGTGAGCATTCCCTGAATATATCATTCTATTTTGTCATTCCTAAGCCTCTCTACCTACTGTTCTGTCTGGAATTACTTCCTCCTCCTCTGGAAAACAACTCCTCACCCTTTAAGAACAAACTAAAGTATAATTGCTTCTGTGAAGTCTTTTCCGCTCCTCTAGGAAACCTTAGTTGCTTCCTCTGCATTGTTCTCATAACTTGGATTACAGCACGTGTAATGCTGAACTGTAATTGTGTTTCTATCCTGACATCCCCAGGAGGCTGAGTCTTCTGGAAGGCAGGGACCATGTGTTAGTCTCTGAATCTTCAGCATGCAGCACAGTGCTAGATGGATGGTGCTTCATAAGCATTTACTGACTTCATCAGAAGGCACTGTGCCTATGAAAAAATCCTTAAGTAAATGAGAAGATTCATAGAGACTACAGAATGCCTATTTTATTTATTTATTTTTAACTTCTATTTTAAGTTCGGGGTACAGGTGCAGGATGTGCAGGTTTGTTACATAGGTAAATGTGTGTCATGGGGGTTTGTTGTACCTATTATTTCTTCACCCAGGTATTAAGCCTAGTATCCATTCTTTATTTTTCCTGATCCTCTCCTTCCTTTCATCCTTCAGCCTCCAATAGGAACCAGTGCGTGTTGTTCCCCTCTATGTGGCTATTTGCTCTCATCATGTAGCTCCCACTTATAAGTGAGAATATGCGGTATCTGGTTTTCTGTCCCTGTGTTAGTTTGCTAAGGATAATGGTCTCCAGCTCCAACTATGTCCCTGCAAATGACATGATCTCATTCTTTCTTATGGCTGTATAGTAGAATGCCTATTTTAAAACAGGGAGATTTCCTTTTTACCCTAGAATTCTCACCTTAGCCTTAAAAATGAACATTCCACAATGTCTAAATATAGTGAATGTCATCTGTTAATACTTAAAGTTATTTATGGCACATAAGCATCACAGCAACAGGCCCAACATAATGAACATGTAGACCAAATGCATCACTAGAAACGGGTTTTCATTTAATTTACTGAGTCCATATAGACTGTAACTCTAATGTAATGCAAATGGTACAGGTTGAGCATCCTTAATCCAAAACCCAAAAGGCTTCAAAATCTCAAACCTTTTGAGTGCTGACATGATGCCATAAAATTCTACACTTGACCTCATGTAATGAGTCACAGTCAAAATTTTGTTTCAGCCACAAAATTATTAAAAATATTGTATAAAATTACCATCAGGCTATGTATATATGAATACATGAAATTTCTTGTTTCCTGTCTCATGAAATTTCATGTTTGGACTTGGATCCCATCCCCAAGTTATCTCATTATATATATATGCAAATGTCCAAAATCCAAAATCTGAAACATTTTTCATCCCGAACATTTTGGAAAAGGGATACTCAACCTGTACTACAAAAAATTGTGAAAATAAAACTTCAGCTAGGAATGCTTTGTTCTGTTCTGAATTCCCGTGGTACTGTTTACATCACTCTAAAGCGCTTGATGAGTCCTATCTTATAAATAGCTATAGGCAATTGTGGAATTCCTACTAGAGTATGTCATTTATTTTTGCATCCCTGAAAATATGTTATTTTATTACTGTCTCCCAGAAAATATGTAATCAATGAATGCTGGTTCACAAATTAGTCTCTGTTGGTGGGCCAAGTGTCCTTACCTATACCTCTGTTTCAGTTAAGCATCTTGATTTTTTTTTTTTTTTTTAAGACAGATTTTCACTCTTGTTGCCCAGGCTGGAGTGCAATCGCTCAATCTCAGCTCACTGCAACTTCCGCCTCCCGGGTTCAAGCAATTCTCCTGCCTCAGCCTCCCGAGTAGCTGGGATTACAGGCACGCACCACCACGCCTGGCTAATTTTGTATTTTTAGTAGAGACGGGGTTTCTCCATGTTGGTCAGGCTGGTCTCAAATTCCTGACCTCAAGTGATCCGCCCGCCTTGGCCTCCCCAAGTGCTGGGATTACAGGCGTGAGCCACTGCACGCGGCCCTAAATTGTTAATATTCAACCTTTAGGAAGAAGTCAGAGAAGTTATTTGGATGGCTTGACCAAGAATGCCCTAGGATAGCATGTCCTTGATAAAGTTTATGTAAGCCTTATCTAATATGGTATTGGTTATTTATGACCACTCTGAATCATTGAGTCTTTAAATTATAGCAGAGTTATAATAATAAATTCCTTTATTCTGACCTAAAATTGGAGTCAGATCTCTCACAAACTCTTCATTCACTCTAATCTTTTCTATTTTTCTAAAGTGACAACACAAAATAAAGTCGTATTTTGCCCTTAGGTTTATATAAAACATGTTAATAGTGCAAACAGTATTATAGCTTATGGTATAGATGTCAATTATATAAATAGATTTATGGGAACTAGAGATGAGGACTCGAAAGCTGCACTGTAGATGACATAATAAGGGCGTGGTTTTCCCCAGATAATGGCAAACGGAGAAGGCATTCTGAATCTGAAATTAACCTTCAATCTCTAAAGACCAAGAGCTCCCCTGACCTACTATATTCACTGGCACTGCTTGCGTTTGCAAGAGGGCATTTGGTGCTTTGTTGCTTCTCTTTATCAACACCAACACTTATTCAGCACCTTTCTCAAATATGTGTCTTTTGAGGCTATCTTTTCAGATAAACTAAATAAAGGTGAAAAGAATTTTCCTGCTTATATTTCGCAGCACTCCCACCCAGGTAAAACTCAAGGGTGGAAAACAATTTCAGTCATTAAAGAGGGCTGGGAATTCGACAGGTTCATGTTGTAACATTACTACTTGTCCAGAAGGACAGGATCAATAGCTAGGAAAAGCTCCCTATTACTTAAGTTCTGACCCATGTGAGTTAACATCCCATATGAACCTAAATTTCAGATACGTGGTCACTAGCACAGGTAGAGCTCATTCTCATACTCTCTCACACGCACACTCTCTCTCATTTGCTTGCTAAAGTGGCCCCAAACTATTTAATTTGTTGATAACAATCTGTCTGGCTTTGTTTCTGTAACTCAGTTCCTCACAGTTGTCTTGCCTTTCATCCCTGACTTGTTCATTTATTTAGCACTCTTGTTTCTCTAGGTTTGGGATGAAGGACAAAACACTCCTTTTAATCTTGCTATACTTGGCTGGGTGTGGTGGCTCATGTCTGTAATCCCAGCACTTTGGGAGGTCGAGGCAGGCGGATCACTTGAGGTCAGCAGTTCAAGACCAGCCTAGACAATATGGCGAAATCCTGTCTATTTGAAAATACAAAAAATTAGCCAGGCATGGTGGCACACGCCTGTAATCCCAGCTGCTTGGGAGGCTGAGGCATGAGAATTGCTTGAACCCAGGAGGCGGAGGTTACAGTGAGCTGAGATGGCGCCACTGCACTCCAGCCTGGGCAACAGAGTGAGACTCTGTCTCAAAACAAACAAACAAAAAACAAAAACAAAAACAAAAAATTCTTGCTATACCCCTAGAAATTGAGTCTTGAATCTGAACCTCCAGCTCCAAAGCCGGGGTCCAGTTATTGGCCATCAGACCTTCTTCATGATCTGCACCCAGACTTCCCTCTGTTTGCTCCGGCTGTCTGCTGGGTGTCTGTCTTTCTTGCTGTATCTCCCTGGTTGGTGTAACCTGTCTTGCCAGCCTATTCTGCCACCCTCCATCTCCTGTTTCCACAGCTACTCACTGCCAGGCTTCAGCCCAGCACCGCCTGAGCTGCCTTTCTACATCTGTGGAAAGGCATCTGGATCTTCTCCTGTGTTTTTAACTTCCTCACCTCTGCCTCCACCTAGCTGGGCACAGATATTTCATCCATTCACTCATTTAAAAATAATAATTATTATGACATTCTGATCTGACACTGGGACATGGTTTTATTTCTCCACTGACCAAGAATCTGAACTCTCATCTTGATGATACTGGATACTCAATAAATTAGGGAATAAATTAGTTAAGAAAGCTTTAACTAGCATGCTTTCACCAGTAGAATGAGATTACCTGCTTATTGGCTTTCAATACCGCCCTCAATGTGGCAATCTGCTCCCGTTTGGTGCTCAGCAGGGACTTTAGCTTGAGGATCTCTTCCATTAAGGCTTCTTTGTCTTTATCAATCATGGGGGCTAGCTCCCGAGCCGCTGCTCTTTGACGAGACAGTTGCAAGGACCGGTCCACAGCTTTCTGCAGATGCTTGATTTGGTCCCGGATTATGGCATTAAGGTTGTAGATATTCATTGGCTCTTTGCGGATGTCACTTGTATCCAATACTGGAGATGACGGTGGGGCAGTAATAACAGGAGAGATTGTGGGGGTCTTAGTTGGACTTGGTTCTTTGCTGGCCTCTGTGCTTTCTTTTGCAACTGGTTCAGATGAGGTCCTTGTTTCTACCGGGGATGACACACCCCGCCTGGCTAATCGTGGGGACAAAAGTCCTCTGGGATCATCAGGCCCTTTCAGGCTGCCACTGCGGGTGACTCTGCTCTGCCTATAGTAATCCAGCATGACCCTGTTGGGAGTTTCATTATTACATAGACACACATGGTGGTAAAGCTGAGCTAACTCCTCACTGAATGTCACTAACTCATCCTGGGCCGTATTAAGAGTATTGTGATTTTCATTGGCTATGCTGGTCATCTTTTGCAACTCCTTCTCCATGTGGGCCATCTTCTCACCACTCTCCTTGGTGGTCTTCTCAAGGCTTGTCACCTGCTCATCATACATCTGGATTTTACTCTCATATTTGGCCTTCTCATCAGTGTAGTTTTCTACAGATTTATTATATTTCTCCTTTAAGGCCTTAATTTCAGCTTTCAGATCAATCACCTCAGTTACTGCCACCCTATATTTGCATTCAAGGATCTCTAAGCCATTGATGTCCACTTCGTAGTCATGGGCCTCCTCCCCTGAGTCCCGGCCCTTCTCCCCGTCCAGCTCGGCCTTGAGCTCCTTGCTGCTTTGCAGGCCCCTCATGGCATTGACGTGCTCTGTGAGCCGGTGCACGCGCTCATGCTGCTCCGTCAGTGCTCCCTTGGTGTGTTCCAGCTGTGTCTGTGACTCCTGTAGGTTGGCCAAAAGAATGGCCTTTTCCCGCTCTACCTGCAATGGCAAAAGAAAGTCTCTGAATGACCTCAGTGCAGCACCAATGATGAACTTAATCCATTCACAGTCGGGCATGTATACACTTAAAAATCACTGCAGCAGAGCCAATGTTCCCACTATTTCAAATTAAAATGGAGTGTTTTTTATTACAGCAGTTCTGGTAAGTCAATCTAAAAGTACATAATTCTAAAAGAATTATACTGCAAGTAGTTACCCATCAATTTCACTTGTATCATACACACATACTCATGAAACTTCAATGTTATTAGAACAATCTTATTTTCATTTTTAACACCTTGCAGAAAACAACATGACTTTAAGAGATAAGCATAGGACTGGTGTTATTTTTATGAGTGCCTTATAGTACATCTGTTTTTCAGATCATTAAGTGACTGTATCAGGGTGCCTATGAATCAATCATCCTTTCCTTCCCAGAGCTCAACCCCAAATCAGGTTTAAAACCTAAGGCTTTAACTTACTAAATATTGCTGAGTACTTTAACCATCCTCTTAAAAATAAGCATTTAGTCCCCAAAACAAACATGCACTACATTTGACAGTTTTTATCTTTTTTTAAGACAGGGTCTCGCTCTGTCACCCACACTGGAGTGCAGTGGCACAATTGTGGCTTACTGAAGCCTCTGCCTCTCAGGCTCAAGTGATCCTTCCACCTCAGTGTCCTGAGCAGCTAGGACCACAGGTGCGCACCACCACACCTGGCTAATTTTGTGTGTGTGTAGAGACAGAGTCTTGCTATGTTGTCCAGGCTGGTCTTGAATTCCTAGGCGCATGCCAGCCCCCTCCCTGCCTCTGCCTCCCAAAGTACTGGAATTACAGGCGTGAGCCACCATGCCCAGCTTTGATGGTTTTTAATATAAAAGTCAAAGAACACATACGGAATTTTAGAGCTAAAAGAACAATTTATAAGTCAATTCAATTCCTTTAGTCCAAAATAGGAACTGTAAATATTAGCAATTAATTTGAATAATGTGATATGTTTATGTAGACAGGAAGTATTACCACGTGATGAAAAACACTCAGGTGTCCATACAAAACACTGTCTCATTAAACATAGGTATATAAGAAATTGCAATGTGAAAAAATTTTAAAGCATTTCTCTCCTTCCATATGGGTAAATATTATGAATTATGAGTTTTTGCATTTATAATGTAACTGTTTCTGAATAACAAAATAATATTGTTTACATTATTGTTCTATAAGAAGTATCATGGTGTTCATATCCTTCTGCACTTGTGTTTTCTTTTCTTCTTCTTTTTAAAAAATAAACCATCATGAGATCTGCCTTAAGAGCAATGAATTGATGCTGAATGTCTTTATATCTAAAGGAAGATATCAATTCAAACTTTTTTTTTTTTTTTTTTTTTGGAGACAGAGTCTCGCTCGGTCGTCCAGGCTGGACTACAGTGGTGCGATCTCGGCTCACTGCAAGCTCCGCCTCCCAGGTTCACGCCATTCTCCGGCTTCAGCCTCCCAAGTAGCTGGGACTACAGGTGCCCACCATCACGCCCGGCTAATTTTTTTTGCATTTTTAGTAGAGACAGGGTTTCACCATGTTAGTCAGGATGGTCTCGATCTCCTGACCTCGTGATCTGCCCTCCTCAGCCTCCCAAAGTGCTGGGATTACAGGCGTGAGCCACCGCACCCGGCCCAATTCAAACTTTCAAACTTCCTGGATCATACATTAAATCCCTAAATGGCAAGTAAAATTATTATAATTAGAATATAATAAATATTAATCATTAAGTATGGTTAATATTTTAAAACTAGCTTATTACTTTAGGATATACATATATATATGTAAATGTATAATACAGTAGAGTAGTATTTTTATGATCCTTTGTGGAACCTGATGCCCCTCATTAAGAGAGGACTATCATGGTAGTCCTCTCTTGGTAAGGTTCTGATATGCATAAGTTTCAGTTACTATGCTTTAGTTAAAACATCAGCTACTCCCCAAACCATGGTCCAAATTTCAATGACCAAATAGATTGATTGTGAGCCATGCATAATGCACAATCTTCGCTGCCAGCTGTTCAGTCTATAAAATCACTACATAACATCATGACCTATGGCAAATGACACCACTTCATTCAAAGTCAACCAGTGATTGGTTACTATGTATCTGTTATTCAGTTCACTCACAGACGGCTAAGGATATAGTTGCCTTGTCTTGTCTCCTAGTGATAAATCCATGTGATGTTTTACAAAAATGGATTACAACAAGAAAGAAAGCACAGCAAAGAAACAAAGAGTGACAATGCTGGAAGTAAAATTTGAAAAAAAAACATAAATGGAGTCAGGTGCACTGGGGTGTGCCTGTAGTCCTAGCTACTCCAGGGGCTGAGGCAGGAGGATTGCTTGGGCCCAGGAGCTGAGGCAACATAGTGAAACCCTGCCTCTAAAAAAATCCCTGAAACTACCTAAATGGAGTTATAGAAGAAATAATTGAATATGGAAATATTGACACTAATGCTGTTTGAGGGACTTTAGATGTGCACCCAAAGAAACTTAGTGGAGGCAATTTTTTCAATTTATTAAATGAAAAAGTACAGTATGGCCGGGTGCGGTGGCTTGTGCCTGTAAGCCCAGCACTTTGGGAGGCCGAGATGGGTGGATCATGAGGTCAGGAGTTTAAGACCAGCCTGGCCAAGATGGTGAAACCCCGTCTCTATTAAAAATATTTTAAAAAATTAGCCGGGCATAGTGGCATGCACCTGTAATCCCAGCTACTGGGGAGGCTGAGGCAGAATTGTCTGAACCCGGGGGGCAGAGGTTGCAGTGAGCCGAGATCACACCACTGCACTCCAGCCTGGGCGACAGAGTGAGACTCCGTCTAAAAAAAAAAAAGAGAAAAAGAAAAAGAAAAGTACAGTACGGTAGTTGCAAAAAGGATGAAAATGTCGAAGAGGAAGTGATGCTGGCACATTAAAGGTACTCGCAAAGATATTTCCAGATGTTGAAAGTGCAGAGGATAAAATGTTGGAAGATGATCCAAACTTAAAAATGAGGAGGACAATTTGCCAAAGCAAAGAAAAGATTCTTGCTCAGTGTCCTAAGTTTTTTTTTTTTTTGAGATGGAGTCTAGCTCTGTCGCCAGGCTGAAGTGCAGTGGTATGATCTCTGCTTGCTGCAACCTCCGCCTCCTGGGTTCAAGCAATTCTCCTGCCTCAGCTTCCCAAGCAGCTGGGACTACAGGCATTTGCCCCCACGCCCAGCTAATTTTTGTATTTTTAGTAGAAACAGGGTTTCACCATGTTGGCCAGGCTGGTCTCGAACTCCTGACCTCGTGATCTGCCCACCTTGGCCTCCCAAAGTGCTGGGATTTCAGGCATGAGCCACAGCACCGAACCCTAAGTTTTATAGAAGAAGGCAAGATCAAAATACACTTGATAAGCTGTTTACAAAGAAATAAAAGTTTAACTCTCAATGTTCCTAATGTTTTAAATTATGAAGTACTAAGTACTTTTACTATATTTTCATTTCTATATGTATTTATAAACAACAGTAAGAGACTTTTTAATGTTTCACAAAAATATTTAAAGATCACAACACAATTGTAAATTTCCCCATTAATTATTAAGTTTGTTTTGCATGGTTTCAGTTTGCATGATCATTTTTTACTGTCCCGGACTACTATGCATTCCAGGGACTGCCTGTATAGTATGATCACATATATTAGAACTTAAGGTAACGGTTTTGTTATCTCAAGTTGTTATTTAGAGGCTTTTAAGTTATAGCTCTCATGTTATGACATGGTGTTTGCCCATATCTATGAAAGGAAAGCAACTCACAAATTACATTTTATGGCTGCAGAAACCAAATTATTCACAAATGACAGTACTGCAGGTAAAGAACTGGGCCTGTGGCATCAGAGAATACTGGAGTCAAATCTCGGGACCGACATTTACTTAGCTATGTGACTCTGAGAAAGCTTCAGTTTGGTAACCTATGCAAGGAGCACAGTAACACTTCATAGGAAATTTCGATGATGAAGTGAGATAGTGAATTTAATGCTGAAGGTTCTACAGTGTTAGCTATTGTGAACAATTGGTTAGCTGTGGTGCACCTCCCACAAGCCAAAATGTTTTTACATGGCAAACACATCTGTTTTCACAATTTTGAAAATTTTATAAAAGCAACTCTTTCATTTCAGAGTCAGGAAATATTTGAATACAAATCTTAGCTGGATTTCATTAGTTATAATAGAGTGTATCTCCAGAGGTGATGATGAATTTGCTTACCCAGACTATTTGGGTAATAGTTTTCAGTGAAAAACCTGGTAATTACGTAATATGGTATTTGATGAACAGCCATGTCATTTGAATTTTTCATAAAGGAGATGGAAAATCTCTAATCTATGCAATCTCAGTGAAAACTGATTATGTCAGAAGTGTTTTTCCCTTTTTTCCCTTGAAAATTAAGCAACCTTTGCACTGGAAAGTGTAAACATTATTCGATTAGTACACATGATTACAGATAAGACTGTTTCCAAAACGCCCTTCAAAAGGAAAAGCCTCTGAATCAAATAAACATTGGATCAAAACAAAATGTACTGAATGTGTCTGAAGCTTGTTTTAGCAGCAAAAGTGTTAAGACGAATAAGGTAATGCCTTTAGAACAGTCTTCAATCTGGACTCTGACAGTTCAGATTGAATGTAAACATTTTCTAAGCCTAAAAAAGGTAAGTCTACAGTGTCTTCATGACAGCATCTCCAGAAAACATCAAATAGAACACTGTCTCTTGCACGTATGCTTCCTCCCTACACAACAGGGGTCCTCAACTCCCAGGCCTCTGACCAGTACCCGGTTGTGGCCTGTTAGGAACCAGCCCACATAGCAGGAGGTGAGTGGCAGGTGAGCAAACATTACTGCCTGAGCTCTGCCTCCTGTCAGATGAGTGGCAGCGTTAGATTGTCATAGAAGTGCAAACCCTATTGCGAACTGCGCATGCGAGGGATCTAGGTTGCATGCTCCTTATGAGAATCTAATGCCCTCCAACCACCTGCACCCTATCTGTGGAAAAATTGTCTCCTATGAAACAGATCACTGGTCCAAAAAGGTTGGGGACTGCTGCTATACAGTACTGCTTTCTATATTTAATACGTTTCTGCTGAAATCAATTGAATAGGAAATTTTATCCAAATTACACATATATTACACACATATGTAAATATATATTATACACATATATCATATCTATCTATCTATCTATCTATCTATCTATCTATCTATCTGTCTATATATATTTCTCCCAGATAATTAAGTTTGGTCTGACAAAAAAATTACTAAAATACAGGTAATTTTGTAAAACTCTAACATTATATTTTCACTTAGCTATTAAGGCTTAGAGTACCTTAAATTGTATTTGGATTTCAAAGAGCAGATGCTTAAACTGTTTTTTAAATTAATTACTTTATTTATTTAATTTATTCTTTTGAGATGGAGTCTCACTCTGTCGCTCAGGTTGGAGTGCAATGGTATGATCTCGGCTCACTGCAACCTCTGCTTCCTAGGTTCAAGCGATTCTCCTGCCTCAGCGTCTCAAGTAGCTGGGATTACAGGCGTCTGCCACCATGCCTGGCTAATTTTTGCATTCTTAGTAGAGACAGAGTTTCTCCGTGTTGGTCAGGCTGGTCTCGAACTCTTGACCTCAGGTGATCCACCCGGCTTGGCCTCCGAAAGTGCTGGGATTACAGGCGTGAGCCACTGCACCTGGCCTAAATTGTTTTAGATTTAGTGCTTTGAATGAATAAAATGCAAAGCACTTTAAAGCTTAAAATTACTACACATTTTAAGCGTTACTATTTTAATTTCTATTTGTAAAGAATTTATCCGAGAGAGAGTTGAGGGGTTTATTATAATCTGCTGTAGTGACCGAGAATAGTTGTCTTATTTCTCTTCCTACAATCTTCATTTTCTGTCTGGAACTGGAGATTTTGTTTTTTCATGGTAGAGCTGGTTGTTTTGCCAGAAAACCTGACTTCAGTATTTGTAAACTGTTTGGTCTAGTGTAAGTATAAAACATGTGTTTACTATTATTATTGGTGTTACTATATCCCATAGAAATTATTTTTTACTTCACTGAATATTTACCTTTTATTTTTAATTTTTTAATTTTTGAGATGGAGTCTCACTCTGTCACCCAGGCTGGAGTGCAGTGGCATGATCTTAGATCACTGCAATCTCTGCCTCCGGGGTTCAAGCGATTCTCCTGCCTCAGCCTCCTGAGTAGCTGGGATTACAGGGACGTGTCACCACGCCCAGCTAATTTTTGCATTTTCAATAGAGACGGGGTTTCACCACGTTGACCAGGCTGGTCTCAAACTCCTGACACCTCAGGTGATCTGCCTGCCTCAGCCTCCCAAAGTGCTGGGATTACAGACGTGAGCCACTGCACCTGGCCTAAATTGTTTTAGATTTAGTGCTTTGAATGAATAAAATGCACAGCACTTTAAAGCTTAAAATTACTATACATTTTAAGTGTTACTATTTTAATTTCCATTTGTAAAGAATTTATCCAAGAGAGTTGAGGGGTTTATTATAATCTTCTGTAGTGACTGAGAATAGTTGTCTTATTTCTCTTCCTACAATCTTCATTTTCTGTCTGGAACTGGGGATTTTGTTTTTTCACGGTAGAGCTGGTTGTTTTGCCAGAAAACCTGACTTCAGTATTTGTAAACTGTTTGGTCTAGTGTAAGTATACAACATGTTTACTATTATTATTGGTGTTACTATATCCCATAGAAATTATTTTTTACTTCACTGAGTGTTTTCCTTTTATTATTTATTTATTTTGAGATGGAGTCTCACTCTGTTGCCCAGGCTGGAGTGCAGTGGTATGATCTTGGCAACCTCTGCCTCCCGGGTTCAAGCAATTGTCCTGCCTCAGCCTCCTGAGTAGCTGGGATTACCAGCACGTGCCACCACACCAAGCTAATTTTTGTATTTTTAGTAGAGACGAGGTTTCACCATGTCGGCCAGGCTGGTCTCAAACTCCTGACCTCATGTGATCTGCCCGCCTCGGCTTCCCAGAGTGTTGGGATTACAGGCGTAAGCCACTGCGCCCAGCCTCAATAACTTTTTATAAGTAGAGATGGGGTCTCTTTATGTCGCCTAGACTGATCTTGAATTCCTGGCCTCATGCAATCCTGCCAATCTGGCTTTCCCAAATGCTGGGATTACAGGTGAGAGCCACTCTGTCCAGCCAAGTCTTTTGACCCTCAATTTGACACTTAAATGATGATGTGATTCTTGTAACAGTATACATAGCATCAATATGCACAAATGGAACTCATAAATAATTTGTTCTTCTCTGCTTGAAGAGCAACAACTCTGATAATGCATGTCTGTGCCCCAACAAAAGAGAACTCTATGAAAAAAGATTGAGATAGAACAAAGAAACTCTATATGAGGGAATTCATCAGTTGTTAAAAGAAAAGTGTCTACTTTAGAGTGTGTGGTGAAAAGAAAATTCTCTCATGCACATGAACACACAAAGGTCAGTCAACTGGATGAAAACTAAAAAAGATGTAGGGAGAGGGGGCCCTTCCCAACTCTTATGAGATGAGGAGTACTCTGATACCAAAACTTGAGAAACAGCACTTTGGGAGGCCAAGGCGGGCAGATCACTTGAGGTCAGGAGTTTGAGACCAGCCTGGTCAACATGGTGAAACCCCATCCCTACTAAAAATACAAAAATTAGCCTGATGTGGTGGTGGGCACCTGTAATCCTAGCTACTTGGAAGGCTGAGGCAGGAGACTTGCTTGAACCTGGGAGGCAGAGGTTGCAATGAGCTGAGATCATGTCACTGCACTCCAGCCTGGGCAACAGACCAAGACTCTGTTTCAAAAAAAAAAAAAAAAAACTAAAAAACAAACAACCTCTCCATCCCAGAGAAACAAATTATAAGAAAATAAAACTAAAGACCAAGACCTCTTATGAATATAGACACAAAATCCTCAACAAAATACTAGCAAACTGAATCCAGCAATATAACCAAATGCAATCACAGAAACACAATGTTGATTTAACATTTGAGAGTCAATAAATATAATATACCATACTAATAGAATACATGAAACCATATTATCATCTCAATGTATGAAGGAAAAGCATTTGACAAAATTTAATATCCATTTGTGATAATTAAAAAAAAGTCAACAATCTAGTAACAGAAGAAAACTCCCTCACTCGGATAAAGGGCATCTGTGAAACACCCACAGCAAAACAAGGATGGCTGCTCTTGCCATTTTTATTCATCGTTGTACTGGAGTTCTAGCCAGGGAACTTAGGTGAGAAAATGAAATAAAAGGTATTGAGGAAATATCTTTTAAGGAAAGAAAAAAGTAAAATGATCTTTATTTGCAGATGACATGATCTTGTATATATTAATAGAAATTCTTAAGGAATCCACTAAAAAACAACTATTAGGACTAATAAACAAGTATAGCAATGTTGCAGGATACAAGATCAATATATGAACATCAGTTGTATTTCTATATATTAGCAATGAACAATGAAAAATAAAGTGAATAAAATAATTGCTTTTATAGCACTATCAAAAAATAACATGCTTCAGAACAAATTTTTTTCTTTTATTGAGATGGAGTTTCGCTCTTGTTGCCCAGGCTGGAGTGCAATGGCACAATCTCGGCTCACTGCCACCTCCACCTCTCGGGTTCAAGCGATTCTCCTGCCTCAGCCTCCCGAGTAGCTGGGATTACACGTATGCGCCACCACGCCTGGCTAATTTTGTATCTTTAGTAGAGATGGGGTTTCTCCATGTCGGTCAGGCTGGTCTCAAACTCCTGACCTCAGGTGATCCACCTGCCTCAGCCTCCCAAAGTGCTGGGAGGCCTGAGCCACCGCACCTGGCAGGAATAAATTTAGCAGAAGAAGTGCAAAATGTATACAGACGTACCTCAACTTGTGATGGGGTTACATCTCAATAAACCCATTGTAAACTGAAAATATCATGAGTATGGCCAGGCACAGTGGCTCATGCCTGTAATCCCAGCACTTTGGGAGGATGAGGTGGGCAGATCACCTGAGTTTGATCAAGAGTTTGAGACCAGCCTGGCCGACATAGTGAAACCCTGTCTCTACTGAAAACAATTTTTTTAAATTAGCTGAGTGTGGTGGCACGTGCCTGCGTTCAGCTACTCAGGAGGCTGAGGCACAAGAATCACTTGAACCCAGGAGGTGGAGGTTGCAGGGAGCCAAGATCGTGCCACTGCACTACAGCCTGCGCGACAGAGTGAGACTCCATCTCAAAAAAAAAAAAAAAAAAAAAAAAAAGAAAATATCATAAGTCTAAAATGCATTTAATACACATAACCTACCAAACATTATAGCTTAGTCTAGCCTACCTTAAAAGTGTCCAGAACACTTATGTTAGCCTACAGCTGGGCAAAAATAATCTAACTCAAAGGTTTTTTGTTTTGTTTTGTTTTGTTTTAAGACAGGGTCTCACTCTGTTGCCCAGGCTGGAATGCAGTGGCACAATCTCAGCTCACTGCAACCTCCGCCTCCCTGGTTCAAGTGATTCTCCTGCCTCAGCCTCCCAAGTAGCTGGGACTACAGGCGCACACCACCACGCCCAGCTAATTTTTGTATTTTTAGTAGATACAGGGTTTCACCTTGCTGCCCAGGCTGGTCTCGAACTCCCAACCTCAGATGATCCACCTGTCTCAGCCTCCTAAAGTGCTGGAATTACAGGTGTGAGCCACCATGCCCAGCCCCCTCTCAAAGCCTATTTTATAATAAAATGTTGACTATCTCATTTAATTTATTGACTACTGTACTGAAAATGAAAAACAGAATAGTTGTATAGGTACTCAAAGTATGGTTTCTACTAAATGTGTATTGCTTTAACACCATTGTTAAGTCAAAAAGTTTAGTCAAACCATCACAAGTTAAGGACCATCTGTACTCTGAAAACTATAAAGCATTGTTGAAAGAAATTAAAGAAGACCTAAATAAAGGGATAAATAGCCTCTGTTTTTGGGTAAAAAACTGAAAGTTAAAATGGCAATACTACCCAAATTGATTTACATATTCAATGCAAACTCCAACAAAATTTCAGATGGATTCTTTGTAGAAACTGACAAGATGGTCAAAAAATTTATATGGAAATGCAAAGAACCTGGAATAGCCAAAACAGTCCTGAAGAAACTTCTTGAGAAAGAACTAGCAAACTTTCCTATTTCAAAAATTGCTACGAAAAAACTATAATCAAGATACTATAGTATTGGCATAAGAACAGACATATAAATTAATGGAACAGAATTGAAAGTCTAGAAATAAGCCCACATATACATCTATGACCAACTGATTTTGGACAAGGGTGCAAAGATAATTCAATGGGGGAAAGAATAGAATAATAGTCTTTTCAACAAATGGTGCTGGGACAACTGGATGCCCACATGTAAAATAGTAATGTTGATCTCTTCCTCACATCATATTCAAAAATTAAGTCAAAATGGATCAAAGACCTAAATATAAGAGATAAACATAAAATTCTTAGAGGAAAACCTAGCCATGAATGTTCATGACCTTAGATTAGACAACAGTTTTGTATGACACCAAAAGCACAAACAACAAAAGAAAAAAAATAAACTAGACACATCAAAATTAAAAAGTTTTTTTTAGCTGGGCATAGTGGCATGCGCCTGTAGTCCCAGCTACTCAGAAGGCTATGGTGGGAGGATTGCTTGAGACCAGGAGAGTCCAGGAGTTTGAGGCTGCAGTGTGCTATGATTGTGCCTATGAATAGCCACTGCACTCCAGCCTGGGCAACATAGTGAGATCCCATCTCTTAAAAAAAAAAAAAAAACTCCTATGTACATCAAAGGACACCATCAAGAAAGTGAAAAGACAATCCATAGAATGGGAGAAAATATTTGCAAATCATAAATCACTTTTATGATAAGGGATTTGTATCCAAATCGGTAAAGAACTGTTTCAACTCAGAAATAAAAAGATAGCCCAGTCAAAAAATAATCTGAATAGACATTTTTCCACAGAAGATATAAAAGAGCCAATAAGCTCATGAAAAGATGCTCACAAGGAAATACAAGTCAAGATGATAATGAAATACCACTTCACATCCACCAGGATGGCTATGATTGAAAAGGCACATAATAACAAGTGTTAGTGAGAATGTGGAGAAATCTGAACCCTCATACACTGCTGGTGGGGACATAAAAGGGTACACTCAATTTGTTTTCAAAACTAGCAGTTCCTCAGAAGGTAAAACATAGAATTACCATATGACCCAGCATTTCCAGCTCTAGAATTAACTCCCTTTGGGAATTAAAACATATGTGCACACAAAAACTTGTACATAAATGTTCATAGCAGCTTTACTGATAATAGCTAAAAAAATAGAAACAACTCAAAAGTCCATCAACTGATGAATGGTTACATGAAATGTGGTATATCCACACCATGGAGTATTATTTGACAATAAAAAGAAATGAAAATGAAGTGCTAATATATTACAGCATGGACGAACCTTGAAAATGTTACGCTAAGTGAAAGAAGCCAGTCACAAAAGGCCACACATTGTATGATTCCATTTATTTTTATTTTATGTATTTATTGAGACAGGGTCGTGCTCTTTCACCTAGGCTAGAGTGCAGTGGCATGGTCACGGCTCACTGCAGCCTTGACCCCCCAGGCTCAAGCAATCCTCCCACCTTAGCCTCCCCAGTGGCTGGGACTATAGGCACACACCACCATGCCCAGCTAATTTGTTTTGGTATTTTTGGTAGAGATGGGGTTTTGCCATGTGGTCCAGGCTGGTCTCAAACCCCTGGCCTCAAGCTATCCTCCTGCCTTGGCCTCCCAAAGTGCTGGGATTACAGGTATGAGCCACTGCGCCCAACTAGTTTGTAAAGGTAATCTCTAACTATAAAATCTGTAATAGTTTAACCACTTAAGTTGTCAACTTTGTACTAGGAAATAATTATACTTGTCACTTTAAATTTCAAAACCCAAGAACTGACCAATCTTGTTTTAATCAATATCATCCTATAAATATTCTGTGAGTCTTTAAGCAGAGATAATATTTGACTTGTTCAACTCTCTCTGTGTAGCAACTCCACTTACTAGATTTTTGACCTTGAACTAATGACATAACACAGTCGTGCCTCAGTTTCCTTATCTATAATATGAAAGTAATAATACCCTCTACCCCATACAGTTGTTATAAGCAGCAACCAATTAAGCAAATATATAAAAATTGCTTTGAACTCTTATGGGACATATAACAAATTACCATCACCACTTAACATCAATCATTATAGAAAAAATTAAAATTGCCTTTAACAGACTGGATCAAAACATAATAGGAATCTATTTCTTCCACATCCATGAAGATGCAACAAAATATATTAATTTTAGTTTTACAGAAACATTACTGTCTTCTCATACTACATGTGAAATTGCATATCCAATGTAATACTGAAAAAAAAAATCCAGAGTTTTCCCCTTCTTAGTTTGACTCTATGCAGATGTAAAGTTAGAGGCTATTTATCAAAGACAGAAATTTCAGCACAAGCATACAGGACTCCTTTAAATGGATTCAGTAATTTAGTTAGTATTTCCAGACAGTATCTACTTATTTTCATTCTAATGAAACTAATTAAGGTATTTGACTGTCACTGGAAAATGTCAATTACAACCTATTTGAAATAATGAGGTCTTGAGGGCACCAAAACACCAAAATAATTTATCCAATAATATGCTGAAAAACTTCTCTCATGAAAAAGGATGACACTCATTGAGCTACTCACTATCAAAGACTGTTGTCAAGTTTATAGAGACTCTGAGGTTAATCAAAATGTTTTCT
Source organism: Macaca nemestrina (assembly GCF_043159975.1). Classification (NCBI taxonomy): domain Eukaryota; kingdom Metazoa; phylum Chordata; class Mammalia; order Primates; family Cercopithecidae; genus Macaca; species Macaca nemestrina. Next base: position 109,863,836 of record NC_092134.1, read on the forward strand.
TACTGTACTTTTTGTGTATATGTTTCTGTGTTATGTGAAACTTAGCATGATTAGCTAAGTTTAAAATATTCCTGTATGTTATTCCATAACCTAGGAAGGCATACAGTTCAGTAAAATATTCACTCTAATTTGTTCTGGGAAAAAGCTCTCCCTAATTTAGATAGAGGTTTACCATCACTTGCCTTTCCCATACATTTTATAATTTATGTATTGACTGTTTATACAAAGTGATACTGGGGACCTTCTTGGCATCTTGGAACCTGATGGCAGTTTCCAGGACAATAATAATTTACAAAATGTTATGACTTATACACAGTTTCATATTTACCATCCCATTTGGTCTTCACAATTCTACAGAAGAGGCATGGCATTATTACCAGGGCTTCACAGCAGAAGTCTGCAGGTTGCATGTAAACAACTCCAGGAGGCGCTATTTAAATGGTAGTCGCTATAAATTGTCATACTTGTTATTACCATTTCCCAGCAGATGGCAGTATGATGGCTTGAAGAAGGAGACCTGATTTTGTTTTTGTTTTTGTTTTTTTCCATAGTTTTCTCCAACAAAGGCATGGCAGAGACTAGTGGTGGGGCTAATTTATTACCTTCCCCTTTTGAATGAGCCTCAGAGAAGCAAAACAACTCACTCAACATTCCTGATAATTAAGGCAGAGGTGAGGACTAAGCTCTGTTTTTTTTTTTTTAGATTGCCCAAATTCCTATTTAAGAGGTCTGAGGAGTCATGCCCTACAAACCATAAGTTCTCATGGGATGGGTTTTATTTAACCCTGTATATCAAGATTCACTTTCCAATCTGACACTGGCAAAGGAAGAAAACCAAAATACATTTCCTTGCCATACCTTGAAATTGCCCTGAAAAGTCTCTTGTGGGAAAAATCCACATTCTGTAGAGAATCTCCTTTCCCCTTTGTTTTCCTTCCTTCCTTTCCGGATCCAGGAGATAATCAGCTAAGAGCCAGGCACCCTTCTAAGCGCAATAAGAAACATTTTACAACCTGCTGTCTCTGAAGTCTGCTGAGAGCTTCCTCTGCACAATAAAACTTGCTCTCCACAATCCTTTATCTTAACCTGAACATTTTCTTTCCATTGATCCCAGGCCTTCAGATAAACTCAACCAATTGTCAACCAGAAAATGTTTAAATTTACCTATAGCCTAGAAGCCCGCACTTTGAGCTGTCCCACCTTTCTGAACCAAACTGATGTATTTCTTTCTTTTTTTTCCTCTCTCTCTCTTTTTTTTTTTTTTTTTGAGACAGTCTTGATCTGTCGCAGGTTGGAGTGCAGTGGCATGATCTCGGCTCATTGCAACCTCCGCCTCCTGGGTTAAAGTGATTCTCCTGCCTCAGCCTCCCAAGTAGCTGGGACTACAGGCACGCACCACCATGCCCAGCTAATTTTTGTGGGTTTTTTTTAGTAGAGACAGGGTTTCACCATGTTGGCCAGGATGGTCTCAATCTCTTGACTTCATGATCCACCCACCTCGGCCTCCCAAATTGTTGGGATTACAGGTGTGAGCCACCGCACCAGGCCCAATGTATTTCTTAAATATATTTAATTGATGTCTCATGCCTCCCTAAAATATATAAAACCAAGCTGTACCCCGACCACCTTGGGCACATGTTCTCAGGACCTCCTGAGGGCTGTGTCATGGGCCATGGTCACTCATATTTGGCTCAGAACAAGTCTGTTAAAATATTTTACAGAGTTTGACTTTCTTCATTGACAGAGGCATTGTTTTTTCCCTGGAACCAGTTTAAATAAATATCTATGGATGGGAAAACATAATTCATGTGCAAAAATTGAGCCTTATAGGAGAAGAAAAGGCCGAAAGGGTATGGAACTAGGTATGCTGTTTTCAAAGGAGTTCTTTAAAAAAAAAAAAAAAGTATTTATTTTAACTGACAAAAATTGTACATATTTATTGTGTACAACATGATGTTTTGAAATACGTAGGCAAAGTGGAAATTGAGCTAATTGTGACATGCATGACCTGACATACTTATCATGTTTTTGGTGATGTAACTGAACCTATATTATCAAAATCATTAAACGTTTGTTTTACTTATTTTCCTTTCTCTTTGTCCTTTTCTTCCTCCATGCATGACTGCTTGCACATAGTCATTCGGTAGACGGTAGTCACTCATAATTGACTAACTTTGCATCCTAACCCTGGCTGCCAGTAAGATTAATGAACTTGTTTTCCTTTCAAAGAACAATGATCCTTAGGTCATGCAGACCTCCTGGACGGCATCCAGAAGTTTGACTGAGCTGAGGGACGCAAACAACTTTGATCTTTGGGGGATTTCATCTCCTGCAAAGCTGCCTTACTCACAAAAACCCCCAGTTACGTTCAAAGGCAGGTAGGATTTGACAGATTGTCTCTCCCACAATGTCATTTTTGGCCAAAATGAATACACCTTTCTCTACTGCTAAGCACTGATGTGTCAGTATTTGGCTTACTACCCATCCAGCACGCCGACCTACATTTGGGGGTTCTACAACACTGAGAACACTTAAAAGCTACTCTTTAATTTTCAATACAATACAGTCACCATGTTGTACTATAGATCTCTTCAACTTACTTTATCAAAGGGGGACTTGATCAAAAGGAAGAAAACCTGAAAGCTGCATATCACCTGGATCAGGGTGTTATGTTATCACCTGGATCAGGGTGTTATGTTATCACCTGGATCAGGGTGTTATAGCCTTGCCTGTGCCCCTCTACACAGTCACGAGCTGTTAGCTAAGCGCAGCTGTTGGATTTAGAGGCACAAGGCCTTCTCTCCCGTGCAGTGTTGTGGATCCAGGCCAGGAGAAATCCTAAGAGATAAGGGAACTATGAACATACAAACTGCTCAGGGATAGCATTAGGAGATACACTTAATGTAAATCACAAGCTAATGGGTGCAGCACACCAACATGGCACATGTATACATACGTAACAAACCTGCACGTTGTGCACATGTACCCTACAACTTAAAGTATAATAAAAAAAGAGAAAACACAAACTGTCACGTCCCAAGTATGTCGACACTGTAAGCTGAGGTGTGCAAAACTGACAGCTGCCCAACAGGACAGTGCTATTCCTACAATACCCGCAACTCCAAAATCCAAAAAGCTCAAAATCAAGTTTGATCAAACTCACGTGGTTATGATAAAACTCACTTGGCAATATTCAGACAGTCCTAAACTCCCAGGGCAGCCAAGCTGCACCTGACTGGTGTGAGGCCTTTAATGGTTCTCATCTTATTCTTAGTGTGAATACTCATGTTTCACTGCAGAAATGTTAATATTACTTGGTCATCGGATGCTGCATCTGATCCCAGTGGAGATATCACAATCTATGTGGTATATACTGTATATTGCCTTTCTATAATCTGAAACTTAAATTTAAAACACACCTGGCCCAAGCATTCCAGATAGCTATACTTAAAGTACATCTGACTGGTTCCTCTTCAGAATTTCCAGAACAATGGTACTGACACATATATATTTCAGGTGTAGAGTACTCTCATTGATCAGAATTGCCATATTATTGTTAATCCTTATTAACATCAAAGCCAATTACAATGAATTCTAGGCAACGTATCCGGTAATGTTTTTGTAATGTGTTTATTTAAATGTGTTTATTTACATAAATTCAACCCAAAAAGATGTGTGGCTAAGGAAAAAACTGTATTACAAAGAAATAATTCATGAGAAGGTATACTTCTCATGAATTTACTCATTTGAATGAAATATATTCTTAGGAAAAGCTGATATGCTTTTTACAAATGCTGATTACAAGAAGATAAATGGATATTCCACCTAAAAAAAAAATTACAGTTAGTGTTGTTAGTATGAGATTGGAAGCTGCAAAGCCCTTCCTGTGTTGAACCTGGTTTTCACAACTAAATCTGGAGCAAACTTGGGGATATAAGGACCTACCTGCGCCCCTCTACATCTTTGCAAACTGTCAACATCAGTTAAGGGTTGATGAAACATTTGAAGGGACACAGCTTTCTGGTAGACTGAGGAAGGGTTTATCCAGCAAAGTTTTCCTCACCCTAACATCTTGCTAAATGAATATCCTTTTTCAGACCTTCTTGCACCATGAGACTTAACTGTTATTTTTCTATATTCCTGCCAGTATCCACATCAGTCCCTTTTGGGATGATTATCCTTGAGCTAATAGCCCAAAAATAATAGTTAATAATAATTATCTAAATTATTATAAAGTGAGTGCCCAATAAATTAAAGGACCGAGGGAGGTGAAATAATGATAACAGTTTCTAATTACGGAGCATTTACTGTGCGCTAGTCCCTGTTCTCAGCACTCTGCATATAACTCATAAACCCACATGCCACTCTAATGAGGAAGGTATTATGTATCCCATTCCATGGGAAAGTAAAGTGCTGTCCTCTAAGAATGACTGTCAACTAGTGACTGACTCTCAGAGCATTTGAAATACATGGGGAGTTTCTGGTCCTCACTTCAACTGAGGAAATGTAACCAGCATCTCATGAGTTGGGATCAGAGACGCTAAACCTTCTCAAGGAAGAAAACATTCTCTGGCAGTGAGGAACTGTCCCAACCCAAACGAAAACGACAGTCTATTGAGAACTCAGGAGAGCCACTCTCCTGCTGAGAACTTACTTGTTTTCCACCATTCTTTTTATTGAACTTCTCCTCTTTTTAGACTTTTGTATTACCCAATTCAGATCACATTTAGAATTAAATCTGAGCACAGCTCTGAGCTTTCAGCCAACAGAAGACCTGGTTGAAAATTGTTGTGTTGTTTTATGCATAGAAGTCTCTTTTCCTAATATCTTCTGCACTGCCACCAAAATAAAAAGAAGAAACAAAAAGTCTGAACCCAGTAACTTTTTATCTCAAAGCCACCAACGTAAGAGTTAAAAAAAACTCATATAACTTCTATTTAATGCTATTCAATCTGGGGGGCACAAATTCTTATAAATATATCCGTCATGTAAAACTTTTTCACAAGGAAGTATGTTTTCTGTTTCAATCTAGTTGTATTAGTGTAAACTGAGCAAAAAGACATAGAAAATAAACGGGTTAACAAATCAACATCATTGGCTCTCTATTCTCTTACTTTTTTCTGTTAATTTCACTTTTTCCAGTTATTTCTGTGGAGGCAGATGACTGCCAAAGGCTTAACAGCCTCTAATTATCAGCTATACATGAAGAACCTTGGAGGGATAAGATTGAGATTGAAGATTAAGTCTCAAATTTAATCACTTAACAAGCTTGTTAGACCAGATTTCTAGTTCAGTAGATCTACATGGAGCTCAACAATTTGTATAAATAAGCCCCCAGGTGATGGTCACGCTGCTGTTCCTTAAACAACATTTCCATTACGTGTGGCAGGAAGGCAAGACTCGAAACTAGAAAGCAATTTCACAAGGAAATAAGGTTGAAGGCTGGGATTCTTCACAAGACATTTGATTTGAAGATGCTAAAAATTTAAGGTTTAACTCATGTTGCAATAAGAATCCTTTGGTCTTAGATTATACCTGTTCTGTATTTTTAATCATATGGTATCCTGGATAATTTGTACATAGGAAGTCCTTTATGTCTTTTAAGGCTTCAAGTATTCCTGTGAAATGTAACCATAAATCTGGAAACTATATACACAGTTGCTTGTGATGAAAAACTGCATGGTTTCCATCATTTTACTTGTATATAAAGTTTTTGAATTCTTTTGTTAATCAGAAATGCATTAAGGCTCTGTCTTTTCTTTCTTCTTTTTCTTTTCTTTTTTTTTTTAAGATGAAGTTTCACTCTTGTTGCCCAGGCTGGAGTGCAATGGCAATCTCGGCTCACTGCAACCTCTGCCTCCTGGGTTCAAGTGATTCTCCTGCCTCAGCCTCCTGAGTAGCTGGGATTATAGGCACCCGCCACCACGTCCAGCTAATTTTTTGTATTTTTAGTAGAGTTGGGTTTCACCATGTTGGCCAGGCTGGTCTTGAACTCCTGACTTCAGGTGATCCACCAGCCTCAGCCTCCCAAAGTGCTGGGATTACAGGTGTGAGCCACTGCACCTGGCCCAAGGAACCTTTTTTCTCTTTAACACCCCTTCTGTCATGTCTTTTTTAAATATTGCACTTTGAAAGTTTCTAATTGAAGAAGCAATATTAGAAAAGAAATCTGGGGCTGGGCATGGTGGCTCATGCCTGTAATCCCAGCACTTTGGGAGGCTAAGGAAGGCGGATCATGAGGTCAGGAGATCAAGACCATCCTGGCTAATATGGTGAAACCCCGTCTCTACTAAAAATACAAAAAATTAGCCGGGCATGGTGACGGGCACCTGCAGTCCCAGCTACTCAGGAGGCTGAGGCAGGAGAATCGCTTGAACCCAGGAGGTGGAGGTTGCAGTGAGCTGAAATTGCACCACTGTACTCCAGCCTGGGCAACAGAGCAAGACTCTGTCTTGAAAAGAACAGAACAGAAAAGAAAATAAAAAAAGAAAAGAAAAGAGAAAAGAAAAGAAATCTGGAAGTGAAATGCGAGAATCAGGAGTCCCACAACATGCTACATGCAATCTATAAGAAATTCACTCTAGCGGTCCCAAACAAAGTTCTTACCTGCATAAGCTGCTGCTTCAATTTCTGTATTTCTGAAATGTTCAGCTCACTGAATAAGTCAGAGACAGGGTTCAGAGACTCTCCTTTCCTTAAGGTGGGAGTCCGATAGTCTCCATTCAGTTTCACAAGAGGCCCATGGATATGACCATTCATTTTGTCATCATTGTTTGGTTCACTCCCATCCTCGGCAAATTTGAGTCCATCTACTGAGATGCTGATATGGTTATCATTGAGGCTGATATACTGCGAGAGCTCCTTCCGCAGGTTGTTCTTTTGCTCTCTTTCATTTTTTAAAGTCTCGAGGGCTTCTTCTAGTTGGTGCTCAGCAATCTCTTTCAATCGGATGGCATCTTCCAGCTGGCTGTTCAGCAGTACCGTCTCCTCCTCAAATCGCTTAATCTCATGCTTTAAGCCTTCGTATTCAACCTGAATCAGACAGGATAAAGAAGATTCATAAAACTAAAATGTGGATCTTACAAAACTGCCACTGAACACTCTAGTGGACCTAATCGTTTAACAGGAGTCTAAAAAATAAATAATAAAAAGCACACAGTATATCCTTAAAGTTATATAGGATAGTTTCTTTAGAAATTATATACTATATATAAAATACATAATTATGTATTACAGCGACATAACATAAATATGCTATATATAATTAGATATAATATAAATCTATATAACTCTCTATATAATTCAATTTTTAGCAGAGATGAAGTCTATTGTCTTAGGATTTCTTTTATAGGATCCAGTGGTCAAAAGGGGGCACTGTTTGCCTAATAAATAGGGAATATTTTTGTAACAATTTATGAGAATATTCGCAATCTAGGCCGGGCGCGGTGGCTCAAGCCTGTAATCCCAGCACTTTGGGAGGCCAAGACGGGCGGATCACGAGGTCAGGAGATCGAGACCATCCTGGCTAACACGGTGAAACCCCGTCTCTATTAAGAAATACAAAAAAAACTAGCCGGGCGAGGTGGCGGGCGCCTGTAGTCCCAGCTACTCGGGAGGCTGAGGCAGGAGAATGGCGTAAACCCGGGAGGCGGAGCTTGCAGTGAGCTGAGATCCGGCCACTGCACTCCAGCCTGGGTGACAGAGCGAGACTCCGTCTCAAAAAAAAAAAAAAAAAAAAAAAAGAATATTCGCAATCTAAGAAGAGATTGTATCATCACCATTACTTTGTTTTAGTTCCTTATTAATAATGAAGAAATTTTTATATCCAGAGATACATTTGTTGAATGATCATAATAACATAATCTCAGTAAAATGTTTGAGAGTAAGATGAAAATGTAAAGATCACTGTTATGTGCTTAAAGGATAGACAGAATCTCAAAGAACAGTTACATAAACTATCCAGTAACAAAAAATACCAACATTGTTTTTGTTTGTTTGTTTGTTTTGAGACAGGGTTTCGCTCTATTGCCTAGACTGGGGTACAATGATATGATCATGGCTCACTGCAGCCTCAACCTCCCGGGCTCAAGTTATCTTCGCATTTCAGCCCCTCAAGTAGCTAGGATCACAGGCATGTGCCACCACGCCTGGCTATTTTACTGTTTTTTATTTTTTATTTTTTGCAGAGACGGGTCTCACTGTATTGCCCAGGCTGCTCTTGAACTCCTGAGCTCAAGCAATCTTCCGGCCTTGGCCTCCCAAAGTGCTAGGATTATATGTGTGAGCCACTGCACCTGGCCATATATTGTTAGTGAGGTAATATTCTTTTGAATTGCAATCAAAATAAACCTGCTCAAACAACCCCTTCCTCATGAAGGCCCGCGGGTGACAGGGATGACTTCTGTGAGCCAACATGCCTCCTTGGGATCTTTTCCATGGCACTTATCACATGCCACCTTTTAAGAAACATTTTATCTCCACAAGTACACTGTAATCTTCTTAGAGAAAGGAAGTATTTTTTTATCCACCTCATTGCTCCTCATACTGCTTCAGTGTTCCCTCATGGTGTTTAAAACAGAAGTCTGCTGTTCAGTGTGTATTTGCTGAATAAAGAACAACGAGGAATGAAAAAATAAACTAGAAAAAGTACAATAAAGTAATCATGATATTAGATGCACATAGAAACTATGTGCTTAGTTTCATATTTATTTTAGCATATATATTAGTTTGAACTTGAATTTAAAAAAAATACTTTAAAAACTGAAGAATAGGGAACATTGACCAGTATCATCATCATATATTTCTCTTTCTCTCCCCACTTCCCTTTACATAATCTCAATGCAATGGTTTGTCTTGCAAAGATTAGGGTAGAGATTTAGCTGGGATGTAAGCTTGCTGATGTAACAGACACCTAAACAAGAATGACTTAGTCAAGATGGAAGTTTTCCTCTTTTTGTTGGGGGGGATGGAGTCTCGCTCTGTTGCCCAGGCTGGAGTGCAGTGGCGCAATCTCGGCTCACTGCAAGCTGTGCCTCTGGGTTGATGCCATTCTCCTGCCCCAGTCTCCCGAGTAGCTGGGACTACAGGCGCCCGCCACCACTCCCAGCTAATTTTTTGTATTTTTAGTAGAGACAGGGTTTCACTGTGTTAGCCAGGATGGTTTTGATCTCCTGGCCTTGTGATCCGCCCACCTCAGCCTCCCAAAGTGCTGGGATTACAGGTGTGAACCACCGCGCCCGGCCAGAAGTATTTCCCTTATGTAACAGTACGGAGGTAGATAGTCAAGGACTAGTAGGGAATCTCTGCTCCATAAGGTCATCCAGGAGCCAGGCTCTTTCTCTGTTGTTGTATGGCCTTCTAGCCTAGACCATACTATCTAAGGTGGCTTGCCATTTGATAATGTTCTAAGTGGTGGGGCGAAATAAGGGGCACACTCTCTTCCTTTAAGGACATTAAAAGTTACCCACATCACTTGTTATATACCATTGGCTGGTACTAGTCTTATGCAATTTGGTTGCCAGGAGGAGTGAAGAATGTAGCCTTTACTCTGGGCAGCACTGGGCCCAGGTAAAAATTGAGAAATACACTGTCAGAAGGGAACAATGAAATCTGATGGTAAACCAGCACTCACTGGTCACTGGAACACTGTGGTGCTCTAGTAGAATGCAACTCATAAAGACATACGTATAGCAGATGTTTCTAACAATGCTAGTTGTATATGTGAATATGGATACTGTTATTTCAGCGAAAGAATGTGCTCACCACACTATGGTGTGTGAAATGAATTATGAGGGCTGGGCACAGTGGCTCAGGCCTGTAATCTCAGCACTTTGGGAGGCCAAGGCAGGTGAACTGCTTGAGCACAGGAGTTTGAGACCAACCTGGGCCACATAATGAAACCCCATCTCTACAAAAAATAAGAAAATTAGCCAGGTGTGGTGGCGTGCACCTGAAGTCCCAGCTATTCAGGAGGATGAGGTGGGAGGATCACTTGAGCCCAGGGAGGTCAAGGCTGCAGTGAGACCTGATGGTGTCACTACACTCCAGTCTGGGTGGCAGAGTGAGGCCCCGTCTTGAGAAAAAAAGAAAAAAAAATGCATTATACAAAACATGCCTCTAAGGCAAAAAAAAAAAAAAAAAAAAAGGTCATTGGAATTTCAACATGTCCCTGATAGAATTACTCAAAAGAGACAATAGTGGAGACCATTATTTATAATGTCCATTATTTAGAATGAAAACTAGAAAGTGCTAATTGTTCTACCATGAACATGCATTTGAATAAATATAACAAAAAATTAACAAATCTATCAATGGCATACTACCAATAACTGCCTCCTAATCAAGTAGGAATTTCTGGGTTCATATCAACTACATTACTTAAGATGATGAGTACTTCATGGGAGAAAAATCGCACTTTGTGAAAAATGATAACTGGGCACTATAAACGCATGTTACAAACATGATGGCAGGGAAATGAAATAACTTTTCAAAAGTCCAAGAACTTATTACTTGGCCTGGGACACATAATAACTTGACAGCCCCTGGCTATCAGCGACCTGCTCAAAGGCATGTGTCCCTGTGTTTGCATTCTGTACTCTAGTGGCTCCCCGGGCAGGTGTGTGCTCCCATGACCCTTCCACCAATTCAGATATCAGATGCTTTAGAGCAGAGATCACAAGTGGTGCCCATAGACCATCGAACCTATGGATGTGCTTTATTTGGCTTGTAACATGTTACAAAACTTTTGGAATTGATTGCCAATATTTAGAAAACTGATGATTTCACAAACATTTGAAAACTTCTAACTTCTTTTTTAAAAAATTCAAAAGTTTGGGCTGGGCGTGGTGGCTCACGCCTGTAATCCCAGCACTTTGGGAGGCAAGGCTGGTGGATCACGAGGTCAGGAGATCAAGACCATCCTGGCTAACATGATGAAACCCTGTCTCTACTAAAAATACAAAAAAATTAGTGAGGCGTGGTGGCGGGCACCTGTAGTCCCAGCTACTCGGGAGTCTGAGGCAGGAGAATGGCGTGAACCCAGGAGGTGGAGCTGGCAGTGAGCCGAGACTGCGCCAGTGCACTCCAAGCTGGGCGACTGAGCAAGACTCTGTCTCAAAAAAAAAAAAATAAATAAAAATTAAAAAATAAAAAATTCAGGCAACACCGGGCCTACGTTCACAGAAGACAAAAATCACCTGTAAGTGAGCACTGGCTGTTCCTTTTGCATCCACTTTTTCTTTTGTTTGTTTGTTTGTGACATGGTCTTGCTCTGTTGCCCAGGCTAGAGTATAGTAGCTTGATCACAACTCACTACAGCCTTGATCTCCCAGGCTCAATTAATCCTCCCACCTCAGTCTCCTGGGTAGCTGGGATTACAGGCGCATACCTCCATGCTTGGCTTTTTTCGTTTCTTTTTCTTTTTCTTTTTTTTTTTTTCTGTAGAGACAAGGTTTTACCATGTTGCCCAGGCTGGTCTCAAACTCCTGGACTGAAGCAATCCTTCCACCTCAGCCTCCCAAAGTGCTGGGATTATAGGCGTGAACCACTGCATTTGGCCTCTACTTTTTCTTTACATCTTATACTTAATGCTATTTATGAGCTGCTTGTGGTCATTTGAGTTTGCCGCTCCTGCCCTGTGACTGGCTGTCTTCAACCTTTTCCACCTAGCAAACAACCTTTCCCACACTACAGGATCCAGCCACCTTTCCTTTACACTTGCTGACTGACTGCGTTTCAACTAGGTTGTTACCTCAAGCAAAAACGTGCATTTTTCACTTTCTCTCTGGCAGTGAAATGAACGGTTCATTCTCTGATTATAGGAATCTCAATTGTTAGCAAGGAAGCAGGGGGAAACTGAGGATGAAGTGTAGAGGAAGAGAGGCATCCATAAAAGCACGCTCAACATGATTAACTGTTTTGCAGGTGACTTGGGATTAAGGAGTATGGAAATCAAAAGGGCCTTTACCCCCTTATGAAAGGAGAAGCAAGGATTGCCCTCAGTGTGGTTATAAGAAAGGCAACTTGGAAATTCTTCGGACAACTGTGTTTTCTTGTGTCATGGTTTCTTCCAGGCCTGCTTAAATACTGTAAAGTCGGGCTGGGTGCAGTGGCTCGCGGCTGTAATCACAGCACTTTGGGAGGCTGGGGCGGGCGGATCATAAGGTCAGGAGATAGAGACCACCCTGGCTAACACGGTGAAACCCCGTCTCTACTAAAAATACAAAAAAAAAAAAAAAAAAAATTAGCTGGGCGTGGTGGCAGGCGCCTGTAGTCCCAGCTACTTGGGAGGCTGAGGCAGGAGAATGGTATGAACCCGGGAGGCGGAGCTTGCAGTGAGCCAGGATTGTGCCACTGTACTCCAGCCTGGGCAACAGAGCTAGACTCTGTCTAAAAAAAAAAATACACACACACACACACACATACACACACATATATATATACACACACACACATACTGTAAAGTCATCCTCCTCCCAACCTTTCCTTTTTTTTTCCCTGGACAACATAGGACACCTCTTTCCAACCTTTCCTAGTATTTCAACCAACCCTCTGACTGCCCCAGATTATGTGATAAGCTTATATTTGCAGACATTAGTTTGCACTGTAGACCTGTTATGCTGCAGTCTTTGTTAAACTGATGGCCTAGACCAGAGGTTGTCCAACAATAGTATGTACTCTGGAGCAAATCCAGCCCACCACCTATTTTTGTGTAGAAAGTTCTATTGGGACACACTCCCGTTTATTTGTTTACATATTGTCTATGGCTGCTTTTACCAGAGCAGAGCTGGGTAGTTACAAGAGAGATCATATGGCCAGCAAAACCTAAAATACTTACTATCTGGCCCTTTACAGAAAAAGTTTGCCAACTCCGGGCTTGACTTGAAGACATTAATTCAGTTTGCATGGCAGAGTTTAAAATTCAGTAGTATTTATTCAATTGATGGCCTAGATTTCCCGTAAAACCTGATCTCTTGCTATGTCACCCAGGCAGGAGTCCAGTGGCATAATCATGGCTCGTTGCAGCCTCAACCTCCTGCACTCAAGTCATCCTCTTGCCTCATTTTTTAAACTTTTTTTGTGGACACAAGGTCTCACTATGTTGCCCAGGCTGGTCTCAAACTCCTCAAGTGATCCTCGTGACTTGGCCTCCTAAAGTGTTGGGATTACAGGTGTGAGCCACTGCGCCTGGCCCTGATCTCTTTCTGTCTGGGCAGCTTCACTCACACCACTCACTCAAATGTGGTACAAGCTCCTACTATTCACCCAGCTGTTTCATGTTTCTCCGCCTGGGAAAAGGCTGTCACCTGGAAAACTCTTATTCCTCTTTTAAGACCTAAGTTAAGAATCTCATCCTAACTGTGAAGTCTTTGGTGCCCACTGAGGCAAACTCATCACTCCTTTCTGTGCCATTGTTGCAAGGCTGCACCATATGATTAGAGCCCCAGCAAGGCAGAGGAAGCAAGAAACAGAACAAGGGACTTAAAACTGGTGTTTGGTATTTTAAAGACAACATCAAAGCAGTCATCATAGGAAAAATATGCGCTTTATTAGCATTCCTTATAGCAACTTCATAGTTTAATAACTTTATTTTTAACTATATGAGGGTCAAGGTTAGATATCACAATCCTTTCAGAGCTTAGGAACTCTAAAGATCTTAATCTATCCCTATGTCGCGAAACCTAACATATGGCTTTAATATTCATTTACACAAATTGCTACGAGTCCCTATTGGGACTACAAGCTCTTTGAGCCAGTGACTATATCTTTTGTCTCTAAAAAGTAAATGATCTCATAGAGAGATACCCCTGAAATACTGGTTAAATGAAATAAAACTGAATTGAATACATTTCCTAGGTTTTTTATGATATTACCTTATGATATTCTTTTTTTTTTTTTTGACATGGAGTTTCACTCTTGTTGGCCAGGCTGGAGTGCAATGGCACGATCTTGGCTCACCACAACCTCCACCTCCCAAGTTCAAGTGATGCTCCTGCCTCAGCCTCCCTAGTAGCAGGGATTACAGGCATGCGCCACCATGCCTGGCTAATTTTGTATTTTTAGTAGAAACGGGGTTTCTCCATGTTGGTCAGGCTGGTCTTGAACTCCCGACCTCAGGTGATCCATGCGCCTCAGCCTCCCAAAGTGCTGGGATTACAGGCATAAGCCACCGCACCCAGCCTTTTTTTTTTTTTTTTTTTGGTGATGGATCAGCGTCTCACTCTGTCACCCAGGCTGGAGTGCAGTGGCGTGATCTCAGCTCACCGCAACCTCTGCCTCCCAGGTTCAAGTGGTTCTCCTGCCTCAGTCTCCCAAGTAGCTGGGACTACAGGCACCCGCCACTACGCCCGGCTACTTTTTTTTGGTATTTTTAGTAGAAACTGGGTTTCACTATGTTGGCCAGATTGATCTCGAACTCCTGACCTCGTGATCTGCCCACCTTGGCCTCCCAAAGTGCTGGGATTACAGACATGAGCCATTGCGCCCGGGGCGATATTCTTATATATTATTACCTGACATTGGAGGAAATGTTTCATAATAGAAGTGTGAATGAATTGTTGCTTTTCTTTTTCTTTTCTTTTTTTTTTTTGGAGACAGGGACTCACTCTATCGCTTAGGCTGGAGTACAGAGGTGTGGTCATAGCTCACTGCAGCCTCAACCTCCCAGGCTCAGGCAATCCTTCCATCTCAGACTCCCAAGTAGCTGGGACCACAGGTGTGCATCATCACACTTGGTTAATTTTTTTTTTGCTTTTGGTAGAGATGAGGTCTCCCTATGTTGCTGGACGTGAACTTTTGGACTCAAGTGATCCTCCTCAGCCTCCCAAAGTGCTGGGATTACAGGCTTGAGCCACAGTGCCTGGCCAGTTTTTTTATTCTTTCAACAAGTATTTATTTAATATCTACTATAGATCAGGCTTTATCGTAGGTGCTGTATGTTAGTGGAAGGAAATGGAATGTAAACAAATGAATAAATAGACTATAGAAAGAGGTGTTACTTAATAATTACACTGTACTTAGAAAATAATCAATAAATAGCTAAAAGAAAAATAATACTTCAGAAGGAAAAATTCTTTGAACTAAGCATTTTAAAATGGTAATAACTTTGCTGTTTAGAAACATCAAAGCAGGCTGAAGGACTATACAACGCATGGGGAACCTCACTACAAAGTAACACAACCCAATTTTGTGACTGAATGCTACTCATTATCACCTCTTTAAAAAACTCTGTGGCATTTGTACATAAAACATTGTACTTAATACTTCATTAATTAGGGCCAGGCATGGTGGCTCATGCCTGTAATCCCAGCACTTTGGGAGGTCAAGGTGGGCGGATCACTTGAGACCAGCCTGGCCAACATGGCAAAACCCTGTCTCAACTAAAAATACAAAAATTAACTGGGCCTGGTGGCACACGCCTGTAATCCCAGCTACTCAGGAGGCTGAGTCACAAGACCAGGAGGCAGAGGTTGCAGTGAGCCAAGATTAAGCCACTGCACTTCAGCCTGGGCGACAGAGCAAGACCCTGTCTCAAAAAAACCCAAAAAACCAAAAACCTTTATTGATTAGAAAGAGTTTACGATAGATGCTAGCATCTATAAATAAAGATCAATTACTACGGGAAACAAACACAGCATTTTCTTAGCTGGGAGAGACTTGTGGCATTTCAGTTCCTCCAATTTCAGGGAATGAACCAGAATGGCGCTCTGTGTAGAAAATGATTTTGAATGAATTAATTAGACACTTAATTGGGAAAATTAGCATATGGCATGTTGGAAATAAAAAATGTGTAAGTTCCCCCACCTTTTAAAAAAACTTCTGAGTTAACCATTGGATCCCATGTTTCAATTACTGGAAGGAGGGCATGGGGAAACTCACAACAGGAATGACAGTACAAATTCTCCCAGAAACGGCATCTGGGTTAATGAATACTCAAGGGATACCTTGGCAGTCTTTCAAGAATATCTAATACTGGCCTTCATTAACCTCCTGAGTCCCTCAGTCTACACATGCGGTCACGGAAGGCTCTCCAAGGAGGCTGCTGGTGGTGCTCTCACCATGCTCTAGAGAGCAGGGAGGAGTGTAGGAATCGGGAAGGAAGGGCCACTTCAAATAGTTGCACTTCAAGTAAATTTGTTTCAAATCCTCTATGTGCTTCATCAATAACCAAAAAAAGGACCACAAAAAATACCCTTCTTAGGCCAGGCACGGTGGCTCACACCTGTAATCTCAGCACTCTGGGAGGCTGAGGTGGGCGGATCACGAGGTCAGGAGATTGAGACCATCCTTGCTAACACGGTGAAACCCCGTCTCTACTGAAAATATAAAAAATTAGCCAGGTGTGGTGGCACATGCATGTAGTCCCAGCTACTCAGGAGGCTGAGGCAGGAGAATCGGTTGATCCCGGGAGGCAGAGGTTGCAGTGAGCCAAGATCACGCCACTGCACTCCCGCCTGGTGAAAGAGCAAGACTCCGTCTCAAAAACAAACAAACGAACAAACAAAACCCTTCTTATTTTAAAAAGTATTCGAGAAGCATCTTTACAAATGTATTTTTCAAAGTCTACATTTCTCCACTGTATGCTCACTTTTCCCAGCCAAATCAAGACCTGGGGAGCCTCTGGAATGGCCCCCCTCAGCACACATATGAGGATTCAGAGCTTACAGAAGGAATGAGGCAGAAACACATGGGGATACTCCAGTAGCCCTTTTTTGATGGACTGAAACTGTCCCCCTACATGCCTTCCTCCCAGCACTCCAAATCTGGGGGAAGTGGCAATGATCAGAAATCAAATTTTGGCCAAGCGCTGTGGCTGGTGCTTGTAATCCCAGCACTTCGGGAGGCTGAGGCGGGCGGACTGCTTAAGCTCAGGAGTTCAGACCAGCTTGGCCAACATGGTACAACCCTGTCTTTACTGAAACTACAAAAATTAGCTGGGTGTGGTGGCTCATGCCAGTAATCCCAGCTGCTCGGGAGGCTGAGGCAGGAGAATTGCTTGAACCAGGAGGTGGAGGTAGCAGCGAGCTGAGATCGCGCCACTGCATTCCAGCCTGGGCAACAGAGCAAGACTCTGTCGCAAAAAAAAAAAAAAAAAAAAAAAAAAAAAAAAAAAAAAAAAAAAAAAAAAAGGAAATCAAATTTTAATTGTGCCACTACATGGATTTTTCTCTTCTATATTTTTTTCTTTTCCCTTTTAATGCTTCTATCTATCAAAACATTATATGTATCTATCAATTGATCAATCAATCTATGTATCATGTAGATACCAACTCAGGAAGGGAGTGAGGTAAAAGCATACATCTGGGCTGGCTTCTAAGTTTACACAGGACAAGAATTATGCCCTACAGATTCTTGTGTCTGTCCAGCCTAGCACAGCACCTGGCACATAGGCTGTTGATCTGAACTGAGAGGTGGCAACAGCGTTTAGACCAGAATAGAGGTGTCGCTGAGGAAGCACCTTGAAAAGAACTCGAACATCCAATTCACCTTTGCTTAACTACTTGATTCAACAGATTCAATCATTATTAATAGCTCTGAAAATCCACAATGCAAACCAATCAGGAAAATTAAGCTATCAAAGCCCCATTACAGCAAAAAAATTATTTAAATGTACGAATGTAACTTTGTAGTCAGGTTACAGCTGAAAAAGAAAACAGGCATTTTCTTTTTCTTTTTCTTTTTTTTTGAGATGGAGTCTCACTCTGTCATCCAGGCTGGAGTGCAGTGGTGTAATCTCGGTTCACTGCAACCTCCGCCTCCCGGATTCAAGCAATTCTCCTGCCTTAGTCTCCTGAGTAGCTGAGATTATAGGCGCCCACCAACATGCCTGGCAAATTTTTGTATTTTTAGTAGAGACAGGGTTTCATCATATTGGCCAGACTGGTCTCAAACTCCTGACCTCAGGTGATCCACCCACCTCGGCCTCCCAAAGTGCTGGGATTACTGGTGTGAACCACAATGCCTGGCCTCTTTTTCTTATCATTTTGCTCTTCTTGATTTATACTTCATAATCCATTTCCCTCTATTATTTGAAAGCAATTTACAGAAAAAATTTTTAGGGCGTGAGAGACCAGTGATCGTAGGAAGACCTTAAGCTCGTAGACAAGCGTACAGACCCAGGCTTTTTTTTTTTTTTTTTTTTTTTTTAAGACAGAGTCTCACTCTGTCACTAAGGCTGGAGGGCAGTGGCACAATCTGGGCTCACTGCTACCTCCACCTCTCGGGTTCAAGCGATTCTCCTGCCTCAGCCTCCCAAGTAGCTGGGATTACAGGCATATACCACCACGCCCGGCTAAGACTCAGGCTTTTAATGAGAAGTTGTCAGGTTAAATTTGTTACAATACATTTGGCTTATGAAATAAATGAATGCAGAACTAAAATACAAACTAAAATTCTTTTTCTTATTCAATAAAACTTTAGTGTACACTATACTACTTACAGGTGTATTTTTTCCTTCTATATTTTAGCTGAAATAGGAGGGTTGGGACATTTCAGTACATAAATGTTATAGAGAGAAGATTAAAGAGTAAACAATAAATTTTGACAAGTTCCTTCCTGAGAAATGAAGAGGAGATTTAACCTTAGTGGTCAGAAGATGTAGATCCATCTTCAGTATAACTCAAAAAATTTCTTAAACCTTACCTGGTTCTGCTTCAACGTGGACACTAGTTTCTGCAACGTGATATTTTCTTCTTCCAATTCAGTATAGTCCTGAAGGAGCCGTGCCTCTCGGAACTTATATTCTCGGATTTCATCCTTCATCCGTATTCTCTGTAGCTCCACCATCTCATTGTTCTGAAACAACAGAGTAAACAGTCAATACATAACTCTCTTATTGCAGATTTTACAAGGTGTAAAGTCCTGGTTGTTAAAAATAATAATAAAAACACCTCATGGGGTGTAAATTGTTACTGCCTTTTTTTCGAATGGCAATTTAGTGATATCTGCCAAAAACTTAAAAGCACATATATATTATCCAGCAATTCAACATCTAAAAATCATTCTTAAATGTTTTCATAGAAGTAAATAAAAAGATAAATAAATCCATGTATACTTACACAAAAAATTGGAAACAGTATAAATGTTTGCTATTTGGGGAACACATTATCATGCATCCATTGAATGGAACATTATAACATTATTTTTAAGAAATGAGAAAGTCTGGGTGCAGTGGCTCATGCCTGTAATCCCAGCACTTTGGGAGGCTGAGGCAGGTGGATCACCTGAGGTCAGGAGTTCGAGACCAACCTGGCCAACATGGTGAAACCCTGTCTCTACTGAAAATACAAAAAAAAAAAAAAAAAAAAAAATTAGCTAGGTGTGGCGGTGGGCACCTATAATCCTAGCTACTCAGGAGGCTGAGACAGGAGAACTGCTTGAACCCAGGATGCAGAGGTTGCAGTGAGCCGAGATCAGGCCACTTCACTCCAGCCTGGGTGACAGAGCAAGACTCCATCTCAAAAATAGAAAAAAAGAATGAAGAGAAACTTTATTGTACTAAAATGGAAATGTAGTCACAATATATTATTATATAATATTATATATATATTATATATATACACAATATAATAATATATTATTAAATGTAAAAAGCAAGTTATAGATTAGTATGCATATTAGGATCCCAGGTATGTTAGAAATACAGGGAACATACACATACACAGATACATGCACACTTCCATGTCAGAAAAAATATTTGTAAGAATATCCAGAAAACTGTCAATAGTGGTGATTTATAAAGGATTAGACTGGGCAAGCCACAGGGATAAGGAGAGGAGCCTATTAGTTTGATTTTATGTCCTTCTGGATAATTTCAATTATTATTATTTTTTTAACAACAAGCTTGTATTACCAGGTCTTATGTGTAAAGTTACAGGATAGAAATCAATCAATTAAAAAAAATATTTAACTTTTTCCATAAACTTATGTGGCAAGTATAAGCTATGTTTTAGTTCAAACTGTATAATGACCACATAGTAGATACAAACATTTATACATGTAACATATTCATAGTCATGGAAAGATGGGATAGAAAAGTTTTCTTTTAATTAAGGATTAATTAGATTTGTTTCCAATTCAAACAAAGAGAAATATGCAAAAAAGTACCATAGAAACCAAAAACCACATTTTCTTATGTAATTCCTAGATCTCCATATGGGAAAAAAATGAGTCATGATGCATTTGGCCTTCACACCATAATTTGTGGAGCCTTGATATAGTGGTGGGCAGGACTGACAATGAATAGAAACTGCTACAGCAACACGGATGACTCTCACTAATATATTGACTGAAATAAGCCAGATGCAAATGACTACATACAAAATGATTCTGCATGTAAAGTTCAAAAACATGCTATGTAGGTTCCATTGTCTCCCAAAAAAGACATGTTGAAGTCCTAACTCCCAGGGTCTTTACAAAGGTAAAAATTAAAATGAGATCATTAGAATAGGCCCAATTCGATAGGGCTGCTGTCTTTATAAAAAGGGGAAATTCAGCCACACAGAAGCTGACACATACCTCTGCGTGTGGGGTGGGAAGACCATGTGAAGAAACACAGGGAAAAGACGGCCACGTGACCATGGAGGCAAAGACTGAAGTGACCCATCTACACTCCAAGGAACACCAAGGATTGCCAGCAAACACCAGAAGCCAGGAAGCGCAAGGAAAGGTCCTTCCCTAGAGCTGCCAGAGGGACCATGGCCCTGCCGACACCATGATTTCTGACTTCTGGCCTCCAGAACTGTGAGATGATAAATTTCTGTTGTTTTAAAGCCTCCCAGACTTTGTTACGGCAGCCCTAAGGAAAGAATACATGCGCAAAACTAATCTCTAGTGACAGAAGTAAATGCATTGTTATCTTTGTGGGAGGGTAGGGTGACATCTGCAAGCACCAGAAGAAACATTTTAAAGGTCTCTATCGTAACAGAGAGCCAGCTCTAGAAGAACACCTGATTTTCCTACATATGCTTTCAAATGTCTCTCATCTTGCTTCATATTCTACAGATTTTTTTTTTTTTTAAAGACATGGTCTCACTCTGTCACCCACGCTACAGTGCAGTGGCATGATCACGGCTCACTGCAGCCTTGACCTCCCAGGCTCAAGCGATTCTCCCACCTCAACCTCCTAAGTAGCTGGGACTACAGGTGTACACCACCACGACTGGCTAATTTTTGTATTTTTTTGTAGAGATGGTATTTCACCATGTTGCCCAGGCTGGTCTTAAACTCCTGAGAGCAATCCTTCTGCCTCAGCCCCCAAAGTGCTGGGATTACAGGTGTGAGCCACTGTGCCCAGCCTTCTACAAATTTAATTTTTTTTTTTTTTTTTTTTGGGTAGAGGCAAGGTCTTGCTCTGTTGCCCAGGTGCCTCAATCACAGCTCGATGTAGCCTTGACCTCCCAGGCTTAAGTGATCCTCCCACCTCAGCCTCCTGAGTAGCTGGGCCTACAGGTGCACATTAACCACGCCCAGCTAATTTTTAAATTTTCTGTAGAGGTGGGGTCTCGCCATGTTGCCTAAGCTGGTTTCGAATGTCTGGGTTCAAGCAATCCTCCTGCTTTTTGGCCTCCCAAAGTGCTGGGATTATAAGCGTGAGCCACCACACCCGGTCCATATTCTACAGATGTTAACTATAAATAACTGCCTTTGCCTCTGGTTTTCAGAGGCATGTTCAGTTGCCTATTTGAACATGGTGATGTTTTTTCTTCTAACTTGACTCCTGAGTACAGCTCTTCCTAGTTCTGTTTATGCTTATGTGAAAACAATAAATTATAAACACATAATCTTACATGTAAAAAATGAAAAATTCAGCTCCAAAATCACTGATGCAGTTCCAGCTAATAAAATAGGCAGACACTGTAATCTCTAAGTAGTGATGTTAGCTCAGAGTTTTGGGGAGGATAAGCGGTTGTTGACTGTGGTATGAAGACAGATGTTAAAAAAGTTATTCTGACACTTGTTAAAATGGTAAGGAAGACTTCATTCAAGACCATTGCAACTGGAGGGGAAAAAGAAGGGGTTCAACTCTGAAACAGCAAGAGCAAGTGAAGATTTACAGCCAAGAACAGCGTGAGGAGGTCAAAGGATGGGAAATTGCTGAAAGGACACATCAAGGGCAGGGGAATTCTTGCTAAGCTGGCCTAACAGGACTCTTGCTAAAGGCAGTCCAAGGACTTAGACATCAAAAAGGTGGAGGATGAAGAACTTGATCAGATATCAAGGGTAATTAGATAGCTAGGGTTTGGAGATGACTTAGCAGAATTCCTTGCTAAGGCTGGGCTGGGCAGGCCAAAGCTGGGGGTGGAGCAAGGATCAAGCCTGGTCCAAAAGAGATATTAGCAGAGCATGACTGAAGCTTGGTTAAGGAGAGAGTCTTTGATACCTCACATCATGAACTGCAGTCTGATAAGAACGAAAGCTAAGAAAGTTTGCAAGACACTTGACCTGGTGATAATATGAATATAGATCCTAACTAGAGCAGGGCCGAAGTTTTTTTGGCATCAGAAAATTTTTAGCCATTATGTATCTTATCATCATAAAAGCTCACTGGCTATCTAGTAAGGACTTCCCTGGAGATGTGCAGATTTCATCAATTTAATGTAATATCCTATGGAATGTAATCATCAATCCTGAAGCTATACAAACTAACTGGTTGTTTTGGAAACCTGCTTTCAACCTACTATACGTAACCTCATTTATATATAAGGGGTTGGAGCTCCTTGTTAGTCAGAATGCTTCTAGACTGTCTGGCATTTCTCACTTTAGCTCTCGTTATAATAAACTGGTAACTCCAACAGAGTCATTTCTTCAACACTTGAGTAATTCACATATGCCTACTCCACCAATTGACTTTAGCCTAATCCTCCCTTTTCAGCTTCCCTCTGCTTTTATCAATGCTGATCTCTTAAAGCAATTCTGTTCTACTATAGGTCACAAGTGTCAACATAGAAGTCTTCTGAAAATAGAGTTTGGCAACTTAAAAGAAGCTTACCAATGGCTTATATGAATTTCCTAAAAACAAACAAAAAATGGGCTTCTGTTTCTTGCCTCTCTAAAGGAGACATTTTAAGCAAATATGCCTGGATTTATGAAATAGTAAATATTGGTGTGTAATCCTGTTGAAATGTGGTTTTCCCAGCTCTAGAAAGCTATTGCCCAGTCATCATCCTTTAGAAACAACAGACTCTGGGGCTGGGCACAGTGGCTCACGCCTGTAATCCCAACACTTTGGGAGGCCGAGGAGGGCAGATCACGAGTTCAGGAGATTGAGACGAGAGTGAGACTATCCTGGCCAAAATGGTGAAACCCCGTCTCTACTAAAAATACAAAAATTAGCCGGGCATGGAGGCTGTAGTCCCAGCTACTCAGGAGGCTGGGGCAGGAGAATCACTGAACCCAGGAGGTGGAGGTTGCCGTGAGCTGAGATTGCACCACTGCACTCCAGCCTGGCAACAGAGCAAGACTGTCTCAAACAAACAAACAAACAAACAAAAAAACTAAACAACAGACTCTGATATCACAATAGATATATGGAATAGCAAAAAAGAGTTTCCTTATTTCTGCCTAGATAACTGAAAAAAGTTAGCAACGACCCCAAAAAAATCAAAATACAATTTACATGCAATACCTACTTTTCACACTCTGTGGTGTGTTGCAGTGGGGAAGTGAAGGTCCCTCTGCAAGTTTCAAAAGCTTTCAACGAAGTCACATCTGGTCCTGCCTCTGTCTCCAACCACTCTGCACCTCAATCTTTGGCTCTGGCCACAGGAGCTTTCCTTCTGCTCCTCCATCCCATTGGACATGCCAGCTTGCTTCTGCCTTGAGGCTTCTTTACTCCTCTTTCCAGAACTCCCTGACTTTAGATCAAGGGCTCCTAACCTCATATTGTGCCATGACCCTCTCTGACAAAGTGCTGAAGCCTATGAACCTCTTCTCAGAATAATATTTTAAAAAGTGTAAAAGACAAAATTATAAAAAACACTGATCACTTTAAAATTATTTTTTGTATATATTATTTTATTATTATTATTATCATTATTTTTTTTTTTGAGAGAGAGTCTTGCTGTGTTGCCTAGGCTGGAGAGCAGTGGCACGATCTTGGCTCACTGCAACCTCCGTCTCCCAGGTTCAAGTGATTCTTGTGCCTCAGTCTCCCAAGTAGCTGGGATTACAGGTGCCTGCCACCACACCTGGCTAATTTTTGTATTTTTAGTAGAGACAGGATTTCGCCATGTCGGCCAGGCTGATTTTGAACTTCTGACCTCAAGTGATCCACCTGCCTTGGCCTCCCAAAGTGCTGGGACTACAAGTGTGAGTCACAAAGCCCGGCCAACTTATTATAATAATTTTTAAAATTATGACATATGCTGGGCACAGTGGTTCATGCCTGTAACCCCCGTACTTTGGGAAGCTGAGATGGGAGGATCACTTGAATCCAGGAGTTCAAGACCAGCCTGGGAAACATGGTGAGCCCCATCCAGAAGATTATTTTGTACAAAAAAAGAACATGCAAAAATTAGCCAGGTATGGTGGTGCACACTTGTAGTCCCAGCTACTCAGGGGGCTGAAGTGGGAGGACTGCTTGAGCCCCAAAGGTCAAGGATACAGTGAGCCATGATCATGTCACTACACTCCAGCCTGGGTGACAGAGTGAGACCATGTCTCGGGGGGAAAAAAAAAATTAGAACTTGGTAGATGACAGATAAGTATAGTAAAGGCCCCCAATTAATCACACTTCCCTGAAGTCACAACCTATGGAATTGCCTCTCAAATTGACTGAGTTGGCCTTTGGATTTGTTTTGACCCACAGAAGATAGTGGAAGTGCTGGGGAGTTCTGAGCCTGAGCCTCAAGGGGCTTTGTGGCTCATGTTCTTGGTGTCTTGTAACACTGTGACTATGTGAAGAGCCCCAGGGTAGCCTGTTGGAGTCATGTGGCCCAGCCTGCAACCAGCATCAGCTGCTGGGCATGGGAGGAAGGCCGTCTTGGACTATTTGGCCCAGTGGGGCTGCCAGATGACTGCAGCCACATGAACAATCCTGGCAAGTCCTTAAAAACCACCCAGATGAGGCCGGGCGTGGTGGCTCATGCCTGTAATCCCAGCACTTTGGGAGGCCGAGGCAGGCAGATCACAAGGTCAGGAGATCGTGACCACCCTGGCTAACACAGTGAAACCCCGTCTCTACTAAAAATACAAAAAATTAGCTGGGTGTGGTGGCGGGCACCTGTAGTCCCAGCTACTCGGAAGGCTGCAGCAGGAGAATGGCATGAACCTGGGAGGCAGAGCTTGCAGTGAGCCAAGATCGCGCCACTGCACTCCAGCCTGGGCGACAGAGTGAGACTCCGTCTCAAACAAAACAAAACAAAACAAAACAAAAGAACCACCCAGCTGAGCACAGCCCAAACTGCTGACCAAAAGAATCATGGGTTATTGCTTAAAGCTCCCAAATTGTGGGTCATTCATTACCCAGTAATATAGAATCAATACAGTAATACATGTGCTTCTTTATTAACACAATTAGAATCAGATCTAGTGTCACATCTAAGAAATCTCATAATTTCAAAGCAATGATAGCATTTCAAGACACCTGTGAAAACTGAGACATAATTTTAAAAAACTATACTTTCGGCCAGGCGCAGTGGCTCACGCCTGTAATCCCAGCACTTTGGGAGGCCAAGGCGGGCGGATCACAAGGTCAGGAGATCAAGACCATCCTGGCTAACACAGTGAAACCCCGTCTCTACTAAAAATACAAAAAATTAGCTGGGCGTGGTGGCGGGCGCCTGTAGTCCCAGCTACTCAGGAGGCTGAGGCAGGAGAATTGCATGAACCTGGAAGGCAGAGCTTGCAGTGAGACGAGATTGCGCCACTGCACTCCAGCCTGGGTGACAGAGTGAGAATCCGTCTCAAACAAAACGAAACAAAATAACCACCTAGCTGAGCACAGCCCAAACTGCTGACCAACAGAATCATGGGTTATTGTTTAAAGCTCCCAAATTGTGGGTCATCATTACCCAGTAATATATAATCAATATAGTAATACATGTGCTTCTTTATTAACACAATTAGAATCATATCTAGTGTCACATCTAAGAAATCTCATAATTTCAAAGCAATGATAACATTCCAAGACACCTGTGAAAACTGAGATATAATTTTTAAAAACTATACTTTTGGCTGGGCACGGTGGCTCATGCCTGTAATCCCAGCACTTTGGGAGGCCGAGGCGGGCGGATCACAAGGTCAGGAGATCGAGACCATCCTGGCTAACATGGTGAAACCCCATCTCTACTAAAAATACAAAAATTAGCCAGGCGTGGCGGCATGCGCCTGTAGTCCCAGTTGCTGGGGAGGCTGAGGCAGGAATATGGCGTGAACCCAGGAGGCTGAGCTTGCAGTGAATGGAGATCGCACCACTGCACTCCAGCCTGGGCGACAGAGGGAGACTCAGTCTCAAAAAAAAAACCAACTATACTTTCTACTGGTAACAAAGTAACAAGTGCTACTACTGAGGTTTGTTGTCTATATTCAAATAGAAGAAAATGCTAAATTTCAGTCTGAGTTTAATGAAAATAAACATGTAATTATTTTTCCCATCCAAGTTTATAGACCTGTAATCTATCCACAGACTCCCAGAACCTCAGCTGAAAAACTCTTCTGCTTTTACTTGTTATTTAGGTCTCATTTCAGATGTCATCTCCTCAGAGAAACCTTCCTGAGCAACTAATATAAAATAGCTCCTCTCCCCCTCCACTCTCCCATCAGAGTTACTTTATAGATCAGTATTTAGCATAGAGTATGTACTCAGAAAATAAGTGTTGACAGAATGACACTGATTATTATTTGAAACTGGTTACTTACTTTTTATACATTTTATATTTATTACATTTCTTTTTGCATCTGAATATAATGATCCTTTTCTGTCTTGTTATCCTATGTCCCTAATACCTGGCACATTTTAGGCCCCGATGACCATGGAATGAATAATAAAACAGGTATACAAGTGGTTAATCACACACAAAAATATTTTTACATAGATGAGAGCTTCCTGTGTTGTGTTATTTGAGAAGGAGGCACAAAGGGAGAACAATGCACTTTGAAATAAAATACACCTAAATCTCTGAAATAACGTGACCTGTTATAATTCTTCTTCAATATATTATCAAGTTACTTGGTTTCTGTCTTCTGATCCTTGGGCAATACTTGGAGCATAGTGTGGAATAAGTGTAGAATGAAAAACAGTAGTGTTCCCCTAATTGGGCTATAAAGTCAAATTGCAGTATTTCATTAAATTCTTTTTTTGTAGAAACATATTATCTTAATTTTTTTCTTTCTTGAAAAATCTATCAACTGAGCGACTGATATATATATTTACTTATTTTTCCTTATTTAACATGTATAAAAAAGATATCAGGAACCCAATGAACTGGATGCCAATCATTTATATAAAATTGTAAAGAAAAATGTTAAGATACAAGATTCTGAAATGGGAATATATACATTGTAAAAAATATAACAGCCAATAATCTGGCTTATATACTCTGGAAATTAACCATAAAATCTTATGCAGTGAAACAGTTAATGTCAAGAACATTTAAGTCCACAGCAAAGCTAATGAGGATCACTAACAACTCGTAAAATAACTAATGAAAACTCCTGATGCTAATTAAGGAAAAGTAAGAGTTTGGGCTGCAAAGACTGGTTCAGGTGAGAGACTCACTGAGATAAACAGACACAAGGCCCAGAGGAAGAAAACTGGTCTTATTTATTTTGCTAAAAATCCTTGGTTTTTGAATTGCCAGTGATTATATTCTAGGGGCATGTTCTTTAATTCCACAATAAATTTAAAAGATTGCAACTGTTGTTTTTTGCACCACTCATCATACATTTTCTCCTACAATTTTTTTTTTTTTCTTCCGGGGATAAGATGATGCTGAGCTCTGCTAAAAACTCCCATCAAGAATAATCAGAGTAAGAAAAATAATGCATGAGAGAAAGGGGAGAAAATGGCACAACACGGGAAAGCTTCAGCTTTTCACCTCCAGGGAGCTGAGTCCCAGCTCCTCAGGGGAGAGGGGAGTAGCCTGAGATGGCAGGGATAGACTCAACTCATTATTTGCATTGCACCTGAGTATAGCAGCGTTCTTATAGTTTATTTTAATTAACATTAAAATATTTCTTTAGGAATCATAAATTTCCTTCACTATTGGCAAGAAGAAAAAATACAGATGAACACTTGTCACCACACAAAGAGTCATATATTAAAAATAACACTGCCTTGAGTTATAATGCTTTTAGTCTTTTATAAATTAATTATACCCACTGTCAACATTAGATACTAATAATAGCTTGGTTAGGTGGGAACAAACCCCTGTTTACTATCTGCAAAATGGGAATCCTAATACTTAAGATTAGATGTTACGTAACTGTGAGGATTTAATGATATAACATGGGAAAATGAGCAAGGATGCTAGACATACAGATAATTTATGATAACACAAGCAGAAGTTCACACGCAAAAGCCTAAGCAATTGATTACCCCTGGGTGAGCCAGGGAACGCTTTATAAAGGAAGTTACCATTGAGTAGAACCTTAAAGGAAAAGTGAAGGTTAACTAAATGGAGATAGAGGAGGACAGATTTTCCAGCCAGAGATAAACCTTCAAACAGAAGTAGCCTTATATTTGTGTTGCAGGCAGTGCTAAAATTCTCCAGTCAGACTGAGGATTTCCTTAGAGCCCCAGAGAACCTGAGGCAGTGATCAAAAGAAAAAGAGAAGACAGAAACTCAGAAAAATCTGGAAAACAGCTATTTTCCGCATATGCCTAAGTTCGGTGATGTTTTGTAAAATAAAATGTTAAATTAGTCTAGTGTTGTGAACCTCTGAAGTAGTGGGAAGAACCAAAGTATAGTCAGCGCTTGGAATCTCTAAAGTTCTTAACTAGGCTGTGGTTTAGGGAACAGTGCAGTTTAGTGTGGTTGGAGCAGAGTAACCTGAGACAGATCCCGCAGGAAATTCTACTTTAAACAAAGGAATCTGGGGAACCATCAAAGACTTTTAAGCAAAGCAGCCACACGATCAGACCTATGTTTTGCCAAGTGACTCTGTTGAGAGTCGTGAGGGTGGACTTTAGCAAGAAAGGTCAAACAGAACAAATTAAGCAGCTGCTCTGATGGCCCAACATGAGAGAAGACATAAAGAATGCTGCGGAGGGGACAGATGAGGGAACATCTTGGTTAGAATGAACAGGATTTGGTAGCTGACTGATGTGATAATACAAGAAAATAAAGAGTAAAGAACAATGGCCTAATAACAATAAAAGTACCTAGAGTTGTTATAGAAAAAAGAAATTTTATAACAAAGTGAATATGAGAGTTAATGACGTATCCTATAAATAATTGTAAGTAGTGTTACTTTTAATAGTCAAACCAGGAATTTCTGGATCCTAGAGGGGAGTAAAGGAGAACAGCTGGTCTGGTCCAGGTGGAGAAAGCTGGAGAGGGGGGTGTGGGAACAGGCCTTCTCGCTTCTCTCCCAGGGAGTGCCACTGCCAGGAGTTCTGGCAGTCTAAGACCCTAATATTCAGTGTCATTCATTGGGCCAAAAATGAACTCTTTTTTTGTTGCAGACAGGAGTGGACACCACTTCCCCTTGCTCCCCATCCCACAGGGATTTCTGTGCTGGGGCCAAGAAGGCCAGACCTTCAGTAGGTAAGGAAAGTTTCGGGGTAGAGGGAGGGCAGGGAAGGAGAAGGGCGACCCACTGTAGCCCAAGTGAGCCCAATGACATTGTTGGTTGCACGGCTGCTATTCTCTATACCTTGGGACAAGGACATACTTTATTTGAAAATTCCAGGGGCACAAGGCTCTGAGTTTCTCTTTTGTAGAAAACAAGAAGGCTGGGACCCCTGGATGTCAGATCCATGGGACAGGCCCAGACTTCTCAATCCGCCACCTTCCCAACACAGGTGATCTGCTCCTGTACCCACATGAGCCACTCACACCCATATCATTTGTCATGTTATCGCCCCAATAACTGCACCTCTGATTCTTCCAAATCAGGCTCTCCAGTTCTTCCAATCAAACCACTCACTCTTCCACCTCATCGTTTCCTATCCTTTGATTCCCAATTTGCTCATTATCTACAACACTCATTCTTCACTTCTTTGATTTCACCATCATTGCATACTTACTGACTTGTAAACACATTTAATTCTGCCTCTTCTCTCTCTTTTGGTAATAAAACCTAACTCTCTGCCTTCTCCACGCATGCTCATAGCTGAGGAGAACTGGAGAAATGACAGATCTGTGCTGACTGGGGACTGGTTTCAGCTGTAACTCATGGAGAGGTAGTGGAGTGGACTGGTAAAGTGCCCAGACTCTGAACAAGACATCCCCGGGTTCAGATCCTGACTTTGGTATTAACTAAATTTGGTCAAAATCACTGATATGAGTGATGGACTTAAAAAAATCAAAAAGTCCTGAATCTCTCAAATTCTAATAGGCTGTAAATACTGTCTAGTGGTCATATGTGTTCACAGGATAGCAAGTTATTTACTTCTCTCTCTTCCTACAATCAGTCCATCTTCCCTCCCTGAAAACCTTGCCTCATATTTCCTTAAGGGGGAAAAAACCCCAAGGAGATATGGCTTCTATCCCCACCTTCATTTCAATAGTTTCTTCCGTTCTACTGCAGACGGTTTAAAGACAGTAAGTCCCATCTTAAAACAAACAAACCTTAACCTTTACATTCATATTTTCACTTCTATGGTCATGAACGTCTGTTCTTAAACCACATTCCTCCCCAATCCTCCCAAAGAGCACTGAACTTGGTCTTGTCAAAGTCATTGACAACTTGCACGCTGTCATTGGATTGGTGGCCACCTCTGTATCTTCCTCTCTCTGGACTTCTTCAACAGCATGTGCCACTACTTTTGGAAACACTTTCTCCTATGGCTTCCCAGACATCTGAACTCTCACCTGACTGGCTGCTTCTTTGCAGTCCCCTCTTCTCTGCTCAACCTCTAAAGGCTGAGCCATCCAGGTCTGTACCAAGCCTCTCCTTTTGCTGTTTCCTCACTTCCCAAAGGCAACTTCATCCAGGCCTCCAGCTTTAGATACCTACTTGTGTGCTAATGATTCTCAAATCCATGTCAGGGTTAACAAAACCCTATGCGACTTGCCCTGACCTCCTTGAAAGAGCTCAGGAGGTATCTTTTTCCCACTCATCCCTCATCCACTTTGCTCCCCTCCCTGGCCTTCTGTTGGTTTGAAAGACTTCAAGGTGTAGCCGGGGCAACATGGCAAAACCCGGACTCTACAAGAAATACAAAAATTAGCTGGGCATGGTGGCGTGTGCCTATAGTCCCAGCTACTTGGGAGGCTGAAGTGGGAGGATCACTTGAGCCCAGGAGGTGGAGGCTGTAGTGGGCTGAGATCATGCCACTACACTCCAGTCTGGGCAACAGAGTGAGACCCTGTGTCAGGAAAAAAAAAAAAAAAGGAAGAGGAAGAAGAAGGAGGAGGAGGAGGAGAAGGAGGAGGCAGGAGGAGAAGAAGGAGGAGAAGAATGAGGAGAAGAAGGAGAAGAAGGAGAAGAAGAAGAAGAAGGAGGAGGAGGAAGAGGAGAAGAAGGAGGAGAAGGAAAGAAGAAGAAAGAAGAAAGAAGAAGAAAAAGAAGAAGAAAGAAGGAAGAAGAAAGATGAAGGAAGAAGGAAGAAGAAAGAAGAAGAAAGAAGGAAGAAGGAAGAAGGAAGAGGAAGAAGAAGGAGAAGGAGAAGGAAAGAAAGAAGGAGAAGGAGAAGGAGAAGAAGACCTGAAGCTGGGTATTGCTTTAGAGTTTTTGCAGCAGCTGTCTCCTCTGCCTGGATTTCTTTCTCCTTGTTCACACTCTTTTCACTAGGATCCTCAACCTAACTCTCATCTCCAAAAGCAGTTTTCCGAGACCATTCCTTCTATAGTAGCCACTTGGTCACACTCACATAATCTGATTTTAGTGATCTGAAAAGTGTTTATCAAGATTTTATTTCTTTGTGTGTTTATTGGCTATCTTTCCCCCACTAGATCTAAGAGCCATGAAAGCATGTTGTCAGTAACGGTTTACCACTATATCCCCAAGATCTAGAAGAGTGCCCCATGCACACTCTTTGTATTCCACACTTCCAGCCTGGATTGGATTGGCAGTGGCCTGAAGAAAGCTGGGAAGCGTTGTTGGGATGAGCCTAGTTGGGCAGCCAAAAGAAGGAGGGTACAGATAGATTTCATATATTTGAGTTCATAGATTGAAAAAAAAAAAAAAAAAAGATGTCTACAAAGCAGGCCCCATGTAAAATTCTCCAGTGTTTAAAAACCCTTATTGGTGACATCCTTTCCATGTGTATTTATACTTTATTCTATCTCTTTAAAAAATATGCACTAAGGGAAAGTATCTGACAAACTTATCCATTGTAAGGTATATACATGCCTGATACAACTTGTCTCTCTTAGGGTTGGTTACAATTAATGAGGGACAGAGAAACACATCTCTGTGGTGCCAGCCAATAACAAGCTGATGGATGCAGAAGGCTTGTCTTCTGAAACTGCAACGAGGCAAGCTCAGTTCTCTGCTGGGCAGTAATGTGTGAATCACAAATCTTTAGGAGAGTTGCTGGTGAAGAATGAAAGGTATTCAGAGCACCATGTAATCAGTATCTTCCCAGGGCAATCCAGACTTAACAACTGGGCAATAACCAGGAAAAAGTAAATGTAGCAAGTTTGAATTGTGGCTTAAAACAAACATGTTCGGCAAGAAAAAAAGAAATATAAAAAGATCTGTCATAGCTGGGAAAGAGTAATAAGGTAATAAAGGGGGAGATATTTAGGACTCCAGAACACTATTTCCCATAGTGTGTTCCGCAGAGGCTAGTTCTACGGAGTGTTTCTACGAGTCACTAAAAATAAGTTTGGGAAATATTAGGTTAAATAAGGTTACATACTTGTTTCTTCTTCTGGATTTCTCAGAACCTTTAATATGCTAGTGAGCACTGAGACTTTCTAAGAGCAAGATGTGGTATGCACCATTTGCTAAATTGATTTGACCATAAGACCTTTGCCCTTTTAAAAAGGCATTTTGAACAATCCAAAGGTAGCCCAACCTAGACCCCTTCCAACTGTAGAGAACTCAATGGAATATCAGATTTAAATAATGGCATAAAATAAAAAGCATAGGGCTGGACAGCTGTAAAAAGGGGTGACACAAAGATGATCAAGTCCTGATTAGCAATAAGTGAGTAAACAAGTGAAGGAGTTCAGGACATGCCACCCCAAAATATGCCACTTTGGCATGTTGATTATTTAGAGCTGAAAGCAATGGAGAAATAGCAGATGCAGGAAAGCCTTTTGACCTCCCCCTTTCTACTTAAAAACACACCATTACAATTTCCAGGAGAAGGGTGCCCTCCCTGTACCAGCAAGAAAAGAACATCTTTATCACCAGAGACTTGGAATTGCCTCTGAAATAGATCTGTACAAACTTACTAAAATATCCCTCATCTTCCATTAGTTTCCCCCTCTATACTTTTAGTGACTTCCTCACAATTTACTGCCTCTAATCCAAACTGCTTTGTCTTATCACTTATTCACACATTTATCATTTCTTTATCTAAAAGACATATAAGTTTGCTACTTCTGGTCACTTCTTTGGGTCTTCATTGTGTTGTGAGGACTTTCATGTACATGTAAAATTATAATAAAACTTGTATGCTTTTCTTCTGTTAATCTGTATTATAGAAATTTAATTCTTAGGCCTAGCCTGAGATTGTAAGAAGGTAGTGGAGAAATTTTTCCTCCTCTACACAAGAGTAGTAAAACTACAATGAAACCCATACTGCATAATTTTCACTATTTATTTATTTTGATACAGAGTTTCATTCTTGTTGCCCAGGCTGGAGTGCAATGGCATGATTCTGGCTCACAGCAGTCTCCGCCTCCCGGGTTCAAGCGATTCTCCTGCTTCAGCTTCCCAAGTAGCTGCGATTACAGGCAGGCGCCACCATGCCTGGCTAATTTTGTATTTTTAGTAGAGTTGGGGTTTCACCATGTTGGTCAGGCTGGTCTCGAACTCCTGACCCTGGTGATCCACCCGCCTTGGCCTCCCAAAGTGCTGGGATTACAGGTGTAAGCCACTGAGTCTGGCAATTTTCACTTTAATTCATATGCAAACCTTGCTCTGAAGAAAGTGGCACCATGAAGGGTTAATTTTCCTACAATGAATTTGAAGCAATACAAGCATCTGTCCCATGGGATACCTGCCTCCATTAGAAGCCAAGGAGAGCCCATCTCACAACCAGTTCACATTTCAGTGCCTCACTTCAAACACTTATCACAAGCAAAACCTTGACAGCAACATAAAATCTGCCCTTTTACTTTAAGCAGTTGAAATAAGTGGTACAAAATCAATCATAAATGACTTGTCTTCTTATATTCTGATCTATATTTTTTCTTCTTTGTGCAAAAGGATAGTAAAAGAACACATATGATTTTAAGCAATAAAATAGATGAATAAATACTGACATTGCATTTTAAATGGGTGGAACATGTATTTTTACAGGAAAGCTTTTTGGGGCAGATCTTTCTTTTAGTATCACTTTATCGAGATATAATTCATATATTTAAAATTCTCTCATTTAAAGTATACAATTGAATGATTTTTAATATTGTCACATAGTTGTGACCATCACTGCAATCAATTTAGAACATTTCTATCACCTAGAAAATAAATTCTGTATCTTTTAGGGAAGGCCGCTGCCCCGACCCCGTAATGCTTCTATCCCCGCAAGTCCTAGGCAACCACTAATCTATTTTCTATCTTTATAGATTTGCCTATTTTGGAAATTTCATACAAATGGAATCATAGAACATATGGTCCTTTGAAACTGTAAGATTTTAAACACTTTGGTTAATGCTCATATAACCTTTGTTTTTTGAAGACTATAGACAGCTTTGCTGCAGCACTAAATCTATTCCACACTATATCAGCAAAGTACTGCATAGTGCTGGCATTTGTCCAGCACACAGCAGATCTAGTAATGTGATATTCTATTTCACAAAGTAGCATGATCATTTAAAGTTCACTCAATGGGCTGCAAGTTATTTTTTTATTATTTATTTATTTATTTATTTATTTATCTGAGACGGGGTCTCGCTCTGTTGCCCAGGCTGGTGTGCAGTGGCGTGATCTCAGCTCACTGCAAGCTCCACCTCCGGGGTTCACGCCATTCTCCTGCCTCAGGCTCCCGAGTAGCTGGGACTACAGGTGCCTGCCACTGCGCCCGGCTTTTTTTTTTTTTTTTGTACTTTTAGTAGAGATGCGGTTTCACTGTGTTAGCCAGGATGGTCTCGAGCTCCGGACCTCGTGTTCCACTGGTCTCAGCCTCCCAAAGTGCTGGGATTACAGGCGTGAGCCACCTCGCCCAGCCTGCAAGTTATTTTTTTATTAATAAAAATGTGACTTTCTGACCTGGGTATTGTAACTTGGATTTACTGATTTGTTTTGGAATAAGCTTTTGCAGATATAAAATGCTACAATCTTTTCTCTTTTCTATAATCTACCCTGAAATCAAGAAACCATTGGTCATTGCCCAAAGTAGATTGGTTCTCTCTTGCTTACTAGCTTGATTGTTCTTTCTCTTTCTCTGTTTAAAATTTAAAGATGCAAAGCACCATAATGAATGATGGTATGACAATTTTCTTCTCTGATAATATCTTCTTATGTATATGCATGGTGCCCTGATACTACAATTACTGCAATAAAAGAATTCATTATATGGAAAAAGAAAATATTGGTAATACACTAAACAGATGTGAAATCTAGATGGTGCAATAATGGTGAAGGCCAGATTCGCAAATATTCCAGAAGTAGTTCAATCTCTGGCAAATATGGTTTCATCTCACCTTCATAGACTTAACTGTGATTTGGCTGTAAAGAGTGGCCTAACCCAAGAGATAAGCAGCAGCAACAACATAGAAACCATTGATTATAAGTAATTTTAGTTCCCATCACCATGGGAACACACTATATATAGACTTTTATTGAGAAGAGGTGCTGTGAAAGGGAAAGAAGTGAGCAAAAATGTAGATAATGGTATGCATTAAGGTAATGTGTTAAAATGGAATTATATTCAAATAAAGAATGAAAAAATATAGGGATGAGAAAGGAGAAGGTATTCAAGATAGCAAAACGCTAGATAAGCATCATCCGAAAGGAAAGGTACAGAAAGGGGGGTATTAATATAATTTACAACTTGATTTGCAAATCAAGGGACTAAAAGTTAATCCCTCAAGGGACTGAGAGTTATTAGCAATAGCATTTTTGTTTATTCTTTAGGTATGTGTTTATAGTAGAGATTATTCTGATCCAGAGTCTTTGAAGCTTTAACAGGGTACCTGGATGGACTGATTTAGCTGTTCGTTTTTGTTACTATAAAACATCTTTACCATCCAGAAAATAAAGGTTAGTCCAACTATTGGTAATGAAAAAGAAAGCTTAAAATAATCATGAATATAGTTACCCAAATGAAGTCTTTGGTATATGTGACAGGATAAAAAATAATAGCTTCAGAGAAGTAACTGTTACCGTTGTTTTTGTTTTTTAAGATGGAGTCTCAGAGTCTCGCTCTGTTGCCCAGGCTGGAGTGCAGTGGCGTGGTCTCAGCTCACTGCAACCCTCACCTCCCCAGTTCAAGCAATTTTCCTGTCTCAGCCTCCTGAGTAGCTGGGATTACAGGTGTGTGCCACCATGTCCAACTAATTTTTGTATTTTTAGTAGACATGGGGTCTCACCAGGTTGGCCAGGCTGGTCTCGAACTCCTGGCCTCAAGTGATCCACCTCCCTTGGCCTCCCAAAGTGCTGGGATTACAGGAGTGAGCCACCGTGCCTGGCCACAGTTACTGTTTTATAAAGAGGTGAGTGGTAAACAGTTCTGGACATGGACCCGTGTTCATAGATTGACTTACACCAAAACATTTCTGGGACTGTCAGTTTTCTTCTAAAAGTAGGGGGGAAGCTTTTCTTTTCAACTCCAGAGTTGTCAGAAAAAAATGAAAAAGAATGTTTAAAAGCACTTTGTAAATAGTAATGAGCTACCCTCTTGATTAAGAGGTCTTTTTTTAACCTATTGGTTACTATGCTCACTACCTGGGTCCAATATACCCATGTAACAACCTACACACGTACTCCTATATCTAAAATAAAAGCTGACATTTTTTTTTTTTTTAAAGAGGCAGTTAAAAAAAAAATCCCTTAAAAGCTTCTGTAGGAAATAACTGCATTGGAGAGTGCTCCTTCAGAACTTCCTTTAGCATCAGTAGCCATTTGAAGATTCTTTGAAAAAACTAACAGCAGGTAGATATGACTCTAACTCAGCATACCAACAAGTTAGGATGAGGAGATAGAATCAGTATATATATGAGGAGATATATATATGAGGAGATAGAATCAGAATCAGGAGATAGAACCCAGAAATTATAAAAATATAGACGGTGAGTAAAAAAAATTTAACTCCCATCTTGTTCCACATCAGTCTACTTCTCATCCTCACTCCCGAACCACTGTTCCTAGTATCTTATCTATCCCTTCAGGGTTCCTTTATACCTTACTTACTTTCAAACTTTATTTATAAAGCTAGCTTATTCCACATGAAAACCAACATAGTTAGCATAATTTTATAATGAACAAATCACTACAAAGGTACTTTATTTATACATGTAATTTACAACTTGATTTGCAAATCAAGGAATTAAAAGTTAATCCCTGAGGGGACTGAAATATGAGTGTGTATATACATCATATATCTAATGATAAACATATAGATCACTAGAATGTGTATCTTATATGGCGATCTTCAATTATAAGCACGAATTTATTTGTTTAATAAGCACTTACACAATGTTTACAATGTGCCAAGACTATTACAAGCACATTGTTTTAGAAATATAAAACTCTTTTAACCTTTTAGCCTGCATAGCAATCCTATGAGTTGGACACCATTATTAGTCCCATTTTACAGTTAGGCCAATTGAGGCATGGGTAGATTATGTAATAATTTGCCCAAAGTTTTAGAATAAAATAAGTGGCAGCAGGAGTCAAACCCAGACTGTCTAGTTCTAGAACATACGTTCTTAACCACTATGCTTTGCTGCTTCTAAAAATGCCTTATTAAAGTGATTTGTTGTTGGAATGGGATGGCTAATACTAATCAGATTATTGGTACCTCTGTCTTAGGTCATAGTTTCCCTTTCTGTGTAAATAACAAATTAATAATATAAATATAAATGCCTCAGTAAAGTGGCCTCAGATTGTGATTTAGTGAATGCTATTTCTGAAAAACATATTGCTTTATTATTTTCAAGATGACTTCCTACAAATTCTTCAGAACTGATTCTGGAGCTGATGGTAGCAATAGCTGCTCACATTTTGAATACTCATTCCCTTTATTTTTATTTTTTTATTTTTTGAGACAGAGTATGCTCTGTTGCCCAGCTTGGAGTGCAGTGGAGAGATCTCGGCTCACTGCAAGCTCCACGTCCTGGGTTCACACCATTCTTCTGCCTCAGTCTCTCGAGCAGCTGGGATTACAGGCGCCTGCCACCACGCCCGGCTAATTTTTTTGTATTTTCAGTAGAGACGGGGTTTCACCGTGTTAGCCAGGATGGTCTCGATCTCCTGACCTCGTGATCCGCCCACCTCGGCCTCCCAAAGTGCTGGGATTACAGGTTTGAGCCATTGTGCCCGGCCACTCATTGCCTTTTAAATAACTTTCTTAAGTAGAAAACCTGGTTACTGAAACAGAGCAATATCTGTGACCCTGACTATCAAAATGTGTTTCCAGAATCTTTCCTGTATGAAGGCTTTCAGTATTCCACGAATGTGAGTACAATAGGGTAACTAATACAGAATTTCACTTCCGATGTTCTTATTAAAGTTACAGACTTCGAGGTATTGATCTGTCGTCTTAAGTTGGCTGCCACTCCGATTTTCTACAACTATATTAGAAGTCTAGAAAACTCAAAGATGTGTGTTTTAAGTAACTATATGTTAAATGTGATCAATTTTTTTTCTACCTCTTACAATCTACATTGAAGTGTTGAAAAGAACTCTCCTTACCAAGGTCCCCCATGAAACCCTGCCTTCAAGCCTAAAACAGCCTGAAGGCTGAACAACTGGAGTCCTGGTCCCAGATGAAGCCTGCCCTTTCTCAGCTGGCTGAAAAATGCCCACCTGCACACTGGGGGAAGAGGGTGGAGCCAAGAGAAGGTCACTCTCGTTCAGTGGGGAGGAGCCTGGCCTCTTCAGTTCCTGTGTGGTGGCCTGGTGTTGAATCAGTGAGGAGGAGCGCCTGTTGGCAAGACTCCCCCTCACTTTGCTGAGAGTTCTTTTTCCTTTTCGCCCCTCACCCTTCTATGTGTCCCTGAGCCTAATCTTTTCCGGCTGTGTGACAAGAACCCGGTTTTAGCTGAACTAAGGAGAAAGTTCTGCAACAATGATAAGGATGAAATGGACTAGCTAGTGCTTTCTACTGTTACTTAAAGTCTGAAACTGCCTTGAGGCACCCTCTGCTAGCTGGTCATTATTACTGAAATTTATAGATGGCTTGGTATGTAGTTCAATCATCCAGTTTTAGCACTGTGACGGGGGTATAAAGGCTTTTCTGTATACTTGTATCTTGGCTTCCCTGAAAACACGCATCTTGGGGGTTCACACCTGAACACAGAGCACACCCAGTGAGCCTGAGGAAAGGCGCTGCTCGCAGAAGTCTCAGCCCCTTCTGTGTCTGCTGGCGCTTGCTTTCTCCTGCTGTACCTTAATCCTCCCATTTAGACTCTACCAGTATACCCTTTGGAATCTTGTGAGTCTTTTCAATGATCTCACTCTGTGTCACCACCCCAATTTCAGTAAAAGCAAACAAAAACAGAAATTGAGGCTATGAGAGTAGCGTGCAATGATGATGAACTCTGGCAGCCACCCAGGAAGACACCACCGAAAGGACAAGGTCCTGCCTCCCTTACATCTTGCATACTCATGATGCTGAGCCTGTCAGTGACCAAAAATCAGACTATACAAGTCAGCAAAAGTGAAACAGAGGTGTCAAGTATATGAACTGCATCTGAAAGTTTTTGCCTTCCTAAGAATATTCTTAGGCCTCTTCTTCACACACTCCAGAACAATGAGAAACATCTGGAACTGAATTTTTCTATAAACTACATCTTTGCAGATAGACTTTTAAAAGCAAATAAAGTCTTGTGGGTTTTTCTTTTCTTTCTTTTATACGAACATAACAACTGCTTCACTGTCATTACTTATTTTCCAATCTAAACCCTCCACAAGAGTCTACAAGACCATGGAACTTAAAATAAACTTTTCAATCAATTACAAGTCCATTGAAATGAAAAAATCTTGATTTTTAAAAATGTTTTAATATGTTTCCCTAACCATATTGTGGCAGGCCAGGTCTCACTAGTAGCTGGGATTACAGGTGCACGCCACCTTGCCCAGCTAATTTTTGGTATTTTTAGTAGAGATGGGGTTTCACCATGTTGGCCAGACTGGAATAAACAAGTTTTATTGTGGGTCTGAAGAAACTCCCCAGGCCTCCACAAACAAGTTTATTGGGGGTCTGAAGGAACTCCCCAAACCTCTGTGATTTAGCAGGAGACAAGATAAGGGGAATCACCCCAGCACCTGGACCCATTTAGATTAAGTAAATTGACTGAGACCCCAGAGGAAGGTCTTCAGGACTCAGACCTTAGTTATAGATTGAAAGAAGTTAATCACCTATGTCTTTAGATGAATGCACACTTATATGTAGACACATAGCTTGGAAGGTTTATAAGCTCTGGAAAACTGTGTAATTTTGAGTTGGTGAGGTGATAATTTCCAGGCCTTCTCCCTGTAACCAGATGCAAAAATAAAAACTTTCTTCTTCACCAGTTTGTCTGCATCTCATTATTGGGCCAGGAGAAATAGTAGCCTGACCCTCAGTTTGGTCCAGGAGCAACATGTATATGATTTATACATTGGAAAGAAATTTCTCAGTCATAAAAGAGATAGTGAAAGAACATTACGATTTAACAATATATAACTAATATGTAATATTAGTGGTTGGGAATTAAATATGGCATAAGTAGTTAAATAAAAGTAACTTGTACATATTTTACTACAATAATGGGTAAACTGAGGCCCAGAGAGATTAAGGAAACAGGTAGGTCATAGAGCTAAGAAATGAGAGATGTAGGTTTTGACCCAGGAACCCCTAAGTATGAGCTCCTTTCACTAAGAAACCTTGACATTGTCTCTTGGCTTCAGGCAGTAAGTAAAAGAAAAACAGATAGAAAGGAAACAATAAAATATGCAAAGAGAAAATGAAGAGTTCTCTGAAAAGTATCAACTTTAAATCGTGATCCAGGCAATAGGATTAAGGTACTGAGCACAAAGTTTGCGGAGGGTCACCCAGGAGGACTTCAAAAAGATGGGGTTAGTGCTCTGAATCTGAGAGGTTTGAGGGTTGTTTACACAGGCAAGGTCTGGGGAAGCTTAACAGGATGACAGCATTTTCCACACAAGGTTAGTGCATAGTTACAGCAATCTGACTGGTTTTAGGCAGTGATTCCTTTGAGGAAGGGAGTATTTAACATTCCACATTAAGGATGTAATAGTCAAGGGGTCTTTTATCTCAAGTGCTATCTGGTCTGAGCCAGGAACAATAAAATAGGAAGGAAATTAATCTATAACAAAAGGTCAGTAATTAAGGTCATGCTCTGTCACTCCCCACTCAGTCTCCCAGTCAACCTTCTTCAGGGCCTAACAACTTTCAGAAGCCCCAAATAGACGAACTATGCATTTTCTTTCACAAAATCAAAGAGATAAGCTCCTCATTTTGGGGGCGTCCAAACGGGATAGGGCTGGAAGCACTGTGGAAACAGAACCAAGGGGCCATACCCTCCAGCTCTGAGCAAAGTCTCATATGGTTCAAAGAAAGGACACTAATTCAGGGAGAAAATGGAGTGTTTGGAGGATGAAAACATGCTTTCTTTCCTTGGAGACTAAGTTCCACATAGGGGCTCCAAGTCTGGCTCCCTTCCCCCAGCCCTGGGAAAGGATTTTGGAAAGTGTGAGCATCTTCTTTTGGTGCCTAATTGCACGGGGGTCATACAGCCTGGAGTTGCTCTGTTGAGGACAGCGCATGGTGGCTTCCGGCTGGCCAACAGCTGCTCTCTATGTTGTTCCTTGAAGACCCCACTGAACACACTTCACACACAGGGTCCCTTTCAGTCTGCAGAGAAGAGAAGTCTTTATACGGAGCAGGGTCCCACCAGGAGGCCTTTCAGAGATATACAAAGGCCAATGATGTATTTTTCCCTGCCCTGAATTTCAATTAGCATCTTAGGCAATAAACCTGAAAATGACTAATTGAGAAAATGTCTGTGTTTAGTTTGCAGGTCAAGGCCAAAGAAATATTATAAAATATATATTCAGAATCAATACCAGCCAAATGAACTCAGTGTGTATGGGGTGGCGTTTTACTTTTTAAAAAATCTTATAGTTTTACGTAAAAACTTGTAATAATTGCCTTTTTGCTTTACCTGTTTAACATTTTAGTGACTTGAATAATGAGATAAAACAAGTTCTTATTCACCATTTAATTAATCAAAATATGTGTGAGATATCTTTAATTCTTCAGTGGTACCTCACTTATTCAGTTCTACCTGTAACAAACTGTTTCTTCTTTTACTTGTTTTTATTAGGGCCTGGTGTCTACAACAATGAAACTTTTATACTTTCAGTAAAGCTAACATTCTCCAGAAACAATGCAACTGATCGACTTTTACAATGTGAATTTTCCAGTAAGCCAGGACTGCTTTTTGTAACGAATCAGCTATAATACAAATACAGTACCATTAGATTCAGATTTTGGAGACACACCATATTATTTTATTACTATTCATATACCATATTAAAATGTTTTCTTCATCATTATTTTAGTCTTTCTCATGAACAGATAGAGAATATAAAACTAAATAATAATTTTTTTTTTTTAGAGGGAGTCCGGCTCTGTCGCTCAGGCTGGAGTGCAGTGGCGACATCTCGGTCACTGCAACCTCCGCCTCCTCGGTTCAGCGATTCTCCTGCCTCTCGGGCCTCAGCCTCCCGAGTAGCTGGGACTACAGGTGAGTGCCACTGGGCCTGGCTAATTTTTTTATTGTTAGTAGAGATGTGGTTTTGATATGTTGGCCAGGCTGGGCTCAAACTCACCCCGGCCTCCCAAAGTGCTGGGATGACAGGCGTGAGCCACCGTGCTCAGCCTGACATAAGAATTGTGAGTAAGCATATGTGTGGGACCCAAGATATGACCCGGCTAAAACAAACCAATTTTAAGCAAACATAAAATTAAACCGTATTTTAAAAACTGAAAGCCAAGAATTTCAGCATATATTTCTAATGGGTGATAGACCAGTGTCTCAGCCATCAGGTTTATAATGGCATCAGAAAGCA
Source organism: Macaca nemestrina (assembly GCF_043159975.1). Taxonomy (NCBI): domain Eukaryota; kingdom Metazoa; phylum Chordata; class Mammalia; order Primates; family Cercopithecidae; genus Macaca; species Macaca nemestrina. The sequence continues at coordinate 109,907,357 of NC_092134.1, forward strand.
AGTTATAACCCAGAGAACTTAAAATTTCATCTATAACACTGTTGGGAATACTACAATGATTGCTTAAATATTACTTATCTTTTTGATTTTAGTATTTCTTACTAAAATCATTTCTCTAATTCTCTTCCTTTTGGATGAAAGCAAATTTGAAAGTTGTAAGTACAGACTAGTAAAAATGCATTTTTGCATATGGAGAATTACTGTTAAAAGTACTCACTTAATAATTCCTATACAGCACTTAGGCCTGAGGAAGAATATGCTCTAAGTTTTCACAATGTAAGAAAGTAATTCACATTAAAGAATCAAACACTATCATCAAAGTTTTGGAGGTCAATATTCATATTACTTTAATAAAAATCACTGCAACATTTATTTTAAGTTCAAAATATTCATGTTTCTATTTCCAATATTACGTTTTAAACAAATCTTTCTAATATGTCATTCAGTATTAATATATACTATTTATATCTGATGGCATTAATTCTTGGGAAAATAAAAAAATAATAATGCAGCTGTGGGCACATTATTGACAACAAAGGTTCTCAAAATGTGGTCCCAGAACCAGCAGCATCAACATCACACGGACACTTGGTAAAAAGCAAATTCTCAAGTCCCATCCCAGACCTACAAATCAAAAACTTCAGCAATCTGTATTAAACTCTTCTGATTCACACGACAGTTTGACAACCAGTAGTCCAAGGAAAAAAAATCCACTTGCAACAGTTGAAGCTCATCCAGAAAACAGATGCTCGTAAGTAGGTTGGCTTATTAGCTATTCAATGTCCAGAAATTAGATATAATTATTATTATTAATTTTTTCTCAATGGGTCAAAATTCCATCTTACTTTATTTTTATTTTATTTATTTTTATCGAGACGCAGTCTCGCTCTGTCACCCAGGCTGGAGTGCAGTGGCATGATCCCAAATCACTGCAACCTCCGCCTCCTGGGTTCAAGTGATTCTTCTGCCTCAGCCTCCCAAGTAGCTGGGATTACAGGCACCCCCCACCTCATCTGGCTAATTTTTGTATTTTTAGTAGAGACAGGGTTTCGCCACGTTGGCTAAGCTAGTCTTGAATTTCTGACCTCAAGTGATCCACCCGCCTTGGCCTCCCAAAGTGCTGGGATTACAGGCATGAGCGACTGTGCCCAGCTCAAAATTCTATCTTATTTTAATAAGCTTCTAATTTCTTGCTTGCCGTGGCACTGACTTTTGAATGAAGTTGCTTATCCAATGATGTATTTCTGTTTTTATGATGGGCAGTTGAACATGGACCAATGATACACTTTTTATTTTGTTTTCTCCAAGAGAAGTTGCACATCTGTTCATATCTGGGGCTCAGTGTCCATAGTACCCTGACGGGCAGGAATGCAGGCACTCTCCATCCTGGCACATCCCTTCTCTTTGAAGGAAGAAAAACAACTTCTGTTGACATTGGCTGTACTCATTGTCCTTTGAACAAGACAAACAACCCTTGCAAATGGGATGTGATTATAACTAGCTCAAACCGGACTTGTCAAACTGTCCAGCAATTAAAAATAAATAGTGGTAAATAAAAATAAATAGATAGGCCGGGTGCAGTGGCTCACACCTGTAATCCCAGTGCTTTGGGAGACTGAGGTGAGAGGAAGGCCAGGAGTTTGAGGACAGCCTGGGCTATGTAGTAAGACACCATTTCTTCAAAAAAACTTTTTTAATTAGCCAGAAGTGATGGCCCATGCCTGTAGTTCCAGTGACTCAGGAGGCTGGGGCGGATCACTTGAGCCCAGGAGTTAGAGGGTGTAGTGAGCCATGATTTTGCCACTGCACTCCAGCCTGGGCAACAGAGTTAGACCCTGTCCCTAAAAAAAATTATTTTAAAAAGGATAGCCAGACAATGAAACAAAATAGAGAGACTAGAAACAGACTCAGTGATAATAATAGTTAATTAACAACAAAAATGTCATTGCAGATCAGTGGGGGAAAGATGGGCTAGAAGAAAATATACCAGAACATATTTATCACTTTGCAGCAGAGAATTTCTTAAATAAGAAACAAAAAGTAGCTTAATATAGAGGGACTGATAAATTTAACTACATTAAAATTCCATACTTCTGTTCATTCAAACATCATTTACAATAAAGTAAATGAAAAGACCAGCCTCTAACTAGGAATAGATATTTCTCACACATATAATAATTGACAAAGATTTATATTTAGTATGGATTCACCCAGTAACTATTTACTGAGTACTTGTTATCTGCCACACACTATTATAAGTGCTAGGGATACAGTAGTAATTAAAATACAAAACAAAAAAACTACAGAGATCTCTGCTTTCTTGAACTCACAAGAAATAGTTTAAAAGAGACCTAATCAATAAGTAAATTATGTAGTTGATTTAATTACAGTTCATTATATACACTGTGTACATATGCAGGGATCCAGGAGGAGAAAGTTTGAAAGGCTACGGACGAGATGTCTAGGAAAGAGGCAAATGTATGGACACATAGTAGTATCAGGCGTGTGATCTTTGTATTGCCTGGTAACACCTATCAGAGAGCATTTACCAAGGAAGAGACACTAAACAATGAAATAGAATGATGTGCATGACATGTCAACCTCTGTCATCAGCCACTCCTGTGCTGGCACCATGGAACCATGAGTGTACTGGGGACTGTCAGTACATAACGGAATTCAAACCTCAGAGTCAGGGTTCTGGGGGCAGGGCTCTAATTCCCACAAGGAGGAACTGTTTCTTACTAGAATGAGACTGAGGTATTATTCATCAACTTCGTGGTCATTCTAATTTTTTTTTTTTTTTTGGAGACAGAGTCTCACTCTATTGCTAGAGTGCAGTGATGTGATCTCGGCTCACTGCAACCTCCATCTCCTGGGTTCAAGTGATTCTTCTGCCTCAGCCTCCTGAGTAGCTGGGATTACAGGTGCGCCCCACCACACCTGGCTAACTTTTTAAATTTTTGGTAGAGACGGGGTTTCACTATGTTGGCCAGTCTGGTCTCGAACTCCTGACCTCAAGTGATCCACCCTCCTTGGCCTCCCAAAGTGCTGGGGCTCATTCTAAATTCTATCTCAGCTGTCATTATCTTCCATTTGAGACCATGCATTTTCCCAAAATATCGTTTAGATGATGTGGTTTAAGATGATTTTGTGGCAGCTCACATAAAGGAGCTTCCAAGAGTTAGGTCCTAATTAAAGAGGAAATAAATTTTTAGAATGTGGCCTGTTATCATATTTCCAGCACTATTACTGATAGTCACTATATTGAAAACGAAACCCCCTGTTACGTAATTGACAATGACCACATTTTAGTAAAATTTGAAATTTCCAAAAAATAGAATTCCTAGTGTTTCTAAGACAAAAACACTCTCCAATAGATACAATGCATCTTTCTGATAAAATGACTCCCGTTCCCCTCCTCCCACCATTGCTTCAGGTTTCTATTAAAATAGACAGTTTATGTATGATAGAACTACAGGGCTATGACCTAGGAAGAGGAAATGACTGCACAGAAATGACCTAAATAGAAATCATGTCTGTGCTTAGATAAGGAAATCTGTATACATCACCATTAAAAGTTTAAACCAATTTGTGAGAAGCAATGAAAATCTCTATAGACTATGGATATAAAAATGGATGCACAAATCAATGGAGAGCAGTGACACACTTATTCATCATGCTGCCTAACAAGCTGTGAGACAGATGTGTAATTGGGGCAGAGAACAGTGTACATTCTTCATACTTTAGAATTCTCTTCTCCATTCTAATTCACTTAAGCTGGAAGTGAAGATAGAAGAGTCTGTTCTTGAGTTAAACTGCTGACCAAGACTGAAAATTTGTCCAGCAGAAGCTCTTCAACACAGAAGAATTATACTGTAATTTTCTTTTCTTTTTTCTTTTTTTTTTTTTTTTGAGACAGGATGTCACTGTGTCACCTAGGCTAAATGCAGTGGCACGATTATAGCTCACTGTAACCTCGAACCCTTGGGCTCAAGGGATTGATCATCCTGCCTCAGCTTCCTAAGTAGCTTGAGACTACAGGCATGCGACACTGTGCCTGGCTAATTTCTTTCTTTTTTTTTTTTTTTTGTAGAAACGGGGTCTCACTCTGTTTCCCAGGCTGATCTTAAACTCTTGGCCTCAAGGGATCCTCCCGCCTCAGCCTCCCCAAAGTTCTGGGATTACGGGTGTGAGCCATCGTGCCCAGCCCTGTAATTCTTAACAAAAAAACCAACTGAATTGATGTGAAAGTCTTAGTTTATAGTTACGTCATACATTTTTCTCCTTTAACCAAGACATTTGCGTGGGAACTGCTTCTAGCCATGATGAAGTAAGAAAGCTTTTTATTGTGAGCAATTAGAAAACTGAACGCAGTATATGAAACAGCTGTTTTCAGACTGAACACGAGGCCTTGTAAGACTAATCTCTGTCAGAGGGGAAACAGATGAGACGAGCATGAGAAACACCTGGGCCTTCTGCTTGGCGGCAATGTATAATTGCAGGTGCAAGAAGGAAACCCAGAGACCTCAGAGGCCTAGTGGAGGTAAGGAGAGGGGGCTCTGAGTTCAGGAGGCTGAGGCAGCTGGAAGATGCAGGGTAGAATTCTGGAAAGGAGCAACTAGCACAGAAAAATAACTCCAGGAATCTGCATAAGGATTTGCTTAAGCCCTTTCTGTGTACAAGGCCGCACATGTCTATTCTGCAAAACATCACACAAAATGCAGCAGTTACAAAGAAACAGGACAAGGTCTTTGCCTCCTAGGGGCTAAAATACAGTGAAGAATTTCACACTGGTGATAATTTCCTTTTTGCTCTGACATCTTAAAAATTCTATTTAGGCCAGGTGTTGTGGCTCACATTGTAATCCCAGCACTTTGGGAGGTCAAGGTGGGTGAATGGATCACTTGAGGTCAGGAGTTTGAGACCAGTCTGGCCAACAATGGTGAAACCCCATCTCTACTAAAAATACAAAAATTAGCTGGGTGTGGTGGCACGTGCCTGTAGTCCCAGCTACTCGGGAGGCTGAGGCAGGAGAATCCCTTGAACCCAGGGGGCAGAGGTTGCAGTAAGCTGACATCATGCCACTGTGCTCCAGCCTGGGCGACAGAGCGAGACCCTGTCTTAAAAAAAAAAAAAAATTCCATTTAATTTCTAAAAACATTTTTTACTGTAACAAATGTTAGAATGTTATCAATTCTATATGTATTTTTTTATGGAGAAGGTATTGTAAACATATAGCCATTCATTCATTCCTTTTAGTAGTTCAACAAATACTCACTGAATGCATACAATATGCAAGAAATTGTGTAGATGCCAGGATTTTAAAAGGGATAGGACATTGCCTCTTCCTCAGAGTTTATAATTTAGTTAAGGAGATATACTTAAGAGCTAATAACGATATTTAAGATTTATTGAATCCTTACATGCAAGGATACTTAATGTTCTAAGTATTTAATACATAATAATTCATTTACTCCTCGCAACAGCATTGTGAGATAGGTATTATCACAATTTTATAGACAAATAAATTGAAGCACACAGAGATTATGTAAATTTGCTTAATGATTTGCATTCTGTAACTGGCAGAGCCAGGATGTGAAGCCTTGCAATCTGACTCTAAAACAGCTGCTATCAAAGATTAGTGTATGGTGCTTTAAAAAATGAACTACTCTAATTGCAGATGTTTTCTTGTGGTAAACAAATTTAAAAAGAATAGAATCCCCCACTTGAAGAAAACTATAGTGTGCATATGATTAATATTAAAATAGTTATTATGGATTAAAATTTGAAAACATCCATAATATATCACATGACTCCTGCAGGAAAAATATGCATTCTGAGTCTCAATTTGCTTACGAATTAGCTTTTGGAGTACTTTATTGCCAGGTGAGAACTGGCTCTATGATGTGTTGCAAATAATTATTTAGCACGCATTCTTTTATTTGTTAATACTTGAAACATGTTCTCACATTCTTTTCTGGAATACTTTTTTTTTTTCTTTTTGGGATGGAGTCTCTCTCTGTCACCCTGGCTGGAGTGCAGTGACGTGATCTCGGCTCACTGCAACCTCCGCCTCTCGGCTCAAGCGGTTCTCTGCCTCAGCCTCCCGAGTAGCTGGGATTACAGGCGTCCACCACCACGCCTGGCCAATTTTTGTATTTTTAGTAGAGACGGGGTTTCACCATCTTGGCCAGGCTTATCTTAAACTCCTGACCTCGTGATCCACCCATCCTGGCCTCCCAAAGTGCTGGGATTATAAAATGTTCACCAGTCATGAAATGGAAGTCCTTTGGTGCTGTATGGTCACCCATTGTCTCAGTTTCCTAGGGCTGCTGGTATAAATTACCACGAACTTAGTGGCTTTTTTGTTTGAGACCGGGTCTCACTCTGTCACCCAGGCTGGAGAGCAGTGGCCGGATCACAGCTCACTACAGCCTTGGTTGCCCGGCTCAGGTGATCCTCCCTCCCAAGTAGCTAGGACTATAGGCGTGCGCCACCACACCTGGCTAACTTTTTTTTTTTTTTTTAATAGAGACGGGATTTCACCATGTTGGCCAGGCCGGTCTCAAACTCCTGAGCTCAAGCGATCCGCCCGCCTTGGCCTTTCAAAGTGCTGGGATTACAGGCGTGAGTCACTACTTCCCGACAGAATTTGTTCTCTCACAGTTCTGGAAGCCAGACACTTGAAATTAAGGTGCTGGCAGGGCCATGCACCTTCAGAAGGCTCTAGGGGAGGCTCCTTCCTTGCCTTTTCCTGCTTCTGGTGCCCCTGGCATTCCTTGGCTTATGGCAGCAGAACTCCAACCTCTGTCTCTGTCTTCACACGGCCACCTTCTCCTTTGCTGTCTCTTATAAGGATACTTGTCATTGGCTTTAGGGCTCACTGTAACCCAGGAGAGGGACTTATCTCTAGACCTTTATCTTAATTACATTGGCAAAGACCCTTATTCCAAATAAGTCACATTCTGAGGGACCAAGGGTTAGTATGTGTGGAGCTCTATGGTGTATCTTCTGGGGGCCACTATGCAATCTATTATACTCACCTTATTCTTATTTTTTTGTCATTTTGCTAATGTGAAGGGTGGCAGATGTCTGAAAGGAATGGATGGCAAAGACATCAGGGAGGGACTTGCTAGTACCAGGGATGGGGCTGGAGAAGGAAATGGGAGACTGAGTAGGGAAAGCAGGAAGTAGAAAACTCAGATTATAGAGTAGCCAAGGACTCTCCAATTTCAGGCTCAGATGTAGACACGAGATCAAGAGCAGAGTGGCCAAAAAAAGAGACAGAATTAAGAAAAAGCCAATGTCAAGGCAATGGGGAGGGTTTGAAGACAGTGCTCATGGATTCTTGGTAATGAGCTGCATGTGCACAGTGATAAAAGTTTAAGGACATTTATAGGTAATGCACATAAAGCATATAACAAGCATAAATAACCTTGTTATATAAACCCAGGACTTAAAATGGGGTCACATTTAACAGTAACAACCCATATATTACTGGCTTTTGCCCTTGTTAGGTACTGTAACATCTCTATCCAAGTATGCACTCACCTCACCCCGACAATTATTTCTGAGAGTCCCCATGAGTTGTCCTCCTGGACGCACAAACATGGCCTATCAAGGCATTTGCCATTTCCTTCCTCTTCTGCCCTGACCCTTTCTGGTAAAGTCCACTTTTGGGTTTCTGATGCCCCCTAACTGGCACAAGGGGGCCTCACTACTGTCTCTGATGGTCCCAGTGAGTTCCTTTCTGCCAAGCTCCACCAGGCCTTGCTGCCGGATTTTGCTGGGTAAACCTGGTGCCAACACCACTTCAGTAGTAGAATCTCTTCCAGGAAACACCACCACAAAGATGGTGGAAGCTCTAGCATCAAAATGGCACTGGTCCTCAAAATGCAATTCACTGAATTCCATGAAAACATGACAACACGGTTTTCTTTCTCTATAATACCACCTTTTTCCACTGGGGTTTATAGCAGTGCTGCTTGTGTCTTAGTGGGCGGCAGACTTATACTTATTGTCTTTACATCCCCATACACTGTCCCTACAACGTGATGCACACATCCATTCTATATGCATACGAACACCAGTGAGAGCCCACAAAGATCTGAGCAGAAGGGAACATCCAAGCGACCAACAAGCACCAAGCCGGAACAGCCCTAGGACAACTGGTGAATTTCTGGATCAAGGGAAGAAAAGAAGAAATAGGAAGGGTAAAATACTTTCATTTGCCCTTGATTCCTCAGCCCAGTCAGGAAACTGGGATTTTCTGAACCAGTGGCATATTTGCCTACAAGGCTATTTTTATTGAAATAGGAAATCAGACAAGTGAAAAGTCAGCGGGGAAACTGCCCAAGCAGTTTAAGTTTTAAGACCTTGGGCAAAACCAGTAATTGCCCAGGTTTAAGTGAAGGGAAGCAGATGCTGCTCACCCACACGGTGAATTCCTGTCTAACCCTAAAGGGCTTAGACAGGAATCCAGGCTAGAAAACTAACCAATAGCATTTAGAGGAGAAACAGACAAGTAACATGATAGACAACAATGTTTTCAACCTATGGGCTATGACCCAGAAGTGGTTTGTGAAATCAATTCAGGGAGTTGATTCCAGCATTAAAAAAAAAAAAAAAAAAAAAAACTAGAATACAGTAGGATAGAACAGAACAGAAAATTGCAATGAGTAATGGTAAGCATTGTTTCCTTGATGTATTTTGCTTTGGAATATATATGTATATGCATATCTATACCTAAATATGAATGCAAACACACATATATGCGTGCATGTGAGTCCTGGGTAGCAATGTAAAATGTATTGTTTATTGTGAGCTACGTAAAAAATCTTTGAAAGGCACTGCTGCAGAGAAGACAGGCAGATACAGTCACGGAAAACCAGAGAGTGCACATCCCACCAGAAGGGCAGCTACAACTCAGTTCCAGATGATTCTTGCTATAGCTTAGGATTTCCAAAAGAAGCCAGAAATCTGCATCTTTGTTAAATGTCATAATTTTTAAATGTTGGCAGCCAGTTCAACGAAACAAAACAAAGTGAGGCTGGCCGCGGTGGCTCACGCCTGTAATCTCACCACTTTGGGAGGCCGAGGCGGGTGGATCACCTGAGGTTGGGAGTTCAAGACCAGCCTGACCAACATGAAGAAACCCCGTCTCTACTAAAAATACAAAAATTAGCTGGGCGTGGTGGCACATGCCTGTAATTCCAGCTACTCGGGAGGCTGAGGCACAAGAATCAGTTGAACCCGGGAGGCACAGTTTGCAGTGAGCCGAGATCAAGCCATTGCACCCCAGCCTGGGCAATTAAGAGCAAAACTCCGTCTCAAAAAAATCAACAAACAAAAAACCAAAAATAAAGTGTAGTGTGTATATATATGTGTGTTGAAAACAGCCCACAGACATACAGCTTGTTTTCTCTATCCTAGAGTAATACTCTTATAAGCCTACTCTGCAGAAAGATGTCACTGATCATTCTCTTGTTCACAAATATTGACCGCCTCTTCCTACAAGCCCTTGCCTTTAGATTATATAATCCACTCATTAACATCAGTCTTGGACGTCTGATCTGCTTCGGCCAATGAAATGTGAGTGTAAGTGAAGTGTTTGCCACTTATGAGCCAAAGTTCTAAGAACTTGGCCGGGCGCGGTGGCTCAAGCCTGTAATCCCAGCACTTTGGGAGGCCGAGACGGGCGGATCACGAGGTCAGGAGATTGAGACCATCCTGGCTGACACGGTGAAACCCCGTCTCTACTAAAAAAAATACAAAAATTTAGCCGGGCGAGGTGGCGGGCGCCTGTAGTCCCAGCTACTCGGGAGGCTGAGGCAGGAGAATGGCGTGAACCCGGGAGGCGGAGCTTGCAGTGAGCTGAGATCCGGCCAGTGCACTCCAGCCTGGGCGACAGAGCAAGACTCCGTCTCAAAAAAAAAAAAAAAAAAAAAAAAAGAAATATTTACAAAGTTCTAAGAACTTGTGTGTGGTCCATTGTGCTGCCATCTCTGTTTTATCTCTGCCTGAGGACCAGCAATGCCCCATATTAAGGCTGTCCCTTCATAGAAGCTGCCAGAATGATGCTGATGTGGAGCAGACCCACTTACTGTTGGAAATAGACATGCAGCAGGAACAAGAGTTAAACCTCGCCTTAAGCTACTGAAATTCTCAAGTCATGGTGTCACCATTAAGATGACCAAGCCTCAGTCCACTGATACATTGCTTTACATAGTGTGTCCGGAACTGGTGGGTTCTTGGTCTCGCTGACTTCAAGAATGAAGCCGTGGACCCTTGCAGTGTTAACAGTTCTTAAAGATGGTGTGTCCAAAATCCGTTCCTTCAGACGTTCAGATGTGTCTGGAGCTTCTTTCTTCTGGTTGGTTCGTGGTCTCGCTGTCAGGAGTAAAGCTGCAGACCTTCGCAGTGAGTGTTGCTCTTAAAGGCAGCGCCTCTACAGCTGTTCATTCTTTCCGGTGGGTTCGTGGTCTCGCTGGCTTCAGGAGTGAAGCTGCAGACCTTCCCGGTGAGTGTTACAGCTCATATAAGACAGCGTGGACCCAAAGACCAAGTGGCAGCAAGATTTGTTGTAAAGCGCGAAAGAAAACAGGCTCCACAGTGTAGAATGGGCCCCAGCGGGTTGCAGCTTGCTAGCACAGGCAGCCGGCTTTTAGTCCCTTATCTGGCCCCACCCACTTCCTGCTGATTGCTCTATTTTACAGAGAGTTGATTGGTCCATTTTACAGAGAGCTGATTGGTCCATTTTGACAGGGTGCTGATTGGTGTATATAAACCCTGAGCTAGACACAGAGTGCTTATTGGTGCCTTTACGATCCCTTAGCTAGACATAAAAGTTCTCCACTTCCCTGCTAGACTCAGGAGCCCAGCTGGCTTCACCTAGTGGATCCCTCACTGGGGCTGTGGGCGGAGCTGCCTGCCAGTCCCCTGCTGTGCACCTATTTTACAGAGAGTTGATTGGTCCATTTTACAGAGAGCTGATTGATCCTCCTCAGCCCTTGGGTGGTTGAAGGGACTGGGTGCTGCAGAGCAGGGGGCAGTGCTCCTCGAGGAGGCTCAGGCTGCGCAGGAGCCCACCATGGAGTGGGGGTCTTGGACATGGCGGGCTGCAGGTCCTGAGCCCTGTCCGGCGGGGAGGTGGTTGAGGCCCAGCGAGAATTTGAGAGAGGTGCAAGCAGGCCAGCAGTGCTGGGAGAACTGGCTGCAGCTGCTGGCCTGGGTGCTAAGCCCCTCACTGCCCTAGGCTGGGGGTGCTGGCCAGCCGCTCCGTGTATGGGGCCCGCCGAGCCCGCGCCCCTGCCCACCGGAACTCGTACTGGCCTGTGAGCGCTAAGCAATCCTGGTTCCCGCCCGCGCCTCTCCCTCCACACCTCCCCCCAAGCAGAGGGAGCTGGCTCCAGCCTGGGCCAGCCCAGAGAGGGGCTCCCACATTACCGTGGTGGGCTGAAGGGCTCCTCAAGCACTGCCAGAGTGGATGCCGAGGAGGTGCCGAGAGTAAGGGCTGCTAGCATGTTGTCACCTCTCAATAGTTCATAATCAACCTTATTAAGTAATTTTTCCAATAATCCTTTATTTGTGGGCAGAGAATTACCCAGGGGGCAAGGCAAGAGACTGAAGGCATAAACTGTTTCAGTATAATAAAGAAAATAGAATAAGAATAGTTATAATACAAATTAGATATAGAGATGATCATGGACATTAATAATTAGTATAAACATTATTAATCATTAGCTTTTAATATTACTCTTTGTTGTATTACTAATATAAGCAAGGAATAACCGACGGGTATAGGGTCAGGTGCTGAAGGGACATTGTGAGAAGTGGCCAAGGCGGCAAGAGGTGAGCCCTCTGTTATGCCCACATAAGGGCTGCTTGAGGGCTCCTTGGTCAGGCAGTAACACCAGTGCCTGGGAAAGCACATGTTACTTAGCAGACCATGAAAAGGAGTCTCCCTTTCCTTGGAGGAGTCAGGGAACACTGCTCCACCAGCTTCTTGTGGGAGGCTGGATATTATCCAGGCCTGCCCGCAGTCTTAAACCCCTCCCTGTGGTGCTGTGCTTCAGCGGTCATGCTCCTTGTCCACTTTTATGTTCCTCCCATACTCCTGGTTCCTCTTTGGCGTTCTTAGAAAATAGTGGTAGAAGAAATAGTGAAAGTCTTAAAGTCTTTGATCTTTCTGATAAGTGCATAGAAGAAAATGCTGACATATGCTGTCTTCCCTCTCTGCTTCGGCTACTTATAAGGGAAGGGCCCCTGGTCCTATGATCACGTGACTTGCTTGACCTTATCAATCACTTGGACGATTCACCCTTCTTACCCTGCCCCCTTGTCTTGTAAACAATAAATATCAGCATGCCAAACCATTCGGGGCCACTGATGGTCTCTGCGTCTTGGTGGTAGTGGTCCCCCGGGCCCAGCTGTCTTCTCTTTATCTCTTTGTCTTGTGTCTTTATTTCTTACAGTCTCTCGTCTCCACACACGGGGAGAACACCCGCTAAGCACCGTAGGACTGGACCCTATATTTATTACTTTAAAATAATAGCATATCAAATGACCAAGAGACATATTAAAAGGTCTTCAATTTCATTAGTCATAAGGAAAATACATATCAAAACCATAGTACAATACCACTATATACTCGCTAGAGTGACTCAAATGAAAACACATCAAAATGAAATAAAATACTGAAAGTCTTGAAATATGAAATGAAAATGAAAGTAAGTACTGAAATGAAAAAATACCAAATATTGGTGAAGCTGTGGAGTAAGCAAACCCTCATATATTGGGCCCGTGTACTGGTACAACCACTTTGGAAACTTGTTTGGCAGTCTCTACTAAAGCTGAACAAGCATACTCTGCTGTAATTCTACCTCTAGGCGTATAATAAACAGAAATGCTCATATACATGCTCCAAAATACATGAACAAGGATGTTCATAGGAGCTCTTTCATAATAATCAACTATCTGAAACAACTTAAATGTCAAATGACAACAGAATGGAAAAATTAAATGTAGTATATTCACACAATGAAATATATGTATACACACATACATGTATCATCTATATATTATAACATATATATTGGGAATGAAATGAACTGTGGCCACATGCAACCACTTGAATAAATTGCACAAACATAAGGTTCCATTGTGTAACCATATTTACTGTAATACATTCTATTTACTGTAGATGGTAATTTGAGTTGTTTTTAGTTTTCTGTGTTACAAACAGTGCTGCTGTGAGTTTTGTTGTCTACATCTTCTGACTCAAAAGTGCAAGGTTTTCTAGGGTTCATACCTATAATTGGAATTGCTAGATCTTAGGATCTATACATCTTTAGCTTTATTAGACAAGGCCAGTTTTTCAAGATGGTTGTACCAAATTACATGCCTAATGTCAATGTTTGAGAGTTCCTGTTGACTACCATCTTGACCAACATTTGATGTTCTCCATACCTTTCTAAAGTCTTTGAAGTCTCTAAAGAGATAAGGAGGCTGGATAAAATGCTACATAAGTTCTTACAATCACTAGATCTATAGTGAGCAATACAAATAACATATTTTATATTCCAGAACAAATATAATTTTACATGTATATATTTTTACTTCCCTTACAAAATGTCCAACCTTTTCTCTACATTTTTGAAATTTCTGAAAAATTTGCATATATGATCCTAGTGATGCTTAGAAATATATATATATATTTTTTGAGATGGAGTCTCACTCTGTTGCCAGGCTGGAGTGTAGTGGCGCCATCTCTGCTCACTGCAAGCTCCACCTCCAGGGTTCAAGCGATTCTCCTGCCTCAGCCTCCCGAGTAGCTGGGACTACAGGCGCACGCTACCATGCCCAGCTAATTTTTGTATTTTTAGTAGAGATGGGGTTTCACCATGTTAGCCAGAATGGTAGCCAGGATGGTCTCAATCTCCTGACCTTGTGATCTGCCTGCCTTGGCCTCTCAAAGTGCTGGGATTACAGGCATGAGCCACTACACCCGGCCAGAAAAGATTTTATATCATTAAAAATAAATTAAGTGCTTATTTGTATCTGATGATGAACTACATAATTAGATGCTGCAATTTGTTATTATTATTCAATAAAATCAAACTAACATTGAATGAAAATCTGTTCATGTCAGTATTTATTTCATGTAATGCTCATAACTTCCTTTTTACAGATAAAAAACAAAAGATAAGAGAAGTCTTGAGTCCACAGTGACACAGCCAATTGGTGGCTGGGTCAGAATTCAAACCAAGGTCTGTGTGATTACAAAACAACTTTATCATTGATTAGTCATCACTGTCTCTTTTTACAGTTTTCCTTCTTATCTATTATTTGTTCAATTTTTCAAAATAAAAAACCGTTTCTATCATTTTGTAAAAGAGGAATCTTTCTGACTTTAAAACCTGAAGCTCAACAAAACTGGGTAAATCTCAGTTCTGTTACTTTCCTGTGTGTGACCTTTGGCAGGTGCGTTGACCTCCTTAAGTTTTGGTTTTATGATCTGACCCAAAGTGGGGATGATAATCATATGTTTATCAGAGGATAGCTGTGAGGGTTAAATTAGATAAATAATGGCAAAGGCCTAGGCGTAGCAGCTCATGCCTGTAATCTCAGCATTTTTGAAGGTCGAGGCGGGAGGACTGCTTGAAGCCAGAAGTTCAAGAGCAGCCTGGGCAACATAGCAAAAACTCGTCTCAAAAAATTAAAAAATTAGGTGAGCATGGTAGTGCATGCTGTAGTCCTGCCTACTCAGGAGGCTGAGACAGGAGGATTGCTTGAGCCCAGGGGGTCAAGGTTGCAGTGAGCTATGATTGTACCACTGCACTGTAGCCTGGGCCACAGAGTGAGACCCTGTCTCTAAAAGAATAAAAAATAAAATGATAATAATAATAATGGCAAAGACTTAGCACAGTGCCTTGCAAATAGGTGTTCAATATATGCTCTATTAATAAATTATTAATTACTAATTAATAATATTAATATGCTCTATTATTAATAACAAGTCAACATTTATTAAGGGTAAATATTTAATATGCCTGGCTGCACTACTGGTCTTTGTGTCTTCATATCCAGCAAAGCATCTGGCACAGGCCAGCTGGTCAAGGGAGTAATTCTGATTGGGTGTCAGGGATGTCCTGTGAAAGATGACAATTAGCTGAGACCTGAATGATGAGAACGAGTTAGCCATCTGGGGCAAAGCACCACAAGGAGAGTGAACAGCCAGAGCAAAGGCTCTAAGAGAGAAAGCAGCAGCACGCAGGCCAGTGTGGCTGGAGCAGTGTGAGAGGTAAGCAGGTGTCTGATCACAGCCTTGCAGAACACGGTAGAAAATTTGGGTGCTTTCTCCAAGTTCCATGCCTCATCATTAGAAGCTTTTTAAGCCAGTGAGTAATATGGCATAAACAAGGAATATGTGTAGAATAAATGAACATTTTTAAAGGTTCACATTAGCAGTTATGCCTCTACTACCTTAAGAGGTAAGATTTTGGCACGGACAGGGCTTTTTCAAACTCTGTCCAGATGACTGGCACACGGTGGCTGTTATGAACTGAATGTTTGAGTTCCCCCAAACTCCTATGTTGAAACCCCAATTCCCAATGTGATGGTAATCGGAGATAGGGCCTTTGGGAAGTAAATGGGATTGGATGAGGCCATGAGGCTGGGGGATGATGGGATCAGTGGCCTGATGGAATCGGTGCCTTTATATGAAGAGACATCAGCGAATCTGTCTTGCTGTCTCTTTCTCTCCATGCAAGCACAGAGGAAAAGTCACGTGAGGACGCAGCAAGGCGGCGGCTGTCACAAGCAGGAAAAGGGCCCTCAGCAGGAATCAATCAGCAGAGACCTGGATCTTAGACCTCCCAGACTGCAGGACTGTGAGAAATCAATTTCTGTTGTTCGGGCCACCTGGTCTGTGATATGTGATATTTTGTTATGGCAGCCCAAGTTAATACAGTGGCCAAGATCTAGTCCAAGGAGAATGAATGAACCTCATCAAAACACTGAATGCACCTTACTTAATGCTTCTGCTTTGGGAGAAAAAATGCCTCTCAAGCTCAGGGAGAACAAAACAGACTAATTAAACAAGGAGAATAGTAAAGGAAATTGCTTTTTAAGCGAGGTTATATATTGGTTCATTGCTCATTTCTAATTGTACCAGAGGGAAACTAGATAATAGTAGTCACTAAATTCCAGAAGACTTGGCCCAAATTTCCTTCATCTAATTCAGAGGCTCGATTCAGCAAGGGCAGGTGATGCGGCCGTCCCACTTGAACGAGACAGTGACACACACAAATGTGCTGCTCTTGATACAGCATGCTGCACAGAGGAGGAAAGATCTTGGGGAAGATCAGGGTTTATTTATGTGCTTGTGCTGCCTAGGCATTTCTAAATAGATGTTATACGTGATTATGTCAAAACGTGGTACCTGTTAAGATATTTAAATTTTCTATTTTGCTTATTCAGCAAACATTCACTGAGCATCTACGAATGCTGGAGCCTACTGTGGAAGCTTGGGATACAGCATGAATATGGCAGGTGGGGTTCGGCAGTGAACATGACAGGTGGGGTATGGCAGTGAATATGGCAGGTGGGGTACGGCAGTGAACATGGCAGGTGGGGTACGGCAGTGAACATGACAGGTGGGGTACGGCAGTGAATATGGCAGGTGGGGTACGGCAGTGATTATGGCAGGTGGGGTACGGCAGTGAATATGGCAGGTGGGGTACGGCAGTGAATATGGCAGGTGGGGTACGGCAGTGAATATGGCAGGTGGGGTACGGCAGTGATTATGGCAGGTGGGGTACGGCAGTGATTATGGCAGGTGGGGTACGACAGTGAATATGGCAGGTGGGGTACGGCAGTGAATATGGCAGGTGGGGTACGGCAGTGATTATGGCAGGTGGGGTACGACAGTGAATATGGCAGGTGGGGTACGACAGTGAATATGGCAGGTGGGGTACGGCAGTGAATACGGCAGGTGGGGTACGGCAGTGAACATGACAGGTGGTATACAGCAGTGATTATGGCAGGTGGGGTACGGCAGTGATTATGGCAGGTGGGATACAGCATGAATATGGCAGGTGGGGCACGGCAGTGAACATGACAGGTGGGGCACGGCAGTGATTATGGCAGGTGGGGTACGGCAGTGAATATGGCAGGTGGGGTACGGCAGTGATTATGGCAGGTGGGGTACGGCAGTGAATACGGCAGGTGGGATACAGCATGAATATGGCAGGTGGGGCACGGCAGTGAACATGACAGGTGGGGTACGGCAGTGAATATGGCAGGTGGGGTACAGCAGTGATTATGGCAGGTGGGGCACGGCAGTGAACATGACAGGTGGGGCACGGCAGTGATTATGGCAGGTGGGGTACGGCAGTGAATACGGCAGGTGGGATACAGCATGAATATGGCAGGTGGGGCACGGCAGTGAACATGACAGGTGGGGTACGGCAGTGAATATGGCAGGTGGGGTACAGCAGTGATTATGGCAGGTGGGGTACGGCAGTGAATATGGCAGGTGGGGTACGGCAGTGAACATGACAGGTGGGGCACGGCAGTGATTATGGCAGGTGGGGTACGGCAGTGATTATGGTAGGTGGGGTACGGCAGTGAATATGGCAGGTGGGGTATGGCAGTGATTATGGCAGGTGGGGTATGGCAGTGAATATGGCAGGTGGGATACAGCATGAATATGGCAGGTGGGGTACGGCAGTGATTATGGCAGGTGGGGTACGGCAGTGATTATGGCAGGTGGGGTACGGCAGTGAATATGGCAGGTGGGGTACGACAGTGAATATGGCAGGTGGGGTACGGCAGTGAATATGGCAGGTGGGGTACGGCAGTGATTATGGCAGGTGGGGTACGGCAGTGATTATGGCAGGTGGGGTACGGCAGTGAATATGGCAGGTGGGGTACGGCAGTGAATATGGCAGGTGGGGTACGGCAGTGAATATGGCAGGTGGGGTACGGCAGTGAATATGGCAGGTGGGGTACGGCAGTGAACATGACAGGTGGTATACGGCAGTGAATATGGCAGGTGGGGTACGGCAGTGATTATGGCAGGTGGGGTACGGCAGTGAATATGGCAGGTGGGGTACGGCAGTGAATATGGCAGGTGGGGTACGGCAGTGAATATGGCAGGTGGGGTACGGCAGTGAATATGGCAGGTGGGGTACGGCAGTGAATATGGCAGGTGGGGTACGGCAGTGAATATGGCAGGTGGGGTACGGCAGTGATTATGGCAGGTGGGATACAGCATGAATATGGCAGGTGGGGCACGGCAGTGAACATGACAGGTGGGGTACGGCAGTGATTATGGCAGGTGGGGTACGGCAGTGATTATGGCAGGTGGGGTACGGCAGTGATTATGGCAGGTGGGGTACGGCAGTGATTATGGCAGGTGGGGTACGGCAGTGAATACGGCAGGTGGGGTACGGCAGTGAATACGGCAGGTGGGGTACGGCAGTGAACATGACAGGTGGTATACAGCAGTGATTATGGCAGGTGGGGTACGGCAGTGATTATGGCAGGTGGGATACAGCATGAATATGGCAGGTGGGGCACGGCAGTGAACATGACAGGTGGGGCACGGCAGTGATTATGGCAGGTGGGGTACGGCAGTGAATATGGCAGGTGGGGTACGGCAGTGATTATGGCAGGTGGGGTACGGCAGTGAATACGGCAGGTGGGATACAGCATGAATATGGCAGGTGGGGCATGGCAGTGAACATGACAGGTGGGGTACGGCAGTGAATATGGCAGGTGGGGTACAGCAGTGATTATGGCAGGTGGGGTACGGCAGTGAATATGGCAGGTGGGGTACGGCAGTGAACATGACAGGTGGGGCACGGCAGTGATTATGGCAGGTGGGGTACGGCAGTGATTATGGTAGGTGGGGTACGGCAGTGAATATGGCAGGTGGGGTATGGCAGTGATTATGGCAGGTGGGGTATGGCAGTGAATATGGCAGGTGGGATACAGCATGAATATGGCAGGTGGGGTACGGCAGTGATTATGGCAGGTGGGGTACGGCAGTGAACATGACAGGTGGTACACGGCAGTGAATATGACAGGTGGGGTATGGCAGTGAATACGGCAGGTGGGGTACGGCAGTGAACATGGCAGGTGGGGTACGGCAGTGAACATGACAGGTGGTACACGGCAGTGAATATGGCAGGTGGGGTACGGCAGTGAATATGGCAGGTGGGATTTGGCAGTGAATATGACAGGTGGGATACAGCAGTAAATATGGCAGATGACATATGGCAGTGAATATGACAAGTGGGATACAGCAGTGATTATGGCAGGTGGGATTTGGCAGTGACTATGACAGGTGTGGTTCCTGTCCACAAGGAGCTTGTATTGCAGTTAGAGGGAAGCAGAAAATAAAACAAATCTAGGAAATCTCACATCATGAAAAACGTTAAAAATAAAACAGAAATGTGCTAGAGAGTGACTAAGGAATTACTTCTGTCATTATTTACTTACTATTTGTGATGAATAAACATTAATTGGAAGCTTAATATTCACTTCTGCTTTCTTTTTGTTCTTAAAAGAGGAAAGAGTCGGATCATTTTTACTATAAAAATAATAAAATAAGAATCCAGTCTTTCTTGAGCTCTTATCATCAAATTAAATTTGTATATCTTGAGTCCTTTTGAAAGGGAAAATGGAAAATGCTGTTAGACAAGTCCAGTGGGGCATTAAAGTCAAACAATGAGTTCGGATTTGGAAAGTAAGCATTTTGAAAGCAGGGACCAGGTTTCCCTCAAGTCTGCATCTTGCATAGCAACTAGCATAATTCCTGGCATTATTAATAATGTAACAGAAAAAAAGGCCAATATATTAACAAGCAGCAATTCAAACAAAAAGGAATCCAAACAGCTAATAAACAGTATAAGATGCTGGCTAGGCGCGATGGCTCACACCTGTAATCTCAACACTTTGGGAGGCCAAGGCAGACTGATTGCTTGAGCCCAGGAGTTCAAGACCAGCCTGGGCAACATGGCAAAACCCAGTCTGTATAAAAAAATGCAAAAATTGGCCCGGGCGCGGTGGGTCAAGCCAGTAATCCCAGCACTTTGGGAGACCGAGACGGGCAGATCACGAGGTCAGGAGATCGAGACCATCCTGGCTAACACGGTGAAACCCCGTCTCTACTAAAAAAAAAATACAAAAAACTAGCTGGGCCAGGTGGTGTGCGCCTGTAGTCCCAGCTACTCGGGAGGCTGAGGCAGGAGAATGGCGTAAACCTGGGAGGTGGAGCTTGCAGTGAGCTGAGATCTGGCCACTGCACTCCAGCCTGGGCGACAGAGTGAGACTCTGTGTCAAAAAAAAAAAAAGCAAAAATTACTCGGGTGCTGTGCACTGTAGTCCCAGCTGCTCAGGAGGCTGAGGTGGGAGGGTCTTCTGCCTTCCACTTGAACCCAGGAGGTGGAGTTTGCAATGAGCCTTGATCATGCCACTGCACTCCCGCCTGGATAACAGAGTAAGACCCTGTCTCAAAAACAAAAACAAAA
The DNA here is from genome assembly GCF_043159975.1 of Macaca nemestrina. Lineage (NCBI taxonomy): Eukaryota > Metazoa > Chordata > Mammalia > Primates > Cercopithecidae > Macaca > Macaca nemestrina. The sequence goes on from NC_092134.1 coordinate 109,927,894, forward strand.
AACAAAAGAAAACAAAAATAATCACACAACAACAAAACCATAGTAAGATGCTAAAACCAATTGCGTAGCATCCTATAGGAGACATATCATGACTACAAGATTAATGATAGCTATAAGGCATGCACAAGCTCTCACAGGACTGACACTATCTGCCACTTAGCAGTGTGAGGCCACCTGGCCTGGGGATTTCCAACCCTGGCCCAGGGATTTCCAGGACATAAGGCCACCTCATCACGGATGCAACTCTTGTAAACCTTTAACAAAGCTTACCCTTATAAGACTAGCTTAACCTCCTCTTATGAAAGAAACATCTGGTAATTGACTGAACTAAACGCAGGTAGAAGAAAGGGGAAGAATATCTGAAACTCTGAGGATAGTCTCCAGATGGAGACCATCCTGGACAGGCGATCGGCCATCTGACCTCTGAATGAATCTGGCCCATGCCACCCACCTGCTCCCACTATCTGACTTGTAAGAGCACTGCTACAATAAACTGCTTGAACATCAGATGGTGTTTAAGTCACATCTTTGATGTGAATCGGACTGAAGGGATGTTGCTTCTAGGGAAACTGGTTCGCTAAGACCATCTAAAACCTCCAAACATGGCAAATTTATAACTAAAGTGAAACAAAGTAAAAAGAGAAGGTGTATGTATATTATATATAAGATATATATTCTATATATTATGTTATATATTATATATTATACATTTATAATATATATTGTATATAAAAAGATATACTATATATTATATATATAGCAGTGGTAAAGTTTAAAAAGTTTTGTAAAAAAACAAACTCCCAAGCACCGCAAAACTGTGTGGAAATGTGAACTCTTACTCATCATTGGAGGAAAGGATAATAGATGTCTTTTGAGAAGGCAATTTAAAAAGTCTCAAAAGTGTAAATGTACATCCTGCTTTACCTGGCAACTACACCAAGAACAACTTATCCCATGGATCTGTTTGCCAAAATGCATACATATGAAAGTATAAAGATATTATTACGATATAATTTATGAAAATAAAAACCTGAAAATAAACCAAGACTCCATTAACACAGGGAACTGGACACATAATGTCTGGTGTATCCATACAGTAGAACAGTATGTAACTGTATACAAAAGAATGGAGGGTTCTTGAAAATATATAATTAAGTGATAAAAATCAAGAAGCATTAAATATTTCTGAAACAATATTTGAGTGTTAATAGTGGGGTCTAGAATGTGAGAAGGGCAAGGAAAAGGATTCTTCCCTAGAGCCTCCAGGAAGAAACCGGTCCTGCTGATGCCTTGCTTTTTCCCCCGGTGAGACGTATTTCAGACTGCTGAGCTACACAACTATGAGATGGATTTGTGTTGCTTTAAGCCACAAAGTTGGTGGTAATTTGTTACAGCAAACTAATTTAAGTACTTACTTCTATAGCGTGGGACTGGAGGTTGAGGTAGTGAGGAGGAAGATTTCATTTTTATGTCATTCCCATTTCACTTAAATATTTTAACATATGCATATATAGCTTAAAAATATATATAAGAACACAAGAAGATATTCTTAATTGGCATTTTAAAGAACTACAATTCCCTTTGTAATGGCAATAACTTAAGGATAATTTTCTATTATTGTCAGAAAATAATGAGGTAAACATTAGAAAAATAAAATTCCAAAAGGAGAAAATTTTGTATCGGTTCTAACTCACTCAAAAGAACTAGGACCTAAGCTTATGATTTCATCCTTATACTTCTTTTTTTTGACACAGGGTCTCACTCTGTCACCCTGACTAGAGTGAAGTGAGTGGTATGATCACATTTCACTGCAGCCTCGACCTCCTTGGGCTCAGGTGATCCTCCCATCTCAGCCTCCAAAGTAGCTGGGACTAGAGGCACATACCACCACATCTGGCTAATTTTTCTATTTTTTTGTAGAGACAGGATTTATCCATGTTGTCTAGGCTAGTCTTGAACTCTTAGGCTCAAATGATCCACCTGCCTCGGCCTCCCAAAGTGCTAGGATTACAGGCATGAGCCACTGCGCCTGGCTTCATCCTTATACTTCCATATGGTGGCCTAAATTTACCGAGAATATGTCTGTATGTAATAAGGATTAAAATAACACAATTTTGAAAAGTAGATGGATACCTGAGAGGCAAAAATAAAACAAAACAAGATAAAACCTGTCTCATTTTTCATCCCTGAGCATTCGATGTCTGCCATCACTGTCCCATCACTACCTCTTTCAATTAACTGGATGATAAATGTGTATTACCAATTGCATGATGTTTTCTAGATAGCCATCCTATTATACAACAGTGCACTAATAATAAAATATACAATGTTTAATGAACAGTATGTATCCCAGGCATCATTCTAATTATTTTCTATTAATCGCATTTTATCCTCACAATAAGCCCACTGAGGTAGGTATTATCATCATCTCCATTTCTTTAAGGCACAAAGGATTTACCTGCCCAAGCTCCACAAAGCTAATGCATGAGGAGACCCAGATTGGAACAGAAACAGCATAAATGCAGAATGCCCCATCTCAACCCTTAATCCTGTACTGAATACAGTTGAGAAAGTTTAACTCAACGTCTAAACAGAATTTCTTTGTGATTAACGTGGTGTAGGACAAGCTTTAGTTTTGGCAGTCCTTCCAGCATTGCAGATTTAGGGTGGTGGAATTAACATAATAATATGCTTCTTGTCTTTTCATTGCAACAGTTCAGCCTCTCCACCATACAGGATTTCCCAACATCCTTTCTTTCGTCTCCTATTTGAGCTCAAAATGGTCTGGCATGCCAACCTCAGAAGCATTTATGATCAAATCCCTTTTATTTCCTTTTCAAGCCTCTGTTCTAGGACCTGTGCTTCAGCATTCCTGGGAACCAAAGTCATGCTGCAATAAAATCATTTGCAAATTGTTGGCATTATCAAATCATATTGGAAGACACTTGCACATAAGAATGAACAAAATATAATAATGGAACAACTTTGGCACACTGCTGCTAACTAACCAAATACATTTTAAAATACTAAAAAAAAAAAAAAAAAAAAAAAAAAAAGAGAGAGAGAAAAGAAAACTCCATCTGAAGGACTCCTGAAGCCCTTAGTGATCTCCAGGAAGACACTCCCAAACCCAGAGTATTTTAACTCAGGCTCCATGTGAATGGTTTCAGGACACCTGGGGAATACAGGAATCCTCCCCTTATAGCCATAATGATCTGTATCACCTTCCTCCACTAAAATCAGATCAGGAGTTCTCTTCTCTCTTGTTTATATTCTAGGTGAGGGGGAAAAGAGATAAGGAAAGACGTATTCACAGACGAACTAATAAATTACTTTGAAGTACATTTATCCATTGTTAATGACAGTATAGTGGTATAATTAAGCTATTTCAAATAACTCATATATAGGAACACTTTCTGTTGTAAAGAGATCCCTGTACACCTTGGGCTTCTTGTGAGTTAAGGCCCAGCCTCACTTTTCCATCCCACATCTGCTCCCTAGGGCAACACAGAGTTTGTTTCTTCAAATCTTTTTTTTCTCGCCAGCTGTTGCTATACTCTACCCTACCCACCTGAGGTTCCTTTCCCTAAAGACTGGTGCTGTAAGGTGTAAGAAGTTAGCCAGCTTGCTTTAGGCAGACAGTAAGGGAAGGGTCCCTACAGAACCTCCAACCCGCCCCACAAATGCTTACACCAGATATTTTGTGCAGATATGGGAATTTGCACAAGGGGCTTGCCTAAACATGCCCACAGTGGAAAATTCCGTTCCTTAACACATGTGCAGTAAAGGAAATAAATCAGTATGGCGCAGCTCAGCCTAAGGGCTCACATGCGCACTGGAAGGATGGGGTGGAGCCGCTGAGAGCTTTCCTCTTTCTTAATAAATTCTACTCTACTAACCCTCTGGTGTCCGCGTGCCTAATTCTTCCTGGTTGTGAGACAAGAGCCTGAACCTAGCTGAGCTAAAGTGCAAAAATCCTGCATCATGGGCTCCCCAGCTTCCCAGTTCTCCACACCCTCTTCTAACTTAGAGTTCTTAAAATCAGCACAAGAGTCTGTTTTATATTTTAAGGTTTCATCTATATGCATAATAAGGAAGCAGATCTCACTGCTCAAGGACTTCATTTTTGCAATTATCCCTCCCACCTCTCTCCTTCATCAATTTCTCCTTCTTTAAGGATCATCAGTTTAAAATATACATCTCCCATGAACACAACTACCACTGCAGCAGAAACCAACAACAAAACAAAATGAAAATAATGGTACCCCGTCCCTCTGTTGCCTTTCACAGCAAAATCCTGATATGAACTGCTGATTCTTGCCATCTCTGTTTCCCCACATTTGCTCTTCAGCCTACTCTCATCAGACTTTGGTTCCCACCACCTCAGGGAAACTCTCCTGCCAAGTCATCAGCAACCTCCATCTTGCCAAATCCAGTAATTAATTCTTAGCTTCATTTTACTCACACAGTTCTGTATTTCTTCCTTTTGGAAAGACATTTTTCTCTAGGATTCTAGGTGGCGGCTCTAGAAGACAGAGGTCTTCTCGGGTTTTTGGCGTTGTTTGTTTGTTTTTTGATGGAGTCTTGCTCTGTCCCTCAGGCTGGAGTGCAGTGGTGCAATCTTGGCTCACTGCAACTCCACCTCCCAGGTTCAAGCAATTCTCCTGCCTCAGCCTCCTGAATAGTTGGGATTACAGGCGCATACCACCATGCCTGGCTAATTTTTGTATTTTTAGTAGAGACGGGGTTTCGCTATGTTGGTCAGGCTGGTCTCTAACTCCTGATCTCAGGTGATCTGCCCGATTTGGCCTCCCAAAGTGCTGGGATTACAGGTGTAAGCCACCAAATTCAGGCTTCTTGTTTTTTTTTTTTTTTGTTGTTGTTGTTGTTGTTTTTTTGAGACAGTCTCACTCTGTCGCCCAGGCTGGTGTGCAGTGGTGCAATCTCGGCTTACTGCAACCTCTGCCTCATGGTTCAACCAATTTTCCTGCCTCAGCCTCCTGAGTAGCTGGGACTACGGGCTAGAGTGAAGTGAGTGTGCGCCACCACACCCAGCTAATTTTTGTATTTTTAGCAGAGACAGGGTTTTTCCATGTTGTCCAGGCTGGTCTCGAACTCCTGACCTTGAGTGATCTGCCCACCTCGGCCTCCCAAAGTGCTGGGATTACAGGCGTGAGCCACCACGCCCAGCCCAACAGAGGTCTTCTGTAATGGTTTCTCCTTTTCTCCACCTGTTTCTGTACACTACAGTATCTGAAGCTGGATCCTTAGACGTCTTCTCGTCATTCCTTAGGTTATCTCCTCTGAGCCCATGGCTTAAAATGTCATCTATTCACTGATGACTCCCAAATTTCTTTCTCTAGACCAGCCTCTACCCTGAACCCAGATTTGTGTATCCAATTACCTTCTTCACCACTTGGAGGTCAACAGACATCTTTTTTTTTTCTTTTTTTCTTTTTTTGTTTTTTTTCTTTTTGAGACAGGGTCTCGCTCTGGGTGACAGAGTGAGTCTGTCACCAAGACTCAAGTGATCCTCCCACCTCAGCCTCCCCAGTAGCTGGGACTACAGGCATACACCACCATACCGGGCTAATTTTTGTATTTTTTGTAGAAATGAGGTTTTGCTGTGTTGCCCAGGCTGGTCTCAAACTTCTGGACTCAAGGGATCCACCCGCCTCAGTCTCCCAAAGTTCTAGATTACAGGTGTGAGCCATGGTGCCTGGCCAGAACAGGCATCTTGAACTAAGCATGATCAAAACAGAACTCTTGATGTCATACACCCCACCCCCAAACCAACCCAGTTTCTCAATGAGGGGTCCCATTTTACAACATGATAGCACAGTATTATGTTTATGTCCATCTCACACACTTGACTGTAAGTTTCATGAGAGCAAGGGTTTTGTCTTGTTTCTTGCTGTATCTCCTGTGCCTATAGCAGTCTCTGACAAAAAGATAGTGCCTAATGAATATATGATGAATGCAGAATATTGGGGCAAGGAAAGTAAAAACAATAAACATTGAAAAGCTACAAATAATCAAGTAACTGTAAAGACGATTTCTTTTTTTTTTTTTTTTTTTGAGACAAGGTCTCACTCTGTACTGCAGACTAGAGTGCGCTGACACCATCATAGCTCACTGCAGCCTCGACCCCCCAGGCTCAAGCATTCCTCCTGCCTTAGCCTCCAAAGTAGCTGAGACTATAGGCACCTGGCACCATGCCTGGCTAACTTTTAAAATTTTTGTAGAGATGGAGTCCTACTATGTTGTCCAGGCTTGTCTTTAATTACTGGCCTCAAGCGATCCTCCCACCTTGGCCTCCCAAAATGCTGGGATTACAAGTGTGAGCCACCATGTCTGGCCTTTTTTGTTTTTCTTTTTTTAATCAACCTTTTTTTTTTTTCCTTCCTGATGGGTTCTCACTATATTGCCCAGGCTGTACTCAAACTCCCAGGCTCAAGTGATCCTCCCGCCTCAACCTCCCAAGCAGCTGGGACTACAGGCACACACCACTGGACCTGGCTATAATTCATGTTTCTTGATAAGAAAAGTTGATGGATGCTTTTTCTTTCCAGATGTTAAAACTTGTTTTAACCCAATACTCAAATCTTTAAATATGCCTTTGGCTTTTTTTACTCCAAGTTGTGATTTTATCCTTTTTCCTTTTGTTTTGAGACCAAGTCTCATTCTATCACCCAGGCTGGAGTGCAGTGGCATGATCTTGGCTCACTGCAACCTCTGCCTCCTGGGTTCAAGCGATTCTTCCACCTCAGCCTCCCAAGTAGCTGGGACTACAGGCATGTGCCACCACACCCAGCTAATTTTTGTATTTTCAGTAGAGAAGGGGTTTCACTATGTTTGCCAGGCTAGTCTCGAACTCCTGACCTCAGACAATCTGCCCACCTCAGCCTCCCAAAATGCTGGGATTATAGGCGTGAGCCATCGCGCTCGGCTCATCCTTTTTTCTTAGACTATGGCTAATTGGGCACTTATCTTAGTAACTACTCTAAGAGCTTTGCATTACCTCATTTAATTCTCAAAGTAACACTATATTGCAATATTATGCTCATCTAACGAAGAAACTTAGGCAGAGAGAGGCACATAACTTGTTCAGGGCCATGATTCAAACCCAAGTCTGTTTGAGTTCAGATCCCATGCCTTAACTGCTAAGCTATACGGCCTCCTTTGTTCCTGCTGATGACTTGGATTACATTCAATTCACTGTTTGCTTTAGGAAAATCAATTGATCTTAGTCCTGGGCAAACAGCTTGTGTTCCAAATAACAGCAGATATCCTGACCAGCCCTCAAGTAGTCACTTGAGTTGAGCTTTAAACTAAGCTCTTTGAGAATGGTGTGGACCCAGGAGGCAGAGCTTGCAGTGAGCCAAGATTGCACCATTGCACTCCAGCCTGGGGGACACAGTGAGACTCTGTCTCAAAAACACACACACACACACAAAAAACTAAGCTCTTTGATTCCCAGCAAACAAGTAAAAAATAAAGCACATAGAATTATATAATGCTAGTTATCTGATTTTTAAAATACTACTAGATATTCAAAAGAAATACATTTATTTGTTTACTATTATTTTTATCCCTACTATACAGGTGAAAAAACTGAGGCTTGGAAAGATCACAAGATTCAGACAAGATTCTATTGAAAATAAGTGGTGGGGCCTGATTGTGAGCCCATGCTTTGTCTTCAGAGTCCATATTTTAAAACATCACATTATATGGGTCAGACAAGCTTGTATTTTAAAAAGCAGCCTATGTTGGCCGGGCACGGTGGCTCACGCCTGTAATCCCAGCACTTTGGGAGGCCGAGGTGGGCGGATCACGAGGTCAAGAAATTGAGACCATACTGGCCAACATGGTGAAACCCCATTTCTACTAAAAATACAAAAATTAGCTGGGCACGGTGGCATGTGCCTGTAGTCCCAGCTACTCAGGAGGCTGAGGCAGGAGAATCGCTTGAACCCAGGAGGTGGAGGCTGCGGTGAGCCGAGATCGCACCACTGCACTCCAGCCTGGTGACAGAGCGAGACTCCATCTCAAAAAAAAATAATAATAAAATAAAATAAATTAAAAAAAATAAAATGCCTATGTCAAGAGAAAGCTAAGACTTAAGAAAAAATGGAGAGATTGATGGATTACATGTCACTTGGGCTATGCCCCTTGCATATCTGTCAGCTGGGTTTTTGATAGGAATAGAATAACAAGTAGGCAATTGGAGGTAACTCTCTTTAATGGCAGCCTCAAGTACTGTGTGTTGCAGACTGAAGAGAGATTGTATGTGTTGGGTACCAGGCAAGCAGGAGGCAAGGCTGACATTCCACTAAAAATGAGGAACACCCTGCCGTGATGATTTGATTGGATGTAGGGGTCAGCCTATTTTCATAAGGGGAAGGGCAAAGAGAGACACAGGGTCAAATGGTCCTCAAGAAAAGCTCCGACATACTGAGCACCTATTAGCAGACAAAAAACTAGACTGGAACGTTTTAGGCATAGGTATTATTGGCTCTCTATCCTATATACAAAAGAAACTTAGTATTGATTTTTTTCCAAGTCTCATTGTAAAAATAATTGTTTTCCATATTTCATTTCAGAAAATATCTATGAAAGTCAATTAATTTTGAAATAGCAGATAACGAATGATTCTTCTTACCTATAAACAACTGAACTATTGATTTCTTAAATGCCACTGGTAAGTTTGAATAAGAAATAATTAATATGGATAAGAATGTAATATTCTTATCACAGGAGGGGTACCATACTGTAAATGGCATTAGGACATTTAGCCATTTATAGGAAGATTTTTAATTTAAACTCTCTTGCTGTTCCACACATCAAACTAAATCTCATGTAGATGAATACATTGAAAGCATAAAAGCCACAAAAACAGGTAGAAATGAGCGTTATATTTTTATAGTTTTGAGAAGAGTGAAGGGAAGAGGAGGGAGTGGGAAAGATAATCTGCCTAAGGGCACTCTAAGGAATCTCATACGAAACAATCAGTAGATTTTAAAACAGGAGCACTAAACCTTCAGGGTGTCAAAAGTAAAATAAAATCAAAAGGAAAATAAACCAGTGGAAAGGATTTCTACTCATAGAAAAGGATTGAGAAAATCAGTAATTTTTTGGCACACACAAGTAGTAGAAACATTAAAACCTAATAAATAAATGTGTAAAATTGATGAAATATAAATTTAAAAAGTCTTCTACCATTTGATCAAGTAATTATACTTCTGGAATGCTATCCCTAAGAAATAACCCTGGCCAGGCGCGGTTGCTCATGTCTGTAATCCTAGCACTTTGGGAGGCCAAAGCGGGCAGATTGCTTGAGCTCAGGAGTTTGGGACAAGCCTGGGCAACATGGCAAAACCCTGTCTCTACCAAAAATACAAAAAAAAAAAAAAAAAAAAAATTAGCCAGGCATGGTGGGGCGTGCCTGTAATCCGAGCTACTTGGGAGACTGAGATGGGAGGATCTCTTGAGCCTGGGAGGTGGAGGTTGCAGTGAGCCAAGATTGTACCACTGCACTCCGGCCTGGGCAGAGTGAGATCCTGTCTCAAAAAAGAAAAAAAAAAAAAAAAAAGGAACCCTAAATACACTTAAAAAATATATGCAAACTGCATGAAATAATAATACAATAGCTAACACTCACCCAGCCCTAACTCTGCACCAGGTACTATTTCAAGTACATCACATGTAATCCCCACAACACTCATTTAATCCCCACAACAGATCCATGAGTTAGGAATTGTCATTATTCCCACTTAATAGCTAACAAGATTGAGGCCCAGAGAGGATAATTTACTTGCCTAAGGTTATTCAGCTAACATGTACGTAACCAGAGTTAAACCCTGGCAAATAAGAAAATGAATGCATTTGCAAAATCTGCACTTAGCTCTAAAAGCAAAATCCAAAGCTTCTCACTTCAATTATTTGCAAAGTTTTAGGTAATAAACTTGTAAGAAATTCTATTAAATTGTACTTAATACAAGTTTTCTTTTGTGAATCTTTTTTTTTTTTCCTTTTTTGGAGATGGAGTCTCACTCTGTCAGCCAGGCTGGAGTGCAGTGGCATGATCTCGACTCACTGCAACGTCCGCCTCCTGGGGTCAGACAATTCTCCTGCCTTGGCCTCCCTCGTAGCTGGGATTACAGGTGCCCACCACCAAGCCCAGCTAATTTTTCTTTTTTGTATTTTAGTAGAGATGGGTTTTCACAGTGTTGGCAAGGCTGGTCTCGAACTCCTGACCTCAAGTGATCCACCTGCCTTGGCCTCCCAAAGTGCTGGGATTACAGACATAAACCACTGCATATGGCATATAGCTTTCTTTTTTTTTTTTTTTGAGACAGGGTCTCAGTCTGTAGCCTAGGCTGGAGTGCAGTGGTGCAATCACTGCTCATTGCAGCCTTGACCACCCTGGGCTCAGGTGATCATCCCACTTCAGCCTCCCGAGTAGCTGGGGCTAAAGGTGCACACCATCATGCCCAGTTAATTTTTTTTTTTTTTTTTTTGAGAGACAGGATCTTACCATGTTGCCCAGGTTGGTCTTGAACTCCTGAGCTCGAGTGATCCACCTGCCTCATCCTTCCAAAGTGCTAGGATTACAGGTGTGTCTTACCACGTCCCACCTTGTGCATCTTCTTTATCCAACATGAAATGTTATACTGTTAGGCTTCAATAAAATTTCCTGGAAATCTAGTTAAAAAAAATTCAGGTGCCCAGGTCCTATGTGGCCAAGAATGAGGGAAAATAGACTGCTTTTAGTCTGTGATTTGATGGGATATACTGGGGAAAGTCTGTCTCCAAAAGCAGTCAGAGCAGAGCACTAACTCTAGTTATACTTCATAAAAATTCTTGCTGAATTCAACCTTCATAGCTCTGACCTCTACTCATTTCAGACAGGAGTACAACTCACAGATTGGTAATAGAGAACAGATCAATTTCAAGGCCATCTAGGACAGGCATAACCATACACAGAAGAACCTGGCTTTAAGTCTTTAATTAATAAGACTTCCCTTAGGCTGGAGAGCCAAGTAGTATCTGCCTCCGTGTTTCCCAGAGGGCACTAATCAGGCTGTGTACTTGGAGGATGTCCAGCAGGTGTTTTCTGCTCTGAGTCAGGCCACTATCCTGAAAGGTGCAGTCCATGGGGAGAGAACTGCATTTTAGTATTAGGATAAATTGTAACTTCATTTTATTCCCCTGTACAGTCTAATAAAGGCAGGCATGGCCTTATACATGCAGCTATTTCCAGCAGTGCTTGGCAAAGCATTTGCACAGAGTAGGTGCTTAATGGAATGGTAATTTCTGAAGGAAACATTTTACAGCCAATTAAAATACAGCACAGAGTTTCCATTTCTCTTTGCCACTGTCTGGTAGATACATATGACTCTCTGCACGTACACATCGAAAGCATTTGCCAACTCAATGGTATTTCTCTCAATCTGAAGCTTAATGGTGGATTTGCCCATCACAATAAGAGGGTAATAATACTGTCTGACCTTGGAGTGACTCACTGCCCTCCTCTGCTGACTGGCCCCAGGCAGAAAGGGTAATGCGAAATAAATGAATGGGTGAGTACATCGCAATGAGGTGAACATCATCAACTCTACTCTTCTGAATCCTATTAATTTTAAATATATCTTCTCTCTTTGTTCTAATAGCAAGTGCCCCAAATAGAAAAAGATATAATAAATAATCGATTTGTAGCCAAAGTTACACATTTATTATCTTTTACTCCTCTTTCTTATTTTCTTTCTTCCTTAGTGTTGTAGAACATGCATTTTTAATGGGTGGGGAGTGGCATCACCTCTGTGGCTGAGTATTGGTCCCCAAAGATATCCAGTTCCTAATCCTGGAAACCTGTGACTCTTACCTTATATGGTAACACAAGCTTTGCAGATGGGATTAAATTAAGGATTTTGAGATGGAGAGATTATCCAGGATTAGCAAGGTAGACCCTAAGTGTAATCACAGTGTCCTCATGAGAGGCAGGTAGAGGGAGACTTGACAGAAGAAAAAGGCAACGTGACATTGAAACAAGATGCTACACGGCCGCTGGCTTTGAAAATGGAGGAAGCAGCCGTGAGTCAGTGAATACACAGAATGCAAGTCTGGAAGCCGCAAAAAGATGGAAGCTGGAAGAGGAAATGTACGCTTCCCTAGAGCCTTACTAGGGGGTATGGCCCTACACCTTGACATTACCCCAGTGAACTGCATCTCTGGCCTCTAGAACTATAAGGGAATACGCTCTTGTTGTTTTAAGCCACAAAATTCACAGTACTTTGTTATAGCTGCCATAGAAAATTAATATAGCTCCCAAATGGGTGAAAATTGGTCCTTGGGGAATCAAAACATGCTTAGGTTATTACAGTGGTTTGTAGTCTTTTCAAGATTAAACTCTGACAAAATCTTACTCTTCAGTACAGGCATATCTTGGAGATATTACAGGTTTGGTACCAGACCACTGCAATAAAGCAAGTATCTCAATAAAGTGAGTCACAGGAATTTTTTATTTTCTAGAGCATATAAAAGTTATGTTTACACTATACTGTAGTCTCTTAAGTGTGCAATACCATATATAAAATATACATACCTTAATTTAAAAATGCTTGAGTGGGCCGGGCATGGTGACTCACGCCTGTAATCCCAGCACTTTGGGAGGCGGAGGTGGGCAGATCACTTGAGGTTGGGAGTTTGAGACCAGCCTGACCAACATGGTGAAACCCCACCACTACTAAAAATCCAAAGTTAGCCGGGTGTGGTGGTGCATGCCTGTAATCTTAGCTACTCAGGAGGCTGAGGCAGGAGAATCGCTTGAACCCAGGAGGCGGAGGTTGCAGTGAGCTGAGATCACGCCATTGCACTCCAGCCTGGGCAACAAGAGCGTAACTCCTTCTCAAAAAAAGAAAACAAAACGAAACCAAAAACCACTTGAGTATTAAAAAATGCTAATGATCGTGAGCTAAGATCGCGCTACTGCACTCCAGCCTGGGCGACAGAGCGAGACTCCGTTTCAAAGCAAACAAACAAACAAACAAACAAACAAACGCTAACGATCATTTGAGCCATCACTGAGTCATAATCTTTTTGCTGGTTGCGGGTCTTGGCTCAGTGTGAATGGCTGCCAGGACTGATAAGTGTGGTGGTTGCTAAAGGTTGCAGGGTGGCTGCGACAATTTCTTTTTCTCTTTTTTTGAGAAGGAGTTCCGCTCTTGTTGCCCAGGTTGGAGTGCAATGGTGTGATCTTGGCTCACTGCAACCTCCACCTCCTGGGTTCAACTGATTCTCCTGCCTCAGCCTCTCGAGCAGCTGGGATTACAGGCATGTGCCACCATGCCCAGATAATTTTGTATTTTTAGTAGAGACAGGGTTTCTCTGTGTTGGTCAGACTGGTCTCAAACTCCTGACCTCAGATGATCCACCCACCTCAGCCTCCCAAAGTGCTGGGATTATAGGCGTAAGCCACAGCGCCCAGCCAACAACTTCCTTTCTTTTCTTTTTTCTTTTTCTTTTTTTTGTTTTGAACTGGAGTTTTGCTCTGTCGCCCAGGCTGGAGAGCAGTGGCACAATCTCGGCTCACTGCAAATTCCGCCTCCCAGGTTCACGTCATTCTCCTGCCTGAGCCTCCCGAGTATCTGGGACTATAGGCGCCTGCCACCATGCCCTGTAAATTTTCTTATATTTTTAGTGGAGACGGGGTTTCACCTTGTTAGCCAGGATGGTTTCGATCTCCTGACCTCGTGATCTGCCCGCCTCGCCTCCCAAAGTGCTGGGATTACAGGCATGAGCCACCGCGCTCAGCTTTTTTTTTTTTTTGAGACAAGAGTTTTGCTCTTGTTGCCCAAGCTGGAGTGCAATGGCGTGATCTCGGCTCACGGCAACCTCTGCCTCCCGAGTTCAATCAATTCTCCTGTCTCAGCCTCCCAAGTAGCTGGGATTACAGGCATGCCACCACGCCAGGCTAATTTTTTGTTATTTTTAGTAGAAATGGGGTTTCAGCATGTTAGCCAGGCTGGTCTTGAACTCCTGACCTTAGGTGATCCACCCGCCTTGGCCTCTCAAAGTGCTGGGATTACAGGCGTGAGCCACCACGCCCGGCTGACAATTTCTTAAAATAAGACAATTAATTTTTTTTTTTTTTTTTTTTTTTTTTTGAGACGGAGTCTCGCTGTGTCGCCCAGGCTGGAGTGCAGTGGCCGGATCTCAGCTCACTGCAAGCTCTGCCTCCCGGGTTTTTACGCCATTCTCCTGCCTCAGCCTCCCGAGTAGCCGGGACTACAGGCGCCCGCCACCTCGCCCGGCTAGTTTTTTGTATTTTTTAGTAGAGACGGGGTTTCACCTTGTTAGCCAGGATGGTCTCGAACTCCTGACCTCGTGATCCGCCCGTCTCGGCCTCCCAAAGTGCTGGGATTACAGGCTTGAGCCACCGCGCCCGGCCAAGACAATTAATTTTGCTGCACTGATTGTTCCTTTTGTGAAGAAAGATTTCTCTGAAGCATGCGATGCTGTTTGATAGCATTTTACTCAAGTACAACTTCTTTCAAAATTGCAGTTGATCCTCTCAAACCCTGCCCCTGCTTTATCAACTAAGTTTATGGGATTTTCTAAATCCTATGGTGTCATTTCGACAATCTTCACAGTGTCTTCTCCAGGAATAGATTCCCTTTCAAGAAGTCATTTCCTTTGCTCATCCATAAGAAGCAACTCCTCATCCATTCAAGTTTTATCATGAGTTTATAGCAATTCAGTCACATTTTTAAGCTTCATTTTTAATGCTAGTTCTCTGTCTATTTCAACCATATTTACCAGTACTTCCTCTACTGAAGTCTTTAAAAAAAAAATTCTTTTTTAGGAGACAAGTCTCGCTATGTTGCCCAGGCTGGTGTCAAACCCTGTGCTTGTGATCCACCTGCCTCAGCCTTCCAAAGTGCTGAGAATTATAGGCCACCATGTCCAGCCTGCTCTACTGAAGTCTTAAAATCCTCAAAGTCACCATGAAGTTTGGAATCAACTTCTTTGAAACTCCTGTTCATGTTGATAATCTGACCTCCTCCCAATAGTATCTAGAATGGTGAATCCTTTCCAGAAGGTTTTCGATAGACCTTGCCCAGATCCATCAGAGGAATTACTATCAAGAGCAGCTATGTCCTTATAAAATGTATTTCTTATATAATAGACTCCTGGATCCATTGGCTGCCCAATGGATGTTGTGTTAGCAGGTATGAAAACAACAGTCATCCCCTTATACCATTAGAGCTCTTGGGTGACCAGGTACACTGTCAATTAACAGTAATATTTTGAAAGGAATCTTTGCTTCTGAGTGGTAGGTCTCAACAGCAGGCTTTAAACGTTTGATAAACTACTCTATAAACAGATGTGCTGTCATTCAGGCTTTGTTGTTTCATTAATAGAGTACAGATAGAGTACATTTAGTATCATTCTTAAGGGCCCTAGGATTTTTAGAATGTTCAATGACCATTGCCTTCAACTCAAAGTCACAAGCTATATTAGCCTCTAACAAGAGCCCAAGGGACAAAAGCCTGTCCCTTGAAACTCTAAAGCATTGACTTCTCCTCTCCAGCTATGAAAGTCCTAGCCTGAAGGCATCTTCTTCCAATACAAAGTTATTTCACCTACATTTGAAAATCTGTTATTTGGTGAAGCCACCTTCACTAATGATCTCAGCCAGATCTTCTGGATAATGTGCTGCAGCTTCTCCATCAGCACTCGCTGTTTACTCGCCCTTTTATGTTATGAAGATGCTACCTTTCCTTAAACCTCATGAACCAACCCCTGTTGACTTCAAGCTTTTCTTCTGCAGGTTCCTCACCTTTCTCAGCCGTCAGGGAATTGAAGAGAGTTAGGGCCTTGCTCTGAATTAGGCTTTGGCTTAAAGGAATGTTATGGCTGGTTTGATCTTCTATCTAGACCACTCAAATTTTCTGCATATTGGCAAT
Source organism: Macaca nemestrina (assembly GCF_043159975.1). Lineage (NCBI taxonomy): Eukaryota > Metazoa > Chordata > Mammalia > Primates > Cercopithecidae > Macaca > Macaca nemestrina. Next base: position 109,943,862 of record NC_092134.1, read on the forward strand.
GAGGCTGTTTCACTTTCTTATCATTTGTGTGTTCAACGGAATAGCACTTTTCATTTCCTTCAAGAACTTTTCCTTTGCATTCACAATTTGGCTGTTTGGTACAATAGGCCTAGCTTTTGACCTATCTAGGCTTTCAACATGCCTTCCTCACTAAGCATAATCATTTCTATGTTTTGATTTAAAGTGAGAGACGTGCCACTCTTCCTTTCTCTTGAACATGTAGCAGCCATTGTAGGGTTATTAGTTGGCCTAATTTCAATATTGTTGTGTCTCATGGAATAGGGAGGTCTGAGGAGGAGGAGAAAGATGGGAAATAGCCGGTGGGTGGAGAACTCAGAACAGATACAACGTTTATGGATGAAATATCAATTAAGTATTTATTATTATTATTATTATTTGAGATGGAGTCTTGTTCTATCGCTGAGGCTGGAGTGCAGTGGCATGATCTTGGCTCACTGCAACCTCTGCCTCCCAGGTTCAAGCAATTCTCCTGCCTCAGCCTCCCAAGTAGCTGAGCTACAGGCACCCACCACCACACCCAGCTAATTTTTTTTTTAATTTTTAGTAGAGACAGGGTTTCACTATGTTGGTCAGGTTGATCTCGAATTCCTGACCTTGTGATCTGCCCGCCTCAGCCTCCCAAAGTGATGGGATTACAGGTGTGAGCCACCGTGCCTGGCCTCAATTAAGTCTTATATGGCTGCAGTTCATGCCATCCCAAAACAATTACAATAGTAACACCAAAGACAGTGATTACAGATCACCATAACAGATACAACAATAATTAAAACATTTGGGCCGGGCATGGTGCCTCATGCCTGTAATCCCAGCACTTTGGGAGGCCAAGGCAGGCAGATCACAAGGTCAAGAGATTGAGACCAGTATGGCCAACATGGTGAAATCCCGTCTCTACTAAAAATACAAAAAAATTAGCTAGGTGTGGTGGCGTACACCTATATAGTTCCAGCTACTTGGGAGGCTGAGGCAGGAGAATCACTTGAATCTGGGAGGCGGAGGTTGCAGTGAGCCAAGATCGCGCCACTACACTCTAGCCTAGGTGGCTGATGGAGACTCTGTCTCAAAAAAAAAAAAAAAAAAGAAAGAAAGAAAGAAAAAGTTTGAAATACTGCAAGAATTACCAAAATGTGACACAGACATAAAAGGAGCATATGCTGTTGAAAAGAAAATGGTCCCAGTAGACTTGCTCAATGTAGGGGTGCCACAAACCTTCAATTTGTAAAAAAAAAACCACACAGTATCTGCCAAGAGGAAGAAAGCAAAGCACAGTAAGACACAGTATGCCTGTATTTAATTTTGTGGCAACTAGGAAAAAAAAATAGCCATGAAGGCTCTTTTCGGAGATGATAATGAAGAAAAGGTTGTGAAACATCATTTCATTGGAAGGCACTACCAGCGAAAGACTAATTCAAAGATGATAACAAGATTTTTGTTCCACTCCAGGCCTAGATTTATTATCATTAATTGTTGAGGGCAAGAGAGCAGGTGTTATCCTGACAGGTTCTTTTACGTCCTTCATTCTAACTACTGAGTTAACTATCCAAGAAAGCTTGTGAGCCACCTGTTTTTACAGACCAACCTCTATCCCATTCTTAGACAGACATACTCTCGTGTAAGCTACAATAAGACACATGAGTAATTCTGCCTGTAAATATTGTCACTCTGTTAATATGTATGTTTTCAAACAACGGTAGGAATATTGTGTGTTAAGCCTATCAGGAAATAGATTTTTATATTCTAGATGTCTATAATCTACTGTAGGCTGTAAGAATAATATATATTGTGATAGCCTCAGAAGAGATGTTTAGGCTGGCAACCGTGGCTCACACCTGTAATCCCAGCACTTTGGGAGGCTGAGGCAGGCAGACTGCTTGAGCCCAAGAGTTTGAGACCAGCCTGGGCAACATGGGGTGATCTCTACAAAAAATACAAAAATTATTCAGGTGTAACGGCACATGGCTATAGTCCCAGCTACTCAGGAAGCTGAGGCAGGAGGATTGCCAAAATTGTGCCACTGCACTCCAGCCTGGGCAACAGAGTGAGAGACTCTGACTCCAGGGAGAAAAAAAAAAAAAGTGGTGTTTAGTTACAATTCTGCTTTTTTTTTTGAGACAGAGTTTCACTCTTGTTGCCCAGGCTGAAGTGCAGTGGCGTGATCTCGGCTCACCGCAACCTCTGCCTCCCAGGTTCAAGTGATTTCCTGCCTCAGCCTCCCAAGTAGCTGGGATCACAGGCATGAGCCACCACACCCAGCTAATTTTGTATTTTTAGTAGAGACAGGGTTTCTCCATGTTGGTCAGGCTGGTCTCGAACCCCCGACCTCAGGTGATCCACCCGCCTTGCCCTCCCAAAGTGCTGGGATTACAGGCATGAGCCACCACATCTTGCCTAATTTTGCTTTTTAAAAAGCTGTCTTAGTGAAACCAAAACTATATCAGAAAACTATTTCTAAATAAGTACTTTTAGTGTTCCTGAACAAGTGGTGATATGGAAGCTGGCTAACTAGGTAATCAATGTATAGCCTGTCTTATGAGATGCACAGTGTTCTAACTTAATTCAAATTGGAAGTTAAATTTGGATCTACTAATACAGCTAATACAGTTCAGTCTACAGTATTTGTTTTTAAAAATATGTTTGTTGGATATGCATTAAAAAGTGTAATTTGAGCTATATATAAAAATTCATTATGATATCACTAAGCTCATTCATTAGGTTGCTCAAGTATATGTGTCCTATAACCTTCAAGAAATTAAGTCCTGAGTAGATTCTGGTATCCTTGATTGTTAGATTAAGCTGTAAATTCCCTTAGGAGAATTAAATGCCTGAATGGAATCTTAATCAGGCTAGACCTGCCAACTGGGATGTTCTTTGGAAATAGAGGTCAAGATGTAAAAAAAAAGATTAAAATTGTCCAGTAAGCATCTCAGATGAAATGCTGACTATGCATCACTTCTCCGCCTACCAGGCTGCACAGGGAACAAAACCTGAACTTAGGGTGGGAGAAAAAGTTTGAAACCAAATCAAGCTATTTTTAGTCCAAGAATCAATATGTACAAAATGGATTGTGCACAGATCTTCATTCTTATGGACCAAGAAGTTAAAAACTGGTCTTTGACCCTATTCAAAAGATAGGAAAGGGGAGGGAGGGAGGGAAGGAAGGAAGAGCAAGGGGGAAGAATGGGAGGGAGGGAGGCAAGAGAGAGGACAGACATCCTTATATATATGCTAAGTACACCATACCAGTTCTACATTTTAAAAAGTAGGCTGCTTTCCACTGCTTAGTTTTAAATGGTGAACAATAACAGATAAAAATATAATGACCTTGGAAAAACAGTAAAGGGAATGTGCAAGATTACTTTTTTTTTTTTTTTTTTTTAAAGACAGAGTCTTTCTCTGTCATCCAGGCTGTAGTGCAATGGCACAATCTCAGCTTACTGCAACCTCCTCCTCCTGGGTTCAAGCAATTCTCCTGTCTCAGTCTCCAGAGTAGCTGGGGTTACATGTGCCCGCCACCACGCCCACCTAATTTTTGTATTTTTAGTAGAGATGGGGTTTCACCATATTGGCCAGGCTGGTCTCAAATTTCTGACCTCAAGTGATACGCCCGCCTTGGCCTCCCAGCAAGATTACTTTTAAAACATAATTTTTTTAAAACCTATGTCAGTGCCAGAGTTGCCATTTCTACAGTATGTCCTGGGTAATGCTCTCTGCCATTTCCCATTTAATTTTCCATTTGGCACTGGCTTAATGACAGGCTATTACACAAGAGGTTGATGTCACTGTCATATCAGGCCAGAAGCTTCGGCCCCTTCTCATTGTCTAATGCAGAAATAAAGCAGTCACAAATTAAAAGAATTGGTACCATTTTGAAACTGTGTCCAAATAATGTTCAACATTTGGATTCCAGAAATATTTAAATATGGTTTCTTTGGAGGAGGGGTGGGGGGCAGGGTCTCGTTCTGTCACTCAGGCTGGAGTGCAGTGGTATGATCACAGCTCACTGCAGCCTCAACCTCCCAAGTATCTGGGACTACAGGTACACACCACCATGCCCTGCTAGTTTTTGTATTTTTTTGTAGAGACAGGGTTTTGCCATGTTGCCCAGGATGGTCTCAAACTCCTGGGTTTAAGTGATCTGCTCACCTTGGCCTCCCAAAGTGCTGGGATTACAGGCATGAGTCACCATGCTCAGCCTAAATACGCTTTAATTTTTGAAGTTTTCTCCAAAATATTTGGGATTATGAAGATCCTGTCCCTTATTATCTCCCCAAAATAACCTCAAAAAGGCTAAAGATATTTTTGAATAAAGAGCAACTGACATCATTTTGTGAGCTATTAAAAAGCTATTGTATTCTTTCTCATTGACAAATATAATACCACTTTCCAAATCATGGAAAAAAATATTTCCAAGTCCTTAAAAAGAGAAATTAAATGTCCATGCTCCTTAAAATAATGCATGCATTTTATGACCAATCAATATTCACTGGTTCTATGAGCAGATGAGATGACAGCAGTCAGCATGATAATTTCACAGATGTGTATACTGCACCTTCCTTTAACGGAAACCTGACTCTCCCTTGAGGACACTGTTTCCCCGCAGCCCTCTGAAGTGCTGACTATTTCACTCCCATACCACTGGGCCTGAGAAAGATGCCCCTTTTGCTCCATGTGGCTGCTTTCATTCTCCCTCTCTCCTCTCTAAAACTCCTGTGCTTTAAACCTCATGTCATCGGATTCTATCATCCACTATCCAGCATTGTTACCGTGACCTACCAAACACCAACTCATTCCCCTTCATTTCTCATTGCCATTGCCATCATCTCTAGAATTTCTGGTCTTAATTCCTGGCAGTCTCAATACCCACAGAGATGATCTCAATTCTTGAATTCCTATTTATTTATTTGCTTCTTTATTTATTTGAGACAGGGTCTCATTCTGTTGCCTAGACTGGAGTGCAGTGGTGTGACCTTGGCTCACTGCAACCCCGACCTCCTGGGCTCAAGCGATCCTCCCATCTCAGTGTCCTAAAGTGCTAGGATTACAGGCACGAGCCACTGCACCCAGCCCTGAATTCCTCTTTTCGAGGGATCTTCTCTCCTACGGCAGGCACTCACTCCCACGACTCCCGTGGTTCACTCTCCCGGGTGATTATCGCCCACTTTTGTCCCTTCAAATCTCAGTCCCGCCCCTACCTTCCCTCTCAGCTGCTGACCTTGCTTCCGCCGCAGTGAGGAAATGGAAGCAGGCTGAAGAGGACTCGCTTCACTCACATCTACCCATGTGCTGGCATCCGCATCCACATATTCTGCTTTTCCAAGCATTCCCCTATGTTAAATTTTCTAGCTCCTTCTAAGGGCAATCCTCCATTTTTGACTAGATTCCATCCCTTTCTCCTTTACTCAAGGAAATCAATTGCTCTAGGCTTTCTTGTCTTTTCTTCTTACATCATTAAAATTTCCCACTTTATGGGGTCATGGCCATTAGCATTCACAAATGTTACTTCTTCCATCTTAAAAAGGAACAAAACCCAATAACTTGCATGTGAGCCCATCTGTCCCCTAGCTACCTCCTCATTTCTTTGGTCCTATTTGCAAACAAACTCCATGAAAAACACTTCTATTCTCTGTCTGCAATTCCTCTCCTTTTATTCTCTCTTAAACCTACCATCCTCAGGCTTCTTCTCCCAACACTCTATGGAAACTTCTCTCACTGAGGTGACCAATGACCCTTTGTTGCTAAACACAATGGTCAATGTATGTCCTCATCTTGCTTGACCTGTTAGCAGCATCCACACTGTTGATCATTTACTTCCTGGATACCATTTTCTTATTTGGATTTCAGAAAACATTCTCTACTTTCTTTCTACCTCACTACTAGTTTTCAGTCTCCTCTACCAGTTTCTTTTTTTTCCCCTCACCTCTCAATGCTGCAGTGACCCAGGGCTCAGTGCTTGCCCTTTTCTCTCTACATATCTGCCCTTGGTGATTCACCAATGCCACAGCCTTACATAGCATCTATCTACTGATGGATCCAAAAATTTTTTGTTTTTGTTTTTGTTTTGAGATAGAGTCTCACTCTGTTGCCAAGGCTGGGTGCAGTGGCACAATCTCGGCTCACTGCAACCTCCACCTCCTGGGTTCAAGCAATTCTCTTGCCTCAGCCTCCTGAGTGGCTGGGATTATAGGCGCACACCACCACGCCTGGCTAATTTTTTGTATTTTTAGTACAGATGGGGTTTTGTCACGTTAGCCAGGCTCGTCTCAAACTCCTGGCCTCAGCTAATCTGCCCACCTCGACCTCCCAAAGTGCTGGAATTACAGGCGTGATCCCAGGCACCCGGCCAGGATCCAAAATGTATACCTCAATTCCCAGACCTTTCTCCCAAAGTCTTGGCCCTTATTACCCACTATTCACTCAACATCCACAGGTGGACCTCTAATAGAAATTTAAAACTTAACATGTTCAAAACTGAACTTCTGACCTTCCTTCCTTAAATGTGCTTCATTGGAAGGTTTTCCCATCTCAATTGATAACTCCATTTTTCACGTTGGTCAAGTCTGAGGGGTTACTCAGACTAGAGTTCTTTTCTCATACCTATCTCTCATTCTCTACATTCAACCCATTAGAAAATCCCATTGGGGCCACTCTCAAAAATTATTCAGAATATGAGTACTTTTCACCACTTCTGCCCATCATCCTGGTCCAAACCACCATTTTTGCATATCTGGATGACTGCAGTAACCTCACATTCCTATCCTTGCCTCAATAAAGTCAGGTTACTCCTTTGCTCAACACCTTCCTGTAGCTTCTCATTTCACTTAAGATAAAAGCCTAAATCCTTTCAATGGTCTACAAGGCCTTACACGATCTGGCTTCCTGTTACCTCTCTGACTTCATGACAGTGTGTATTGGTGAAAGGATGGACACACAGAACAATAGAGCAGAATGCAGATTCCAGAAATAGACCTACACAAACATGGCCAATAAATTTTGACAGAAGTGCAAAGGTAAGTCAACGGAGAAAGAGCAGTCTTTTCAACAAATGGACAATTGGACATTTATATGCCATAAAAAGGAACCTCAATCTAAACCGACTCCTTTATGCAAAATTGAACTCAAGGCCCTGCATGAAGAGTCTTAGGACCCCTTTCCAAGAGACCACGGCACTCAACGAGAATCACTCAAAGGGTGGCAGAGTGATCAAGAACACCAAGAGCATCCTAATGTCCTATGTCCATGTGGAACTTATGTTCAGTGACATGAAGAATTTGCCAGAGTCCTTCAAAGGGACCAAGAAAGCCATCGTCTACCTTACCCCTTACCACTCATCTTTCTGTCCAAGAAGAAGAACTCCATGATGGCCTTCGAGATGCCTTTCCACCTGATGAAGGACTGTGACATCAACTAGCCTTTTTGCTGCAAACTACTTCAAAAGAACAGTGAAGGGTGAAGCAGGAGATGGCTGGGAAGGCTGGGCTTCATACAAGTTAACCTTATAGCAGTTTGGACAATGAATGCTACAGGTGGCATTTCAAGCCTCCAGGGGTGAGGCCCCCAACAGACCCTATGGGTACTCTCACATACCCAACAGAGCTTATGTCTTTCCTCTGCCAATCACCAATGGAACATACCTTTGCCCTTCTGGCTGCCCCAATCCACAGTCCCCATCTGAGTTCTATCCAGGACCTCCCATGGTGGATGGAGCGATGGGATGCCTGCATTCCCTGTCACTGCCCTATCTGGGCTCATGGAACCTCTGGTCAGCGGCCCCATTGGCCCTGGCCCCTCTGCTCTGGCAGCTAAAGTCAGAGCTGCAGAAGCAGCTGTCAGTGCTGGGCAACCCACACAACACCTACATACTGAGGAACCAGCCTCTGCCACTACACTATTACAGCTCCCTCCTCTGAAAATAAGAAGATGCAGTAGACTCCCTCCCACCTCCCTGTTTCCCAGCCTCTTTGCCTGCTCCTACCCCTCCCCTTGGGGCAGCATCAGAGGCGAGGGGAGGCGACGGAGGGCCTTGTTCCTCCTCCAAGTCTGACTGTAAAGTTACCAGCAACTGGTGATGAAGGAAGAGAGAGGCCCCTGGCCTCTGGAGAGGTGCCCCCCAGCTTCCCACACTAGCTCAGAATCCAGGGCGCTGCTCAGCCATGCTCCTGTTACCATCTTTAGGGCTCTTTTCTGGGGCACAGGTGTCCCCCTTGTTCTATTTTTGCTCTAGTAGCTTCACATGGAGGAGGTTCTCCAGCCACCTCCTCCTTCACAGTCCATCCAGCTCCCTTGGTCTGGCAGCCACTTTACACTCAACCTCCTGAGCTGTGTATCTTCCCCCAGGACCTCCCCAGGCCCTCCTCACATGCCTTCCCCTGGTCTGTGCCAAGCTGTGGAAGGCCACCATCCAGAAACTGTGAGCCCACATTCCCTTCCCAGCCAGGCTCCAGCCCCAGGCACGCTGGCCTTCCCCGTCCTTGAAGAGTTCCAGGGGTTGGGTGGTGTCAGGAGCAAGGCCACCACATCTGGGGAGGAAGCCCCTGTACTTCCCTGCTAGTGTTTCTGGGATTTCTTTCCTATGCCTTTTCTCCTCTCCCTTCCGTCTAGAAGAGTCTTCTCTACTGGGACAGGAGAATGCATGTCTGTCCCATCATGGAATTTGAGGGCCACTAGGTGGGCTGCGAGAAGGGTCGCTGAGGCCTGGGGCCTGGCCTGGCCCTGTGGGATGCCCATGGCCTGCTGGCCACTCAGCCTGCACTCTCCCTTTAAGCTTCATGCCTGGCTGGTGATATGCTCCCTGGATGCACGGAAATTTGCTCTCATTTTTTTCCCAGACTAAGTGTGAAGTGAGAAGATGGTTATTTAAAGAGAATTCTCTAATTATTTGACAAAAATCCAGTTAATATATTAATATAAAATTTAAAAATAGGTCAGGTACAGTGGCTCACGCCTGTAATCCCAGCACTTTGGGAGGCCGAGACAGGTGGATCACCTGAGGTCAGGAGTTTGAGACCAGCTGACCAACATGGTGAAACCCTGTCACTACTAAAAATACAAAAATCAGCCAGGCATGGTGGCATGTGCCTGTAGTCCCAGCTGCTTAGGAGGCTGAGGCAGGAGAATCGCTTGAACCCGGGAGGTGGAGGCTACGGTGAGCCGAGATCGCGCCACTGCATTCCAACATGGGCAACAGAGCGAGACTCCGTCTCAAAGCAAACAAACAAAACAAAACAAAACCAAAAAACTTACCTAGGAAAAGAAACACCCAATTAAAAATGGGCAAAAATCTTGAAAAGACAATATACCAAAGAGAATACATGGAAGGCAAACAAGCACACAAAAAATGTTCAATATTCTTAGTCAATAGTGAAATGCAAATTAAAACCATAATGAGATATCACTACACACCTATTAGAGTTGCTAAAATTGTAAAAATACTGTCAAGGCTGGGCCGGACGTGGTGGCTCACGCCTGTAATCGCAGCATTTTGGGAGGCCGAGGTGGGTGGATCACCTGAGGCCAGGAGTTTGAGACCAGCCTGGTCAACACGGTGAAATCCCGTCTCTATAAAAATATTAAAAAATTAGCCAGGTGTGGTGGTGGGTGCCTGTAATCCCAGCTACTTGGGAGGCTGAGGCAGGAAAATCACTTGAACCCCGGAGGCAGAGGTTGCAGTGAGCTGAGATCACGCCATTGCACTCCAGTCTGGGCAACAAGAGCAAAACTCCGTCTCAAAAAAGCAAAACAAAAACAAAAACAAAACAAAACAAAAACAACAACAAAAACTGTCAATACCAAGGGTTGGAAAGAATAGGGGCAACAGGAACTTTTACACATTGGTAGTGGGAAAGCAAAATGGTACGGCTGCTCTGGAAAACTTAACCATACACTTACCATATGACCTAGCATTCCCACTCTCCTAAGTATTTACTCTAGAAAAATGAAAACGTCACAAAAACATAAGTGTACGTGAATGCTTATAGAAGCTCTAGTCGTAATCACCAAAATCTAAAAACTACTCAACTGTTCTTCAGTAGGTGAACTGATTAATGCAACCACAGTATATCTATAAAGTGGAATAATACTCAGCAATAAAAAGGAACAAACTATTGACACATGTAACAACTTACATGAATCTCAAAGGCATTATGCTGAGAGAAAGGACCCAATCTCAAAAGGTTACATACTGTTTTATTCCACTTATATGACATTCCTGAAAAGAAAAAGAAAAAAAAAAAAACTATAGTGATAGAGAATAGATCACTGGTTATCAGAGGCTGAGGTAGGAGTGGCTTTGACTACAAAGAGTAGCACTGACCAAGAGAGGTTTCTGAAGTGGTGAAACTGGTCTGCCTCCTGATAGTGGTTGTGGCTATATGAATCTATTTACGAGTTAAAATTCACGGAACTGGCCAGGCGCAGTGACGCACACTTGTAACCCCAACACTTTAGGAGGCTGAGGTGAGTGGATCACTTGAGGTCAGGAGTTCGAGACCAGCCTGGCCAACATAGTGAAACCCCATCTCTACTAAAAACACAAAATTTAGCCAAGTGTGGTGGTGCACACCTGTAATCCTAGCTACTCAGGAGCCTGAGGCAGGAGAATCGCTTGAATCTGGGAGGTGGATGTTGCAGTGAGCCAAGATTGCACCACTGTACTCTAGCCTGAGTGACAGAGCAAGACTCTATCTCAATAAAATAAAATAAAATTGATAGAACTGTATACACACACAAAAAAATTCTATGAGCCTAAATTGCAAACTAATCCTTACAAACAAACCCATTTTGTTATCTGATTTTCCCCAAAAGCATAATCAAACCACAACTATTAAAAAATGAATTGTCTATATTTTGTTAAGACTTTGCTTTCAAATTCCCAATGGCATTAATAGACATACTTGTTTACTGTAGCTCAGCAAGTGTTAGAAAGAACTTTTCAACCAAAAGAAATATAGCTCTCTCCTGTGGAATCGCATACGCGCTGCAAGTTTGTTGAGAGAATTAAATGCAATAATGAATGTAGTAAAGTGCTAAGCTTCATACCTGGCATATGGTGAGCTCAATAAATGTTAGCTATGATATTATGATCAGTTACGTAAATCAGTTAAAAACAACGAAAGTTCTCCACTGTTTGGTGCACTGCATCATTCCAGAGAGGTACGAGGTCCATTCCCACCAAGTATGGAGAGGAGGAGAGAGACAGGGACAGGCCAGGAAACAGAAAACTTTCCAGCTAGAGCCAAGCCATGCCTTCGCAGAAATGTCAGCTTCACTCAGCTATGTGTAACCACAGCTCCCAATGACCATCAAAGACTGTAAGAAATACTTTGGTTTTTACCGGATACATTAAATAATTCAATCTTTTCCCTATGATTCAGGTCATCGGCAAGAACATCCAGTGCTGTACTAGGTAATAATGCAAGGATTTTTTCATGGACTAGCCAGATATGAAAGGGTGTTTATAGTGATAGGAAGATACCTAGATGGCTCTCCTCTTTGTAAATGTGTGTTCCATTTCCTCTTTTGGTGTCAGGATGTCAGCCATGACTTCTTGCTACTGTCGGATGGTGCTGAGGCCTCCTATGCTGCTCCAATCAAATAGAGCTTCTGTTTTCCTATGTGTGAATAAGTTTGACAACCAAACTTTGAAACAGTAAATATCATTTACAAAGTCCTCTATTTCTTATAAGACACTTTCATGGAAAACATCTCATTTTATCTGCATAAAAATCATGAGGTGTAGGAGAGGTGTTAGTATGATAATGTTTATACAGGAAATGAGAAGTTTAATCACACAACCGGTAAAATGGCTGAGCTAGGACCTGAACTCAGAGTTCCTGATTTCTGGGTTTTTTTTGTTTGTTTGTTTTTGTTTTTTTTTTTCAGACAGAGTCTCGCTTTGTCGCCAGGCTGGAGTACAGTGGTACAATCTCAGCTCACTGCAACCTCCACCTCCTGGGTTCAAGCAATTCTCCTGCCTCAGTCTCCTGAGTAGCTGGGACTACATGCACACGCTACCACGCCCAGCTAATTTTTGTATTTTCAGGAGAGACGGGGTTTCACCATGTTGGCCAGAATGGTCTCGATCTCTTGACCTCATGATCCGCCTGCCTCGGTCTCCCAAAGTGCTGGGATTACAGGCGTGAGCCACCACGCCCAGCCCAGAGTTCCTGATTTCTAATTCCACACTATTACCAAATCTCCTATGTATCAAATACAGGCACATCTTATATTATTGTGATTAGTTTTATCGAGCTTTGCAAGGTTTTCTTTCTTTTTTTTCAAATTGAAGGTTTGTGACAACTCTGCATTGAGCATGTCTATTGGCTCCAGTTTTCCAACAGCCTGTGCTCACTTTGTGTGTCTGTGTCACATTTTGGTAATTCTTGCAATATTTCAAGCTTTTTCATTATTATTTTATCTGTTATATTGACATGAACCACATCCATATAAGACAGTAAACTTAACCCATAAACATGTGTGTCCTGACTGCCCCCCTGACCGGCCATTCCCCATCTCTTTCTCCTTGGGCCTTCCTATTCCCTAACATAAGACAATATTGAAATTAGGCCAATTAATAACCCCACAGTGGCCTCAAAGTGGCCAAGTGAAAGAATCATACTTTCAAGGAAAGGAAGAAATGATGAAGCATATGCCAAATTAGCCATGTTAAGTTAGCTAAGTTAGCTAAATTGTGAATGCAAAGGAAAAGTTCTTGAAGAAAATTAAAAGTGCTACTCCATTGACACATGAATGATAAGAAAGTGAAACAGCCTCATTTCTGACATGAAGAAAGGTCTGGATAGAAGATCAAACCAGCCAAAGCCTAATCCAGAGCAAGGGCTCTTGTTAATTCTTTTTTTTTTTTTTTTGAGACAAAGTCTCTTCCTGTAACTCAGGCTGGAGTGCAGTGGTGTGATCTCGGTTCACTGCAACCGCTGACTGTTGGGTTCAAGCGATTCTCCTGACTCTAGCTGGGATTACAGGCGTGTACCACCACACCCAGCTAATTTTACTAAAAATGTAGAGATGGGGTTTCATCATGTTGGCCAGCCTGGTCTCAAACTCTTGACCTCAGGTGATCCACCCGCCTCAGCCTCCTGAGTAGCTGGGATTACAGGCGTGCACCACCACGCCCAGCTAATTTTACTAAAAATGTAGAGACAGGGTTTCGTCATGTTGGCCAGCCTGGCCTCAAACTCTTGACCTCAGATGATCTACCCGCCTCAGCCTCCCAAAGTGCTGGGATTACAGGCATGAGCCACTGCACCCGGATGCCTCTCTTCAATTCTACGAAGGCTGAGAGAGGTGAACATGCTGCAAAAGAAAAGTTTGATACTAGCAGAGGTTAGTTTATGAAGTTGAAGGAAAGAAGCCATCTCCATAACATAAAGCGCAAGGTGAAGTAGCAAGTGCTGATGTCATTAACTGATGCAATAAGTGATCCAGCAGATCTAGCTAAGATCATTGATAAAGGTAAACTAAACTAAAAAATAGATTTTCAACACAGACAAAATAACCTTATAGAAGAAACCTTGTAGAAGAAGAATTTTTAAAAACACACAAATTTATTGATCATAGTTCTGCAGGCTGAAGATCTAAGATTAAGGTGCTGGCAGGTTCAGTGTCTGGTGAGGGCTGCTCTCTGTGTCCAAGATGGCACTTTGTTGCTGTGCCTTCCAGAGAGGATGAATGCTGTGTCCTCATACGCTGGAAAGGACAAAAGGGCCAAAAGGCCTAGCTAGTTCCCTCCAGCCCTTATATAAAGTCGCTAATCTCATTCACCAACTAAGTGCCTGACCTCTTAATATTATCACATTGATGATTAAGTTTCAGTGCATGAATCTGAAAGGGGCACATTCAGACCATAGCAGCTATCGTATTAAAACTTCATATACTTTTCTAGAAATTTCATTAGCTTGAGGCAGGGTTCGGAAGAGGGAAACCTGTGCTCTTGGCAGCTACGGTGACATGGCAAAGAATGGCACATCAGAGCCAGTGTTCCTGAGTTCAGATCACGGCCTGTCACTTGGTACCCATGTGCTCTGGACAAGTGATCTGACCTCTCTTTGATCCATGTGCCCCATCAGTAAAATAGGGGTAGAATATAAAAGGAATTGCCTCAGGAGGGTTGTTAGAAAGATTCAGCAGTTAAGGCATGTAAGGTATTTAGAACACTGTCTGGCACTCAATAAATGTTGTTATTTTCACTTTAAATTATAGGCTTAATCTCTACTAAGGTCAATAATTCATTTGATAACTCCAATCTTCTGCATTCCACCTGAAGGCGCCTATCTTATGTGACATCTTTTTATCACATATATACCAGTTCTGGTTAGGAATACTGCATAACTGCTTTGTATACTTTGTAAATATTGCAGTTAATTCTAACATATCTTTTTTTTTTGAGACGCAGTCTCGCTCTGTTGCCCAGGCTGGAGGGCAGTGGCCAGATCTCAGCTCACTGCAAGCTCTGCCTCCTGGGTTTACACCATTCTCCTGTCTCAGCCTCCTGAGTAGCTGGGACTGCAGGTGCCCGCCACCTCGCCCGGCTCGTTTTTTGTATTTTTTTTTAGTAGAGACGGGGTTTCACTGTGTTAGCCAGGATGGTCTCAATCTCCTGACCTCGTGATCCGCCCGTCTCGGCCTCCCAAAGTGCTGGGATTACAGGCTTGAGCCACCGTGCCCGGCCAATTCTAACATATCTTATATTGGAGACATTAACTGGTAATTGGGAGCATTAAGTTGTAATAAGTTTCATTAACCTATTTTATGGTTTCATTAATGTGGATGTTAGTTTAGTTTAGTACAAATAAGTATAAAAGTAAATATATTCTAGTATATTATACCTACAGGTTGAAGATAGAAAAAATGAAATTCAAACTTATTTACTAAATATCTGTTTACACCCTACAGCAATCTGCTTTCTTTATGCTCTTACCAAAATAATGCTGTGTCAAGAGAACTCAGAGATTTCTTCACTCTGTCTATGATTGGCCCTGTAGGATTAACTCCTAATTAGGTTAAGTTTAACTATTAATTTGGTTCTCCAATTTGGGTGACCAGTTTTTCTTTACACTCCCTGGATTTTATAAAATTATTATTGTTGTTATTATTTTTGAGACAGAGTCTCGCTGTGTCGCCAGGCTGGAGTGCAGTGGCACGATCGCGGTTCAATGCAATCTCTGCCTCCCGGGTTCAAGCAATTCTCTGCCTCAGCCTCCTGAGTAGTTGGGGACAGGCACCCACCACCATGCCTGGCTAAATTTTTAGTAGAAATGGGGTTTCACCACCTTGGCCAGGCTGATCTTGAGCTCACGACCTTGTGATCTACCCGCCTTGGCCTCCCAAAGTGCTGGGATTACAGGCATAAGCCACCACGCCCGGCCTGTAAAATTATTTAAAGCAGTTTACCACTAAATTCATATGTACAATAAGGCTAATAAAAATGTTTAAAAGTGAGAAATAGATTTTTAAAAAAAACCTAGGTTAGTGTTTTATACTTAAGCATAGCCCCAGAGCTTCTTAACAGTCAAGGCAGAAATAAAAATATGTAATTCTACTGCCTGATTCATATCATGATAGAAAGAATTTTTGAGGTGATAAATTCAAAGAGATATTTATCTCATGTCTCTTACCCTAAGAATATAGATCTACATAATGAGTTATATTGTCAATGATATTTTTGGAGGACGCAGAACATTATTAATGATAATTGCTTATGTTTATTACGTATTCACTCTATATCAATATAATCTTAATATAAATTTTACAAACATCATGAATTTAATACTAAAACTTTCAGCAGAGCTGACTAGAATACTGATTTTCTAAAACCTAATTCAGTAATTTTTCCATTTTTCACCATACTATCCTGTAACTACTACTTATGGAAGAGAATTTGACATTGTAATCACACACAAACACACACACACACAGGTAAATCTTTCACACTGCACCCAACACATATGCATGCACACACACCTTTGCCAGGACAACAATACTACTGAAACAGGAAATGAGTCCTTTTAGTAAAGAAAAATGATCCCATTAATTAAGTTATTAAATACACAGCTTCTATCAAACTGATCATTTACTATATTTTGGGTTGGTTATCCTTGCACATTTCTCATGGTCCATTATGTCATAACTGTTCTAAGTTACATGATCTCTCTTCCAATCGCTGTACATCAGTTAATGCATATAGTACAAAAAATAAAACTGAGCTTACAAGGAAATCAAATCTGAGATTTCAACTTAATACCAATCATTAAAAGTCTGTTATTAATACACCAAAAAATAGAATTTATTCCTATTCTCCTTTTATGTTAGCTCTAAATGTTAATAATAATTCTTTTAGGTACAGCGAAACAAAATGTATCTGCTGGATTAAAAACAAAAACAAAAACTCAGGGTTATAGTAATATTACCAGCTCTCACCCCATCAGAAAGAACATTAACAAATACATTGTTGGCACACATGAAACACAAGACCTTTTATTTTCTTTTAGTTACCTGACAAATCTGAAGAAACACATTCATAGGCTAAAGTGCCTCAAGCTGTTTTAGATCAAAAATACCTAAATGTGGATATAACAAGTTATTCTCTTACTGCAAATCTACTATCGAAAATGCATAAAAATTGAAGGGTCACAACCAATTGATTTCTTCAGGAGATCATGGTGCTCATAGCAATGTCCCAATTGTGAGCCTTCCTCAACTTTGACAGGCCAAAAAATCTAAATTAGTGGTTCTTAAAATGTGGTTTCCAGAGCAGCAGCCCCCACATCACCTGGGAACTTGTTAGAGATGCAAATTATTGGGTCCTACCTCGATCTACTGAATCAGAATCTCTGGGAGAGGGCCCCATGTTCATGGGCTGATGAGTTCTCCAGGTGATTCAGATGTTCCTTCAAGTTGGAGAACTGATCTGAATGAAAGGCTCTTCAATTTGTTTTTCTTTTGCTGCCTCCATTCATTCCTAACTTGTAACTTCATGCTTAATTAACTTCTGCCACTCATCATAAATCTACTCATTGGAACTGCCCTCAAGCGCAGCTGTGTAAGTGAGGATGCTCCATCAATCATCACCACCTTGACTCACCCAGAAAAGCATCTGTGGATTCCCTGCCCCATCCTCAACCTTGGCTGTTCTTGGCTCAGCTGCAGCTGCTACACAACGGGGACTGCAGCTTTCAGAGGATCCACCCAACTAGCCATCAAGACTGCTCTACTCATTGGTCACATTCTTCTCCATAAACCACCTACATGCATGTGCACATGGTCCTCATGTTGCCTATGCCACGCCCTCTCTGCCAACTTGCACGTGACCCTGCTGCTCATGGCTGCTGAGGTTGCTCCCTGCAAATGTTTAGTGACTTGCTTAATCCAGAATGGTGGGCTTTGGCTCCACATGACCCTCTGTCCACTTCTGCAGTGGATGCTGGAATGTGCCACTGCACTCCAGATTGGGCAACAGAGTGACACCCTGTCTCAGAAAGAAGGAACCAAAGAGTAGCTGGGGTTTTAATAGTTGTTCACGTCGGAGGGAAATGAGGAGGCCCTGGTATCCTGAAAACTGTCTCATGTTCTTCTCAGTACTCAACACTAACTTCCACTTGACTGGATCCTTTCTCTGTCTTCACAAGTCATATTGCTATATTTGGGCATATCCAAAGATAATGAGATAAGTAAACCAGAAACCTTGCTGTCAGTATTCATTAGTTCATTGTAATATGAACATGTGTAAATGTAAATTATCTAGAAAATTCCAATAAATTCCGGACAACTTATATCTTATAAAAGTGAAACCCTATTTGCAATATGTCACTTATTTCAAATGTGGATTACTTCTCTTATAGTTTACAATATTGAAGAATATTTTCATCCTACCTATTTCTATCACTAAAATGCTCAACTAGTGAGCCCATTTGGTTGTGGACCTGTCAATCACCACTGCATTGGTGTAGGAGTTAGAGGACGTCTGCGTCTCTTCTACAGTTTTCATATCAAAATACGGAGTGAATGATTGAATATAGTTTCCAAAAATGCTCTTACAGGGTTTGATGGATGAAGCTACTTTTGGCTATCTCTGTTTCCAACATCATCCACTAAACGATGACTCTGCCAGTCTGAAAATGATATGGCAGGTGATGCTGCCTTGGAAAATCTAACAAGGAATAGTGAGTTCAGTGGATGCTCAACACTCACAGACCGAGAGAGACTCCCTGACCTAATTCATTCCAGCCGTAATTTGCTGCCTTCTCTATAACGAGAAAAATAGTTTGGGGATCTGCATCACCAGACTCGAAGACTTCTCAGGACACTCGCCTAGGCTGTCATTCCCTGTGAGCAGTGTCCTGAGCCAACACCACTGTCAGTTGGAATTGGGGCTGATACAGAGCATTAGAGCCAACCGTTCTTCTCCACATTGGTATTAAACCAGGTAATGCAGGGAGGAAGTGCTAAGGTCACTGTATTTTTAAAACACCTTTGCAGAAATAGTAAGGCCAATTCCCAAGTCCACAATACATACAAAACTTAATTCTCAAGAAACAATAAAAGAGAGAAAAGCTCATCTCAGAACAAGCTAGCTATCATTTCACTAAAAAATACGGAAAAGTTGCTAGCTCAGTATTAGTTGTTTTGTGCTTAATACAGCCCCTCTGATTAAATAAAAAGTGTTATTCCTCTCTGCTATGGAGAGAACTTTCTTATTTCTCCCTCTCACAAATCTCTCATAGGGAATTCGTTTGTTTACCTCTTTCAGATCCTGCACGACAGCGGTGAGCCTCTCATTTTCTGCCTGTACATTAGTGACCACAGCCCGGCTCTGTTTCAGCTCATTCTGCATCTCCAAGATCTTCCCCAGATAATAAGCCTCCTTTGATGCTGACTCCTGCAGAAGTGTTTCCTCCCGAGTCTCTCCATCTTCAGCAACCTTCCGGTGGATGGAGAAGGACTGCCCAAATGCCTGCAGAGTATGTGGGAAGAAACAGAGTGCACAATGAAATGCATCCTAGCCCTCTTTTCAGACTTGGGAAAATGTTTTCTTCTGCTTATATGCGTAAGAAAAGCTACTGTGCAAGACCCCCGAAATATAACAGTCTAGCAGCTCTCATTGATGCTTGAAATAATTCAATTCACTTAACAAGGAAAAAGAAAATTTTAAAATACCTTGCGAAAAAAGATGTAATGCATTAAAGAAAACTTGAAAAACGTTGCTTGCTTTATGTTCTCATTTTTTTCGACAACTCTTATCAAGAAATAGTTCAGTGCTAATAAGCCCATCAAAATTCATGTCATCTTCATTTTTTTAAAAATTCCACAAATATTTTACAAAAAAGAAAACAATCATTTAGTATGCTTTCTAATATATTGGCAGTAAGGACAGTCCAATTATAAACAGTATCCTTAAGAGTTAAATTACCAAACAGCATTTAAATTGCCCAGTACCACAAAAAAAGACACTGAATATCATCTCTGTATGAGAAAACATATGTGTCTGTTTATTTGTGCAAAAAGAAGTACAGGAGAAAAAAAGTAGAAACTAAACTGGTTACTTATGGGGTGGGTGGGAATGGGGTGGGAAGAATGGGAGAGTGAGATGTGACAGAAGGGATAAGGTGGGATGAAACTTTTCTGAAATGCCTTTTCATATAGTTCTTCTTTCTTTTTGAGATGGAGTCTAGCTTGTCACCCAGGATAGAGTGCAGTGGTGTGATCTGGCGCTACTGCAACCTCCGCCTCCTGGGTTCGAGCAATTCTCCTACTTCAGCCTCCCATGTAGCTGGGACTACAGGCGCCCACCACCACGCCCAGCTAATTTTTGTCCTTTTAGTAAAGAAGGGGTTTTACCATGTTGTCCAGGCTGGTCTCAAACTCCTGACCTCAAGTGATCCAACCGCCTCGGTCTCCCAAAGTGCTGGGATTACAGGCGTGAGCCACCGTGCCCGGCCCCTTTTCACAGAGTTCAGACTCTAAGAACTATAGTCATGTTTCACATCCCCCAAATAAATAATAATTAAAACCAACCTGTCGGTATTGAGGGAACCCAAAATGGAACACAAACAGTAACAAAAGAACCTAGCTGTATTACAAATGAAAAACAACAGCCACCATGAAAGAGGTAAGAAAGAAAATATCTAACCTAATTTTGGAAATCAGTACTTTTATTATATATCTTAAGACTAGACAAAAAGGACTGTACCCAAACACTATATAGTCTTTCTGGTAAACTTGTTTCTCATAGGGATTATGGAAATCACAGTTCTGAAACTTCTTTACATATATACTAGGGTTGAGCAAATAAGTAAATATATTGTAGATAATGAATGCCAGGTTTCTAATTGTTGGAGAAAAAGCCACGAGTAAGGAAAAAGAGATATCTAAAAGGAAACTAGTGGTATTGAGTTGTAAGTGGAAGTATCAGTAAGTGGATAAACTTATTGTTTTTAATAGGTAGATAAATATTCATAGGTATACAGATATGGAGAGAGAGGGAGAGAGAAACATGTTCGTGTATGTGTATATACAGACACATTATTTCCTAGCACTGTAAGGAGAGGGCCTAGAAGCAATGATATACCAGTAGCAATGAGCATATCCAGCACCCAGATTTTGTTTCTAAATACCAATCTCCAGTACAAAGAACTAGGGTCTTTGGAGAAGTTACTGATTCTAGGACTGACACATCTTGTGATGCCAGAGTTACAAAATGCATTTAAAAGATGACGGGGATGTGTCAAAAGGAGACAAGAGCCTGTCTGATGGGGCTTCCAATGGCCAAATCTGAGATATTTTGAGAAAAAAATTATAGTAATTGTATCTCCACATTAACACAATAAATGAATAAATGGCAGAAGAACAGCTCTTCCTTACAACAGAATTCTAATAAAATAGAAGGAATGATGGAAATAAAATGTATCAGCATTTTAGCAAACATTAATAATTGTTACAGGTAAGAATCATCAATAGAATCTAAAATTAATGGGCAAAAGTATGATGAGAAACAGGATGTTTGCAGAGTCTTAAAGCATCTCCCCCCAAGGTACTTATTAATTCTAATGGGAAAAACAGTAACTTTGCAGTGGAGAAACCTGGTAGACACCTCCTTATCTAAGTGAACAAAACTTAGATCAACAGCAATGAGACATACTGACATCATATACCCTCTGATATAATACTTTGGGGGCCGGGGGCAGTGGCTCGCGTCTGTAATCCTGCTCTTTGGGAGACAGAGGTGGGAGACAGATCATCTGAGGTCAGGAGTTCGAGACCAGCCTGGCCAACATGGCAAAACCCTGTCTCTACTAAAAATACAAAAATTATCCAGGTGTGGTGGTGTGTGCCTGTGGTCCCAGGTACACAGGAGGCTGAGGCAGGAGAATCACTTGAACCCAGGAGACGGAGGTTGCAGTGAGCCGAGATTGTGCCACTGCACTCTAGCAAGGCAACAGAGGGAGACTCCTTCTCAAAAAAAACAAAAAACAAAAAACAAAAAACCATTGGGAAGGGCACAACGTAACTTCAATGGTAATTCTTATCCTAAGAAAACATCAGACAAACCCAAACTGGGGATGTTGTACAAAATCACTGGTCAGGACTCTTCAAAAGCAGGAAGTTGCAAAAATTATAGAAAGACTCCTCCAGACTAGATGAGACTAACAAGACATCACAATTAAGTGTTGTATGGGATTCTGGATTGGATCCTGGGCTTTAAAAAGGACACTAGTAGGACAATCGGCAAACTGAAATAAGTTATTTAGGTTAGTTAGTGATGCTATCGAACCAACATCAATTTCTGTTTCCTTCACCGTACTACGGTTATGTAAGATGGTAACATTTGGGGAAGTTGCATCAAGGGTACATGAAAATCAGTGTAGTATTTTGGGGCAACTTTTTTCTAAGTCTAAAGTTATTTCAAACAAAAAGTTAAAAAATAAATAAATGTAGTCTCTGCCTTAAAAGAGTTGATAGATTTGGTGAAATACTGGCACACAGAGTTATGAAAGAAGAGAAGGACACGAACACCAAGGAGATACTATATTCAATGAGAAGTACTGTGGCTTTCTGGCATAACTTGTGATTTTATTACATTTTGAAATTTAAAATGTCATAGCAGGCTAGACCCGGTGGCTAATGCCTGTAATTCTAGCACTTTGGGAGGCCGAGGTGGCAGATCACTTGAAGTCAGGCATTCGAGACCAGCCTGGCCAACATCACAAAACTCCGTCTCTGTTAAAATACAAAAATTAGCTGGGCGTGTTTGTGCATGCCTATAATCCCAGCTACTTGGGTGGCTGAGGCAGGAGAATCACTTGAACCTGGGAAATGGAGGTTGCAGTGAGCCGAGATCATGCCACTGCACTCCAGCCTGGGCAACATAGTGAGACTCTGTCTCAAAAATAAAATAAAATAAAATAAAATAAAATAAAATAAAATGTCGCAGCATATTGCTTCTGGATTATGCTATCATCTATAAAAAGATTAGGCTGGAATGAACCTGTGAAACTTAGTTTCATATTTGTTATAAACCTTAAGGCGGAAAAGATATGTGTTAATCAATGTAAGAAACAACTTATAAAAACAATCTGGTACTCCTCCCTAAATTACACTCACAGAAACAGAAATTTAAAAAAACAAAAACAAAAATAAAAAGCACTTAAAACCCATGTCTGAGTTAAACTACCTTAGAATCTTGACATGGATCAAAATCAAAAGACAGTCCCTAAGCATCAATGAGACAGAAATATTCCAGGATCGATGTCCATCTGTACATACAGAGTAAAATATTGCTGGTGCCTGGCTTGTTCAGTCTCTCAACAGAAATCCTTATTTGAGTAGTCAGATTTCCAGATGTGGTGATGAGCACAGGTACTCATGAATAGATGAGAAATTATCTTTGCAGATGATGTTGACTTTGCGCTTGCATCAGTAATGATCAGATTCTGAGGTCAATTCTGAATTCAGTACCCATTAAAAGGCCTCTGGAGGGGAAGCGTCTGATAGCCTCTCTCCCTCTCCCCACTGTGGCCTGCTGAGTCTTCAACAGATCATCACCCTGCACAGGACTCCTCACTATATAGTCAAGTATTAGTACAATTTAAAATTAGCATGAACTGTCAAGAACCCCAGCTGGCTTTTTTTTTTTCCCCACAACTGTTTCCCCATTTCTACGTACAGGAAACTGGAAATGTCTGTCACAAGGCCATTTTCTTCACTCTGCCAGAGTAAAAGCAATAATTTGGCCATTCTGTGGCTCTCGTATTTTTCGCAGCACACAGGCAATGCTCTCTTGCCAGCTAAAACAACCCCTAAAGTCTTAAGAGCAAGTGACTTTATTATTCCACCCTTCCACCCATGATTTAAAGTTTTCAAAAAGTGTACTCTGGATCTAGCACCAAAGGAGATAAACATTTCAGATACAGACCCAGAATAGATTTTCAAAAAAGAATCAAGAATTGAAATTGCAAATATCCAAATGTTGATAAATCCTCCATTCGTATTTATTCCAGTTCAGAAACCTTAACTGAACATATGGGTTTCCAAAATTAGCCATGATATTTATGAAGAACTTGGCCCTTCACTGGACCTGATTTGAAAAACAATGAAAGTATATGAGGTTATCCAAGGACACTAACCATCATGTTTTTTACTTGAAATAGCAAAATAACACCAATCCCGCACAAGCTCAAGGTGCCTCATGATCCGCATTTGAAAATCCACTGAGAACTAAGAACACTACTCAGAAAATGGCTGCTTTTAAGAAAGGGAGGGGGAAGGAGGAAACACTCCTATTTTAATCTAATTCCTAACTGTCAGCAACTAGAATTGGGCATGACACCCAACTGACATCTATCATCTGGCTACTTGTTAAAGTTGATTTACCAGACTTGTCTGGCTCCACCAGGTACCTCCTTCCTCCATCACCTCCTGAGTATCTCCTGACAAAGCGAGGCCTGATAGAAGGGAAACAATGTTTTTCAAGGTTACTGAAGCTGCATTTTTGGCTGAAATCATAAAACTAGCTTCAATCTGTATTTATAGGAGCTTTAGGGTAGTCGTGCTTCTAGTTATATTTTGTTCAGATCGCAAATTCCTTTTAGGTACTGCAATCATTTCAAGGGTAATTTTTGTTTAAAATAAGTTGAAGTAAACTGACATTTTTCTATATACGTTTAGAATGTATTATGATTTCTTGTCATGCCTGTAGCTATAATTGCACAACATCACTTTTAGTATATTCCATTGCATGGAGCAAATTTGCTTTAAATTAGATGTGACTGTAAGTCCAGTTAGCTACGTAATAAGTACTTTGTTTTCTCCTTCTACTTACATGACTTCTTAATGCAAAGAAAATTGATATTTTATGTGTTCATATTCAGGATGATATGTTAACTAATAAACAGAAATTTCTTACCCATTATTCTTTATAATATGAAAGATAAAAGAAATAAAAATTTGACTAGTATATTTAATATCACTTTATCTTTAAAATGTTCTCTTTGGTCACAGAATTTTCATTCGTTCATCTTAAGAACTGTGGCAGAACGTGTACTAGGTCACCCAATGACATTAGACAAAATACTTTTGATTTGAAACTGCAAAGTAATACTAAAATTCATTCGTTCATTTGTTATTCATTCACTCGGCAAGTATTTACAAAGCACTGTACTATGACAGGCACTGCTTTAGGCACTGGAGGATTCAGCTATGTTCTGGGGAAACAAAAAACAAAAAACTGTGATCCATAGCATGTATTCTAGTGGAACATAAACAAATCATTAGGTGCATGGCGTGGCATAGTGTTGAAAAAGTTCGGAGAAGAAAATGGAGGCAAGATAAGAACATAGGCTAGCAGTACCCAATGGAACTTTCTGTGATGATCTATCTGTGTTGTCCAATATGGTAACTATTAGCCACACGCGGCTACTGAGCTTTTGAAATGTGGCTGGTATGACCAAAGTACTGAATTTTTTATTTTATGTCATTTAATTAATTTTAGTTGTCATATATGGCTAGTGACTACTATGTTGGACAGGAATAGAGGGCAACCCAGGTGTGTTCAGTGGGAACCTCATATAGAAAGGGCAGTCAGGGAAGAGGTGACCTTTGGGCAGAGACTGGAACAAAGTGAGGGAGTGACCTAGAACCTGGCCTTTCCCCCAGAGAAGAACGAACCTGGCCTTTCCCCCAGTGCTTACAGCACTGCTATGGTGCCTCTTTAAAGACAATCACTGGCCATTCTTTATAGTCTCTTCTGAAGTATTTTAAGATCTGAGTGCTCCAGAGGATATTCAGACATAATCTAACTTGTAGGAAGAAAAAGGTTGCCTAGTGGCCTGACATGGTACTCCCTCCCCAATGAACTGGTTTACTTTACTTGAACACATAACAAAAATTATCTGACCAATTACCTTTCTGTTGCCTCAGCAGACAGGAAATTCAGCATTAAATGCTCAATAGCAATAACGAAAATACCTTAAGGTTTTGGTGTAATTATCTCTGTTTTCTCTACATTGTTCTGCATTTTTATTGTGCTTATCCCATTGTATTGGTTTCTTCTACTTCAAACATTTTTGGAGTAGAAAGCATATGAGTTATAATCACATCAAATGGTTAAAATGATGCTTCATTACTGTTTGTTTTAAACGAAGTCTTAATAAAAATCCTTATTAAGGCATGGAATTTGAGAGTTTAAGAGGTATGAAAGCTCTTCTAATGATTCATCCTTATTCCATGAAAAACACTGAGCCCAGACTGGGCGCGGTGGCTCACGTCTGTAATCCCAGCAGTTTGGTAGGCCGAGGCGGGTGGATCACCTAAGATCCACCTGGCCAACATAGTGAAATCCCATCTCTATTAAAAATACAAAAATTAGCCGGGTGTGATGGCAGGTGCTTGTAATCCCAGCTACTCTGAAGGCTGAGGCAGGAGAATCGTTGAACCCAGGAGGCAGAGGTTGCAGTGAGCCGAGATTGTGCCACTGCACTGCAGCCTGGGCAACAAAGTGAGATTCTGTCTCCAAAAAGAAAAAAAAAAAAGAAAGAAAGAAAGAAAGAAAACACTGAGCCCAAAGGATCTGATGAAGCACAAAAAATAGGAAGAACCCAGCTAAACATATTAGAACTGACTGAGAAGTGTCTCTCAAACTACTGCTGCATATTCCAGCAGCAAAGAGTCTTAGAGAGTAGATTCAATTAGAAAAGAGGAGCTCACAGGAGGCCAGGCGACCCAGAAGTGCCCAGCCAGGAGAAACCAGTTTCCATGTTGCATATGGCTCAAAAGTTAATAGGAGACATTAGGTCTCCCTGACAGATGCAAGCCTGATCCTTGAAAGGGCAGATGTACTCATAAAAGGCCAAAAGAAGTTAAGAGTGTGGGCTCCTGAGCTGGACCAACTCTGCCACTTACTGTGTGACATTGGGCAAATTACATAACATTCTGTGACTCCATTTTGTCATCTGTAAAATGGGGATAATAATAGCTTCTTTCTCATACTGCCATGAGGCTTAAAAGAGAAAATCTATGTATCACTTGGAACAGACCTTGGTACAAATATAGTAAGTACTCAATGACTGTTGGCTATTATTAGCAGAAAGACGACATGCTTTGGAATCAAATCCATTGGGGTTTAATGCAAATGCATTTGGGTTTAAATCTGCCTCCTCTGAAATCTTTGGCAAGGTTTTTAAGTTCTATGTTTCAGTTATCTCATGCGTAAAATGAGAACAATAACATCTACCTTAAAGGTAAGAAGAGCCTAGTCCTAAAAGGCAAGGATATCAGATAAGAGATATAAAATTTGTACCAAAATGCCTCGGACACAGTAAATGCTTATTAAATATCAATGTCAATCCTCTTCTCTTCCGACCTTGGAAAGTCTCAGATTGAACACGGGCAAGTTGTTGCTTCCTCTGGTGTAAAGGTTTTCCTTGGACTTATCCAAGACTCAGGTGGCCGTTCACCTCATTATGAGAGCAGCTCCCTACTCATTTGTGAAAGACTCAACCTCCTGCTAGGAAAGGAGTCCTGACGTATCTTCTTTCTCATTAAGTCATTAAAAATGTACAAGGACAAACACAGAGAAACTTCTCGAGGCATAGGCTCTTACAGTTTATATTAGCAAAGGACGCAGTTTTTTGTTTGTTTGTTTTTTTCTCTTAACGGGAATTTTTAATTCTTTCTTAACTTCCTCAGTGTTTTCTAGCTTTTAACCTAACTCCCACCCAATTATAAATTCCATCCATGTGGGAAACACAGAATATCTAATTACCAATTTTTGATTCTCATTTTGTATTCTGAAAACCATTTTTCAATAATCATAAAAACAAAAGACATGCATTTTAAAAGAGATTTTTTTTAAATCGATCACATATTCTTAACTGATTTAATCATCACATTACATGCCTACCGAGTATCATTCAAGTAAATAGCATATCATATTTTCTATACTTCTTAACTAAATATTCTATGATAACCTGGTGTTAATACCCCAGGTTTTTCTAAGATAATACCCAATAGCCTATTATTTAGATATATATTTATTTAAAGCCTGGATTTTTTTCTAACCCTGATGGTTCGTAATTTGTACCTCTATTTGCTTAATAAACTCCCTTTTCAACTGTTCAGAGAGTTTTTTTGTATTTTGTGGTTATATATCGAATATGCACAAAAAATTTATGACAAAATATAAGCACAAAATGTAACATTAAAATAAATTCCTGTAGTTTAAGAAAGGGACCAAGACCCACTAGCCTCAAAGGCTGTCCTTCCTCGGTCCTCTCTCTCTCGTTGTACCCTTGGCCACTCCCCAAGGAAACACTATCCTGCATTTTGTATTACCATTTTCTTTATAGTTAACCATATATGTATGTTTCTATAAATAAAATGCTGTTTAATATTGTAATAAAATACTGTTTGTAAAATTCATATGATGAAATCCTTCCATATGCACTCTTTTGCAATTTGCTTTTGGAACTCAACTTTAAATTCCGTTTATTCATTCTGATTAATGTAGTTGCAGTTACATTAATGTAGCAGATAAACTGCAGCTACGTTAATGTAGTTTTCATTGTTATAGTCTACTGGATATATACCTCATATTAATAATCCATTCTCCTGACAATGGATGATTGGATTGTTTCCAGTATTTTGCTATTATAAACAATGTAGCTATGAACACTCTTGGGCATATCACTTAGGTTAGTACTTTTCAAAATACATTTGCTGAAGGAAGAGTTTTCTTTCTTTTCTTTTTTCTTTTTTTTTTTTTTTGAGATGTTGTCTTGCTCTGTCTCCCAGGCTGGAGTGCAGTGGTGTGATCTCCGCTCACTGCAACCTCCACCTCCCAGGTTCAAGTGATTCTCCTACCTCAGCCTCCTGAGTAGCTGGGATTACAGGCATGAGCTGCCGCTCCCAGCCTGGGAGAGTTTTATTTCTAATCATTGTGGGCTAATGCTTTTTATTTGTGAAATACAATAAAAATAAATTACTATATGCATATTCCTACCATGTGATCCAACCATTCCACTCTTAGGTATTTATTTATTCAAGAAAGCATGTGATCACATAAAGATTTATACACAAATTTCATAGCAGCCAAAATGCAAACAATTGAAATACCCATCAATTGGTGAACAAAAAACCAAGTTGTGACATATCCATACAATGGAATACTAATCAGCAATAAAAAGGAGTAAACTATTGATATATCCAACAACGTGGCTGAATTGCAAAATACTATGCTAAGTAAAATAAGCCAGACAAAAGCAAGAGTACATTCAGTAAAATTCCATTTACATGAAATTCTAGAGAATGCAAACGAATCTATAGTGACAATAGGCAGATCAGTGGTTGCACTGGGGAGGGGACAGGAGTGGAGGATTATGAAGAGATATGGAGGGGCATATGGGAGAGATTACAAAAGGACGAGAAAATATTTTAGAGAGTGACGGATATGTTCATTATCTTGGTTGTGTTGATGATTTCACAAGTATATACATATGTCAAAATTGACGTATAATAAATTGCACAATTTAAAGAGTGCAATTTGATCAATTATACATCAACAAAGCCGTAAAATCATAAATATTAGAAAAATATGAGAAAAAAGCACAAAATACAAGCCTCAATATTTCCATCATAAAATTTGACATAAAATTGTATTTCAATAAATTTAATCAGAAGACAAGTGATTACAAAAACTGTACCATTATTCACTGGAAGCATGATTCATATAAACTACTTATCTTGCTGCAGATCTGTAGGAAATAATTTGCAAACCAGCACTGGCCCCCAGGTACAATTTGAGTAGCATTATCCTAAGCCACATGTGCAAGAGTTTCTCCAGCAGTGGTTCTCAACCTTAGGAACCCATTAGAATCACTTGGGGAGCTTTTTAAAAACAAAGACATAGAGATTCCATCTCCAAATATTCTGAGTTAACTAATTTGGCAAAGAGATTCCCAAATATTCTTGGTTCAAGGGACACTACTAGGTGGCTCAATTTTTTCAGGGTTCTAGGCACCCCTAGAACAAATTCCTAACAATTCCATTTAAGTAGTTAGGTCCAAAAACCTCAACAAGTCTTTTTGTCCTAAAAACGCAGTAGCTGTTTGAAAAATCTGTACGAAAATAGCAAAGAAAAAAGTTTTATTTCATTCTTAAATAACCTCAATTACTTATTAATGGCATGTGTGCACTCGTTGGGCACTACACAACTTCTTAAACTTTGGAATCATATTGGACTCTACCACCCTTATTTCCTCTTCCATATTGATTTTCATGATACCTGCTTTTTGTTACAGCAACCACGGAAAACCCAGCTGTGCATAACAGAAAGGGATGCTGTGTGGGGTAACACTGAGACTGAACTGAACTATCTTGAGCTAGTAATTCACATTGTGTTCAACAGATGCCAAGTAACACCGTGTTCCCCTTGAACATTTAAGATATCCCATGGTCTTCTGTGAGTTTGCTGTGGTTCCCCAGGGCATCTTGGCATACCATTTGGGAATCACAGGTCTGGGGTAAGGGCCAGGTGTAAGTATTTCCGACATGCTCATTTTGGGAGGCTAATATATGATGCCAGGCTTGAGATGCATTGCTCTGGAGTGTGGGCAGTGTTGTAGATTACACACAGCTTCCACTCTTCCTGACAAGGCTGAAGAGTTCTCCAAAGTGGCTGTACTAATTCAACTGCCACCAGCGGTGTCTAAGGGTTCCCGTTTGTGACTCTACATCCTTATGGTTGTTTTTTAAGACTTAAAAATTTTGGCCACCCTGGAGAGTGTGAAACAGTATCACCTGGTGCTTCTCATTTGCATTTCCCTGAGTACTAATAAAGTTAAGTAGTTTCACATTTTTATTGACCATTCACATTGTCACTTTTTTTTTTTTTTTTTTTTTTAAGACAGGGTCTCTCTGTTGCCCAGGCTAGAGTGCAGTGGCATGATCACAGCTCATTGCAACCTCCACCTCCCAGGCTCAGGCAATCCTCCCACCTCAGCCTCCCAAGTAGCTGGGAACACAGATGCCTGCCACTACACCCAGCCAATTTTTGTATTTTTTTGTAGAGATAGGGTTTCACCATGTTGCCCAGGCTGGCCTCAAACTCCTGGGCTCAAGCAATCCACCTGTCTAGGCCTCCCAAAGTGTTGGGATTACAGATGTGAGCCACCACACCCAACCTCACATTTCCACTTCTGCGTAGTTTCTATTCAAGGCTTTTGTTCATTTTTCTCCAGAGTACTTTTTTCCTTTATTAATTTGTCAGTTACATGTATGGCAAGTATCTCCCTCGAGTATTTATGGGTTGCTTCTTAATTCATTTTACAGTACTTTTGATGAAGAGACGTTCCACGTTCTAAAAGACAGGTTTCTGTTTCTTAATGATTTGTTAGTTACATGTTATTGTGCCAGACCCCTATTGACTTTGATAGGGATAGCACCAGGTTCAAGAGGCCGGAGGGACCCAGAGCCAGCAAATGAGATCTAGGGCTTCTCGAGGGGACTTACATACACAGCGGTCCAGTGGTGGCATGCTGGATGGGAGAACCACTACTGTTTCTAAAAAGTATGCAGTTTATATAGCATTTTTACTTAGCTCACCTCCTGCAACCTTCACCTGGCAACGCTCCTTTAATCCAAAATGGGCCGGGGGTTCAGATGTTCCTCATAGATAAGGAATCAATCTCTGGGTTGGCCACTCCCAGGTTTCTCAGCTCGGAACTCCAAACACACATTCGTCTTAGACCGTAGGGTCATTCTCAGGGTACGCTTCGGTTGTTGCTGTCAGGTGTGACTGCCATACATATGTATGGCACATATTTCTCCCAGTGTGTGGATTTTCTCTCCTACTCTTTTAGCAATGTCTTTTGATGAAGTAATTTCCTTGATTTTAAGATGGTTCAATGACCAAACCTTTGCCTTATAGCTAACACTATTTGTAAATCCTTCCCTCCTCCAAGGTCATAAAGCTATTCTCCTGTACTATTTCCAAAAGTTTCAAAGTTTCGCCTTTTATAATTTAAGTCCCTTAATCTCCCTGAAATTGATTTTTGTGTATGAAGTACAGATCCATTTCAATTATTTTCTGAATGAATAATCAATTTCCCGTGCACCATTTAATGTATTACCCCTCCTATCCCACTGATGTCAAGTGCCAACTTAGCCATAAATCACACTGACATGAGTGTTTCTGTTTCTAAGCTATCCTATAATGTCCCACTAATGGTCCTAAGATATCTAAGTAGGAGCCAGTTCCCCTGAGACAAAAGGGGTATCTGACATCATCTAAACCTTACTCATTAAGTTATTCTAACTTTGGGCAGGGTGCAGTGGCTCATGCCTGTAATCCCAGCATTTGGGGAGGCTGAGGTGGGCAGATCTCTTGAGCCCAGGAGCTCAAGACCAGCATGGGCAACATGGCGAGATCCCATCTCTACAAAAAATAGAAAAATTAGCCAGGCATGGTGGTGCACACCTGTTGTTCCAGCTACTTGGGAGGCTGAGATGGGAGGACTGCTTGAGCCTGGAAGGTCGAGGCTGCAGTGAGCCAAGATCACACCACTATACTCCAGTCTGGGCAACAGAGTAAGACCCTGTCTCTAAAAAAATAAATAAATAAACAATAAACTTTGAAATATCTGCATCATAACTGACATCATTACTAAGGTATCCTAATGGCAATCTATAAATGAAAACAATGTTACTTTGTATAAAAGAAGCAAATACATATATAAAACCTAGAATTTTTTCCTTTAAGTAATATATATAATTGTTAAAGAAAATACAGGTAATACCAAAAAGTAGAAAAAAAATTACCCCTTGGATTACCTTTTCTCACCTACCCCTATAATTTGGGCAAGTTCAGGACCTCCAGATTTTTTCCCACAATTGCCTACTGGGCCCCCTGAAGTCCTGAACACTTGTTCTTACTCACCAGGTTTTGGGTCTCAAACTAGGACCTGATCTTCTTTCCTGGTGAACCTGGCTCAATCAAACAGACGCCATCTGCCCAGGCTGGCAGCTGTCCATGCTTCCTCTGCCTAAGTCCTCCCGAGGTTCCTAGTTTTTCTTTTTGTTGGCACAGTGATAAATGTCAGGAAATCTTGGGTTCAAAAATGGTGGGCAACCACTGTCCCATAAGTATTATATATGATCAGTGTTATTTCTGGTGGTTCACATCAGCTTCTTCTGGCTGTGTTAAAAGCTAGTCTCTTATTACTAAAGCCGCCAACCAAATACAGAGACTTTTAAGAATCAGCATAAGAAAAGTATGTGTGCTCAGCAAGCAATCTAAGAGGAGATTGCTTGCTTAGCAGAATATATCTGTTCAGAAGCAAAACTTAAATGCACACATTTTCTCAGTATTATAACCAGAAATAAATTCTCCAGATTTTCCATAGATTCTGGGTATTTTTTTTTTAAATAAATACGAATAAAATATAGGTAAACTATTTTTTCTGGGTCTTGGCCAATGAGTATCTTTATCATTAAAATGTAAATAAAAGGAAGAAAACTTAAATCATCATAAGTTATATTCTGGGTCCTCAAGTTTGAAAGTAATACATTTCACATTCCATTTCCCAATTAAAAATGAAACCTATCTCAAGGAAGAAAAAATAATTTTCCCCCTAATTTTCCCTGCTCCCACTTTCTCTCTTTCTACCATCCTCCTTCCCTTCAATATTTATTGAGGGCCTATGCATTTAGGTGCCAAATCGCTGGAACACTAAGGCTTCATTACATTGTATAAAGAAGTCAAGTGGTTTCATTTAAATGCAAGTTTTGTATAAAAGTACATCTATCCTTTTAAAGGACAACTTGTTACGACATTCATTTGATTCAGCTCAAGAAAATTAACTGAAATCAGCTGAGGCATTGTGACCATCCTACAATCCTCCCAGATAAGAGTATCTCAGAGGAAATTATTCTAGCTGGAAGCTCAGAGAAGGAAAGCCTTGTTTCAGAAGAAAGAACCATAGAAAGGAGATTTTCTTTCAGGAAGAGTTATTTCATACTATTTCAGAAGAAAAATTACAGTAGGCTCTTTTGAAAGCCAAGATGAAAGTAATGAGGGACCATTCCTGATCTTGCAGTTAGTAGCAAAAAGCAGTATTGACAGGGAGCTACCAACATGACCTCGACTTTCGTAAAATTCAGTTGTGACTAGGATATAGGAAACAGATCAAGAGGCTTTTAGTATTAAGAAAAGAAAAATGTTTCTTGGACATATTGTTTCCTTTGTTCCGTATTTGGACACTTATATTCTTATTGGTTAACAAACTGAATCAACCATATCTTTTGAATGTGCCTTCTAGTCCTCATGTAATGTGATCTTTCACTTGAATTTTTTAAAAACTACCTCAGACTAATAATCATTATTTATAATAACATTATTCCCTATGTTGCATATAAGGTTCAGTACAATCATTATTTATAATAACATTATTCACTGTTGCATATAAGGTTCAGTAAAATCATTTATAATAACAACATTATTCCCTATGGTAGCATTTAAGGTTCATAACCTGTCAGCTTCTAAGTAGCACCGCTGCTGTTCAAAGCCTGGTGGCCCTCCATCTGTCCACCAAAGATACCATACTATCTACTGCAGAATTGCAGCAAAACACCAGAAACGATGAGCTTGTCAAGAAACATTCATAAAATAATGTGAAACCTTGGCTCTGAACTTAGAGAAAGTTAGAAAATATAAAAGTAGTTTAAGGAGAGGGAGCCACGAGCTTGTTTAAGCTCAACTAGAGCAAAACCATCATCCAGTTATCTCTATCCTGGTCGACTGTGGTGGAAGGGAGTGTGAGTTGCCTACACAATATCCACTCTTCCCACTTTCTGACTTTAAAATGTGTTATTTGCCGTGACAACGTCCTCAGCGTAAAGCTTTCCCAACCTCCTTGGTTTCTAGAGGTGTTCAAGGAAATGTAAGCAGAAGTTAAGTGGACGGAAGCCAGGGAAGCTCTTTAAAGCAAACTGATTCAGCTGAGACATACGTACTTTTGCCATTATACTTTCTTCCATCTTGGAACGTGGACATAATAGCTAGAGCACCAGTGTGGCAGGCCAGGCCTCACTAACGCAGGCCTCCATAACAACTGTTTCGATACTGACTGAGTAGTGAAGTTAAATATTAAAAGCTAAAAAAGCCAGTGCCCTTATACAAAGGCTGGAATGTAACAAAAGCCCACCAAGAGTTTTGCCTAGGCCTTTCCTGGGCCTTAAAACATAACAAAATAACAAAGGAATTCTTAACCGGACCCATTTAGGATTAAACGAGTTTTATTTTGTGTCTAAAGAAACTCCCCAGGCCTCCAAAAACAAGTTTATTGGGGGTCTGAAGGAACTCCCCAAACCTCCATGATTTAGCAGGAGACATAAGGGTAATCACGCCAGCAGCTGGACCCATTTAGATTAAGTAAATTGACTGAGGCTCCAGAGGAAGGTTTTCAGGACTCAGACCTTAGTTAAAGATTAAAATAAGTTAATCTCTTACGTCTTTGGATGAATGCACACTTACACGTAGACATACAGCTTAGAAGGTATATAAGCTCTAGAAAACCGTAATTTTGACTTGGTCTGGTGATAATTTCAGGCCTTCCCCCTATAACCGGTTGCAGAAATAAAAACTCTCTTTCTCCCCAGTTCATCTACATCTCGTTATTGGGCCACGAGAAATAGAAGCCCAACCCTCAGTTTGGTCTGGGAACACCAGGAGAATCTTGTGGTCATGAGGAGACATTTGGTATGTAAGCCAGTGCCAAGGATGGGAGAAAACAATGTGAGAAGGAACCTGGGGCCCCTGTGACCACGGAGTTGCCATACAAGCCCTGAACTACTTACCTCTGAACTTCTTTCATGCTTAAGCAACTCTCATTTGAGTTTTCTATAAAATGTGACTGAATCCTAATCCTAAGTGATGTCTTATATAATTTTTCAACTCTAATTATCCTCAATGTCTTTTTTTGCCAGAAATTTACAAAAGCTATTAATAAGTTATATTCTCACTCGTAACTTATTTTCTGCCTTGTATTTATGCCTCTCTGCAACTCATCCCCCAACGGCCTCAAATTCATGTCTTTATCTCTCTCAGTTCTACCCAAGACCACAGTAATGTTGACTTCTCCTGGGTTTC
The DNA here is from genome assembly GCF_043159975.1 of Macaca nemestrina. Lineage (NCBI taxonomy): Eukaryota > Metazoa > Chordata > Mammalia > Primates > Cercopithecidae > Macaca > Macaca nemestrina. The sequence continues at coordinate 109,979,527 of NC_092134.1, forward strand.
ACAGCATATACTATTAACAGGGGAAAATGGAATATTAATAAAGGTAGAAATGAGCAGTAAATGCAAAAGTCGACAGCTCGGACTGGGATGTCAAAGGGAAAAAAGGTCATGGAAAATTAAAAGTTAAGAACCCTGTCTAGGATCACAACAGGTCCAGTAATTGCTGAAACCAGGGCTTAAATCTAATGACTCTTTTGTGATGTCAGGCTCAGGAAATGACTGATAGTGAACTGGCAAGAAGGAAGTGGAAGGAGCTTCAGGTTGAGGATGATAGGTTTTAGCAACACCCTTGACGGGAGGAGAGAGGTGGACAGTTCTTGTGTACAAACAGCCAGAAGCCGTAAGAGTGGAGGACCATTTCAAGAAGCCCAAAAAACTAATGAGGAAGTGGTAAATAAAATAGGTAGGCTTGGAAGCGTCTCTCAACCACCAGTTAAAAAAAAAAAAAAGAGTCGGGGTAGGAGAAGCAGATTAACAAGCAAGAACACTCAGCTACAAAGTAGGATATTCACACAGGCCCGTCAAACTGTACAATGGCTGCTTTTTATTGCCAACTAATGCAACATTCATCCCTGACCCTAACCTTAACTCTGACCATGGAGCACTTTCAGGTGCTTCATTATTTTTGCCAATATTTTTGGAATATATATATAATTCCCATAATCATCCCCTCATAAGAAGATTTACTAAAAAGTCTGTGCCGTAAAAACTTTAAGGGTATTTGGTGCTCTCCTCCAAATCATCAGTATAATTTTTTTTTCTTTTTTCAGATGGAGTTTTGCTCTTGTTGCCCAGGCTGGAGTGCAATGGCACGATCTCAGCTCACCACAACCTCTGCCTCCCAGGTTCAAGCGATTCTCCTGCCTCAGCCTCCCAAGTAGCTGGGATTACAGGCATGCGCCACCACACCCGGCTAATTTTGTATTTTTAGTAGAGACGAGGTTTCTCCATATTGGTCAGGCTGGTCTCGAATTCCCCACCTCAGGTGATCCGCCCACCTTGGCCTCCCAAAATGTTGGCATTACAGGCATTAGCCACCATGCCTGGCAATTTTTTTTTTTTTAATATATGCATGCTTGATACTGAAAGCTTTGTGCTGGAGAGTCACTCACAGCTTGTTCATAAAGGTGAAGGTTAGCAAAGTTCACAATATGTAAAACGGGCATACTGGGACTATAAATCCTAACTCTTGCTGGGTGAAGCCCCCTTTCTGTCTTACTTATTGCTGATCTGTATCATATCATCAAAAAATCTCCTAGCTAGTTTATAATAAGTTATCTTCAGATGTGCGGCCCTCAGAAGTGTAATCTATTTCTTGTGGAATACAGTCATAGCCTTAAGCTATACATATTAATTAGTTGTCAAGGAAATTGTTTCCCCTCTTTTATATGAAGCATCCCTGGTAAAGAGCCAAAATTACTTTGTCAGTTACTTCCTCCACTTTATCACTAAGAAAATATTAAGACTTTTGGTTTCCTTCTTCGGGCCTGATTATAATAAATTGATAATCATAAGCAGATTATTTCTTCAAACAATATGAATTTATTTCCAACTTCATATTGTTTAGGCCCAAATATTTCCACCCCCACCCAAAAGTCTGCCAATGCTTTTAGCTTCTCGGGAGAATAAGAATTGAAATTCAAGATGCAGACATTTAAAATATAATTAAAATCTTGAGGCCAAGAGCAGTGTCTTACACCTGTAATCCCGGCACTTTGGGAGGCCAAGGTGGGCAGATCACCTGAGGTCAGGAGTTCAAGACCAGCCTGGCCAACATGGTGAAACCCCATCTCTACCAAAAATACAAAAATCAGTTGGGCATGGTGAAGCATGCCTGTAATCCCAGCTACTTGGGAGACTGAGGCATGAGAATCACTTGAACCTGGGAGGCAGAGGTTGCAGTGAGCTGAGATCATGCCACTGCACTCTAGCCTGAGACTCTGTCTCAAAAAAAAAAAAAAAAAAGAAAAGAAAAGAAAAGAAAAGTAAAATCTTGAAAAGGAAAGGATGCTTTGCTTTGAATGACTGATGGCTTTTCCCAAGATGAGTAAGTGTGGCTTGTAAATGTCTTTTGTACAATTTTAAAGTTCTTATTTAAGAAAGAAAATTTGTACATATTCAAGGGGTACAACATGATTTGATATACATATACAGTGTATACTGACTACCACAATCAAATTAACATATCCTCACCACCCAGAGTTATCATCTGTGTGTGGCTGCAGTGATGACACTTAAAATCTATCTTCTTATCTAATTTCAAGTAAACACAGTATTGTTAACTATATTCACCATGTTCAACAGAACATCAGATCCACTGAACTTATTCATCTTAAAACTAAAAGTTTGTACACTTTGACTAATATCTCCCCTAATCCCTTACCCCCCAGGCCCTGGCAACCACCATTCTACTCTGTTACTAAGAGTTCAACTTTTTAAGATTCCACATATAAGTAAGACAAAACAATATTTTCTTGCTGTGTTTGGCTTATTTTACTTACTATCGTGTCCTCCAGGTTCATTCCTGTTTTTGCAAATGGCAGAATTTCTCTCTTCTTTATGGCTAATAATATTCCATTGTGTATACACACCACGTTTTCTTTATTCATTCATTGGTTGACAGATACTTAGGTTGTTTCCATATTTTGGCTATTGTGAATAGTGCTGCTATGAACATGGGGTGCAGATATCTCTTTGAGACACAGATTTCATTTCATCCCAGAAGTGGGATGGCTGAATCATATGGCAACTGTATTTTTAACTTTTTGAAGAACCTCCATACTGTTCTTTGACAATTCCTGTACCAATTGATATTCCCACCAACAATATACAAAGATTCTCTTTTCTCCACATCCTTGCCAACACTTACTATCTCTTGTCATTTTGATAAAAGCCATTATAACAAGTGCAAGGTGATATCTCATGGTGGTTTTGACTTGCATTTCTCTCATAATTAGTGATCTTGGGCAACTTTTCACATGTCTGTCAGCCATTTGTATGTCTTCTTTGGAAAAATGTCCATTCAAGTCCTTTGCCCATTTTTTAATTGGGCTTTTTGTTTTCTTGCTAATGAGTTGTGTGAAATCCCTTAAGTGAATTCCTTATATATTTTGGATATTAACTCCTTATCAAACATATGGTTTGCAAATATTTTGTCCCATTCTTTAGGCTGTCTTTTAATTTTGCTGATTGTTTCCTTTGTTGTGTAGAAGGTTTTTTAGTTTAACATAGTCCCATTTCATTATTTTTGCATTTGTTGCCTATGCTTTTATTGTCATTTCCAAAAAAATATTGCCAAGACCAAGGTCAAGCTTTTCGCTGATGTTTTCTTCCAAGAGTTTTATGATCTTAGATCTCACATTTAATTAAGTCTTTAATTCACTTGAAGTTAATTGTTGTATATGTTGTAAATCAAGGGTCCAATTTCAATCTTTTGCATATAGATACTCAGTTTTCCCAGTGCTATTTATTGAAGAGATGATCTTTTCCCCATTGTTATTCTTGGCACCCTTGTCAAAGATTAGATGACCATATACGTTTGGTTTATTTCTAGTCTTTCTATTCTGTTCCAGCGGTCCTAGTGGCTGTTTTTTAGGCCAGTTCCATACTGTTTTAATTACTAGAGCTTTGTAATGTAGTTTGAAACCAGGAAGTAGTTTGAAACCAGGAAGCGGTTCCTCCAGCTTTGTCCTTCTTTCTCAAGATTGCTTTGGTTACTTGGGGTCTTTTGCGATTCCATACAAATATTAGGATTGTTTTTCTGATATCTGTGAAAAATGCCATTAAAATTTTGATAGCCATTGCATTGAATCTGTATATTGCTTTCAGTAGTATGGACATTTTAACAATATTAATTATTCCACTCTTTGAACAGAGGATACCTTTCCATTTATTTCTGTCTTCTTCAATTTCTAATTTTTTTTTTTTTTTTTTTTTTTTTTTTGGTTTCACTCTGTCACACCAGCTGCAGTGCAGTGGCACAATCATGACTTACTGCAGCCTCAAACTCCCGGAATCAGGCAATCCTTCTGCCCCAGCCTTCAATTTCTTTCATTAATATTTTGCAGTTTTCAATGTACAGATCTTTCACTTCCTTGGTATTCCTGAGCTCATTTCATTTCATTTCATTTCATTTTTTGAGATGGAGTTTTGCTCTTGCTGCCGAGGTGGGAGTGCAATGGCATGATCTTGGCTGACCACAACCTCCACCTCCCGGTTCAAGTGATTCTCCTACCTCAGCCTCCCGAGTAGCTGGGATTACAGGCATGCACCACCACGCCTGGCTATTTTTTTGTATTTCTAGTAGAGATGGGGTTTCTCCATGTTGGTCAGGCTGGTCTCGAAATCCCAACCCCATGTGATCCACCCCCATCGGCCTCCCAAAGTGTTGGGTTTACAGGCATAAGCCACCACACCCAGCCTATTTTATTATTTTTGATGCTATTGTAAATAGGATTGTTTTCTTAATTTCTGGATAGTTAGTTGTCGGTACACAGAAATGCAACTAATATTTGTATGTTAATTTTGTATCCTGCAACTTCACTGAATTCATTTCTTAGTTCTAACTGTGGAATCTTTAGGGTTCTTTAATACATAAGATCATGACATCTGCAAACAGAGACTATTTAGCTTCTCCCTAATTTGGATGTCTTTTGTTTCTTTTTCTTGCCTAATTGCTCTAGCTAGGACTTCTAGTACTATGTACAACAGAAGTGATGAGTGTAGGCATCCTTCCCTTGTTCTTCATTTTAGAGGAAAAGCTTTTAGCTTTTCACCATTAAGTATGATGTTAGTTGTGAGCTTGTCATATATGGCCTTTATTATGTTGAGGTATATTCTTTCTATATCTGATTTGTTAATAGTTTTTAATCATGAAAGGATGTTGAATTTTGTCAAATACTTTTTCTGCAACTATTGAGATGATCACATGATTTTTATCCCTCATCCTGTTAATGTGGTATATCACATTTACTAATTTGCATATATTTGAACCATCCTTGCATCTCAGAGATACATTTCATTGATTATGGTGTATAATGTTTTCAGTGTGCTGTTGAATTAGGCTCGCTGGTATTTTGTTGAGAACTTTTGCATCTATGTTAATCAGTGATATTGGTCTGGAATTTTCTTGTAGTGTCCTTATCTGGCTTTGGTATGAGGGTGTTGCTGGCCTCATAAAATGAATTTGGAAGTTTTCCCTCCTCTCGAATTTCTTGGAAGAGTTTGAGAAGGATTGGTGTTCTTATTTAAACGCATAGTAGAACTCACCAAAGAAGCCATCTGGTTTGGGGTTTTTCTTTGCTGGAGGGTTTTGATTACTGATTTAATCTATTTACTTATTTGGTCATTTATATTTTCTAGTTTTTTATGATTCAGTCTTTGTAGGTTGTTTGTTTCTAGGAATTGATCCATTTCTTCTATGTTATCCAATTTGTAGGCATATAATTATTCACAGTAGTCTCTTATGATTCTATTTATTTGGTATTAGCTATAATACAGGTATACCTCTGATACATTGCAGGTTCAGTTTCAAACCACCACAACACAGCAAATATCACAATAAAACAAGTAATATCCATTTTTTGGTTTCCCAGTGCACATGAAAGTTATATTGACACTATATTGTAGTCTAGTAAGTGTGCAACACCATTATGTCTAAAACAACAATGCACATACCTTAAAAATACTTTATTGCTAAAAAATGATAACGATCATCTAAGTCTTCAGTGAGTCACAATCTTTTTTGCTGGTAGAAGGTCTTGTTTCATTACTGATGCCTGCTGACTGATCAGGTTGGTGGCTGTTGAAGGGTGGGGTGGCTGTGGCAATTTCTTAAAATAGGACGACAAGTTTAGAGCATTGATCCGCTGTTCCTTTCATGAAAGATTTCTCTGTAGTAGGCAACACTGTCTGGCAGCATTTTACCCAGAGTAGAACTTTTTTCAAAATTCGAGGCAATCCTCTCAAACTCTGCCACTGGTTATCAACTAAGTTTGTGAAATATTCTACATCTTTTGTTGTCACTTCAACAATGTCCACAGCATCTTCACCAGGAGTAGCTTCCATCTTTAAGAAAGATGTTCATCCATAAGAAACAAGTACTCATCCATTCACGTTTTGTCCTCAGATTGAAGCAATTCAGTCACATCTTCAGGATTCACTTCTAATTCTAGCTCTCTTGCTTTTTCCACCACATCTGCAGTTCCTTCCTCCACTGAAGTCTTGAACCCCTCAAAATCATCCACCTTTACCAATAATCTTAGCTAGATCTTCTGGATAACTTGCTGCAGCCCCTAGATCAGCATTTGCTGCTTATTTGCACTTTTATGTAATGGAGATGGCTTCTTTCCTTAAATCTCATGAACCAGTCTCTGCTAGTATCAAACTCTCCTTCCACAGCACTGCTGTTATTATAATTCCTGTTATTAATTTCTAATTTTATATCATTATAATCAGAAAAGGTACTGGAGATGATTCCAATCTTCTTAAATTTGTTAAGTCTTGTTTGTGGCCCAACATATAATCTAGCCCTTGCAAAAGTTCCATGTGTCCTTGAGAAGAATGTGTATTCTGCTGTTATTGGATGAGATGCTCTGTGTATGTTTGTTAGGTCCACTCGGTCTATAATATTATTCAGGCCACTGTTTCCTCATTGATTTTCTGTCTGGATGATCTATCCATTGTTGAAAGTGGTACTGAGGCATCCTGCTATTGTTGTATTGCTGTCTGTTTTTTCCCTTCAGCTCTGTTAATATTTGCTTTATGTATTAAGGTGCTTCAATGTTGGGTGCATATATATTTATAATTGTTATATCCTCTTGATGAACTGGCCTCTTTATTATTATATAGTGATCTTCTTTGTCTTCTGTGACAGATTTTGACTGAAAATCTATTTAGTCTGATATAAATAAAGCCACTCCTGCTCTCTTTTGATTACTATTTGCATGGAATATTTTTTTCCATCCCTTTACTTTCAGCATATGTATGTCCTTAAGTCTAAAGTGAATTTCTTAGGATATTGTTAGATCTTGGGTTTTCTTTTAATCCATTTGGCCACTCTTTATCTTTCGGTTGGGGAATTCAATCCATTTATATTTAAACTAATTATTGAGAGTTAATGACTTAACTATTCTGTTCTGTTTTGCAGTTCATTTGTTCCTTTCTTCCTCTCTTACAGTCTTCCTTCGTGACTTAAAATTTTTTTTTGTAGGGGTATGCTTTGATTCATTTCTTTATCTTCTATGTTTCTACTAAAGATAAGTTCTTTGAGGTTACCATGGACCTTACATAAAACATAACATTCTGTTTAAACTGGTAACAACTTAACTTCAATTGCAAACAAAAATTCTACACTTGCCGGGAGCAGTGGCTCACACCTGTAATCCCAGCCCTTTGGGAGGCCGAGGTGAGCAGATCACCTGAGGTCAGGAGTTGGAGACCAACCTGGCCAATATGGTGAAACCCCGTCTCTACTACAAATACAAAAATTAGCCTGGCGTGGTGGTGCGCACCTGTAGTCCTAGCTACTCGGGAGGATGAGGCAGGAGAATCTCTTGAACCCAGGAGGCAGAGGTTGCGGTGAGCTGAGATTGCACCACTGCACTCCAGTCTGGGTAACAGAGCAATACCCTGTCTCAAAAAAAAAAAAAAAAAAAAATTACTACACTTTTACTTATCCCCCACCCACCATTCTATGCTGTTGATGTCACACTTTACACCTTTTTATACTGTGTATTCATCAACAAATTATACAGGTATAGTGATTTTTAATACTTTTGTCTTTTAACTTTTATACTACAGCTGAACTTCTAATGTCTAGTTATACATGGTTGGTCTGCCTGATGTTATTTAACCCTTAACCTTCTGCACAATTCTCTTTGGTTTTCACCTTATGTCTCACCCCATTCCTGATCTGCCATTATATCCAATATTGACAGGGCAAGGAAAGGGAGTAGGAGGAAGTGGAGGAGAAGAAGAGAAAGACATTACCACAGGCTAGTTAACAGTGAGGTAAAGCTCAGCAGATGGTGAGTTTGTTTGCACATTGTCTGGTAACTTTGAAACTTAAAGCCTGTCAGGGGGCCGGGCACGGTGGCTCACACCTGTAATCCCAGCACTTTGGGAGGCCGAGGCGGGCGGATCACGAGGTCAGGAGATCGAGACCATCCTGGCTAACATGGTGAAACCCCGTCTCTACTAAAAATACAAAAAATTAGCCGGGTATGGTGGCGGGCGCCTGTAGTCCCAGCTACTCAGGAGGCTGAGGCAGGAGAATGGTGTGAACCCAGGAGGCGGAGCTTGCAGTGAGCCGAGATCCCGCCGCTGCACTTCAGCCTGGGTGATAGAGCGAGACTCCATCTCAAAAAAAAAACAAAAACAAAAACAAAAAAAAAAACCTGTCAGAATGACTCTGACAGAGCAATAGAATTTAAATGTCATGGAACTATTTCTCAGGGTTATTCTTCCTTAAAGGCACATTCTTCTTAAGTTCTAACTGCATGTCCTCAATAAGCTGCTTTCAGATCCATTGTTGAATTTCCTCAGGTAAAACTATGAGCCTAAGGGCAAAGCTTTTCCTATCAGGCTTCATGAGAAAATAAAAATTATAAACTTGAAAATGTTTTAATTAGGCCTTAGTTAAAATTAAAGAAAGAACTCACGTGTGATAAAGATACTTAGTGAGAAGGTTCAAGAAAAATAACTTTGATACTGGTTATTTAAGAATTCAGTATGCACCAGCCTGGCCAACATGGTGAAACCCCGTCTCTACTAAAAACATACAAAAATTAGCCAGGCATAGTGGTGGGCGCCTGTAGTCCCAGCTACTCCGAGGCTGAGGCATGAGAATCACTTGAGCCCACAAGGCGGAGATTGCAGTGAGCCGAGATCCCACCACTGCACTCCATCCTGGGCAACAGAGTGCGATTCTGTTTCAATAAAAAAAAGAATTCAAGATTCAGTGTCAAAAACACTAAGTTAAGAAGTACTTTTATTTGACAGTCTTCAAAGCCCAGTGAACAAAGAACACTTAGGCAACAGACACAAATTTCTGCCTTAAGTTTAAATGTGCACATACTCTGTCTCTCATCAAATTAGTAAGTAGCTCATAAATGTTGGCAAGTAATGTCACGGAACCTCTATGGGTTTTGAACTGTAAACTTAAGACTATGTATTTTGTTACAGAAAACTGAATTTCTTACAATGTATATGATAAATATTTACATAAAGTTGTAAACTACGTTTGACACAGAAAATTGGTTTTATTCATTCTTGTCATAATTAATTCAATGTCTATGATGTGCTCACTAATCTTGTAATCAATCTCACCAGTATATAAACCATCTAGAGTCCCGTGCTAGTTGGAAAAATACCTAGACTTACATACGAAGACATTTTACTCCCAGTTAAATAGTAAATAAAATTGCATTTATAGTTGGCCGGCCACTGTGGCTTATGCCTGTAATCCCAGCACTTTGAGAGGCCGAGATGGGTGGATCATGTGAGGTCAGGAGTTCAAGACCAGCCCGGCCAACATGGTGAAACCCCATCTCTACAAAAATACAAAAATTAGCCGGGCATGATGGCAGGTATCTGTAATCCCAGCTATTCAGGAGGCTGAGGTGGGATAATTGCTTGAACCCAGGAGGCGGAGGTTGCAGTGAGCTGAGATCGTGCCATTGTACTCCAGCCTGGTAACAGAGACAGACTGTCTCAAAAAAAAAAAAAAAAAAAGCATTTATAGTAGATTCCAGCCTGCGTGACAGAGTGAGACTCAGTCTCAAAAAACAACAACAACAAAATTTAGATTCAGGGGTACATGTGCAGGTTTGTTAGATGGATATATTGTGTGATGCTGAGGTTTGGGTTTCTACTGAATCCCTCACCCAAATAATAAACATAGTACCCAATAGGTAGTTCTTACATCCTTGCCCTTCGTTTGGAAACAGTGTCTACTGTTTCCATAGATTCATTTTTTTCCCTTTTATTTGTTTATTTATTTTTTTGAGATGGAGTCTCGCTCTGTTGCCCAGGCTGGAGTGCAATGGCACGATCTTGGCTCACTGCAACCTCCGCCTCCCAGGTTCAAGCAATTTTCCTGCCTCAGCCTCCTGAGTAGCTGGGATTATAGGAGGGCGCCACCATGCCCAAATAATTTTTGTATTTTTAGTACAGATGGGGTTTCACCATGTTGATCAGGCTGGTCTCGAACTCCTGACCTTGTGATCTGCCCACCTTGGCCTCCCTAAAGTGCTGGGATTACAGACGTGAGCCACCGCGCCCAGCCAATAGATTCATTTTCAAAACCACATTGCATAGTGACATTCTTTCACAAACTCGTCAAGCTGTTTGCCCAGGTGAGCAACATACTGTTTTAATAAAACAACTGTTTGTCCAGATGAGCAAACTGTTTGTCCTGATAAATTGATTTGCAAGACTTTCCTAAAGCAAACAGTGAGTTTATTTATTAATTTACTGTCTTATCTTCCTGGGCACGAATTTCCTGGAACAAAAAGTTAAGTTATATTGACATGGGTGGGCTCAGTTTTAATACTTCACATTCCATGTGTGAATAACAAATGATTAAGAAGACCTGACCTAAACTCAACCAGGGAATTTTAGAGGCAGGTGATTAATCTAAGCCCATAAACTCAGCATAGAAGAAACAGAGACCTAGAGAGTTCAAATAGCCTGCCCAAATTCACAGAGCCAGTTAGTGAGAGAGTAGGCAACATAACCCAGATATTCTGGCTCCTAATCCAATGTTCTTTCCATTATACCACTCAGCTCCTATTTTGAAGTCTTTTGGACCTCAAGAAATAGTCTTTTATAACACCTCTAAATGGTTTCCAGCATCTCAAACATTTCCATAAATACAATGCAGAGATTTAAGCAGAGGCACGACATTTGCAAAGCTGTCAAGTCACATCTCACATACTTCACAATGAAAGAAATCCAGAAATGAATATGGTCTTTTATTTTACATCGTTAAAGACCACAATCACTTTGGTAAAAATGTCCATTCCACCATTTGGTTTTCTGCACTCCATATTTGGAAACAAATAAAAAATAATGCAGAACTTTGACCAGCACTCCAATGTCATAAGTGTCCCCCTGAAACACCATATAAAGACTTTCTGTTCATTTTATGACTCTTCATCATCTAGAAAGTGTGAAATTTAGACATGTTGGTTTTATGTTTAGATTGCTAAGATAGTGGAAAGATTGATCACACATCACGTAGCAAAAAGCTTCCTACTGCTTAAGGTTCTGTGGTCCACTAGGCACGTGTGACCATTTAAATTTAAATGAATTAAAACAAAATTCAAAACTCAGTTCTTCACTCATATATTTTTACAGTAGAAACAGCTGTGTACTTTCAGCAATGTTTTAGGGGTATGTTGTATGTGGCCACCTCACTGTTGAATGTACATCACTCTAGTAAATGTGCATCATTAAATAAACCACAAAGCAAGGTCAGGAGAGGGTAACACAGTCATGAAGAGCCACAGAGTCTCAAGTGTTTTAACACAAAAAAGTTTCATTTGTTCTAACCATGTTCAAAGCAGACGTTTCTGGTCAGGCGAGGCTCTCCTGGAAACACTGCCTCTATGCAGTGATTTGGAGTGACAGGCTCAAGGAGTCGGGGGGAGAGTGGATTTTGCCAGTTGTGAGCTAGGTCTGGAAGTGCCGCATGTCATTCCTCCCTAATCAGTTGGCAGTGTTTAGTCTCCTGGCCCCACACAGATGCAAAGGGGTTGAGAAGACCATCTTCCTATCAACCCAGAGAGAAGATGAAATGGCGTGTTGAGCACAGTGCACTGTCTTTGCTACTGAAGTGGGCCATCACCCGGACCTCATCACACAAACAGATGAGAATGTGTTTATGGCAAGTCTCAAGATTTTGTAACTGTGGTGGATTCACCACCCCTCCGCATGAAAGGACTATAGATCCCTGTGTCATTGATGCTAGGAGTGGCCGTCTGATTTGGGAGCCCCTCTCCTGCAGGACTGTGTGTCCCCAGAGCAGCCATCTGACTTGCTTTGTAAAGTGTGAGTGCCATGACATATGCTGCTTTGAAGCTGAAGCTTTAAGAACCATTGTGTGTGTTCCCATTGTGTTCTTTTTCTGTCTACTAAAACACTAGCAAAACCTCAGGGAGGTGATGTGCCTTCAGCCCACATCTCAGAATGACAGTGACATGGAATAGTGTCTTAGTTACCAGCAATGAATGTACAGCATGAAAGATAAACCTTTATTGTTGTCAGCCCTTGAAATTTTGGGGTTTGTTACCACAGCACAACTAAGCTGACTAATAAGGTTTCAAAACCATAGCAGTGGATGTGGCTCTTTCGAAATAATCAAGAGTATAAATTGCTTATGATTTTTGATTAATAATAAAACATTCCTGTGAATGGTAGAGAATATGACAAAAGCAATAATTTAAATTAGATACAACCTTTACTTTAGACTTCTTTGCTTGTGAAATTACCTCCCAGGTCATGTGAAAGGGGCTCTACCAGTGGCTTGAAGATGGCAGTCTCTGCTTCCCCTGCCAAATAGTGAAGGCTGCGGCAGGGGTGGAGTTCTTATGGGGTGGTTATGCTCCCATGGTCTCTGGTACTATTGGTCCAGGTACATAAAAGGGTGAAGAGCCATCCACCTGGACACAGCTTATACATAAAACAGGTTCCTACCAACCGATTTATAAATAACCTTCTGGAATTGAACATATCATATTGAAAATCACAAAATTGGTTCTATAGGCATATAGCTAATAAGAACTAATTTTGACATGTGCTTATAGCTTTTCTATTAAACCATAAAGCACATTTTATGAGTTGAAGATAATTTAGGTGTCATAAACTTTGAATGAAGATCAAGAAGGCAGAGCTGAAAGATGACTTAGTTGTAATTCATCTACCTTTTTCCAAAGTTTTAGGCAAGAGGAGTCCTATCATCCTCACTTTGCTTTTTTGAAGACTTTAAGTTTCTTTGCCGTTATTCTAAGCAAATTCTCATTAGGTCTTCATTAAGGATAGAAAACAATTATTTTGGCTGGGCGTGGTGTGGCTCATGCCTGTAATCCCAGCACTTTGGGAGGGTGAGGTGGGTGGATCACGAGGTCAGGAGTTCAAGACCAGCCTGGCCAACACGGTGAAACCCCGTCTCTAATAAAAATACAAAAATTAGCTGGGTATGGTGGCATGCATCTGTAATCCCAGCTACTCGGGAGGCTGAGGCAGGAGAATCGCTTGAACCCAGAAGGTGGAAGCTGCAGTGAGCCAAGATCATGCCACTGCACTCCAGCCTGACGACAGAGCGAGACTCCATCTCAAAAACAAAAAAAAGAAAACAATTATTTTCCATATATCCTTTTGGTTACAGGCAATGCCTGACTATTCAAGGCCATAGAGCAGCAAAAAACATCAGTGTTGGCATGAAATCAAATCAACAAATACGTTTTTTCCTTGAGAGACACTAAATTAGATACTATGATAGATGATTAAACACTTCACAGCACCCTAAATTCTCAGCCTTCTTCAACTGACCACTGCCATGCCGGACTAGAATGGCTACAATAGGGATGGTGCCATGTTTGAGAGGCCAAAGAAGAGACCTGGAGTCAGTAAATGAGACAGGGTTTACTGAGAGGATTTACATACAGGGTGGTCCAGTGGTGACGGGCTGGACCAGAGAACGGCAACTGCTTGTAAAAAGCATGCGGTTTATACAGCATTTTTGCTTAGCACCCTCCCCGTAGCAACCTCTATCTAACCAAAAACAAAGGGCCTCAATCCCCTATATGGCCTGTGTTCCACAGAATGGGCTGAGGGTTCAGATGTTACTCATAGATAAGGAATGACTCTCCCAATCGGCCACTCCTGGATTTATTAGCTGAGAACTCTGAACACACATTTTTCTTAGGCTACAGGGGCATCCTCAGGTTATGCTTAAATTTTGCTGTCAGGTGCATCTGCCATGCAAGGTCATTCTCAGAGCAAGCTTAAGTTAGTTAGTGCTGTTAGCTGTGTCTGCCATACAACTACAAAAATCAATATTCCTTTTTAAAAAATATTAGTAGGCTGGGAACGGTGGCTCACGCCTGTAATCCCAGCCCTTCGGAAGGCCAAGGTGGGCAGATCACAAGGTCAGGAGTTCGAGACGAGCCTGGCCAACATGGTGAAACCCCATCTCTACTAAAAATACAAAAATTAGCTGGGCATGATGGCACATGCGCCTATAATCTCAGCTACTAGGGAGGCTGAGGCAGGAGAATCGCTTGAACCAGAGGTTGCAGTGAGCCAAGATCGCGCCACTGTACTGCAATCCAGCCTGGTGACAGAGCAAGACTCTGTATCAAAAAAAAATTTGTTTTAAAAATAACTATTAGTAAAATGGCCTAAAAACCTGTAGAAACACAGAGAAATAAAATTAAGAAACCTAAGACCAGGTGTGGTGGCTCATGCCTGTAATCCCAGGATTTGGGAGGCCAAGGAGGGAGGATCACTTGAGACCAGGAGTTTGAGACCAGCTTGGGCAACAAAGCAAGACTCCGTCTCTACAAAACATTTAAAAAATAAAAAAATTTAGCTGAGCGCACTGGTGCACACCTGTAGTTCCAGCTAATCTGGAGGCTGAGGTGGAAGGATTGCTTGAGTCTAGAAGGTCAAGGTTGCAGTGATCTCTGATCATATCACTGCACTCCAGCCTGGGCAACAGAGCAAGACACTATCTCTTAAAAAAGAAAAAAAAGAAAAAGAAAAAAGAAACTTGAATTTTCTAACCCAGTGGACAAACAAAGCTCTGTAATATTCACCAAATTTCATGATAAATTGTAATAATGCTTTTAATTTTCTTTTATTTCTAACCCTTTGATTTTCTCAAAGCAATTTCTCATACTTTCATAAATAAAAATACTACCATTATGTATTTGCCAGTATATATTTATTATGCATAATGCCAGACAGTAGGGAATGCAAAGATCCTTTTCTCTGGAAGTAAATCATCTGCTCAGGACAGAAATTTACATATAAAAAGAATTTAGAAAACAGCCAGGCATGGTGGCTCATGCCTATATTCCCAGTACATTGGGACACCAAGGTGGGCGGATCACTTGAGGTCAGGAGTTTGAGACCTACCTGGCCAACATGGTGAAAGCCCATCTCTACTAAAAATACAAAAATTACCTAGGCATGATGACGCCCACCTGTAATCCCAGCTACTAGAGAGGTTGAGGCAGGAGAACGCCTGGACCCGGGAGGTGGAGGTTGCAGTGAGCTGAGATTGCGCCATTGTACTCCAGCCTGGACAACAGAGCAAGCCACTGTCTCAAAAAAAAAAAAAAAAGAAAACCATACAATACAATACAGAACGCAATGGTCTGTGCCATAGGAAATCAGGTTTTTCTGCTTCCCATAAAACCAAAAGGATACATTCAGATATTTACCACTACCTTTCTGAACTTGGTTTACAATGAGCAGTTTCCTGTTTTACGTTGATATTCTTTAAATTCTGCTATATTTGCAATGAATAAATTCAGGTAGATCTAACAAGCATACCCTGACAGTTTTTCATTTCTAGCAGCTAATTAAAAGCAGCTGCAACATTAGTCTTTGTAAACAGAATGCATCTTAGAGCAATTATTATCACAATTCTGCCAGACACCATGGTTTTATGGCCCAGACAAATCAGCTGACTACTTCTTTCCCTGCAATCTGCTGCACAGGGACTTCTAGATCAGGTTTTGCTTTTGCTGAATTGATGAGGTACACATAGGCATAAGGAGAAAAATTTAATTGTGCTAAAATTACATAGGTCAGTGTTTTTCTCTGTTAAAATTATAATAAGCAAATTCCAATTATAAGCAACAGTTGCTCAGAAAATCTAATTATGTTTCAAAAGACAGTGAGGGAAAAAATGATATTTTCTGATAGAATCACTAGCTTAGCTGAATTTGAAAATGCACTTAAAATATTACCCTTCATATAGAGCATAAGATAACCAGTTGTTTTATTGCATTTATATGCATAAAATGAGAGGCTCCTGCTAGTAACTTTTAATGATTTCAAATGTTAATTGGAGAAAAAAAATCAAGTTTAAAAATAAATTGTTTTCATTTTGTAGCTAGAACTATAATACACCATGGCATTAAATATGACAAATTTATAGTAAAAAGTAAATTTTTTTTGAGACAGAGTCTCGCTCTGTTGCCCAGGCTGGAGTGTAGTGGCATGATCTCGGCTCACTGCAACCTCTGCCTCCTGGGTTCAAGCGATTCTCCTGCCTCAGCCTCCCCAGTAGCTAGGATTACAGGCACATGCCACCACTCTCAGTTAATTTTTGTATTTTTAGTAGAGACAGGGTTTCACTATTGTTGGGCAGGCTGGTCTTGAACTCCTGACCTCAAGTGGTCCACCCACCTCGGCCTCCCAAACTGTTGGGATTACAGGCGTGAGCCACTCCTCCTGGCCAAAAGTGGAATTTTTTTATAAGCACCTCTTTAGTATTTTTATGCATGTCTCCGAACGCCAAAAACATTCTTAAGTTAATTTCTAGTTCCACTGTAAAAAGTAATATTTCCATTTCTGGGTAAAGATGGATTGAAAAATATATTTATTTTTATTCTCTCCTGAAACTCCTCTAAAGATATAATTTTAAAAAACACAAAAAACTGGTGCCCACAAGAGAATGTGATAGGAAAGAGCAGTAATAAACTGTTAAAAGCTGGGATACAGATGGGTGAGGAGTGACTGATGCTGCAGACCTAAGAAAGCAAATGCTCCTTAATGAATAATATCATCACAGGGTTAAATGAGATAATGTATGTTACAAAACCAGTATCCAAGAAATGCTGGCTTTTATTATTAACAAAATGTTTACAAAGTGTGATGTTCTGGGAGGCAGAATAACATTTTTGAACTAGTGAGCAGAGGATTTAAGAATAAGGTTAGGAGAAAAATGTAACTTAGCAAGACCAGAGCTGGGTGTTACTCAAAGAAAAGGCTTATTTTAGACTCTTCAAGGAAGCCATGCTCTTACAGTTAAGACTAGGGTAACTTTGCCGAGGAAATCCTTTGAAGACAATGAAGAGAACCAAAGGAGGGTATCTTTGGAAATCCAATAAAGTTGAGAAATTAAAAATTTGACCACGGGAAACACCAAAAAATAGGCCTAATCCCAAATCATAAATAGAGTGTGTACCTGATGCCTATTTTAAGGCCTCTGAGTCCCTCTTTTGATGAAAGGTTAAGTGCAGCTGAGACTCTTCCAGAGGACATTCAAGAAGACATTCATCCTGAGGAGGTGAAAAACCAGAGCTGGGAAATATGTAGCAGGGAGGTGACTTCAAGGTCCAGGCAGGAAATCCTCTGGATTCTTTGAGAGGAGTCACAGAGCTGATTATTGGACCCAGAAGCTCAGGGACATAGGAGGCCACATCTATACTTAACTGGCTTTGCCGCTTCATAAAGGGAGAAAATGAAAGTCTAAAAAATTCAAATCTGGGCTCCGGCTCTGAATAAGCAGGGCTTTGCTTCTTTACCTAGTGCGAGGGGAAATCCTCCACCTTAAATCTTCTTTAGCCTCATGACAAAGATTTTTTTTTTTTCTTTTTTGAGAGGGAGTCTTGCTTTGCTGCCCAAGATGGAGTGCAGTGGCGCAATGTTGGCTCACTGCAACCACTACCTCCCGGGTTCAAGCAGTTCTCCTGCCTCAGCCCCCTGAGTAGCTGGGATTACAGGTGCTTACCACCATGCCCAGCTGATTTTTGTAATTTTAGTAAGATGGGGCTTCACCATGCTGGCCAGGCTGGTCTCAAACTCCTGACCTCAAGTGATCTGCCTGTCTCGGCCTCCCAAAGTGCTAAGATAACAGGCATGAGCCGTTGCACCCGGCCCCTATGACAAAAGTATTAATTACTTCAGTCTAACACACAATCATCACATAATTTTTAAAAATCCTTATTATTGCTATGAAAAATATTTCGCTTATTCCCACAATTTTAGGAAAGTTAGCACACTGGGAATCAAGAAAGTAGAGATTTAGACTCCCTTACTATCCAATCATCACATCATTAGACTTAAATTGTTTTGCTTCCTCTTTGTGCTAGCCGGTGCTTTAACTCCAAGTGTTTTTGTCTATTTTAAGAAGGGATCAATATTTTGATGTCAGGTTCAACTTTAGTTAATATGGATTAATACATAATAATACCAAGTTTCTCCTTTGTAATGTATACTTCACCTGGAAATTGATTTTATCATTTATGTAAATTATAAGCATATTCTTGGAATTATTTCTGGTGGAATGGCATCCGGAAACTGGTGTAAATGTGTTTCTCCACAGAACTGCTTCATCACTTGCGGCAGCAGAGCCTGCTATTTCCTCAGACGCACAGGCAGATGACTTCACACAGATAAATGCAGAGCAGCATGCCTTCCACCATGTGCAATAACCCCTCTTAAACGATATCTTCTTACACATTGGTTTACATGTCAATGGTCTTTAAAGAACTATGAAATATATAGTGCTCTTTTCGCTTAATACTCCATATGTCCAAAACCTGTCTTATGGTATGTGGAAAAAGGTGGCTGCTCTGTTAAAAGTGCAATGCTGTTTTAACCAAGGAACAGATGTTTTCCCTAAAATGAAGTGTGAACTCCTTAAATACAAATGTGACGCAAGAGCCTCACGCGCCACAGCTCAGGGTTCCAAACTGAGTGACGTCCTCCACCAAGAAATGATGCCCCCGGCCTGCAGTGCGCCAGGACAGCCTGCAGCAGTGCAGAGTAACCCCCAATGTCAGCGTGCGGGACAACTGCCATTTTTACCAACCCAGCCAGCCACCAGGCTTTTGTACAAATTTAGAGGCTGCTCAGACCAACAAGCAGCCACCTGCCTGAGGTTTTAATATTGCTAAGTCATAAGATCCCTGCTTCTGTGGTCCATCCACCAGATAGAATAGCCTGGAGCAGTGGCTCCAACTTGAATCAAATGAAAGGCAATCAAATTCTAACCAAGTGAAATCCTGAGCTTAGTTCTGTAAATCACAGACAAATTTGCTGACCTAGCCAACAGGTCAGTCCCCTTTCATCCCATTCCTGACCTATCTTGGCTTTCTGCCTTTTCCCTGAAACTGTAGCTTAAGTTCCAGCAAGAACTAGAGCCAAGCCTGCTCAGCTGCAAAAGGTAGGCACCAAGCCTACGTAAGTGAAGAGCAGGCCCTGTCAAAGTACTCTCCAGGTCAGTCAAGTAGAGAATACTCTGACCAGGGCCTGCTCTTCTTTAACACTCATACCTGGATCTCTCTAATGCTGTGCTCTTACTTTCCTACGGACTGTGTTCAACGGTGATCTCTTCATGTTATGAATGAGTCAGAATTACTCTGAGCTCTGAGGGTGACACATAGAATCTTGAGGGATCCCTACCCTCAATCAGCCTACCATCTAATTAAAGATTTGACTAAATCTTATATAATTACAGCTATCCCAAGAAAAGTATAATTTAAGGAATATTACTGTGTTTCAGTGATTCATACTTCTAGAAATATGCTTTTTTCCTGCTTTTTTCCCCTTAAGATTTAAAAAGTAAAAAAAAAAAAACAACGTGATAATCACAATCATATTAGCACAAAATAGTCAGGGCCACAGTATGCATACTGCTTTGCAATCTGAATTTGAATTTAATATACATTCTAAACACATGTATATCACTATTTTTAACAGCTGCAAAAACTTTGGTAAGCTCATCTTTACGCTGGTTCCAATATTTTTATCATTAAAAAGTTTTTGCAATAAATATTTTATATAAATATCTATATTCTACTAAATCATCTTAGCTTTAATAATGTGTTTTCTTTATCCTTGTTTCATTTTTTTTTTAACTCAACCCTCTATACCTCCCCTTAACCACCTCCACCCCTCCAGCCACGAAACCATGGTTAGCATCCCAGTGAACATCTTTCACATCTTTTCCTTTGCCTATAGAGTTGTGAACATATACATACATGTTATTGCTTGTCTTACAAAATTTAGATTATACTATACACATTTCTGGGCAACTCATGTGCTTCATTTAAAAAAAAAAAAGTCCCAGAAACTCCTCCAGATCAACAGATAAAGATCTAACTCAAAATTATACCTATCAGCAAATTGTAAAATAATTTAGAAAATCAAAGACACGCTATTTTAGAAACTATAATTCTTTTTCTTTGAGACTGAGTCTAGCTCTGTTGCCCAGGCTGGAGTGCAATGGTGTGATCTTGGCTCACTGCATTCTGCACCTCCCGGGTTCAAGAGATTCTCATGCCTCAGTCCCCCAAGTAGCTTGGATTACAGGTGCGCACCACCACACCCGGCTAATTTATGTATTTCTAGTAGAGACGGGGTTTCATCATGTTGGCCAGGCTGGTCTTGAACTCCTGGCCTCAAGGGATGCACCTGCCTCGGCCTCCCAAAGTGCTGGGATTACAGGCATGAGCCACCGTGCCCAGCCAAAAAACTGTAATTCTTAAAGAATTTTGTAAAGTGATTTAATACTAGATAAAAAACAGTAAGTAACATGTAACTACCCTATGACCCAGCAATTACACTCTTGGGAATTCACCCAAGAAAAATGAAATAATGTCCACAAAAAGACTGGTATACAAATGTTTAATAGTACCTTTGTTCCTAATAACTATAAATGAAAAATGACTCAAATGTCCATCAACAGGTAACTGCATAAACAAAAATGTGGGACATTCATACAATAGAGTGCTCTCAGCAACAAAAAGCAACAAACAACGGAGATAAACACAATAACACTGATGAAACTCAAAACCTTTACACTGAGTGAAAGAAGACAACACAAAAGAGTACATACTGTATGATTTGATTTGTATGAAATTCTGGAATAAACACTAATCTACAATTATAGAAATCAAAACAGTAGGATAGAATGATAGAAATCAAAATCTGAGGGCAAGGAACAAGGGACTTTCTCGAGTGATGGAAATGTTTCATATCTTGATTGACGCAGTGGTTGTATACATGCATGTATACATGTGTCCAAAAACAATTGAACTGTACACTTAGGATCCAAGCATTTTATCATATGTAAGTTATATCTCAATGTAAATGATACCTCAATCATTAAACTGGGAGAAAAACGTTAAGAAAGGAGAAATAGGAACCCTCATACATTACTGCTAGAAATATAAAATGGTGTGGCCACTTTGGAAAATAGTTTCACAATTTCTCAAAAACCATAAAATGAACCAGCAGTTCCACTCCTAGGTACCTACTGAAAAGAAATGAAAACGTATGTCCACACAGAGACTTACATGTGAAGTTCACTGGAGCATTACTCATAATAACCAAAAAGTGGAAACAACCTACATGTCCCAAAACTAATGAACAGATACACAAAATGTGGTACATGCATACAAGGGTACATTATTCAGCAGCAGAGGAACAGAATACTGACACAGGCGACAACATAGATGAACCTTGAAAACATTATGCTTAGTGAAAGCAGTCAGATGCAAAAGTTCACATATGGTACCATCTCATTTATATGAAATGTCCAGAATAGGCAAATCCATTGAAACAAGAAGTAAATTAATGATTGCTTGTGGATAGGGGTAAAAGTGCAAACAGGGATTAACTATAAATGGACATGAGAGATCCTATTAGGAGGATGAAAATGTTCTAAACCTGAACATTTATCGTTATGTTACGGTTGCATCACTCAGTAAAGCTACTAAAAATTATTGAATACTAAAATCATCTTGAAATAGGTGATTTTTATGACATATAACATATATTTCAATAAAGTTGTTTTTAAAAAGTTAAGGAAAAAATTGGGGGATCTTTCCAACTTATTTGGAACAGTAATCTAAGGATGTTAAAAGCTTAGAATGGGCTGGGATTGGTGGCTCATGCCTGTGTCTCAGCACTTTGGGGAGGCCGAGGCGGGTGGATCACCTGAGGTCAGCAGTTGGACAGCAGCCTGGCCAACATGGCGAAACCCCGTCTCTACTAAAAATACAAGAATTAGCTGGGCTTGGTGGCGTGCACCTGTAATCCCAGCTACTCAGGAGGCTGAAGCAGGAAAATCGCTTGAACCTGGGAGGCAGAGGTTGCAGTGCACCAAGATCGTGACACTGCACTCCAGCCTGGGTGACAGAGCAAAACCCCATTTTGGAAGAAAAAAAAAAAAAAAAAAAAAGCTTAATATGTGTTAGAAACACAAGGTAAGAAGAAGAAAAGGGAAAGTAGTGTACATTGTTGAATCTCCCCTCAAATGCTTTTTCGGATATCCATTCATGCATTCATTCTTTGTCCTGCCAGAATGCTGGGGATAAACTAGTAAACGAAATAAGCATGATCTACCTTGTGCTTACACATTAAAAAGAGAAAACAGACCCCAAAAGGTCAACTAATAAATGCTTCCAAATAATAAATGCTAGAAAATAAAGAGGAAAAAATCAATAGTTTTGTCTTATAGTAACAATAACCACATAGAATGGGGAATTTTAAAATTCTACTTACAAGAAACTATAAAATATTTAGGAAAAGTATACATCCTACATGAAAAAGACAATAGAACGCATATTTAAAATACTAAAGGGTTTGAATAAATGGAAATACATACATTTCATGCTTGTGAATCAGAAGATTCACTCCAATTAGACTGCCAATGAGGTTTTAGAGCTGAATTATTTAAGTGATTTAAAAATACATTTATTGAAAAGTAAAGATCTGGAAATAACTAAGAAAATTATGAATAAAAAAATGAAAGGAATAATTACTATTTAAAAATTTCCACTAAAGACAATGCTTTCACACATTATGATACTGGCCTGTAAATACATCAGTGGAACAGAGCAGAAAATCTGGGAAAAGATGTAAATATAGACAAGAGATAGCAACTCATTTCATAGGGCAAAATAGTTTGATTATGCTGACACAATGGTTAACTGGAAGAAAACAAATAAAGAGTAATCCAATGGATTAAACTTTTGTCTCTTTTTTTTTGGAGACAGGGTCTTGATCTGTGGTCCAGGCTTGAGTGCAGTAGTGTGAACGTTGTGCACTGCAGCCTCAAACTCCTGGGCTCAAGCAATCCTCCCACCTTGGCCTCCCAGGTGGTTGGGACTACAGGTGTATGTCACCACACCTGGCTCAGCAGATTACACTTTAACTGAAAAATACAATATTAAAACTTTAGAAGAAATTTAAGAATATTTATATAACTTACCAACTGGCAGATGTTTTTGTGTAAAACAAAAAATAATGACACTAAAAAGGAAAAACTAGATACATCTGACTCTGTACCCATCCTACATTTTATAAGACAAAAGATACATAAAGCCCACAGAGAAAGAGTACAGAAGGGAAAGCTATTTTCAAGACAAAGGGATAATATTTACAATAGACAAAGATCTCCTATGAATTCATAGGGAAAACAATGAACTCTCCAAAACAAAAATGTGATGATGCCTTTTTATTTCTGTCATAAACAAGATTACAATATGTTCGAGATTATTATGTAAAAGCTGTCTCAGAACTCTGTGGGAAGAAGCAGAGTGCTGTCTTGCTTTGTTTTTGTTTCAATATGAAAATAGTTTCTGGAAATCTTGGTAAGACATCATTTGTGGAATAAGTAATTCCTAAAGAGTTCACATTCATTTATCCAAAAAATGTTGACTGAATTCCAAAAAGACACAAATTTCTTAGAGAAGTGTTTGATGAACACATTTGGCAACTATATATAAGTCTGAATACTTTTTCAGAGATGAAAATCAAAATAAAGTAAGTGGCTAATAATTTCTAGAAAGTTGAAGAATATTGGGTTTAGAGTAAAGAATTGCTGTCTTTGGGTGTTTTTTTCTGTCTTTGAGCTACTGAACTTAGAAGAAGCAAAACTCTAAAGATGTTAAAACTAGGTGAACATGACTCTAGCTGTTATTTTTTTGTTTTCTTTTTTAGAGAACATATATCAGAATGATCACAATGTAAGTTACAGCTCTCATAGATAGCTGAGAAATAAGTGAACATCACGGTTACCTCAGCTACTCAGCAATGAATACTGAGTTATCCAACCAGGTCAGCAAGGCATCACTTTAAGGAATCCAGGTGAAAGTTTCTAGGAGTCGGACAATAGATGGTGGTCAATTAAAACTCTGCCTGGGCCGGGCGCGGTGGCTCAGGCCTGTAATCCCTCCCAAGGAGGCCAAGGCGGGCGGATTGCCTGAGCTCAGGAGTTTGAGGCCAGCCTGGGCAACATGGTGAAACCCCGTCTCTACTAAAATACAAAAATAAAAATAGCCAGGGGTGACAGTGTGAGCCTTAGTTCCAGCTACTCAGGAGGCTGAGGCAGGAGAATTACTTGAACCGGGGAGGCAGAGGTTGCAGTGATCCAAGATTGTGCCACTGCACTCCAGCCTGGTGACAGAGTGAGACACTGTCTCCAAAGAAAAAACAAACAAAAGAAATTCTGCCTCTGCCTGAACAAAGCGGGACTCCAGGGCAGTCAGCTGGGAGCTGAGCCGGGTGGTGAACTCAGGCACTTTATATTGTTGGTATTAGTTGGGTTACGCTGTCATCCTGGTGATGTTGGTTTAACAACTGAAAAATGCCTAAAGATAAGAAGGAGAATAGAGGATAGCTTGGCCTAGGGCAACAACTGGAGTTGAGATTAATATAATTAATGTCTAGCATGGAAACAGCTTAAGAACAAAGACCTTATTGGTCTTATTTAATAGTGGATCCCCAGTTCTGGAACTGTGCCTGGCACATGGTAAGCACACAAAGGAATGGATGAACAACCTGTCCTACCCAGGTCAGCATTTTCTGAGAGTAACATTGACCATTCATAAAAACCCTGGAGGTTTTATGTTTAGTAGACACTCTGGACTCCCCTACAAGTGCATGTCAGGCGTGACAGAGAGGGCCTGTGTCTTGGGAGTTTTCCACTCCTTTAAAACACCTAAAGCTGTGGGAATAGGGGACAAGAGAGAACAAGGTGAATTCAACCACATCTACCTGAAGCCTTGGGAAAGGCTCTAGATTCTGGATCTCTTACTACCTTTTCTCTGGAGGGCTTTTTCTTCACCATCAAAGTGTTAAGTTCAGAGATTCAAGTGTGAGTTTAGAGTAAGGGGGCAAAGCAGCTTGCTTGCAAATCAATTTCCCCGCAAGACTCTAAGGTAAGGTTCTTTTGAGTGAAGGAATCTTGTCTTTTCGTCTCTATATAACCAGTATCCAGTATAAAACCAAACTAGCCAGTCCCTGTCACAAAAGATCCAGCTACTTGGGAACTCCAGTTAACCACAACCTATATCCTTCACTAGCACTGATTCCCTCCTCTTTGGGTAACTGATCATTCTAGACTTACCACATAGATACAAGCCAGACAGCAATGTGTGCATTCGTGCCTGGTCCCGATTGAAGCAAACATAAAAGGAAGGGAGGGAGAGGCAGAGAAAATTGATGCAAAGAAACAAGGAAGGAAAATCTGTCTTACTGTATAATGCTCAATGTCAGCAGTTGATATGTATATATGTATATACCAGCAATGTCATATGTATATATATATACACACACACACACATAGAGAGAGAGAGAGAGAAAGAGACAAAGTCTTGCTTTGTTACCCAAAGTGCAGTGGCATGATCTTAGCTCAAGGCAACCTCCGCCTCCTGGGTTCAAGTAATTCTCCTGCCTCAGCCTCCCAAGTAGCTGGGACTACAGGCGCACGCCACCATGCCCAGCTAATTTTTATATTTTTAGTAGAGATGGGGTTTCACCATGTTGGCCAGGCTGGTCTCCAGCTCCTGACCTCAAGTGATCCACCCGCCTCGGCCTCCCAAAGTGCTGAGATTATACGTGTGAGCAACTGTGCCTAGCCTAGTTTATAATTGTTAAAACATAAATACACAAACCACCAAAAAAGAAAAGCACTCATATTGCCATTTCAGTCATAGCAGGACTGTAGCATAGCCTTACTGTGTACTCCAGACAAGGTGCCCCAACTGAGGTACCACAGAAGAATGCCCTGAAGGCTGTGTCTGCGGACTTGAAGCGATAAGGAAAGGAAAGCATCCCCATCTAGCTCTGCATAAGCACACCTAGTGCCACGCTCCCCAGGATCCTAATTTACAATGTGATTCCATTTTTAAAACAACAGCAAAGCTTTATTTCCAGTTTCCACAGCATCGCTATCGGGACCCAGCTGTGACTCCAAGACCCAGTCTGGCAGTCCGGCCACTCCCTGGAACACTGGCAGAGGGAAAAGGGCATGGGACACCAGGCATGTGTTACTAAGTCTCCTGCCTGAGCGTGATGTGTGTCGCCTCTGTTCCCACTTCATAGGCCCAAACAAGTCAAGTAACCATGTCTGCTTTCAACAGGCGGGAATGTAGATTTTGCCTATTGAGAGGCATCCCCAGGAGGAGCAGTAAACTTCTGAGAATGGTCTATCATAACAGACATCTTTGTCTTGTTCTCAGTTTTGAAGGGAAATTTCTCATCGTTTTGCTATATTTTAAGAATGAATTTGGGCAATTAACTATTAAATCTTATATTTGAAGGTCAGGTCACTTAAACTCCCTGGGGTCTGAAAAATGACAGGATTGGCTAGATCAGGGCTTCTCAACCTCAGCAGTAGTGACGTGCTGGTGTAGGGCTGTCCTGTGCACTGCAGCATTCTTGGCAGCATTCCTGACCTCCATCCCTGGATGCCAGCAGCACCCACCCCAGTTGTGACCAAAAGTATCTCCGGAAATTACCAAATGTCTCCCTGGTTGAGAATCACTGGACCAGAGAATCGCTAATGTCATTTCAAACTCTGAAATTCAATGCTCCGCTAATCTCTCCTCAAACTGATAAAGACCCTTTGCCGAATTTTGGTCACACAAAATTATGCCAGCCCAAGTAAGAACTCTACAATCCGTACCGTGGCATTTACTTCACCTGCTGAGGACATAGAATCTAGATCCACAAGCCTCTAATACGCTAACTACAGTTCTATAATCTTTAAAGAGTTGAGTACAATGCAGAGAAATGACTAAATAATATTCTTGGAGAAGGTGGGGAATCGGGTCTTTTTATATAAGTAATGTTTAGGCTCCAGCCCAAGAAGGTTTTGTTCATAAGTGGTTTAGACATATTTTATTTATTGAATGTATATCCTGCCTCAATCCAAAAAGCATTTAAGGCAGCTTACAAAGAGGCATACAAAATAAAATGGAAAGGAAGTAAGAAAAATAGGGGGAAATAGGTAAGGAACAGAGAAAACAAATACGCCAATCCAAAAAGTCAATACCATTTCTGTGACTCTAGCAGCTATTTTTTCTTTTTCAGAGCATGAAACTGAGCTCAGAATTTCAGGATGCCTAAGAGAAAGCTGGAAATAAATAATTAATTTGCCTTCTCAGAGAAGGGAATTATTTGCTAGTGAAACAAGGTTTTTCTTAGGATTAAACTCAGGGACAGGTTTCATGTGGGCCCTGTGTGGGGAACAAGTGTGAAAGGGACCCATGTCAATTCCATATTCTCGCCTCTACAGTGTCACAGCTAAGCCTGTTCTTATATGAACTTTAAATATAATTTAAAAGCGTAACTTTGAAACACAGTTTGGTGAAAGTATCTTGGGGGCCAGGCGCAGTGGCTCATGCCTGTAATCCCAGCACTTTGGGAGGCTGAGGCCGAGGCATGAGGATCACTTGAGCCCAGGAGTTCAAGACCAGCCTGGGCAATACAGTGAGACCCTGTCTCAAAAAAAGGAAGTGTATCTTTGGAAGCTAAAGCCACATGGGTAGAAGTTTCTAATGAAAGCTGTCCGGCGACCTAGGTGATCCAACGATAATATATCATTTTCTACAGAAATAATTTTTCAAAGTGTGGTTAGCAGAGAAAACTTTTCTTCAAAGAGAACCTTCTAGAAAAGTCTAATATATAAAATGGGTCCATGCTGGGCAGTGTCTTACACCTGTAATCCCAGCACTTTGAGAGGCCAAGGTGGGAGGATCGTTTGAGCCCAGGAGTCTGAGACCAGCCTAGGCAAGATAGTAGAGAGCTCGTCTCTACTAAGAAAAAAAAAAAAAAATTAATGGAAAAAATGGGTCCAGGCCAAGCTGCTTCTTCCCTTCCTTCCACTCTCTCCCCTCCTCAGAAGGCCTCAGAAGGAGAACTGAATTCTCCTGTGGCAGAATTCAAAAGCCACTAACCTGAAAATAAAACTTCAAATACCTAGAAAAGATTCAACAGTTCAATAAACATTTATTGTGCTAAGTATCAGAGTAAGTAAATTTTATCTATTATTTTTCTTGAAAATAATTTTTCCATTGATCTTTTTACGAGATAATTAACAGTTCCAGGTACAATTCCCCATCAGAGCCTGGAGTGCTCATTGAACCCAGATCCTTAAACTCTGCAGAGTTAATCACAGAGCCACCTTCTGCTATAGAGACTAAAGCTCCTGAGCAGGATCCACGCAGGGGCAAGGCTGTCCCATCTCCTCACAACAGATGCGCACAAAGCAAGGATTTTTCTCACGGTCCATTTTGTGTTTTTTTGTTTGTTTGTTTGTTTGAGATGAAGTTTCGCTCCTGTTGCCCAGGCTGGAGTGTGCAATGGCGTGATCTTGGCTCAATGCAACCTCTGCCTCCTGGGTTCAAGCCATTCTCCTGTCTCAGCCCCCCGAGTAGCTGGGATTACAGGTACCCGCCACAAACACCCGGCTAATTTTTTATATTTTTAGTAGAGTCAGGGTTTCACCATGTTGGCCAGGATGGACTCGAACTCCTGACGTCAGATGATCCACCCACCTTGGCCTTCCAAAGCGCTGGGATTACAGGAGTGAGACACCGTGCCTGGCCCTCAATGGTCCCTTTTGGATCCACAGTGGACCTGATTAAGACAGTGGTTCACGTCCCAAGTTCCTGCCTTGCTCAGCATGGCTGAGGCAGTTTGGGCCTGAAATGTTTTCATCACAAATGTTATCAGTGATCGACTACTGTTAGGAGTTTCTGGTTCCTGTTCTCAGGCAACTGTTCTCACCTCAACCTCAAGGACACCGCACCCCACCCTCCCATCCTTTTCCCATGAAGCCCGGGTTGAAACCACTGAGCAGTTGGCTTCCATGCCTTGCCCTGGACCCTCATCTGCCTTTGCCCCTTAGTCTGAACTGAGGCTCTTCAAAGAAATGACTTACCCAAGCCAGGTCTCACCATGTGAGTAGAAAACAAGAAACAAAACAAAATAAAAACACAGAACACAATCCAATATAATTGAAAAAATTAATATAGAACTAGTTAATTTAGAGCAATCTAGTATTTCCCAGTTTACACAAGCAGTTTACATGTTAGAGAATGTCTACCAATGTCTACCAAAATTACCTTTATCAAAGCTGTGTTTTCCTTCTTTGCAAAAGATTGAAAAATAGAAATTAAAAAATATATCCAACTTTCAATAATAGTAGCAAGCACTTATATAGGGCCTACTATGAGCCAGGTTTTGTTTAGGAATGAGATACACAACTGTACACACACACACACACACACACAGAGGTATATACACACACACACGCCATCTCCTTTTAACCTTCATGTTACCTATTGAGGACACTATTCCTTTTTCAAAGATGAGGGAAGTAATCACAAGGAAGTTAAGAAACTTCACTGAAGTCAAAAAGCTAGTAAGTGGTAGGGCTGAGATTTGGTACCAGGAAGCCTGGCTCCAGAATCTGTGCTGTTAACCACAACATAAAGCTGTTTCTGGGTTTCCCTCAATCACATAGCACCCAGCAATAGGGAAATTCCTGTCAAATAAGAATGATAGGCCAGGCACGGTAGGTCACGCCTGTAATCTCAGCACTTTGGAGGCCGAGGTGGGCAGATTATCTGAGGTCAGGAGTTTGAGACCAGCCTCGCCAACATGGTGAAGCCCCATTTCAACCAAAAATACAAAAATTAGCCAGGCATAGTGGTGTGCACCTGTAGTCCCAACTACTTGGGAGGCTGAGGCAAGAGAATCAGTTGAACCCAGGAAGCAGAGGTTGCAGTGAGCTGAGATCTCACCACTGCACTCCAGCCTGGGTGACAGAGAGACACTCTGTCTCAAAAAAAAAAAAAAAAAAAAAAAGGAATGATTCTCAGCCACTTCCCAGTTATTGCTATGTGCTCATAGAAAAAGAAACAATTTTTAAGTCTAAGCAAAACACAAATATGTATGAATAAGTTCAGCAAAAACAAATCCTATCATCCACTCTCCAGTCTATCATAAATGCATCATTGCTTTTGCTATCTCAGAATATTGATAAGCATTTTATTTTTCACTTTCATTTCATTCTAACAACAGAAAGCCACAGCATTCTACACACTCATGCGTTAGGTAGTAGCTGAAAATATCTGATGATTTCATGATCTAGATAGTCTAAACCTGACTCTGGAAAATAGAAGAGAACATTTATAATTTATGATATGGAATCAGAAGCTTCCTGAATCAACTTAAAACAAGTTAATTATGTTCTTATTATAAAGGCAACACATGTTATGGCGGAAAAATTTAAAACCTTACGTTCTTATTATAAAAGCAATACATGTTATGGTGGAAAAATTTTAAATCTAAGAAACAAAGTTAAAACCCATTACCCAAGGAGAACCAATGCAAACATTTTGTGTATATCTTTTCAATTTTATTTCTATGTTGGTACCAGCTACCACTTATTGGGCATCTAAAGATTGTCAGGCACCATGCCACATCCTTACTGATGTTTTCTTATTCAATTTTCACAAAAACCTATGAGGCAAGAGCCACTATTATGCCCTCTTTTTTGTAACTGAGGTTTAGAGAGGTTGAGAATTTGCCTTCAGTCAAAGATTCCAATCCGGAACTACATACAGTACAGGGATTACTGATGCTGTGATGTCAGTGAGGCAGGCGCCTGTCTATAATCCCACATCAGGCACTGCGCTTGGTAGAGGCTTACAAATGTGGACAGGTTTACTCTCCTCTAGTCTTATCCCTTTTTTTCATTTGAATACAGGCTCTCAGGTTTACTTTAACTCAAGCTTTCTCAGCCTGGGCACTACTGACATTTGAGGCTGGATGATTCTTTCCTGTCCTGTGCAGTGTAGGATGGTTAGCAGCACCCCTGGCTTCTACCCACTAGACGCCAGAAGCATCCCCCCCAGTTGTGACCATCAAAAATGTCTCCAGATAGCCTGGCATGGTGGCTCACACCTGTAATCCCAGCACTTTGGGAGGCAGAGGCAGGTGGATCACCTCAGGTCAGGAGTTCGAGACCAGCCTGACCAATGCGGTGAAACTCCGTCTTTACTAAAAATACAAAAATTAGCCAGGCGTGGTGGCAGGTGCCTGTAATCCCAGCTACTCGGGAGACTAAGGCAGGAGAATCGCTTGAACCCAGGAAGCAGAGGCTGCAGTGAGCCAAGATTGCGCCGCTGCACTCCAGCCTGGGTGACAGAACAAGACTCCGTCTCCAAAAAAAAATGAAAAATAAAAATAAAAAAATAAATGTTTCCAGACATCGCTAAATGTCCCAGGGAGAAGGAGTAAAGCAGCTCTGGACTGAGAAGTAGAGCAGTTTAATAAAATTTCTGCAATCTCTGCTTCACAGTATGATCAACATGGTCTGTTCACTGAGATAGGCCTTTTTCATAATTCACAGAAACAACTCAATTAAGAGTAACAATAATTTTCCACTTAGAATGAGCCTCTTTAGGACTCCTGAACAGTTCCGCAGGTACTTCTTTATGGTTTTGAGGTGTTCTGCTTTTTTTTATCGTGTGTTGCTTTTGAACAGATGAATCTTTGCACATCCTCAAACCCGCTGAGTTATAAATGAGTTCGAGGCAAGGTTTGGTTGCCTCAAACCAAACCCTCTTGATAAATGAGTTTTGACAGAGCATCAACTCAAATACTTTTTTTTTGTTTTTTTGTTTGAGACAGCGTCTCGCTCTGTCACCAGGCTGTACTACAGTGGCGCGATCTCGGCTCACTGCAACCTCCGACTCCCTGGTTCAAGCGATTCTCCTGCCTCAGCCTCCCGAGTAGCTGGAACTATAGGTATGTGCCACCATGTCCAGCTAATTTTTGTTTTGTTTTGTATTGTTTTGAGATGGAGTCTTGCTCTGTCGCCCAGGCTGGAGTGCAGTGGTGCGATCTCGGCTCACTGCAAGCTCAGCCTCCCGGGTTCCCACCATTCTCCTGGCTCAGCCTCCAGAGTAGCTGGGACTACAGGCGCCTGCCACCACGCCCAGCTAATTTTTTTGTATTTTTAGTAGAGACGGGGTTTCACCGTGTTAGCCAGGATGGTCTCGATCTCCTGACCTCGTGATCCGCCCGCCTCGGCCTCCCAAAGTGCTGGGATTACAGGCATGAGCCACCTCGCCCAGCCAACTCAAATACTCTTAAACAAACCTGTCCAGTAAATCCTAGAATCTCTTTTCAAGTATCTCTTCTAGTAACTCTAGTCTTTCCCCTCCTAATATTCCATTTTCCTAATCCATCTTTATTGTAATTCCTCTGAGCTCTCACGTGAACCTCAGGCTCTCAAGGAATACTTTGCCCGATTTATCATGGTCCCTTCTGGATCTTTCTCAAGAGACCTCCCTGTGCTTCAGCTAATTAGGGCAGTGTCAGGCATGGGCATGACCCCAAACGAGCCCCTTCACCCGTGCTGTCAGCACACGCAGCTGTCAGGGAGCTCATTAAAAATAATTTTGATGAAGAGTACAAACACTGACAATTGGCTCCTGTGACCTTCTAAAATCCATTTTACCTCTTGAATGTTTTTCTTCCAGTAGTCACATTGCTTCCTAGAGTGTTAATGGATTCACTTTTGTCCTTAGAGGCCCTTGAAGAACAAGCTTTCTCTTTAACTATCTATGTGCCGTTGAAAGGGGTTTCTGAATCCAGACTGCAATGTGCCCCATTTGACCCTCACAACTAAGGAAAAGATACGGAGGGACAGGTTATATCTGGCTTTCTCTAAGTACCCTAATTGCCTCTCTAACAAATACTATAAAGTTTCATTTACCTGCAGGAAATAATCCCAATCCATTCACTTTCCTAAGTGCAGTGGAAATTTTGCAGTCTAAAATAATGAATAGTTTGACGCCAATAAAAAAGAGAAAAGAGACAAAGATAGGATTGCATGGTAGTAAACTTTCTTTAGTCTTTCAATTTTGAACCATATATTCTAATTTATTTTCAGTTTACAGGGTGGAAAGAACTGATTTTTAAGTGCACTAATGAGAATTGCGGCATAATAGCATGGCCATTAAAACCACAAAGATTCCTTAAAAAATATAACAGTAAATCAATACCATCGGTAAACAAGATACATTCTACACATTATCAGGATAATTAACACAAGCTGCTATAATAGACAAATCCGTAAGTCTCAATGATTTAACTCAACATCAGTCTATTTCTCGCCCAGGTAAAGTTGAAAGTAGACTGGTAGTTCCTCCTCCAACTTATAGCTGTGCGATCCGCCATATGCCACTTCCAAGTTCGTTTCACTAAGAGAAGAAAGGAAGAAAGGAAACACACAGGAGGTGGAGGCTGCAGTGAGCTATGATTGTGCTGCTGCACTCCAGCCTGGAAGACAAAGTGAGACTCTGTCTTAAAAAAAGGAAAATAAAAAAATAAAATTAGAAATTTCATAGTTTTACATTTTGGTTTTAGCATATTTAGCTGAAAAAGACTAGTCCAAAGCTTCATGAACATCTCTTACACATGTGGAATGATAACACAGGGGTCCTGGGTTCTGAGCATTGGCCTGGGAGTGGTACTAGTGGATTCTGTTCATGGGCCACTGAATCATACCAGTCTCATGATTCTAACTCAACAAAACGGGAAGGTAGGAAATAGAAAGGGCCACATGGAATCTATGTTCCAAAGACATGACTACAATACTGGAAAACTGGAAATAGCAATTTTTAATTTTTATATTTTATATAATAAAAGATTATCAAGCCATTAAAATGTTTTCCAAGAATACTTAATGGCACAGAAACATGCTCATAATACAGTCTTGAGTGAACAAGCGGGATACCAAACTGAATATATACTGTCTTTCTGAAAAGTAAGGATATGCAGGAAAAACACTAGAGGAAAATATCACTTTGTTACCAACAGTTGGCCCTGCAGAGTATGATTATAGGTGATTTAATGTTATTCTCTATACACTTGTTTATTGTCAAATTCTCCACAATAAACATGTATTAGTCTTATAATAAAAATATTATTAAAGAAATAAGAATTTATACCATTCAAATAAAACAGAAGTACGTATCCACCTCAGTACCTAGTACATTAATAAACCCTCAAATGCTGCATAAATTAATGAAAAGGCAAGAAGAATTAAACAATAAAATATTACACTCATATGAAAATCTATTATAATGAAAATCATTCTCAATTAGGTGTGGAGCTAATAAGAAGCAAGTAGAAATACTGGAACAATCCTCAGAACTCAAGACCCCTGCATTATCATTCCACATGTGTAAGAGATATTCATGAGGCTTTGGAAGAGTCCTTTTCAACTGAGTATGTTAAAACCGTAATTAAAAACTATGACATTTCAAATTTTTTATTTTTTATTTTTTTAAGACAGAGTCTCACTTTGTCTCCCAGGCTGGAGTGCAATGGCACAATCATAGCTCACTGCAGCCTCCACTTGCCAAACTCAAACAATCCTCCTGCCTCAGCCTCCTGAGTAGCTGTGACCACAGGCACACACCACCACACCTGGCTAATTTTTGTTTGTTTTTAGTAGAGCAAGGTCTTGCTATGTTGCCCAGGCTGGTCTCAAACTCCTGAGTTCAAGCGATCCTCCTGCCTCGGCCTGCCAAAATGCGGGGTTTACAGGCGTGAGCCACCGTACCCAACCTCAAATTTTAATTTTTAATTAAAGAATCTCCATTTCCTGCCAGGAAAACAAAAATTTGAAGAATAAGGATTGGAAGTATAATAGCTAACTTCTATTGATTAATTACCATTAGCCAGGCACTCTGCTTGGCATATCATACTGTTTTTCTTATTTATTCCTCAAAGCCATATTTTGAGGAAAGATGATGCCCATTTTATAGATATGGAAATGGATTCCCATAGAGGTGGAAGACGATTTGACTTCAGACAGCATCACTCTGGAGCCCATACTTAATCACTGCCCCATGTCACTTATCCATGTCAGTTATTTTTTGGTACCGAAAAATATTCGCCTATATTACATTCTTCCAAAGACTGTTAATGCAATGTAAGCTTTAAGGAAGTAGAATAGATACAGTAGATTGGCACTCAACATCCATTCCAACTTCCTTCTGATGAGCCTTCTCTCCAGCAGAGGCTGGAATATTAAAACCTGCACATTTCAGACTCCTTTGCAGCTACATTTCTGAGGGTGGTTTAGAATCCACCAATCAGACACAGGCATGGGGGTGGATAAAGGGGTGGATAAGGGGGATGTGAGACTGAGGGATGGCTGTTGCTGCCATCAAGCCTGGTCATGAAGGCACTTCCCTTCTCTGTGATGGTGCTACCAGAAGTTGCAGTGTCCATTCCCTTACTTCATGGGTACTGAAGGGTATGGTAAGGGGCATTCATTTGCTGGTTCTGGAACCTGCAAAAATATCTGCAGTTTCCTGATCTTGGTGGCTTTTTTTTATTATGTCAGTGTTGGTATAACTCTAAAACTGGCAGCTTCCCAATATGAGAAAATTGAACAAAAATTCATGAAAAGTTAGAAAATTATTCAAAAAATATTCATCCAGTGCCTACTATGCCAGGTGATAGACATGGCATAGGATGACAAATACAATGACAAGTAAAATATACACTTCCCTGCACTTAAGAAGCTTACCATCTAGTTGAGGAAGCAGAAATTAACAAAATAACTATACGAATTCAATTCTGATTATATTTACAATCTCTGATTGCTCTTCAAGTTCTGCCTGCCTCCATTACTTCTTATTCCTTAGGCAGTGCATACCAACAGGAATTTCTAGAATTCACAATTCACCGAATGTTTGGTCCAGTTTATTGATCTTAACCTTCAAACTAAGGTAAGTTATGACCAGGAGTTTAGATATCAAATAAAGACAAATTGAAACTGGTAACGATGACAATGTAAAACATCCAAGAATTTCTCGGCCAATGGCTATAATTCAACAATTACGGTAAGTAAAATTATTCTCTCCTAAAGATGAAGAAAAAAAAAACACAGTCCTGATGTCAGTGCTGTGGAAATAATTGGTCATATTGACATACCATTAATGGAGTCTGTGTCTCTGGCTGAATCATATTGATTTCACTAATGTTCTTTCTAGTGTCAGCTCCCTTTCATTTGTTATACGGCATGCCATCTTTCAGCCCAGAGAGATTACTACTCAGCACTATGATGAGCAATGATTCGACAAGGAGTGTTTTCAGGCTCAGATCTTTTACCATGTTGGGGGCTCAGTAAGTCATGTTAAAGATTGCATTCAGGTGAGTCTCAAGACATAATGACATTTATATCACTTTTCTTTCCAGATCTAAAGAAGTTATAGGCAATATTAGATATTATTGTGTCATTAAGGCTTCCAGAGTAAAGGTTAAGATACTGCTCAGAGAGCCATAGAGTTAACCTATTCTGTATAAATGTGTGTTTTTAATGAAGTTAGATATTTACAAGGTTATATCATAGTCTTGCTGCACATAAAACAAATTTAGATAGCGCTTAAGTACAATTGACATATTATCTACCTTCATGTGTTAAGTTTTAATAAGAGGGGAAAAAATAAAACACATGTGTGTGTATCTGTATATGTGTGTATGATACCTGAAACTTAATAAAAAATGTTTCAACAGTTAC
The DNA here is from genome assembly GCF_043159975.1 of Macaca nemestrina. Taxonomy (NCBI): domain Eukaryota; kingdom Metazoa; phylum Chordata; class Mammalia; order Primates; family Cercopithecidae; genus Macaca; species Macaca nemestrina. The sequence continues at coordinate 110,016,395 of NC_092134.1, forward strand.
AAGTAGGAATCTCTACCCACCTTACTACCTTGTATATAATAAACCCTAAACTGCTGCATGAATGAATGAATATAAGATAGAAAAGCAATTTTAAAAAAATTTTAAAAAAAAGCAATTTTAAAAAAAAGCACCATGGTTTTCATATCAGATGATAAGGATTAAAAGTAATTTGAGTCAGTTAACTCTTATTAACCACACTTGATACTGAAAAACTCACACTTTCCACCTGGTTTTCAGACTGTATTGAGGTTCCCTTAAAAAAAAAAAAAAAAAAAAAAAAAAAAGTGAGGCCAGGCGCGGTGGCTCAAGCCTGTAATCCCAGCACTTTGGGAGGCCGAGACAGGCGGATCACGAGGTCAGGAGATCGAGACCATCCTGGCTAACCCGGTGAAACCCCGTCTCTACTAAAAAATACAAAAAACTAGCCGGGTGAGGTGGCAGGCGCCTGTAGTCCCAGCTACTCGGGAGGCTGAGGCAGGAGAATGGTAGGAACCCAGGAGGCGGAGCTTGCAGTGAGCTGAGATCCGGCCACCGCACTCCAGCCTGGGTGACAGAGCGAGACTCCGTCTCAAAAAAAAAAAAAAAAAAAAAAGTGAGGCACTTCCATTTCAAGAAAAATGAACATTGCCTCTCTAAGAGTGGTTACATTTATTTTAGCCATATTTGTGGAAATATTTCTAAAGTATACAATAGAATTTTTAAGCTAGCTTAGCTAACAATGGCTTAACATTTTAAAGATAAAACCTTTTCTTAACAACCTGGAGAATTATAAAAATCTTGTCAAAACAGGCCATGGAAGGCATGCTAGGAGAGATTCCCTTGCTGTGGGGACATCTCTAAGGGATTAGATGAGGCCGCCTGGCAAAGGTGGGCTTGGATCCAGAAGTGAACAGTATCCAGAGTGAGCTATTCCAGTAGCTGGGCCGTGGCCGTGGGAGGGGTAGCAGCTACCATTTGCTGAAAACTAAGTATGTGCCAGACTAAACCACATGCTAAGTATTTGTTAGATGCCATATGCGTTATCTAAGGGCACAACAACAGGATATTATTATCCCTATTTTTGGGTGAGAAATCTGACGCTTAGAGAGTTAAATATTTGCTGAGAGTGCATATTAACTAGGAAATGGTGGAGACTGGATTCAAACCTCAGGCTGTCAGGCCCAACTCATCCTAAACAAGGAAGCTCTGGGTCCAAGGCAGGCAGTTTTGTAATTTCTCTTGAAGGAGAACCCAAACTACAGGTAGAAATTAACTGCTTTCTTTCCTCTCCGGGAAGGGGATGGCAAGATCACTGGAGAAGAACATTAAGGCACCAGGTAAACAGGTGGGAGTTCAACCAGAGCCCCAGTTCAGGGGGAGGGTCAACATGATGACTCTGGCTTGGGGACACAGACACCCAGTAATGATGGACACACCAAATATCTGGTCTCTTGCAGCCAAACAATTGCAGAATCGCACTTGCTGGCGAACTGATTCTCTCTGCACAGTTCTCGCCAGAACGTTCCTTTGGGACCAAGTGGTTGGTGCTGCATTAATAGACAAAGAGTAGTGGCTGAAGCTGAACAGGACTGAGAGGAGACAGTTCTTATACCATGATATTATAGTGATGCCTGAAAGGGGTCCTGGGATGTGTAGTGTGTTACTGTGCCGTCCTTAAATAACCTCAGACCACTGTGCTTTTTATAGTATTTCTCTCTTCCATCCCTCATGGCCTACTAGTAGTCACTTTTTGCTGTCAACATGCCTGAAGAGCAGATTCTGTGTCCCCTACTCTCTCCACATGGCTTCTGAAAAAAATACACATCTTGGCAGCTAGTTTATATGCTGGGAAACTGATAAATCAAACATGTTTGACGAGCCAGGCGTGGTGGCTCACACCTATAAACCAGCACTTTGGAAGGCCAACATGGGTGGATCACCTGAGGTCAGAAGTTCAAGACCAGCCTGGCCAAGGTAGTGAAACCCCATCTCTACTAAAACTACAAATATTAGATGGGCATGGTGGTGTGCAACTGTAATTCCAGCTACTCGAGAGGCTGAGGCAGGAGTATTGCTTGAATCCGGGAAGCAGAGGTTGCAGTGCGCCGAGAAAGAGCCACTGCACTCAAGCCTGGGCAACAGAGCGAGACTCCATCTCAAAAAAAAAAAAAGTTCGATGTCGTACAAATAACCATACAAGTTATTGGCCCCCCTTTCATGTACTCATTCAACAAGCATTTCTTAAGCATGCTTAATCAAGAGTGGGAAGCACTGTGCAAGGCCCTAGGAAAACAAAATCAAAGAACACAATTTTTATCTTTGATGGGCTCATAAACCAGTGGAGATGGAGAGGTGGGCAGGTAAACTTCACACTGCAGGATGCACCAGAGGCTCTATAAAAGCTCTGCATAAGTGTGAAAGCCACACGAGAAGGAAGCAAAGCCATTTGTGAGAATCACAGATGACTGTCCACAAATAAAATACATGGGCTTCTCTCCATACAGGAACAGGGACCAAGTCTGCCACCTTCAGAGTCCCAAGAAAAAGAATAGCTAATATTTGTTGAGTGTTTCCTATATACCAGAGGTATTCTTTCCACATATTAACTCACTTAATTTTTATTTTAAATTTTTTAATTTTTCTTTTTTATACAGGCAGGATCTCACTGTGTTGCCCAGGCTGATCTCAACTCCTGGGCTTGGGCCAGGCATGGTGGCTCACACCTGTAATTCCAGCACTTTGGGAGGCCGAGGCAGGCAGATCACCTGAGGTCAGAAGTTCAAGACTAGCCTGGCCAACATGGCGAAACCCCATCTCTACTTAAAAAATACAAAACTCAGCCGGGAAAGGTGGTGGGCGCCTATAATCCCAGCTACTCGGGAAGCTGAGGCAGGGGAATCGCCTGAACTTGGGAGCCAGAGGTTGCAGTAAACTGAGATTGTGCCATTGCACTCCAGCCTGGGCAACAAGAGCAAAACTCCATCTAAAAAAAGAAAAACCACCTCCTAGGCTCAAATGATCATCCTGTGTCAGCCTCCCACAGTGCTGGGGTTACTACAGGTGTGAGCCACTGAGCCCAGCCTCATTTAATTCTTAGGAAAACTTTAAGGTGTTGCTTTTTTTCATTTTATATCTGGAAACAGCCACAGAGAAGTTAAGTAATTTGTCCAAGGTCTCACAGCTAGTAGTGGGGAGCCAGGACCTAAACAGGAAGTCAAATTCCAAAGACCACACCTTAACCAAGAAACTGTATCACCACCTCCAACCATCAACACACTGCAGTGAATTCGTGGAAACCTTTAAAATATGAGAATACGTTAAAAGTAAAATCTCTAAGGTAAAATTCACTAAGCTTTGGCCAAAGACAGAAAAAAGAGGGAAAAAGAAGAAAAGCAGGAAACAAGCTGTCATGCTGAGAGGATGAAGGAAATGGTGGCAAGGAGATTTGGGGTTAGGTGGTCCCTGCAACCACCCAACAGGTATCCTTGGGCACCCAGGAATCTTGGTAGCTTCCAGAAGAAGCAGAAAGGGTGGAGAGCACCCTTGATTGATCACTTTTACTATTTACACATAGAGTGTGTGGACCTCTGTTTGCCTGCTTGCTCCAGCCCCCCAGAATCTTTAGGAATGTGTCTGAAAATCTGTTAATACAAACTATCCAAAAGTAATCATAACAATACACCTGCATTTGCTCTACCAACATTTCATCCCTTCAAGAGAAAGTAAACTCCTTGGCATTTGTACAAATGGGACTGTATTCTTTATTAACATCTGCATCTATAATAAAGGGTAGTATTAAAAGACATATGCATTAAAAAATGAAATTCAAATGGACACACAAAAGTAGGGATCAAGTACTTATCTCTGAAAATAAGACTCTGGACTTAATATAATAGACAAGGGTGGTTTCTAGACAGTTTCATCTCCTGAATCAATATGAAATATTTTCAAAACTTGTACCAATTAACATCTAATTTTATTTTTTAAGCCTATGAAAATCAGACCTTTGATTTGGAAAAATAATAACTAGCACATATATACTAGTAATTATATCCCAGGCAACAGTTCAAAGTGTTGTATATTTACTAACTCATTTAGTATATGCTTATATGTGTATGTGTGTGTTGTAAAATGTATGTGTGTTATACACATATATACGAAAAACAATTTTACAGAATTTTCCTGTTTGGAGAGGAGAATTCAAACAGTTGGAATGTTTCTTGACCACTAGTAATTTTCAAATAATATATGAAGAACATAAAATGTAGCTTTGACTGCTTCTTGGATTGTTTCAAGCAGTTCTCTTGGTTGATCTAAACATGAGTGTTCTGCAATACACACATCTCCTCCGTGGGGTAAATAATACCAAGGATAGGGATGCCATCACAGCACTATTTCAAAATGTAAACTTGACAGCCAGTTAACAGCTCTTCAGGAAAGAGTAATAAGTACCTGGAGCCCAGAAGATCAAAAACCAAATGTTGGAATTTTAGTGGAAATGATCTAGGTTTCCATTCCAAATAGCTCCCAAAATGCTGTTCACAGTGATATCCCAGAGTGCCTCATTCCGAGTCAATATAACCCTAATGTGCTTTCCTTCAATTACTGTACGCACATCCTGAGATTTCAGTAATGTGACAGCTGGGAACTTGAGGCCCAACTAAGGCTGCCCTCGGCTATATCTCTTTATTAATTCATCCCGGGAGCTGGAATTGAGCTATGCTAAGGAGTAGAGAAAGTGGCATTGTGTCGTCCCTGACAAAGAGGACAAGTGCAGGCACCTCACACACAAAGGTATGTTTGTCCCGCCATTCAAACAGAGTGGTCTGCCTGCTGTCTGAACTGCAGCGTGCCTTGACACTGCATATGAAACACTGGAGGAGCAATCATATTTAAGTGTGTAATTTTATTGCAAAAAGGCCTGATTCTGCTGTTGTCTCTTTACAAATGTCTGATAATCCACTTCTGTCACAAACTGACAAGAGCTGCTACTTCATTTCCAGCTGTTGGGGAATACCTCAGGAGAATACTTCTCTCTCAATGGCAGCAACAGCAGGGCTATTTCAAGACCTTACTCCATTGTAAAGGTGTTATGTGTCCACACAGACCTACAAATCACCATGCAACATCTTTCCAGAAGTATGTGCTGGTCTGCAGAATTGCTAGATATTTCCAGTGGGCTGGGATCACTGGAAAGGCCTGGTACATCCTGCCTGACAGCTAATTTAAAAGACTCTTTTAGGGTTACGTGTCATAAGAAAGGGGGAGATAACTTTAAAAGATTATCAATCACTTTTATAAAACCACTTAATGTAAATGACTGTATCTTAAGATCTTAACAAATGTTGCTCCCAATTTTTTTTTTAATGTTTTAATGCAACTGAAATATGAAAGCATTTTCTTATTTTCCCTTTTTATCTCTCAGGGATTTTGGGGCACAAACAAGTGTGAAAACCAAGGAAACGTACTGCTGCTTTGCTATTATATAGCAATAAAAGTGATCTCCTTGTATTTTACAAGAACTTTCCTTTCTCTGTAGCGTTTTGTTTTACAATAAACGTGTATTTTTGACTTTGAGATGTTCTTACTTCAATGAAGAGGGCTGTACTTTAATCTGTGAGAAACCTAAAAGATGAGTGACTGAACTAGATATCATGATTTTAAAAATTTAGCTGAAATCCTCAGCCTACGAAAGGTTGAATTTGAATCTCCATAGCTGGACAGTTGAAATTCTCCTTTCTGCATATCAATTAGATTTCGTCTCTCTACCTTATGGCATTACCATTCACAGATGGTTACTCCAGGGATGAATGCATTTCAGTAACAGTTTGAAATGCCCCTGGGTAATAACAAGTGTAAATGATGGCTTGTGCCATTGAAATAATGCAATGAGACTGTCAGTGGCTGATGGAGTACAGCTGTGGACAAAGTCTACACTTGCTTCTAGGGCCTTATCTACACTGTGGATTTAAAAACTTAAAATATGTTTATTAACTGAAAAAATAATAAATGTCATTCAAATAACTGGATTTTTTTTTTAAACCACAACTTACTGAAAAAAAGCAACATTTCAGAGTAAGAAAAGCAAAAAGGTTGACTTCACAGATGCTTATTTTTCTGCCCAATTGCAGAAACAATGTGGGGTAAAATGTTTGAATCAGAGGAGGACCTGACGAGGGATCATTTTAATTGGATACAGGATAAAGCAGCAGGTTTATCCACAACCCATCAGTAAAGATACCATTTAGTGTATGATTAAGGTGACTTTGAGTACCAGGCTATGCTAGATTCTGTACAGGACACCAAAGACATTCCTCCTCCTAAGAAAATGAACATCTACTTTGACAGAAAAGACTTCATTTATACAAGACAATATACAATCAAGTATCGGGTTATAAGCAGTAGAGATAAGAGAACAGGAATTTGGAAAGGAAAGAACACCACAAGCTACATTCATTGGGAATGCTTGGTGGAAAAGGTGGTTCTTAAGGCAAACTAAGGAAGAATTTTCAGCAAGACCTGTAAAGTCATAAAAATGAGTACGAATGTGACAGATAAGGAGACACTGGCTGCTCATAATTCAGGACTCACACAGAGTAACGGTGAGTGCTACATGCCAGACTAAGGAGCTTGACTGTCAAGAGGAGGCTGCTGACAAAAGTGGGAGTTTAAGTGCTGTTTAAAGAACTGATCTAACAGTGGTGAGTAAGAGGGACTGCGAAGAAAACCAGAGCAGTGATTCTTAACCAAGAGCATGTATCAGAATCATCCAGGAACAGCTCCCCAGTAGACCTCGTCTTTTACTTTTCAAGATTTTCTGGTCACTCCAGAGAGTCTACGAAGCCCAGAACATACACATTAAGTAATAAAAAAAAGGGTTAGGTCTAAAATATTGAGCACTGGAAAAATAATAATATTGACTTCATCAAAAAAATCTTAGAGTTGAGTGAGTCTTTTGTCTGTTTTTTGCCTGCACAGCAATAACTTGTCAGGCAACTGGGTGACATGCTTAATTCTCTCCAAGGTGAGAGTCCCCTTCCCGTCTGCAATTTTATAAAAGCTCATCCCTGGGACTCTCCCAGGAGTATACAATAATAAACAATGTTCACATGGCTACCCCAAGCATTCAGTGATGGTGACCAGACCAGAGTTGATTAGCCTTGATTCCAACCCCTGATTTCAAGCATTGGAGGGCTAATAAACATCATAAATACACACACACACACACACACACACACACACACACACACACACACACACACAAAGTCTGGCTCTATCACCCAAGCTGGAGTGCAAAGGCACTATCTTGGCTCACTGCAACCTCCGCCCCCAGGTCCAAGCCAGCCTCCCACCTCAGCCTCCTGAGTAGCTGTGACTACAGGTGCTTGCCATCATGCCCGGCTAATTTTGCATTTTTTGTAGAGATGAAGTTTCACCATGTTACCCAGGCTGGTCTTGAATTCATGAGCTCCAGTGATCCACCCACCTTGGCCTCCATCTTAACTGATTTAATGTTCTTGGGTTTCCTCTTCTGCCAGGTGGGCCTTGTTGACTCACTTAACAAGGAAAGATGCAGGTATATACCCAAAAGAAAACAAACCACTCTATTAATGCCCAAAAAGACAAGGGCACTCACATGTTTATCACAGCACTAGTCACAATAGCAAAGACATAGAATCAATTTAGGTTCCCATCAACAGTGACTTGGATAAAGAAAATGTGGTATATAAACACCATGGAATACTATGCAGCCATAAAAAAAAAATCAAAATCATGTCCTTTGCAGCAACATAGATGCAGCTGGAGGTCATTATTCTAAGCAAATTAATGCAGGAAAAGAAAAACAAATACCATATGTTCTCACTTATAAGTGGGAGCTACACATCAGGTACTTATGGACATAAAGATGGCAACACTAGGCACTAGGGATGCCTAGAGGGGAGAGGGAGAGAGGAGAGCAAGGGTTGAAAAACTGTTGCGTACTATGCTCAGTACCTGGGGTGATGGGATCATTCGTACCCAAAACCTCAGCATGACATGACAGTAAAAAACATCAGTAAAAAACCTGCACATGTACCCTCTGAATACAAAGTAAAAGTTGGGGGAAAAAAGAGCAGTTTTGCTACTGAAGCTTCTGGAATGTAACTGAACAATCTTTTCTCACATCCAGGTATTGGATAAGAAATCAAATCCAGCCATACGTTGTTATGTACTTCTTTGACTGTATTATTATAATATTAAGTAGACTTGATTTCTTAAAAAGAAAAATAAAACGTTCTTAAAAAGAAAAATAAAAGACATATGCCTATAGAAATAACTCCATAAATAAAAGAATTTATTCTAATGTTGCTCAAATCTCTATGTTTTCAGGGTTGGGCCTCAGCAGCCAAGTTTATATACACAAATGTCTCCCTGGTTATAGCAAAATGAACCAAAAGCAAACACCTGGTCCCTGGTGGGCCAATCAATTTCTCTGTCCCTGGCAGCTAGAACTGAAACTTGAAAATACCAGTCTCAGCCGGGTGCACTGGCTCACGCCTGTAATCCAACACTTTGAGAAGCTGAGGCAGGAGGATCACTTGAGGCCAGAAGTTCAAGACTAGCCTGAGCATCATGGCAAGAAAATTAGATGGACATGGTGGCATGCACCTGTAGCCTTAGGTACTTGGGAGGCTAAGACGGGAGGATCACTTGAGCCCAGGAGTTCAAGGTTAAGGTGAGCTATGATCATGCCACTGCATACCAGCCTATGTGACAGAGCAAGACTATTTCAAAAAAAAAGTAGTCTCTGCCTGTAATCCCAGCACTTTGGGAGGCCGAGGCAGGTGCATCACCTGAGGTCAGGAGTTCAAGACCAGCCTGGCCAACATGGCGAAACCCCATCTCTACTAAATATACAAAAATTAGCCAGGCATGGTAGCGTGTGCCTGTAGTCCCAGCTAGTCAGGAGGCTGAGGCAGGAGAATCGGGTGAACCTGGGAGGCAGAGGTTGCAGTGAGCCGAGATCGCACCACTGCACTCCAGCCTGGGAGACACAGTGAGACTCTGTCTCAAAAAACAAAAATGAAAAACAACAACAAAAAACAAGTCTCTGCTGACTGCTTGAACTGAAGACATCTATTCTCAGGACTGTGTAGCCTCCATCTTCCACTATGGCCACATGGAAGGAGAAAAAGGGAGACTGGGGTGGGGAAGAAAGAAGCAGATGTGCAGGCAGAGGTAGGGATACCCTGCAACCACAGACTCCACTCAGGTATTGCTCGTATGCCTCAGTGTACTCTGACTCAGTTGCTCTCAGTTCCTGCTCCTCTTTCTTCTGCTGTCTCTGTTGTCACCACTGGCATTTCTGTTCCTTTCCTTCTATGTCTCTCCAACTCCCAGAGGGAGGATTTGACCAAGTGTGTTTGGTCATCACCCAATATGAAATCAACATAATGTACACTTATAAGCTAGGGATGCCTGAGAACATAACCTTCGATGTATCTATTTAGTGCTTGCAATAAATACTGTGCCATTTATTGTACTTGGGTTGGCACGTGCATGTCTCCAAATTAATATGAATGAAAAATGTAAGTGACTTAGCCAAAGCTGTACCATAATCCAATGATCATATTGCATACACGTAATTAACAAGTTGCACCTGGTGAGCAGGGAGGCACGCAGCCAGAGGCTCCAGAGCCATCAGAAGGGCTGTCAGGGCACAAGACTGCGAAGAAAGGAGGAAAGTGACTATCTACTGGAGGAATCTGTGCAGGCTGCATCACAGGCAGCTGCAGTTCTGTATGAGGGCCTCCGAGGAAGATGGGGACTTGTGCTTCTTTTTTTTTTTTTTTTTTTTGAGACGGAGTCTGGCTCTGTTGCCCAGGCTAGAGTGCAGTGGCGCAATCTCCGCTCACTGCAAGCTCCGCCGCCTCCCGGGTTCACGCCATTCTCCTGCCTCAGCCTCCCTAGAAGCTGGGACTACAGGTGCCCGCCACCACGCCCAGCTAATTTTTTTGTATTTTCAGTAGAGACGGGGTTTCACTGTGTTCGCCAGGATGGTCTCGATCTTCTGACCTCGTGATCCGCCCGCCTCGGCCTCCCAAAGTGCTGGGATTACCGGTGTGAGCCACCGCGCCCGGCCAAGGGAACCTGTGCTTCTATGTGGGAACATGCTCCACTGTTTCCAGCTTCGTACATAAATTTCTAATCATATAAATCTCAGTATTCTTGGACATCAAAGAAGTCTTACATCTTTGTTTTGGTTGTTGTTGTTGTTTTTTTTTTTTTTTTTTTTTTTTTTTTTTTTTTTGGGAGGGGGACGCAGTCTCACTCTGTCGCCCAGGCTGGAGTGCAGTGGCACGATCTCGGCTCACTGCAAGCTCCGCCTCCCGGGTTTACGCCATTCTCCTGCCTCAGCCTCCGGAGTAGCTAGGACTACAGGCGCCCACCACCACGCCCGGCTAATTTTTTGTATTTTTAGTAGAGACGGGGTTTCACCGTGTTAGCCAGGGTGGTCTCGATCTCCTGACCTCGTGATCCGCCCGCCTCGGCGTCCCAAAGCGCTGGGATTACAGGCGTGAGCCACCGCGCCCGGCCTGAAGTCTTACATCTTTAAGCAACCCTGTCTGCTACCATCTTCCCAACAACCCCACTACCATCTGTTTTGATGCCTACACAGAAGACATAAGCCAGTGGATCCTACATTTTTGTCAAGTATTTGCTGAAATACAAAGGTGTACCAAAATTGCCGAGAAGCATGGTACTATTAAGGTTACAAGGAAGGGCTATAATGAAAATGACAAGAAAATGCTCAGACAGAAGAGTCAATGAATTTGCCATAAGTCTCATGTGCCTTCTTTACCTATGGAAGGGGTTCTTGTCCCTGCAATATCTTTGAACAAGAGCCTATATATTCTTATGTATTTTTTTTAAGATATCAGAGTATCATACACTCACCACTGTCATGGACTGACCCAAGGCCCCTGTGTCAGGTTGTGCAGGTCTGCACTGCATAAGCATTTCCATCCCTACTCCCCAGACTCGTGCAGCACACCAGCCCTGGAAGTTACCTGTCTATAGCATGGAAAAGCAAGTACATGAATGCATAAATGTTAACAAGCAGGGCATTTGTAAAGTGAAAAAGAAACATTTTACCTAGGTGTCCTTTCAGATCATCAGTCTCTCTGCTCAGCCAAGCCCAATTCGTTTAATCCCTATCTTCATCCACTTGCCTCTCTAAAATTGATTGGGCTTCTCCAAGGATCTTCATGTTTGTACAAAGCAAGCCCAAGCTAAATTTTCAAGATCAAGGAGAAAATATACACTTTTCCCTGCCTAGATAAAACCTTCAGACAGACCAAAATGATGGACCAGCATTGCTACTGTCCAGATGTTCATGTCCCCCTAAAATTTGTATGTTGGAACCTAAAACCCAATGTGATAGTATTAAGAGGTATGATAGCTGTGTCCTCGCCCAAATCTCATCTTAAATTGTAGCTCCCATAATTCCCATGTGTTGCAAGAGGGACCTGGTGGAAGGTAAATGAATCATGGGGACAGGTCTTTCCTGTGCCATTCTCATGACAGTAAGTCTCACTAGATCTGACGGTTTTATAAAGGAGAGTTCTCTTGCACACGCCCTCTGCCTGCTGCCATGTAAAATGTGTCTTTGGTCTTCCTTCACCTTCTGCCATGACTGTGAGGCCTCCCCAGCCACCTGGAGCTGTAAATCCATTAAATAAATTACCCAGTCTTGGGTATGTCTTTATTAGCAGCATGAGAATGAACGAATACAATAGTATTATAAGTAGGGGCTCTGCCCTCATGAATGGGATTAGTGCCCTTACAAAAAAGGCTTGAGGGAGACTGTTCGTTCCCTTTCACCATGTGAGGATGCCACAAGAAGGCACCATCTGTGAAGCAGAGAGCAAGCTGCCACCAGACACTGAATCTGCTGATGCCTTGATTTGGACTTCCCAGTCTCCAGAACTGTCAGTTACTCTCTCTTCTTAGGATCACATGACCAGAATTCTCCTAAGTCAGACAGGGTCAATGTTTTGCCTTAATTCTTGACTTGCCTCTTTTTAACTCTGACACTAATTTTTCACTTGGTTCACCTAAGACATCTATAGCACAACTTTATTGTTCTACATTTCAGATTATTTTCTGGCAAGGTTTCTTTGACAAAGCATACAAATTTTGCAACATGAAGCAATATACATTTCTCGACTTCAAAAAAATATGGTTTCCTCATAATGTATATGAAAACATATAGGCCAGGCGCGGTGGCTCAAGCCTGTAATCCCAGCACTTTGGGAGGCCGAGACGGGCCGATCACGAGGTCAGGAGATCGAGACCATCCTGGCTAACACGGTGAAACCCCGTCTCTATTAAGAAATACAAAAAAAAACTAGCCGGGCGAGGTGGCGGGCGCCTGTAGTCCCAGCTACTCAGGAGGCTGAGGCCGGAGAATGGCGTGAACCTGGGAGGCGGAGCTTGCAGTGAGCTGAGATCCGGCCACTGCACTCCAGCCTGGGTGACAGAGCGAGACTCCGTCTCAAAAAAAAAAAAAAGAAAAAAAAGAAAACATATAAAAGGTGGGTTAGATGATTAAATTCTGTAACTTATATATTAATAACTTATAAAGTTTATGAATTATTATATACAAATGATGCAAGAACATACAGCAAAATTAATGCTATCATTCATAGTGGACCTCCTCCATCATCACAGAGAAAATCTTTTCATCGATGACCAGCACTGACTCCAATATTACCCAAGATCTATATTTAGTATGTGTTTAGGAGCATCATGGTTCCTTATTCAGAGGATGAGATTATATGGAAATGGCCTATCACATCTAGTTGAGCACAAGGAGACCCAGTGCAGTACAGGAACAATGTATGAAATGCTTAAAAATGACTATTCATTGCCCATTAGAGAATGCGTATGTCACATTTTAACAATTACAGAACTCTTTTTTTTTTTTTTTTTTTTGAGACAGAGCCTCACTTTATCACCCAGAGTGGAGTGCAGTGACGTGATCTCAGCTCACCGCAATCTCTACCTCCTGGGTTCAAGTGATTCTTGTGCCTCAGCCTCCTGAGGAACTGGGACTACAGGCATGCACCACCAGATTCAGCTAATTTTTGTAGTTTTAGTAAAGACAGGGTTTCACCATGTTGCCCAGGCTGGTCTCAAACTCCTGACCTCAAGTGATTCTCCCACCTCAGCCTCCTAAACTGCTGTGATTACAGGCATAAGCCACTGTGCCCAGCAACATTATATTCTATCATTTTTATAAAAAGAGCAGCAACCTGTAAAAGTTCCCAGGGGAAAGCTGCATGGTCACACAGGGAGGGTTCACCAGGAAAGCTCCTACCTGCCTGTCTGCCAAGTGACCTTAAAAGGGAGCATAACTTGGTGAATTTGACATGATTCACATCATGATTCATGGGCTGGGAAACTGTATTCCATTCCAGGCTCATTCAGGCTCAAGGATGCTCTTGCATGTGAATTAAACCCACAAGAGACTGATGCACAAAACCAGAATAGACCTTTATTTTACAGTAAGAATTATATAACTGCCGAGAGGTCAGAGAAGGACAGTGGGATAATCACATTCTCCGCTCAAAGGCACACTCTCCAGAAAGCCATTTTACTGGGCGCCTGTTGTGGGGAACATGGAATCAGAATCAGTATGAGATATGCCTAATTCGAATGTAACTGCATCAGGCCCTGAAAACCTAGTGTGTCTGTCTCCACAACACAGGCCTATCAGAAATGACCACTACAGAGTCAGGCAGGGTGCCCACCCCTGCTTAGCACCTCAGTGAATATGGCCAGTATCTGCTTCTCAGATTCTCTTTTTTCTCTGCTTCCCTTTTTAAACAACCTCACCTCTGATTATTGCAGTTTTTTTGTTTTTGTTTTTGTTTTTTTGTGAGACAGGATCTCACTCTGTAACCCAGGCTGGAGTGTGATGCTGTGATCATGGCTCACTGTAGCCTCAACCTCCCAGACTCAAGTGATCCTCCCACCTCAGCCTCCCAAGCAGCTGGGACCATAGGTGTGTACCACCACATCTGACTTATTTTTCTTATTTTTTGTAGAGATGGGGGGGTCTCCCTATATTGCTAGGGCTGGCCTCGAACACCTAGGCGCAAGCAATCCTCCCACTTCAGCCTCCCAAAGTGCTGCAATTTGAGGCATGTGCCACAGCACCTGGCCTACTGCAGTATAGATACAGATATGAATACTTTTCTTAAGAGTACTGTACAGTTAAATCAAGCTGCCCTGGAGCCATTCTGTCTCTTTGAGTTTCCTTCTCTACTCTGACCTTTAAGTGATATTTTCTAGGTCATAGAAGACATTTCACTATCACACCTGTGTATTTACTGCCCACATTAACTAAATTATTGTGTACTTATTCATGTTTCTAGAAAGCTTAAAAAAGATTTTTTTAAATTATCAACATAAAAACTCTGAAGAGAGGAGCCTTGAAGATGTTTTTAAAAAACTGAGTGAGCAGTTGAGGTAAATAATGAATGATGTTATAATCACAGATCATTTAACTTTAAATAGCATAAAAATTCTTCTTAGTAAATCGTAACTAACAAGAAGAAGGAAATATAATGGTCTGATAATTAATCAAATACCCAAAATGACAGCTAAGGAAAAAAAATCCACCACCATTACCTGAATGCCCTTTCAGTGAAATGAGTGTTGTGGATTTTAGAATTCAGAATTCTCTGTTCTTCTTCCTGTGAGTCTCTCCATCTAGCTGCTTTCCAGTCCTAATATTACTTAGCCTGTCTGGCAACATTGGTCTCTCTTGTTCTTGAAAGCTTCCCACAGCCAGGCACAGTGGCTCATATATGTAATCCCAGCACTTTGGGAAGCTGAGGCAGGAGGATCACTTGAGTTTGAGATTAACCTGGGCAACATAGGGAGGTCCCATCTCTACAAAAATTAAAACATTAGCTAGGCATGGTGGCTCACACCTATGGTCTTAGCTCCTCAGGAGGCTCAGGTGAGAGGATCACCTGAGCCTAGGGAGGTCAAGACTGCAGTGAGCTATGATCATACCACTGCATTCCAGCCTGGATGACGGAGCAAGACTGTCTCAAAAAAGAAAAAGGAAGAAGGAGGAAGGAGGAAGAAGGAAGAAGAAGAGAAAGAAGAAGAGGAGGAGGAAGAGGAGAAAGGAGGAGGAGGAGAAGAAGGAGAAGGAAGGAAGGAAGGAAGGAAGGAAGGAAGGAAGGAAGGAAGGAAGGAAGGAAGGAAGGAAGGGAGGGAGGGAGGGAGGGAGGGAGGGAGGGAGGGAGGGAGGGAGGGAGGGAAGCAGAAGGAGAAGAAGAAATAAGAAAGCTTCCACGCTGGTTTCCATGCGCTACTCTCTAATTCTCCTCATCACTGCTTTCTGGCCACACTTCGAGGGCTCTGTCACTGCATGCCCTTCCTCTGCCTGCTCTGAGGCCTGGCACTCCCCAGGTCTCCATCTGTACCTCTCTTCCTTCTTCCTCTACTTAATGTCATTCACTCCCATGACTTTAAGAACTACTTAAATACAATGATTTGAAACGAGACAAAATGCATAAGCACAGCATAACACATATTAATAGTTCCTCGCTGTTCGTTTTCTTGCTTTTTCATTAGTCATCCTGAGATTCAGAAGTGTATTTGCACCTGCCTACCCAGCACCTCCACTTGACCATAGTTCTCTTTAACTCTTCAACTTCATCTGCTCAAAACACTTTTTAAAAACATCTCAAATCTTTTCTCCCATGATCTCTATCTGAGCTCATGATATCACCATCCACCTGCTTTCCCAAGCCCAGGGTTTGGAAGCCACAGTGAATGTGAGGCAATATGTAATAGTGACCGTGTGACACTAATTGTTAACAATGTGCAAGAGAACACTGCAAGGCTGGCTGCTAAATATGCCTGATAAATAACTGTCAGCCTATGCTGGTAGTATGATTAGGAAGAAGAGTGAAAGGGAAGAACGATTGGGTTCTGAGAGAGCCTTT
Source organism: Macaca nemestrina (assembly GCF_043159975.1). Lineage (NCBI taxonomy): Eukaryota > Metazoa > Chordata > Mammalia > Primates > Cercopithecidae > Macaca > Macaca nemestrina. The sequence continues at coordinate 110,032,387 of NC_092134.1, forward strand.
ATTCATATGTATATGTCATTTCTAATTATAAATACGGAAATCTGATTAATCCTGTTTTTCCCACTCAACTCTAAGTTCTAAAAGAGCTGGACCCACCCCTGTTTTGCTCATCACTGCATGCCCAGCACCTAGTACAGCGCCTCACGTATAGTAAATGCTCAGTAAACACTCGGTTCCAATTCTCTATAACCAAAGCTGACAATTCAGACTGATAAAGACAAACATTCTATGAATTATTTACATACAAGAATAAGTGTATCTATAAATGTATTGTCATGATATACAAATATACAGAAGATAGAAATCTGCTGCCTGCTGGCACTTTCTCCTTTTCCTTAAAATCCTGTATTTATAGAAATAATATTCACTCCAGCCTTAAAATAAACAAACTAAAAAACTTCCTCTCCCTAACCCCTCACCTGATCATCACATCCTATCAACTTGGTCCTCTAAAATTCAGCTCAAAAGTTGCTCTCTCTGTATAAAGCTACTGGCTCTCTATGTTCCAAATGCATTCTGCATATTATTGTGTATAATAGTAAAATATTATAATTATTTTAGTGTCTCCTCCTTCCTTCCCTCTTCCAAGTCCAGGAGCTCCTTAAAGATTTTCAGGATCTCTTGTGCAATAACTGGGCTGAACATAGTACCTGATAACTAATTGACAGTCAATACATCACAAGTCAAAAGAAAAAAGAAATAGGATTTGGGAACATGAACACAGGATTTTGACAGCCACAATGAATTCTTTCATCCTTCCTACTCTGTACCTGTCTGTGGCTTTTTCCTCCACCATGTTCTGTCACATCCACATCATTATCTCATGCCAGACAGCCCTCCTTGTGACTTCCGTGATGTATGGCTGTGGGCATGGAATGGATGTACTTAACATTATGGCTCTTTTACAAAATTCTTTCGTCCTCTTTACTCTGTCCCTTTTCAGAAGCAAAGACCACAACATGTAGAAGTCTAACGCAAAGTACTAAAATATGCGAAGATAATATATGCATAGGGGTGTTGATTAAAACATTGACAAAAATGAAAGAATGCTGCTTTCAAGACACTCAGGTCTCTTTCTATACCTAAGTATATTATTCAACCACCAGAAAAGAACCAACTCTTTCCTAGATAAGAGACAACAGCACTTGCCCCCACCCGTACTAATGCCACAGCTATTTGTTCATCAAAGCAAATGAATGACTTTGTATTTGAATAGAAAAGAGGGGCACTCTGAGCTCTGAGGTGACAGATAATCCGCTGATCAGTCACTCTCCAGTGGGGGTATCAGAAAAGTGAGGAAGAGAAAGTGATTCTGAGTACTTTGGATTAATATTTGAATCTCGATCTTTATGAAAGAAACAGGAGCTTAACTTGCTATATAAAAGATTTCAGTAGATAATAGATTTTTTGACATTGTTATACAAGTAGATAGAATATTAACCTGCCTGGATTAATGAAAGCAATTACTAAGTGCTGTTACTATAAGTGGAATAGTTTCACTGTATCATATGTCCTAGTGATTCTTCACTTAGCCCAGATGATGCCGGGCCTATTTGACAAAATGTTTCTTATATCTAAGAAGGTATATTTTGCTGGTTTAAACCATACTCTTTGACATTCGTACCCACTGTGGATTTATGCCTCTTGTACACTCATTACAATTTAAGCAGAAATATTTTTCATGAGCAGAAAAGGAGAAATCTTAGATTTCACTAGCAAAAAAGTCACTGTCCCCACTGTCCTATTGTGATATGCTAATATTCACCCTGGAAAGAATAATTTAAGAACTCAAGCCTCTATATATGCAATTCAACTACTGTAAATTCAAAGATGGTCACAATAATTTATATACTCTTAAAATTATGAAGGGTTAAAGAACTAATTATGAAAGACAATTTTTGTCTTTCTTCCCTACACAGGGAAAAATTTCTTAAAGACAAAAAAATACATAACAAAGAGAAAATTAATAAATTCAATTACATTAACTATATTAAATTAAGAATTTTATCAAAGGACACCACAAAAAGAGTAAACTGTATAGACG